>NC_059222.1:28402549-29602549 GCF_020615455.1 Coregonus clupeaformis | reverse complement strand
TTGTGGAATTAAATGTAATCTCTTCGCAGCACAACGAGCTAAATTATTCCATTAGCTCGTCTTAGTCTTTTCCATTAATCTGGCTGTTGATTAATAGCTAAAGAGGCCTGTCACAACAAGAATATAATTTGGCATGTCCTCTCCTCTCCACCGTGGCTAGGCCTTCCAGTAATGAGCCCTTTGCTCTGCGCTCACAGCCAGCAGATTGCTCTGATGCTCTTATTTATCCTGCTTCTGTTGGCTTACCAAACGGAATTCACACAATCTCTAGATACATCCACCTAAGCCTGGATATTAGAACGGTGCGCTGATGATGATAATAAGAAGGGGGAAGAGAAATGAGGATAAGATCACAATGAATGAAAATCGACCAGGTATTGTGAGACAGTGACCCTCATGTAAAACATCCAGAAAGACATAGGGCTCTATTTTAACAAACCTAACACAATGGTAAATCTTAGCGCTGGCGGTAGCGCTATTAAATCAAATTGTATTTGTCACATGCGCCAAATACAACAGATGTAGACCTTACCGTGAAATATGTACTTATGAGCCCTTTCCCAATATAGAGTTAAAAGGTAAGAAAAATTTGCTAAATAAAAATATGTAATATTAACACAATAAAATAAGAATAACAAGGCTATACAGTGCATTCAGAAAGTATTCAGACACCTTTACTTTTTCCACATTTTGTTAGGTTACAGCCTTATTCTATAATTTATTAAATAGTTTTTTCCCCTCATCAATCTACACATATTACCCCTTAATGACAAAGCAAAAACAGGTTTTTAGAAATGTTTGCTAATTTATTAAAAATTAAAAACGTAAATATTACATTTACATAAGGATTCAGACCCTTTACTCAGTACTTTGTTGAAGCACCTTTGGCAGCGATTACAGCCTAGAGTTTTTTGGGTATGACGCTACAAGCTTGGCACAACTGTATTTGGGGAGTTTCTCCCATTCTTCTCTGCAGATCCTCACAAGCTCTGTCAGGTTGGATGGGGAGCGTCGCTTCACAGCTATTTTCAGGTCTCTCCAGAGATGTTTGATCGGGTTCAAGTCCGGACTCTGGCTGGGCCACTCAAGGACATTCAGAGACTTATCCCGAAACCACTCATGCGTTGTCTTGGCTGTGTGCTTAGGGTCATTGTCCTGTTGGAAAAGAATCCAGTGTTTGCTCAATATGTTTTGAGTGTTGACAGTGAACATTGTTGTAATTTTCTTCAATGAGTATAGGTCTATATATATCTTTACATGCATTGCTCTTCTCCTCAAATAAAAAATACTAGGCTCCCGTAAATTATATTGTATGTGTGAGGCACATTCTCAATAAGCAAGATATAAACTAGGCGGGCCTACCGTAGATATGTCATTATAGGACTGTATAATAACTTATTTTGAGAATAAATGCAACAACACCTGCAAGCACATAACGTGATGTGTGAATAAATACAACAACACTTGCAAACATGTAAGTTTATATGTGAATAAATTCAATAAGATTTGCAAGCGTGCAACTAAATTTGAGAATGAATGCACCTCGTTTACTAAACTTGCGACAGGTGAATCTTCTTCTGTGAATCAAAACTACATTTGCTGATGTTGAATCTGTGTACTCAGCGTTTTGGCACTAATTTAGCGACTAACCTTGGCCAAAAGTTTTGTAGTTGTAAAAAGATAATCTGCAGAGTAAAACATGAGCTCTGGTGGACAGGGCTTTTCGTCCGACCAATCAGGTGATGTGTTGTCATGCTAGAACGTGCTTTCACATTTCACAGGGTTCTGGTCTGGAAGCATGCTTTCCACTGTGCTAAATATGGATCAAATTTATAAAAATGACTCACAGAATTTGAAAGCTACAACAAGGCATTGGTCAGGAAGATGAAGGGAATAATTAAAACAAGTCTTTCCACATAGCATAACCGCTACAAAGCTGATGCTAGATAGTTAGCCCCTTTTCTATTGACATTACATGGCTAGTTAGCTAGCTAGCAAGCATTAGAGCTTTCTGGCTAGTCTGTATCTAGTGGTTCTTACGTTGTGTAACAGAGCGATGGGTCTAGCTATGTACTTGTTATTTGGTTGAGACTAACATTAGTAAAACAAACAAATAATGTTTTTTGCTCTGTGTATATTTGGTGTGTAGTTAATTGGCTTTGCTCGTTAGATGTGCAGTTGCTTCATCTGGCTGACACAGTGCCCAGACGAGATAAGAGCTAACTACTACAGAGATAAAAAGGTGAGATCTCTCAGATTCTATCTTGATTAGCTAGCTAGATGTCAATGTTGAACCAATGCAATGATATGCATTGTAACATGAACAGTGAATGTGTGTTGGGGTTGCATATCCTTATTTAGCAAATGTGAATGTTTAGCTGATCTGGAGTGGACTACATTTGAATTGAAATTATTCGCTAGGATGACTAATATCCATCATTATCCATGACTACCATCCACATTCAGTCCAACACCACTTTTCTAATGAACACACCTCCTCAATGTATTGTTCATGGAACAACAACGTTAAATTTTTATTTATTTATGATTAATATTCCCTTTTGTCAATAACAGATCATGGCAATATGCTTCAACATGTCTTTAGACTTTATGGAGGTTATGGGGGTGATGCTGTTGCCCATCAGATTTCATATTATGCCAAAGTTATCAATTAGGAAGGTGGTGCTGTTCAGAATGACAAGTTCATGACTGTTGATGTTCACAGGACTCTCCTAATACGATGTTGAACCGCGGAGGCTCCTCAGAGGAGGAAGGGGAGGACTACCCTCCTCAGTGAATTTCAGAAAAATAACAATAGTGAAACATTTTGATTTTTTTTCCTTTTTAGATAAAACTATACTAAATACAGTGCCTTCGGAAAGTATTCAGACCCCTTGACGTTTTCCACATTTTGTTAGGTTACAGCCTTATTCTAAAATTGATAAAATATTTTTTCCCCCTCATCAATCTACACACAATACCCCATAATGACAAAGAAAAAACTGGTTTTTAGAAAAAAAACTGAAATATTACATTTACATAAGTATTCAGACCCTTTACTCAGTACTTTGTTGAAGCATCTTTGGCAGCGATTACAGCCTCGAGTCTTCTTGGGTATGACGCTACAAGTTTCACACACATGTATTTGGGGAGTTTCTCCCATTCTTCCCTGCAGCTTCTCTCAAGCTCTGTCAGGTTGGATGGGGAGCGTCACTGCACAGCTATTTTCAGGTCTCTCCAGAGATGTTCGATCAGGTTCAAGTCCGGGCTCTGGCTGGGCCACACAAGGAAATTCAGAGACTTGTCCCGAAGCCACTCCTGCGTTGTCTTGGTTGTGTGCTTAGGGCCGTTGTCCTGTTGGATGGTGAACCTTCGCCCCAGTCCGAGGTCCTGAGCGCTATGGAGCAGGTTTTCATCAAGGATCTCTTTGTACTTTCCTCCGTTCATCTTTCCCTCGATCCTGACTAGTCTCCCAGTCCGCTGAAAAATATCCCCACAGCATGATACTGCCACCACCATGCTTCACCGTAGGGATGGTGCAGGGCTTCCTCCAGATGTGACGTTTGGCATTCAGGCCAAAGAGTTAAATCTTGGTTTCATCAGACCAGAGAATCTTGTTTCTCATGGTCTGAGAGTCTATAGGTGTCTTTTGACAAACACCAAGCAGGCTGTCATGTGCCTTTTACTGAGGAGGGGCTTCCGTCAGGACACTCTACCATAAAGGCCTGATTAGTGGAGTGCTGCAGAGATAGTTGTCCTTCTGGAAGGTTCCCCCATCTCCACAAAGGAGCTCTAGAGCTCTGTCAGAGTGACCATCGGGTTCTTGGTCACCTCTCTGACCAAGGCCCTTCTCCCCCGATTGCTCAGTTTGGCTGGGTGGCCAGCTCTAGGAAGAGTCTTCTTCTTCCATTTAAGAATGATGGAGGCCACTGTGTTCTTGGGGACTTTCAATGCTGCAGACATTTTTTGGTACCCTTCCCCAGATCTGTGCCTCGACACAATCCTGTCTCGGAGATCTACGGACAATTCCTTCGACCTCATGGCTTGGTTTTTGCTCTGACATGCACTGTCAACTGTGGGACCTTATATAGACAGGTGTGTGCCTTTTCAAATCATGTCCAATCAATTGAATTTACCACAGGTGGACTCCAATCAAGTTGTAGAAACATCTCAAGGATGATCAATGGAAACAGGATGCACCTGAGCTTATTTCGAATCTCATAGCAAAAGGTCTGAATACTTATGTAAATAAGATATTTAAGTTTTTTATTTTTAAACATTTGCAAACATTTTGAATAACCTGTTTTTGCTTTGTCATTATGGGGTATTGTGTGTAGATTGCTGAGGAAATGTTTTTATTTAATCCATTTTAGAATAAAAGGCTGTAACGTAAAAAATTTAGAATACTTTCCGAAGGCACCAAATAATTGATTAAAACACATTGTTTTGAATTGAAGGTCTACAGTAGCCACAGCAGCACTCTGTAGGGTATCACCATGGTGTAGCCGGAGGACAGCTAGCTTCTGTCCTCCTTTGGGTACACTGACTTCAATACAAAACCTATGAGGTTCATGGTTCTCACCCCCTTCCATAGACTTACACAGTAATTATGACAACTTCCAGAGGACGTCCTCCAATCTATCAGAGCTCTTGCAGTATGAACTGACATGTTGTCCACCCAATCAAAGGATCAGAGAACGAATCTAGTACTGAAAGCATAAGCTACAGCTAGCTAGCACTGCAGTGCATAAGATGTGGTGAGTAGTTGACTCAAAGAGAGAGAAAGACATTAATTGAACAGTTTTGTACAAATTAATTTATTCCAAAAAGAAGCAAGAGAGAGAAGGACCTATATTTCGTAATATATACAGTACCAGTCAAAAGTTTGGACACACCTACTCATTCAAGGGTCTTTCTTTAGTTTTACTATTTTCTACATTGTATAATAATAGTGAAGACATCAAAACTATGAAATAACACATATGGAATCATGTAGTAACCCAAAAAGTGTTAAACAAATCAAAATATATTTTATATTTGAGATTCTTCAAAGTAGCCACCCTTTACCTTGATGACAGCTTTGCACACTCTTGGCATTCTCTCAACCAGCTTCATGAGGAATGCTTTTCCAACAGTCTTGAAGGAGTTCCCACATATGCTGAGCACTTGTTGGCTGCTTTTCCTTCACTCTGCGGTCAAACTCATCCCAAACCATCTCAATTGGGTTGAGGTCGGGTTATTGTGGAGGCCGGGTCATCTGATGCAGCACTCCATCACTCTCCTTCTTGGTCAAATAGCCCTTACACAGGCTGGAGGTGTGTTGGGTCATTGTCCTGTTGAAAACAAATGATAGTCCCACTAAGCGCAAACCAGATGGGATGGCGTATCGCTGCAGTATGCTGTGGTAGCCATGCTGGTTAAGTGTGCCTTGAATTCTAAAGAAATCACTGACAGTTCATCCGTTCACCTACTCTGCGTCTCGCAAAAACACGGCGGTTGGAACCATAAATCTCAGATTTGGTCTAATGTCCATTGCTCATGTTTCTTGGCCCAAGCAAGTCTCTTCTTCTTATTGGTGTCCTTTAGTAGTGGTTTCTTTGCAGTAATTCGACCATGAAGGCCTGATTCACGCAGTCGCCTCTGAACAGTTGATGTTGAGATGTATCTGTTACTTGAACTCTGTGAAGCATTTATTTGGGCTGCAATTTCTGAGGCTGGTAACTCTAATGAACTTATCCTCTGCAGCAGAGGTAACTCTGGGTCTTCCTTTCCTGTGGCGGTCCTCAATGAGAGACAGTTTCATCATTGTGCTTGATGGTTTTTGCGACTGCACTTGAATAACCTTTCAAAGTTCTTGAAACTTTCCGGGTTGACTGACCTTCATGTCTTAAAGTAATGATGGACTGTCGTTTCGGGACAGACCAAGGCGCAGCGTGATATGCAAACATGTTTATTTAACGAATAAACACACGACAAAGCAATAAACTAACGATAAGTGACGTCCTAAGGTAAACACAACAAACTTCACACGGAACAAGATCCCACAACCCACTAGTGCCAAAAGGCTGCCTAAGTATGGTCCCCAATCAGAGACAACGAGCGACAGCTGCCTCTGATTGGGAACCACACTGGCCAACATAGATCTAGACAACATAGAAAATACACACCCTGACTCAACAAATAAGAGTCCCCAGAGTCAGGGCGTGACAGTACCCCCAAAGGTGCGGACTCCGACCGCACAACATAAACATAACAGGGTAGGGGCCGGGTGGACATTCCGCCTCGGAGGCGGATCCGGCTCAGGGCGTGACGACCTCTCACTCTTCGCCTCCCTGTTGCGCCCCTGGTCTGGTCTAGACCTCGGCGCGTTGCTTCCCCTCTCCTTCCTCCCACGATACGCCAGGCCCAGTCTGGACTCTGGTGTGGGAGACCCCGAACCTGGAGAGGGGCTGACGTCATGGTCTGGACTGGAGCCGCTGACCGGAGCTGGACTAGGCACCGGTGGAGCGGACTGCTCTGGCTCCGGAGTGGAGCCGCTGACCGGAGCAGGACTGGACCCCGGTGGAGCAGGCTGCTCTGGCTCTGGAGTGACGCAGCTGACCGGAGCTGGATCAGGCACCGGCGGAGCGGACTGCTCTGGCTCCAGAGTGGAACAGCTGACCGGAACTGGATCAGGCACCGGTGGAGCGGACTGCTCTGGCTCTGGAGTGGAACAGCTGACCGGAACTAGATCAGGCACCGGTGGAGCGGGCACGGGCCGTGCCGGACTGGACAAACGCACCACTGGTCTGGTGCGAGGAGCAGGCACGGGCCGGACCGGACTGGCGACGCGCACCACTGGTTTGGTGCGAGGAGCAGGAACAGGCCGGGCCGGGCTGGCGACGCGCACCACTGGCTTTGTGCGAGGAGCAGGAACAGGCCGGGCCGGTCTGGCGACGCGCACCACTGGCTTGGTGCGAGGAGCAGTAACAGGCCGGGCCGGGCTGTTGACACGCACCACTGGCTTGGTGCGAGGAGCAGGAACAGGCCGGGCCGGGCTGGCGACGCGCACCACTGGCTTGGTGCGAGGAGCAGGAACTGGCCGGGCCGGGCTGGCGACGCGCATCACTGGCTTGGTGCGAGGAGCAGGAACGGGCCGGACCGGACTGGCGACACACACCACTTTCTTGGTGCGAGGAGCGGGACTGGGTACCTTTATTAACCCCCGCTCCTTCTGCTGCCTAACCAGCTCCTGTCGCCGTGCCTCTACACCTTCCTTCTGCTCCCTCTGAACCAATAGCCCCCGTAATCTGGTGGCCTCCTCTCCTAACCAGCAGATCCGCCCTGTCGCGGCCTCCTGCTGCCTCGTCGTCCACACCGTGTGCCCCCCCCAAAAAAAAATTATTGGGGTTGCCTCTTCACCCTGATCAGGGCCTCCATCTATCTTGCCAGATCTCTCATCTCCTGCCAAGTCCATCTTCTCTGCTCCTCCTCGGCACACTGCTTGGTCCAGGTCTGGTGGGATCTTCTGTCACGTTCGTTCATAAACGGGACAGACCAAGGCGCAGCGTGAAATGCAAACATGTTTATTTAACGAATAAACTCACGACAAAGCAATAAACGAACGATACGTGACGTCCTAAGGTAAACACAACAAACCTCACACGGAACAAGATCCCACAACCCACCAGTGCCAAAAGGCTGCCTAAGTATGGTCCGCAATCAGAGACAACGAGCGACAGCTGCCTCTGATTGGGAACCACACCGGCCAACCTAGATCTAGACAACATAGAAAATACACACCCTGACTCAACAAATAAGAGTCCCCAGAGTCAGGGCGTGACAGTTTCTCTTTGTTTATTTGAGCTGTTCTTGCCATAATATGGACTTGGTCTGGACTTGGTCTTTTACCAAATAGGGCTATCTTCTGTATACCACCCCTACCTTGTCACAACACAACTGATTGGCTCAAACGCATTAAGAAGGAAAGAAATTCCACAAATTCACTTTTAACAAGGTACACCTGTTAATTGAAATGCATTCCAGGTGACTACCTCATGAAGCTGGTTGAGAGAATGCCACGAGTGTGCAAAGCTGTCATCAAGGCAAAGGGTGGTTACTTTGAAGAATCTCAAATATAACATATTTTTAACACTTCTTTGGTTACTACATGATTCCATATGTGTTATTTCATAGTTTTGATGTCTTCACTACTATTCTACAATGTCGAAAAGAGTAAAAATAAAGAAAAGCCCTGGAATGAGTAGGTGTGTCCAAACTTTTGACTGGTACTGTATATATTTTTTACTTTCATTTTCACTTACTTAGCTAGCAAATGCAACTATCTAGTTTAGCCTACTCAAACACCCGGTTCAAACAGAGAGGGATGCTATGTTAGCTACAGTGAGGGAAAAAAGTATTTGATCCCCTGCTGATTTTGTACGTTTGCCCACTGACAAAGAAATTATCAGTCTATAATTTTAATGGTAGGTTTATTTGAACAGTGAGAGACAGAATAACAACAAAAAAATCCAGAAAAACGCATGTCAAAAATGTTATAAATAGATTTGCATTTTAATTAGGGAAATAAGTATTTGACCCCCTCTCAATCAGAAAGATTTCTGGCTCCCAGGTGTCTTTTATACAGGTATCGAGCTGAGATTAGGAGCACACTCTTAAAGGGAGTGCTCCTAATCTCAGCTTGTTACCTGTATAAAAGACACCTGTCCACAGAAGCAATCAATCAATCAGATTCCAAACTCTCCACCATTGCCAAGACCAAAGAGCTCTCCAAGGATGTCAGGGACAAGATTGTAGACCTACACAAGGCTGGAATGGGCTACAAGACCATCACCAAGCAGCTTGAGATGACAACAGTTGGTGCGATTATTCGCAAATGGAAGAAACACAAAATAACTGTCAATCTCCCTCGGCCTGGGGCTCCATGCAAGATCTTACTTCGTTGAGTTGCAATGATCATGAGAACGGTGAGGAATCAGCCCAGAACTACACAAGAGGATCTTGTCAATGATCTCAAGGCAGCTGGGACCATAGTCACCAAGAAAACAATTGGTAACACACTACACCGTGAAGGACTGAAATCCTGCAGCGCCTGCAAGGTCCCCCTGCTCAAGAAAGCACATATACAGGGCCGTCTGAAGTTTGCCAATGAACATCTGAATGATTCAGAGGAGAACTGGGTGAAAGTGTTGTTGTCAGATGAGACCAAAATCGAGCTCTTTGGCATCAACTCAACTCGCCGTGTTTGGAGGAGGAGGAATGCTGCCTGTGACCCCAAGAACACCATCCCCATCGTCAAACATGGAGGTGGAAACATTATGCTTTGGGGGTGTTTTTCTGCTAAGGGGACAATATAACTTCACCGCATCAAAGGGACGATGGATTGGGCCATGTACCGTCAAATCTTGGGTGAGAACCTCCTTCCCTCAGCCAGGGCATTGAAAATGGGTTGTGGATGGGTATTCCAGCATGACAATGACCCAAAACACACGGCCAAGGCAACAAAGGAGTGGCTCAATAAGAAGCACATTAAGGTCCTGGAGTGGCCTAGGAAGTCTCCAGACCTTAATCCCATAGAAAATCTGTGGAGGGAGCTGAAGGTTCGAGTTGCCAAACGTCAGCCTCGAAACCGTAATGACTTGGAGAAGATCTGCAAAGAGGAGTGGAACAAAATCCCTCCTGAGATGTGTGCAAACCTGGTGGCCAACTACAAGAAATGTCTGACCTCTGTGATTGCCAACAAGGGTTTTGCCACCAAGTACTAAGTCATGTTTTGCAGAGGGGTCAAATACTTCCCTCATTAAAATGCAAATCAATTTATAACATTTTTGACATGCGTTTTTCTGGATTTTTTTTGTTGTTATTCTGTCTCTCACTGTTCAAATAAACCTACCATTAAAATTATAGACTGATCATGTCTTTGTCAGTGGGCAAACGTACAAAATCAGCAGGGGATCAAATACTTTTTTCCCTCACTGTAGCTGGCTATGGCTATCCAACGTTGGAACTCTTCCAAGTCAAGGTAAGCTTTTGGTTTTATAAATGTATTGCCACTGGTGCTCGCTGGTGTAAGTGGTAAACTACTTGCTGTATACTGTACTGCTTTAGTTCTAGTAGCTATGTTGACTATGACGTTAATATGGTGAAAACGATGTAGGATGTGTGTAGCAGCTAGCTGTTATGGTAGGAAAGTTTGGCTTGGAAAGGTTTTTTAGCCTGGTCACAGGCAGCTGTTGTATCGTGCACTGAAGTCCACAAGCAAAGGGAAAAGGTGAGAGGAGGAGAGAGAGTAGATGCGAGAAGGAGTTATATATACAACGAGCAGTTTTATACAGTATGTGGCTGCTAGTTCAGTGTTTGCGTGTGATCAAGGGTGTATTCATTCTGCCTATTCTATTGAAAAACGTTTTTTAAACAGAAGCAAACGGAACGAAACAGGGATAAAAATACCAGAATTTGTCCAATAGAAACTTGTTTGCAACTGTTGGACTAATGATTACAACCTAGATCAGCTAGATGCAGGCAAGAGTGTGCAAGGCGGTCCTGTCACAAGCTGGGCTAGAACTCCGGTCTCAGATGTGGGGAGCTGGGGGTTCTACCCCTTAGCCACAGAGGAGGTATAGTTGGACCCAAATGAAACACCCAAGGCAATACTCCAGGTAAGTAGATTTAATGTAACAAAAAGTTTCTTTGCACTTCAAAAATAGTCCAACAAAAGTTCTTCTCAGAAAGAGGTATATTAACATAGGTAGAGTAACAAAACAGGAGGCAAAACAAAATAACTCCACGAGGGGAGAAAAACAAACTAAAGATAACTTAGAAAAGCTTACTTGGAAAGACACGGTGGGACAAAGCAGGAGACACATAGCCAGGACTCAAAAACCAAGTGAGGAACAGGGGAAAAAACACAGCTAAAATACTCTAGGTGAAACAAGGCACAGGTGACCTGGATCAAGCTAATAAGGACACACGAGGAAGAACTAAGGCAGAGGGGAACACAGATGACCTCTAGAGGCCCGGAGACAAACAGGAGGCAGGAAGCTGACAGGACCCCTCCTCTAGGAACGACTCCTGACGTTCCTTCCAGAACACCCTGGCCTCAGGGTGCGAAACTCTCGGATCAAACCTGGGTCCAGGATGTCCTTGGCTGGAACCCAGGAGCGCTCCTCTGGCCCGTAGCCCTCCCAGTCCACCAGATACTGCAGAGAGTTCTGGACCCTCCGGGAGTCCAGTATCCGGCGGACTGTGTAGGCTGGCTGGCCGTCAATGATCCTGGGAGGTGGCGGGGTCTGCGTGGGGGGGCAAAGGGAGAAGACAAGACAGGTTTAAGTAGTGAAACATGGAAAGTGGGGTTAATTCTAAGGGAGCGAGGGAGAACCAAACGATACGAAACAGGGTTAACCTTTCTTGCTATGCGGAAAGGGCCGATGTATTTCTGGGGAAAGCTTCTTGGATTCGACCCGGAGGGGCAGGTTCTTAGTGGCCAACCAAACTCTCTGACCAGCTCGGAAACTAGGGCCGTCCGGCGGCGGCCATTAGCCTGACTTTGGTATCTCTGGGAGGTCCGAAGGAGGGTACGCCTGGCCTTCTTCCAGGTCCGCCTACAGCGTTGGACAAAGCGCTGGGCCGAGGGAACACCAACTTGCGCCTCTTCCTCTGGAAATAATGGAGGGGTGTAACCGAACTGGCATTCGAAGGGGGACAATCCGGTGGCTGAGGACTGGAGGGTGTTGTGGGCATATTCAGCCCAAATGATATAGGTGGCCCAAGACGTGGGATTACTGGCCGCCATACACTGCAGGATGGTCTCCAGATCCTGATTAATCCGTTCCGTTTGGCCATTAGACTCTGGATGGAACCCCGACGATAGGCTGGCTGTGGCCCCAATAAGCCTGCAGAAGGCCCCCAAAACCGGGACGAATTGGGGACCTCGGTCGGAGACCATGTCCAGGGGAATACCAAATATCCGGAAGACATGGTTCATGAGGAGCTCAGCAGTCTCCTTAGCCGAGGGCAGCTTGGGCAGGGGAATAAACCGGGCAGCCTTAGAGAACCGGTCTACCACCACTAGGATGACGGTGTTGCCCTGGGATGGAGGAAGTCCCGTAACAAAGTCCAGAGAAAGGTGTGACCATGGCCTTCGAGGAACAGGTAAGGGATGGCGCAGTCCCTGGGGTCGCTGGCGTGTCGACTTTCCCTGGTTGCACACAGGGCAGGCCTCAACATAGACCTGCACGTCCTTCTTGATGGACGGCCACCAAAACCGCCGTCGGAGGAATTCCAGTGTGCGAGCACTGCCTGGATGGCATGTCAAGGGCGACTCATGACCCCACTGCAAGACGCGGGCCCGAACAGAGAGAGGAACGTACAGGCGACCGGCAGGACCACCGCCTGGATCGGGCTCATGGACAAGGGCCTCTCGTACCCCTCTTTCAAGTTCCCACTGAAGAGGTGCGACGATCCTAGACCTCGGAATAATCGATGCCAAGGGCTTCTCTAGTACCTCGGGAGAATAGGCTCGAGACAGGGCATCCGGCTTGACGTTCTTGGTGCCAGGTCGGTAAGACAGGAGGAACTGGAATCGATTAAAGAAAAGGGACCATCGTGCTTGCCGAGGGTTCATCCGCTTTAGCCTGTTGGAGATATTCCAGGTTCTTGTGGTCTGTGAGAACCTGGAAAGGATGCTGAGCCCCCTCAAGCCAATGGCGCCACTCTTCCAAGGCCAGCTTAACCGCAAGCAACTCTCGATCCCCCACGTGGTAGTTGCGCTCGGCCTCAGACAGGCGGCGAGACATGAAGGCACAAGGGTGTAATCTCCCATCCTCACCCCTCTGTGACAGGACGGCTCCCACCCCCCACCTCTGAGGCGTCCACCTCCACCACGAAAGGTCTTTCTGGGTCAGGGATCACCAGAATCGGAGCAGAAGTGAAGCGGCGCTTGAGATCCTCAAGGCCCCTGCTGCTTCCGGACCCCAGTGAATCTTGGTCCCTCCTCCCTTGGTAAGCGTCGTCAAAGGGGCTACCACAGAGCTGAAATTCTTAATGAACTTCCGATAGAAGTTAGAAAAGCCAATGAACCGTTGAACCTCCTTGACCGTGGCAGGTGTGGGCCAGCTGTGGACCGCTTTGACCTTCTTGGGATCCATCTCTAGGTGGCCGGGAGTGACAATAAACCCGAGAAACTGAGTCTGAGAAACATGAAACTCACACTTCTCAGGTTTAACGTAGAGGTGATTGTCAAGGAGCCTCTGGAGAACCCTGCTAACATGCCCCTCATGCTCCTTCAGTGACCTCGAGAAGATGAGGATATCGTCCAGGTACACGAAGACCGAACAGATTAAGCATATCCCGGAGAACATCATTAATCAGGGCTTGGAATACTGCGGGGGCATTGGTGAGCCCGAACGGCATCACCCGATATTCATAGTGCCCCGTGGGCGTGTTGAACGCCGTCTTCCATTCGTCCCCTTGCCGGATCCGCACGAGATGGTAAGCATTACGGAGATCCAGTTTAGTAAAAATGGAAGCCCCTTGAAGCAGCTCAAAAGCAGTGGCCATGAGAGGAAGGGGGTATCGATTCGAACCGTGATCTTGTTGAGTCCCGGTAATCAACACAAGGCCTAAGACCCCCGTCTTTCTTTTCAACAAAAAGAAGCCCGCCCAGCCGGGAAGTAGAGGCACAGATGAGGCCGGCTGCCAAGGACTCCTTAATGTAGGTGTCCATAGCTGCTTGCTCGGGGGAGGATAAGGAAAAGATCCGACCTCTAGGAGGGCAGCAACCAGGGAGTAGATCAATGGCACAGTCATACGTGCGATGAGGCGGTAAGGAAGTAGCCAGGGCCTTGCTGAACACTGCCTTGAACCGATGGTAAACACTGGGGACTCGGGAGACGTCAACAGACTCTTGAAACTGGGTACTAGGGGCTGAGGGACTCTGAAGCATGCAGGTGAGTTGGCAAGTGGAACCCCAGTTTAGAATGGTGCCAGTAGGCCAGTCGATCTGGGGATTATGTCTGCATAGCCAAGGGTGACCCAGGATAATAGGATACTCGGGAGAGTCAATGAGATAGAAGGTCTCCTCCTGCTGGTGTTGAGAGATAGTAAGTCGCAGGGACTGAGTCGCCTCAGTAACCTTTCCTGGTTCCAGAGGTCTGCCATCTAAGGCTGTAACTGCCTGGGGTTGAGGAAGTAGTTGGGTAGGGATCTTGAGTTCCTTAGCCAAGGTTACATCCATGAAATCACCTGCGGCACCGGGAAT
This sequence comes from Coregonus clupeaformis, assembly GCF_020615455.1. Lineage (NCBI taxonomy): Eukaryota > Metazoa > Chordata > Actinopteri > Salmoniformes > Salmonidae > Coregonus > Coregonus clupeaformis. The sequence goes on along the minus strand of NC_059222.1, from coordinate 29,588,292 downwards.
CGATCATAGCCTGGACCCGATGCTGGTGGCCCTCCCAGGACAGAGTGGCTGGAATAGCTAGGACAGCGTTAGTAGGAGGAGCTCTAATTTTCCCCATCACAACCCCTCCTGTAGCTGGGCGGGGACAGGCGTTTCCCGAAAGCTCGGGGCAAGTGGAGCGGAAGTGGCCGGCAACCCCGCAGTAGAGGCACCGACGCTCCCTCATGCGACGTTCCCTTTCGTTGGGAGAAAGCCTGGGAACGGCCTAACTGCATGCTCTCCGGGGAATCCTGGAGCAGTTCAGGAGCCGGGGAAGCTCTGAATGACGGAGTCCAAACAGGAGAAACAGAGCTGCTCAGAGGAACCTGGGACTGAGACACCTGGCGGCGAGCCGTTCTCCGCTCTCTTAGACGATTGTCCAGGCGGATGGCCAAGGCTATGAGGGACTCGAGATCTCCAGCTGGTTCTCGGGTGGCTAACTCATCTTGAAGGGGCTCAGATAACCCTCCCTGAAAACAGACCCTCAGCGCTTCATTATTCCATCCGCTCCTTGCTGCTATGGTCCGGAATTCAATGGCAAAATCTGCCGTGCTTCGGGACCCTGACGGAGAGACAGTAGGCGCTTGGGAAGCCTCCCGCCCACTGACAGGATGATCGAACACCCGCTTGAACTCTTCTACAAATGCAGCGTAGGAGTCACAACAGGCCTCCTGGGACTGCCACACCGCAGAGGCCCAGGCGAGCGCCTTGTCTGAAAGAAGGGTAATGATGTAGGCAATCTTGGAACGGTCTGTGGGAAAACTTGAGGGTTGGAGCTCGAAGGTGAGGGAGCATTGGGTGAGGAAACCCTGGCAAGAGCTTGGATCCCCAGAAAAGGGCTTGGGAGGTGGTAGTCGGGGCTCCGCCACTGGAGAAGGCCTGTCGTCACTGGGGGTGACCTGGAGGAAGGGAGAGGACCAGGGAGGCGTTCAAAGAGCTGGTGGAGGGAACTCATCATTTCGGCCAGGAGTTGAGAATGACTAGCCATCAGCTCTTCTTGTCGGCTGAGAACGGCTTCATGGCGCTGGAAAGATGCCTCATGTCGAGTGATCACCGCCAACAGGTCCTGGGAACTGAGTGTTTCTGGGTCCATGATTGACTTGGTTTTTCTGTCACAAGCTGGGCTAGAACTCCGGTCTCAGATGTGGGGAGCTGGGGGTTCTACCCCTTAGCCACAGAGGAGGTATAGTTGGACCCAAATGAAACACCCAAGGCAATACTCCAGGTAAGTAGATTTAATGTAACAAAAAGGTTCTTTGCACTTCAAAAATAGTCCAACAAAAGTTCTTCTCAGAAAGAGGTATATTAACATAGGTAGAGTAACAAAACAGGAGGCAAAACAAAATAACTCCACGAGGGAGAAAAACAAACTAAAGATAACTTAGAAAAGCTTACTTGGAAAGACACGGTGGGACAAAGCAGGAGACACATAGCCAGGACTCAAAAACCAAGTGAGGAACAGGGGAAAAAACACAGCTAAAATACTCTAGGTGAAACAAGGCACAGGTGACCTGGATCAAGCTAATAAGGACACACGAGGAAGAACTAAGGCAGAGGGGAACACAGATGACCTCTAGAGGCCCGGAGACAAACAGGAGGCAGGAAGCTGACAGGTCCTGAATGTGTCGCTGTCTGTCACCTTGATTACTTTAATTTCTCTTGACCTGTGCACCTACGTTGTAAACTTTCATTCATAGGCTAGGTTGTAGCAACTTCATGATGGGTATAGGGAACATTTTTGTATCATATAGTAGCCTACACCTATCGATGTTACATTGAGCTGGGTGAATGGAATATGAATAACAGTCATCCAATATGATGTAATAGAAATAATGCCATGCTCATAAAAAATAAATATCGTCCATCCAATGTTTGCTTCATGAACAATTGTTGCATTTTCTAAAATAAATATATAATTATTTTACTTTCAGTATGTTTCTGTGTTTTTATGCAGGATGTGATTAATTTAGCAGGTCTATAGTATAATGAATTGTTTTTAAATGTTTATTAAATATATATTCAGTCAAGTCACTTCGATTATTTTATGTCCTTTTTAAATGTTTGCTAAGATGATGTATGTTTTGTATTGTTACTTGCTGAAACAGTCATTAGTTCTGGGCTAGATTATGATCTGTAAATTTCTACTACCCTTTTATAAAAGTTGTTGAGTGAAATTAGCACTCGTCAACCTCGGATGTGTATTAAGTATGCATGTATATGGACTTGGAGTGTTGTAAAACCTAAACGTATAAAACTTAATTGGCCTCTCGAGTGGCGCAGTGGTCTAGGGCACTGCAGTGCTTGAGGCGTCATTACAGATCCGGGTTCGATCCCGGGCTGTGTTGCAGCCGGCCGCGACCGGGAGACCCATTAGGCGACTCATAATTGACCCAACGCCGTCCGGGTTAGGGGAGGGTTTGGCCACATGCACGCTGACACGGTCGCCAGTTGTACGGTGTTTCCTCCGACACATTGGTGCGGCTGGCTTCCGGGTTAAGTGAGCAGTGAGTCAAGAAGCAGTGCGGCTTGGCAGGGTCGTGTTTCGGAGGACGCATGGCTCTCGACCTTCGCCTCTCCCGAGTCCGTACGGGAGTTGCAGCGATGGGACAAGACTGTAACTACCAATTGGGGAGAAAAAGGGGTAAAACAATGAAAATAAATGTTTGAAAAAAAAACATTAACCAGGAGAGATAGTTGACAAACAAATATAATTGGATGGCAAGAATCATCACAGACACCCTTGTAAAGTATTGTGTAATATAGTGACACAAAATGTTTTTATACATGCTTCAAACTTATATGCTATATATGCTACAGATTTAAGGGCATTGAAGTGGTAAACATAATGGCATAAAAAGGCAAAAAGCAGTCAAGAGGAGAAAATACATTTACAATGGTTATTTCTGTATTAGTATTACCGACATCAGCCTATCACAACATGTAGGTAGAGCACAGAAGACTTAGAGCATGTGGCTTTGCAACACACAAGTGTTGAATCTTCACACTGGGATGATTTTAACAGTGCGACACCACACAGGGCTCATTCTGCTCAGGTAGGAGGGTACCAGAAATAAATAAATAAAAACACAAAACGAATGAAAGAGCACACAGGGCCACAGCACTTCAGGAGCACACAGACACCAAAATACCCCTGGCATCAATATTTTCAGCTGGCTCGGCTCGCTATTACAGCACCCCACATTTCCATTCATTAAAGGTGAATACAATTCCTATTGAGAGGGATGAATCTGCCAAAGTCTCCCAAAAGCTCCAGCACTGTGTTTGTTAACGTGAATATCAGGAGATAACCTATTTGTTTGAGCTCCTCCGCAAAAACCTGTTACAGAGTATAGCCTTGCGCAGTGTGGCACTGTTGTTGATTCCATGTGAAGAGGAAGAATATGAGCACCATGAACATGGTGAAGTAGAGGATGGTAGTGGCCACACTGATGATCTGCAGCTTGGAGAAGTAGTCCATGTCGTAGACAAACAATTAGACTGCCATTAAGATACTGATCAGGAAGGAATGCCACCACCAGTGAGTCCTATACAAAACACAACACAATCTTTAGGTTTGGCTCAATACATTTTCTGACACTGTAGTGAGGTCTAAGTGCTTGGGATAAATTGAATGATATGAGAAATAAACATTTGCATCATTTAGAATGTTTTCATAAACCTAAAATAGATTTACTGTTGACACGAAGACTTCACACTTGGTAGCTAAACATAACGGCACAGATAATCTGGCAAACTGGAAAGGTTAAAAATCAGTTTTACAAATATTACACAATGCATTTACATACAAAGAGAGAGAGCACAGTATGCCGTTATTGTGATAACCTGATCCATGTACTTATGGCTCCACCCACCTCTGCACACAAGTGCAAGTAGCACAGCAGGATGGTGGCCTTGGAGCAGGTGATGAGAAAAATGATGAACACCAGGAACAGGAACCCAAACGTGTAGTACATCTGGTGAGATACTCAACAATCAATACAATTCAGTCTCCTTGCTTAGAGGCTGAGTTGACCTTGGTTCAAAGAAATGATTAGGCATTTACTTATTCGTTAATGTGTAATTAACATCTACAATCTAATAATCAATTAATTACTTTTTAGTTTCTTTGTGAATCATTATACAAGCACCACTAGGCTAATTCAAGCTCATGGTTGAGTGGCAGACTTGATCCTTGTACTTATCAGATGCTGTTGAGCATGGAGAAGAGCTGGATGAAGGGTAGGATACCCCCCATGACGATTCCGGGCATGGGCTTGGTGAAGAAGGAATGTTAATGGATCTGCCGAGTGATCTTGTTGGTTCGCACTGGCTGCTCAATCGCCTGGAGCACAGAGAGTAGCATAGAATCTCATCAAGACATTGTTAGACCCTTGATAGTGTGCTATGTTTTCTCTGATTGTTATGCCAGTGTGAAAGAGATTGCAAACACATGGGGGAAATGCACATGATGTAAGATGACGTGTAAGAGTTATTCATACAGACAGTGCGATTGATAGGTGAATGGAATATGAATAACAGTCATCCATTATGATGTAATAGAAATAATGCCATGCTCATAAAAAATAAATATCGTCCTCCCTCATCTTAAACGGCACCAACCGCCACTGATGTTGAATGAGCACCATGGATGAAGGAGGGGGAGGAAAACAGCTTCTCTCTACCACACCTTCACCAAGTCATCCAATGTTTGCTTCATGAACAATTGTTGCATTTTCTAAAATAAATATATAATGATTTTATTTTCAGTATGTTTCTGTGTTTTTATGCAGGATGTGATTAATTTAGCAGGTCTATAGTATAATGAATTGTTTTTAAATGTTTATTAAATATATATTCAGTCAAGTCACTTCGATTATTTTATGTCCTTTTTAAATGTTTGCTAAGATGATGTATGTTTTGTATTGTTACTTGCTGAAACAGTCATTAGTTCTGGGCTAGATTATGATCTGTAAATTTCTACTACCCTTTTATAAAAGTTGTTGAGTGAAATTAGCACTCGTCAACCTCGGATGTGTATTAAGTATGCATGTATATGGACTTGAAGTGTTGAAAACCTAAACGTATAAAACTTAATTGGCCTCTCGAGTGGCGCAGCGGTCTAGGGCACTGCAGTGCTTGAGGCGTCACTACAGATCCGGGTTCGATCCTGGGCTGTGTTGCAGCCGGCCGCGACCGGGAGACCCATTAGGCGACTCATAATTGACCCAACGTCGTCCGGTTTAGGGGAGGGTTTGGCCGGCCGGGATGTCCTTGTCCCATCACGCTCTAGCGACTCATGTGGCCGGCTGGGCACATGCACGCTTCTTTGTGAATCATTATACAAGCACCACTAGGCTAATTCAAGCTCATGGTTGAGTGGCAGACTTGATCCTTGTACTTATCAGATGCTGTTGAGCATGGAGAAGAGCTGGATGAAGGGTAGGATACCCCCCATGACGATTCCGGGCATGGGCTTGGTGAAGAAGGAATGTTAATGGATCTGCCGAGTGATCTTGTTGGTTCGCACTGGCTGCTCAATCGCCTGGAGCACAGAGAGTAGCATAGAATCTCATCAAGACATTGTTAGACCCTTGATAGTGTGCTATGTTTTCTCTGATTGTTATGCCAGTGTGAAAGATATTGCAAACACATGGGGGAAATGCACATGATGTAAGATGACCTGTAAGAGTTATTCATACAGACAGTGCGATTGATAGGTGAAACTCACAGGCTTCTTGAAGCCGAAGTAGGCTAGGCACCCACGAAGGCAAGATGCCGAAGGGGATGGCTGCCAAGAGGCCCTCTACCCACAGAATCATGTTAATCAGGAAGAAGTCTGCAAACAAGATCCTGAGAGGGAGGGAGAGGGAAGTGGTGAGTGAGGGCAGGACAGTGAATATCTCACAGGAACAATGGGCAACAAGTCTAAAGACATGTTTAAAGATTTGTTCAGTCACCATCTTCCAAATTGAGAACTTTGATATATTGGCATACTATATTACATCTGATGGGCAACAGCATCATCCCCATAACCTCCTTAAAGTCTATAGACCTGTTTAAAGATTTTTCAGTCGAGCATGTTGCCATGATGTGTATTATTGACAAAAGTTAATATTAATCATAAATGCATAGAAAAAGTTGTTGTTCCATGTACAATAGATTGAGGAGGAGTGTTCATTATAAAAGTGGTGGTGGATTGCATGTGGATGGTAGTCATGGATAATGATGGATGTTAGTCATCCTAGCGAATAATTGTAATTAAAATGTAGTCCACTTCAGATCAGTTGTTGTTATAAATGCATGACTATTGTCTCACATTAATCAGGACAGCCCTAATCAACAGTCACAAAGTGATTTACAGATACCCAGCCTAAAACCCCAAAGAGCAAGCAATGCAGAGGCAGAAGCACACTGACTACCTGGCTAAACTTGATCAGCAGGGGTCTGGGACAAGGTAGAACGCCCAGTGATATCAGGCCAGGGGTCCACAACTGCAGTCGCTGTGGCAGCACAACTAGGGGCTCAGGTCCACTGGGAGGGGAGACACAGAGAGACCATGCCTAAGATCACACATTACACCAGGGCCCATATTCACAAAGCATCCAATGCTGCTTTTCCACTGTAACATCAGTGTTACACTATACAATGTACACCCTTATGTTATACTAGGGAAATTGTTTCCATAGCTAGGGCTGGCAGTGAGGACTTGTGAAGAACAGAATCAACAACCTCTGCATTATCAAAACAGTTGCTTTGTGAGAAGATGTTAAAGTTCACAGTTAGCCATTGTTATGTACATGCAGGCTGAAAAGTACCAGTGGCCTGGCTTTGGCCCCAGGTGAGAGCATGCCTGCCGGAGCCATGGCCCAGTGCCGGCCCCCGTAGATGGAAACAGAAAAGTCTGAGCCTTTTGTGTAAAACACTGAGGTAAATCCTGTACGGAAATGCGCCACAAGAGTAGGAGTGCTGATCTAGGGTCAGGTCCCACCAGTCAATATAATTTGATTAATTATGATCTAAAAGTAAAAACTGATCCTAGATCAGCACTCCTACTCTAGGATGCTTTGTGAATACGGGTCCAGATAAGACAAGTTGACCCTAGACCCCAGCACATAAATGAGTGGGGACTGAGACAGGGGGGTTGGGAGACACTGTGGCCCTGTCCAATGTCACCCCTGGACAGGGCCAGCCAGGAAGGAGCTTACCCAACCACTCTCAGGCAGTGGTGTGTGGCTAGCAGAGGCAGAAGTGTGCTTAGCAGATCTGAAATAGAGGCACAACATTATTTGAATGTGAAGTCAGTCCACTTGATAATTCAAACAGAATTCAGTATTCTTCATGCTGATGATTTGTGACTCGTTTCAGGAAACTAGGCGTATGTCAACTGTCACTACTTCACAGGAGGGGCATTTTTCATCAAAATGTTTTTTTTTGCAGAAATTCCTTCTGGAACATGTGAACCTTCATGTGCCTTAATAACAAACTTGTATTCAAACAATAAATACGAATAAAATTGTTAAATTACGAGTTGGTTTAGCCACGGAAAAAGACAGGAACCTTCCCACTAGCCATGATTGGCTGAGATAATGGATGGGCTGGACATGCCGGGAGAGGAGTTTGGATTGGTCTGCCATGTAGCATGTTTCTGTCTGTAACATGAGCTGTTCAGTATGTGTTGATAGTCCTTTATACTGAGCCGTTTTTGAAAGATGTAACGTTAGCCATCGAGACCTACAAAAGTTTTGCTACTTTTCTCAACAACATTGATGCCCTGAATTTAGCAGGCACTATCGACAGATCAGTTGGAAAAAGTGATGGGCTACTTTCTGCACACGCCACGGTCAATGTGTGAACCGGAGTGACTTGACACAACGCTGGCCAAACAAGACGTAGCTACAAACAAAACGGAGTGAAATGGTTCCAGTCTGCCGTGAAGCATTCATCCATGTGTACGGGTAAGAGTCAAGCTACATTTTCAGATATAAGTTTTAAATTGTGTCAGAAAGTCGTTTTTATTGCAAGTTAAAGCATACTGTTAGTTAGCTAGCAAACGTTAGCTTTCTGGCTCACTAGCTAACGTTACGTATACACGATCGGTTTAGTAGTATTATTCAAATCAGAAAGCCATTTTTATTGCTAGTTATAGCCTAATGTTAGGTAGCTAACATTGAACCTAGTTCGACAAGTGTGTTGGGTAAGCGTCATCTAATAATTATAAAATATGTATAAAATATTTTTATCTGGACACTTTCTGTTTTTGATATTGCTAGTAACCATTTCAGTGTATCGTTTACACCTTCTGTATCCAGTGCATGTGACTCTCTCTCTCTCTCTCTCTCTCTTTCCACTCTCTCTCTCTCTTTTTCCACTCTCTCTCTGTCTCTCATTCTTCTCTTGTCTCTACTGGTTCCTCTGGTTCACACTGTCTATTGTCCACTTATACTGAGAGCTAGGGAGAGAGAGAGATGGAGAGAGAAAAGAGAGAGAGTCAAACCGTCACACTTGGACAGAGGCTGTTATCCCATTAGCCACCTCACCCCAGGAAATATGGATAGGAAATTATAGGAGAAGAGGAGAATAGTTCTCAATTTCCCGTGTCCTGAATGAAAAATAGACTACAATATCCTGACAGCACAAAGGATGTAATGACATTTGAAGGGTCTACCCTTCGGATTCATACAATATTTATAACACCATACAGTATGTATTTCCATTTATGAACCATATTATAGTTTGATATTGTGTCAAGTATAGACCATGTTTTATAATTGACTTACATGGGTGACTATAGTATCCTTAGGTGCTAGCTAACCAATTCAATTTAGTGGACAATTCAATTTTTGACAACCAAGTAATTCATTGGGGTTGATCTGAGCTTGGAGCTAGATAAATGAGATGGGGGGTGAAACTGGTTGAAACGGAACGCTCATTTCCTGGACAAATAGGAACAATCCTAAATAATTGGAAACCTCTTCCAATTAAGGTATTAGCTTTTTCTGTTGTCTTTGTTAAATTGACAAGTATTGCAGGGGACAGTCAGGATAATCTGGGAACAAATCAACTTCAACAACTATGGTTGGGCTTCCTGAGGATTCCTCTCATCAGTTCGTCTTGTCTCGTCAAGCCTACCAGTGTTTGTTCCGCACTCCTGTTTTTCTTTTTCCAGTCCCTGTTTTCTAGTCCTCCCGGTTCCGACCATTTCTGCCTGCCCTGACCCCGAGCCCGCCTGCCATACCACTCTGCCTGCCCTGACCTCGAGCCTGCCTTCTGTCTTGTACCTATCTGACGCTGACCTGGTTTACGAACTTCTGCCTGTCCTCGACCTGCCTCTTGCCTGCCCCTTGTCTATTTGAAATATCAGAGACTCAAACTATCTGCCTTCTGTGTCTACATCTGGGTCTCATCCTGTGTCGTTATACATACTGTTTTGCAATTTAGGTCTACAATAGCCACAACAGCACTCTGCTCTGTAGGGTAGCACCATGGTGTAGCCGGAGAATGGCTAGCTTCCGTCCCCCTCTGTGTACATTGACTTCAATACAAAACCTAGGAGGCTCATGGTTCTCACCCCTTTCCATAGACTTATACAGTAATTTCTGGAGGACATCCTCCAACCTATCAGAGCTGTTACAGCATGAACTGACATGTTTTCCACCCAATCAAAGGATCAGAGAATGAATCTAGTACTGAAAGCATACGCTACAGCTAGCTAGCACTGCATTGCATACAATGTGGTGAGTAGTTGACTCAAAGAGGGAGAAAGGCAATAGTTGAACAATTTTGAACAAATAATTAATTCAAAAATGAAGGAGGAGCGAGAGAGAGAGAGCTAGCTATAAATATATATATATTTAAAACTTTCACTTACCTAGGTAACAAATGCAGCTAGCTAGTTTAGCCTACTCAAACACCCGGCTCAAACAGAGGGATGCTATGTTAGATAGCTGGTTATGACTATCCAACACTGGAACTCTTCCATGTCAAGGTAAGCTTTTGGTTTTACTAATTTATTGCCACCGGGGCCCGCCGGTGTAACTGCTAAACTGCTTACGGACTGTACACCGTACTGCATGATTGTAGCAGGTTTACTAACGCGTTAGTTCTATTAGCTATGTTGACTATGACGTTACTTTAGCTAATATGGTGACAACGATGTAGGCTGTATGTAGCAGTTATGATATGAAGGTTGGGCTTGGAAAGTTTTTTTCGCCTGGTCACAGTCAGCTAATGGGTTGTGCATTGAAGTCACAAGCAAAGGGAAAAGGTGAGAGGAGGAGAGTGTATAGATGTGAGAAGGAATACAATAAGCTGTTTGTAAGTGGCTATGAAAGTGAACTGTTTACACGTGATCAGGGGTGTATTCATTCCGCCGATTCTGTTGAAAAACATTTCTTAAACGGAAGCAAACGGAATGAAATGGGGATAAACATACCTGAATTTGTCCAATAGAAACTCTCGAAACAACTGTTGGACTAATGATTACACCCTAGATCAGCTAGATTCAGGCAGGAGTGTGCAAGGCGGTATTGAATGTGTCACTGTCTGTCACCTCAATTCTTTCTCTCGACTTCTGTGCACCTATGTTGTAAACTTTCATTCATAGGCTAGTTTGTAGCAACCTCACGATGAGTATAGGGAAAATTTGAATATCATGCAGTAGCCTAAACATATCAATTACATTGAACTGGGTGAATGGATTATGAATGACAGTCATCCAATATACTGTCACAGAAATAAGGCCATGCTCATTAAAAAAATGATCGTCCTCCCTCATCTTAAACGGCACCGACCGCCACTGATTTATATATATTTTTACCTCCTTGGTGACTAACTCAACTGTTGCTTCCTGGTTTATTTTGGGCATTCTGGGTTGTTATCAGCCGTATGTCCGTGGGTAAATCTGTAATCCAGAGACAGCTGGAAATGTCAAGGTATAGGTAAGAGTCAATAACGTTTCGGGAGGAGAGCTTTAAGCTTCAGATGACACATCTAATCCACAGCAGGAAATTCCATATATGGGCATTGTCTTCTGTATTGGAATGTGGCCTTAGAGCAGGAACTCGACAGACTTTCATCTTGGAATGCAGAAAATATCCTTTCTGTTATCCCTTGATGCTGTATGTTTGGCAGGAAAGAAGACCAAAAATATTTTTTGTTTGCCCAACATGGTATTTAGCAAGATTTTATGCAATGCAACATCTGCTATTCCATTGCATAGTAGCTTGTTTTGAGTCCAGTTTTATCACTGTTTACCAAAACAATTTGCTTGACCCATATGCCTTTATGAGTTATACACAACCAGAGTCTTGACGTCTTATTTTAGAAAGGCCATTTTCTGTAGCAGTACTCAGAAATGTTTTTCTGCAGTATGTAAAAGTTATTCTCCGACTTCTCCGTATTAAGTCCTTAGTATGCTGTATCAGTGTGTGTACCATAAGCTTTATGAAATAGTCGCCTGTCACTTACTGTTTGTGAAGCCTTCCATCGCGCCTCCGAGGCATTAGGCCTGGCCTCAGACCATAAGCACATCACAGCAGGGTAATTGTGGAGTGGCCGGCCTCCACCGTTCTATATTGAATTATAATTAAATAAATTAATCAACGGGAAGTAGGTTAGGAGCGAGACCGGAGTGGCTTTGTTCACCTCCCATAATCCAACCTGGAGCACCTTCCAGACGGCCTGCGTCTCGACTCAGCTCAGGCCCTCCTCCCCCTCATTTTAATGAACATCAAATGTCAGTCCAAAATAGACGAGGGAGAGGAACTTTTTTAATAGCCAAAGATAAAAAAATTGTAGACCTCCACAAGTCTGGTTCATCCTTGGGAGCAATTTCCAAAGGCCTGAATGTACCACGTTCATCTGTACAAATAATAGTACGCAAGTATAAACACCATGGGACCACGCAGCCGTCATACCGCTCAGGAAGGAGATGCGTTCTGTCTCCTAGAGATGAACATACTTTTGTGCGAAAGTGCAAATCAATCCCAGAACAACAGCAAAGGACCTTGTGAAGATGCTGGAGGAAATATGTACAAAAGTATCTATATCCACAGTAAAACGAGTCCTATATCAACATAACCTGAAAGGCCGCTCATCAAGGAAGAAGCCACTGCTCCAAAACCGCCATAAAAAAGCCAGACTACGGTTTGCAACTGCACATGGGAACAAAGATCATACTTTTTAGAGAAATGTCCTCTGGTCTGATGAAACAAAATAGAACTGTTTGGCCATAATGACCATCGTTATGTTTATAGGAAAAAGGGGGCTGCTTGCAAGCCGAAGAACAGCATCCCAACCGTGAAGCACGGGGGTGGCAGCATCATGCTGTGGGGTTGCTTTGCTGCAGGAGGGACTGGTGCACTTCACAAAATAGATGGCATCATGAGGAAGGAAAATGATGTGGATATATTGAAGCAACATCTCAAGACATCAGTCAGGAAGTTAAAGCTTGGTCGCAAATGGGTCTTCCAAATGGACAATGACCCCAATCATACTTCCAAAGTTGTGGCAAAAAGGCTTAAGGACAACAAAGTCAAGGTATTGGAGTGGCCATCACAATGCCCTGACCTAAATTATATAGAAAATGTGTGGGAAGAACTGATAAAGCTTGTGCGAGCAAGGAGGCCTACAAACCTGACTCAGTTACACCAGCTCTGTCAGTTCTGCCCACACATTTATTGTGGGAAGCTTGTGGAAGGCTACCCGAAACTTTTGACCGAAGTTAAACAATTTAAAGGCAATGCTACCAAATACTAATTGAGTGTATGTAAACTTCTGACCCACTAGGAATGTGATGAAATAAATAAAAGCTGAAATAAATAATTCTCTCTACCATTATTCTGACATTTCACATTCTTAAAACAAAGTGGTGATCCTAACTGACCTAAGACAGTGCATTTTTACTAGGATTAAATGTCAGGAATTGTGAAAAACTGAAATTAAATGTATTTGGCTAAGGTGTATGTAAACTTCCGACTTCAACTGTACAGACACACACGCACACACGCATGCACACACTGTACTGGGGACATCACATTACACATGTACCTTTGATTGGTCAACTCTGTGAAGTCCAACTCATCTCAAATCATCAGGCTAAGATAAAAGACTTCACAGAAACCTACTGTCTGGCATCCATATGGAAGAGAGAGAAAGAAAGGAACATAAAATAAAAAGGGGGAACACCACCACCCTTCATCATCTGTCTGTGATGTGTGGTTCACGTCAGCAATACCCTGCCTCACAGGGTGACAGACTGAGAATTAGGAAACGTATTTTCCCCTTCTGCCTTTGATGGATGTAACTGTCATACCCAGGTCGTTCTTAAATTGCAGTGGCATTTCAACGTAATTTTGTTTTTTATTGACTTCATTTTTCTTTACCAAAACGTATTGTACAATATTTCTGAACTTCTTAACAGTATTAATCAACATAAATTATAGCTTAATGAATGTTTATCATTTGTATGAATTGATTCAATTAATGATTGTGCTGCCTTTTTGTAATTGGTGGTACTCACACCTTAAATGACAATTCTGGCTTTCCAAAAGGTTTAATCAAGGAGATAAAGAGTAATGGTAATTTGAAGAAAAGTTGTGATTAGTATTTAGTTTAACTTAATCAGGTACGTGTAAAGTTGTATTGTTCAACATTTTTCTATCTGTTCTACCCTTTTTCTGTTGTAATGTCAACAATAATTGAAGATGAGTCATCAATAATGTTACAATTATGTTGATAAAAATACCGAAACATATAGAAAACAGGAATAACCTGTTCTGTTACACCACACATAATGTAACACGAATGACTTGACACATGATTCCACAAAGCAACTTCAACCATTTATTAAATCTTAAAACAGATATACAGTACAGTATATTCCATGCCATGGAATATGTTACAATTCCTCTCCCAACACTCAATTGAAATACAAAAGGCAGATTTTTGCAGTTTCCCTGCGTTGTATAGTTTCTGCTTCTCTGCTGCACTTAAGTTGGCCATAACTGAAAAGTAAGTACAATAGCATTTGGTTAAGATACTCTAACAAAACTCAATGCTTATTTGTGTTGATAGCATATTTGGAGGAACTTTGATAATAACTTATACTACCGGTCAAAAGTTTTAGAACACCTACTCATTCAAGGGTTTTTCTTTATTTGTACAATTTTCTGCATTGTAGAATAATAGTGAAGACATCAAAACGATGAAATAACACATATGGAATCATGTAGTAACCAAAAAAGTGTTAAACAAATCAAGATATATTTTATACTCAAATAGCTACCCTTTGCCTTGATGACCGCTTTGCACACTCTTGGCATTCTCTCAACCAGCTTCACCTGGAATGCTTTTCCAACAGTATTGAAGGAGTTCCCACATATGCTGAGCACTTGTTGGCTGTTTTTCCTTCCAACTCATCCCAAACCATCTCAATTTGGTTGAGGTCGGGGGATTGTGGAGTCCAGGTCATCTGATGCAGCACTCCATCACTCTCCTTCTTGTTAAAATAGCCCTTACACAGCCTGGAGGTGTGTTGGGTCATTGTCCTGTTGAAAAACAAATGATAGTCCCACTAAGCACAAACCAGATGGGATGGCGTATTGCTGCAGAATGCAGTGGTAGCCATGCTGGTTAAGTGTGCCTTGAATTCTAAATAAATCACAGACAGTATCACCAGCAAAGCACCCCACACCATAACACCTCCTCCTCCATGCCTTACGGTGGGAAATACACATGTGGAGATCATCAATCCACCCACACCGCGTCTCACAAAGACATGGCTGCTGGAACCAAAAATCTCACATTTGGACTTCCACCGGTCTAATGTCCATTGCTCGTGTTTCTTGGCCCAAGCAAGTCTTTTCTTCTTATTGGTGTCCTTTAGTAGTGGTTTCTTCGCAGGAATTCGACCACGTAGGCCTGATTCACACAGTCTCCTCTGAACAGTTGATGTTGAGATGTGTCTGTAACTTGAACTCTGTAAAGCATTTATTTGGGCTGCAATATCTGAGGCTGGTAACTCTAATGAACTTATCCTCTACAGTAGAGGTAACTCTGGGTCTTCCATTCCTGTGGCGGTCCTCATGAGAGCCAGTTTCATCATAGCGGTTGATGGTTTTTGCGACTTTCAAAGTTCTTGAAATGTTCCGTATTGACTGACCTTCAAGTCTTAAAGTAATGATGGACTGTCGTTTCTCTTTGCTTATTTGAGCTGTTCTTGCCATAATATGGACTTCTGTATACCCACCGTACCTTGTCACAACACAACTGATTGGCTCAAATGCATTAAGAAGGAATTCACTTTTAAGAAGACACACCTGTTAATTGAAATGCATTCCAGGTGACTACCTCATGAAGCTGGTTTAGAGATTGCCAAGCGTGTGCAAAGCTGTCATCAAGGCAAAGGGTGTCTATTTGAAGAATCTCAAATATAAAATATATTTTTATTTATTTAACACTTTTTTGGTTACTATATGATTCCATATTTGTTATTTCATAGTTTTGATGTCTTCACTATTATTCTACAATGTAGAAAATAGTAAAAATAAAGAAAAACCCTTGAATGAGTAGGCGTTCTAAAACTTTTGACTGGTAGTGTACATCAACAAAAAGCTATAGTAATTGGTGTTACATACACAGTCACTCAAACCAGAGTTCATGAATCATACAAACATCTATGAATTGTGTGATTTCATTAATTGGTTGGCTCATAATTATATTTTATTTTACAAATGTGGGACCTTGATTGTGGGGACACCATAATACCTTTATTTTGATAGCCTATTCTGTTGGTAGAAGGAAGAGCCTCATGGGTAATTGATTTAGTCTTGGGATTGGAGTGACTGCAGGTGCCATGCTCTGATAGCTCAATTATTATTTTGTCTCTCTCCCTAAAGTTGTAGCACACGTCCATTAAACCTTGAAGTCTTATAACACGGAGCAGCATTGTTGTCCCTGGCCATCATTCATACTATCGGTCTTACACAACGAATGACAAACACCAATGACACACTTGATTTAGACACATGAAACTGCCAAATATATCTTTAAATGTGTTCATATATGAAAAGAGTATGCAGACTCACCATATGCCCCCTGTCCCCACCACCGTCACCACCTGGAGACCTCTGATGGGTCAGATGCCAGACATGGTGCAGACAAAGGGCAACAAACTTGCTGTGCTGGAGGTGGACGAGGCGATCAACACTACCTTCGTGTGTGAGAGGTCAAGAACCGCCTGGGCACCACCAAGGACCAGGTCATCATCATGGTCCATCCAGGGACATTTTCTCATTCTCTCTGCTGCCCAGGCTGCTGTGTGGTCTACTGGTGGTGTTGAAATGCAGGCTCCACAGGGCTGGATTGAAAATTGGTGAGAGCGTGGTTCATTCTAAACGGATGATAGCTCACAAACTCCATGCAAGGATTTTCCCTGGCTAGCTAGCTAGCATGTTTGTATTCCTAGCCGGTACAATGGGTGCTATGGGCATTGCTTTTATGCACTCGGTGGACTCATCGTTGGTTGGATTGCTGCTATAAATAGCTTTGGGACTTTAGGCAAGTAAACTCAGTGAGCTAGTGTATTATGAGTGCACTGCACCTAGGTTTTATTTGTGTGATAAGTGTTGTTTACTAACTTTCAAACCGCTTGCTAGTTATGTGCTAGTGCAGATACTTTTCTTTCTCCACTGCATGGAGCTACGCTATACAGTGCATTCGGAAAGTATTCAGACGTCTTGGCTTTTTCCACATTTTGTTACGTTACAGCCTTATTCTAAAATGGATTACATTTTTTTAAATCCTCATCAGTCTACACACTATAATACGCCATAATGACAAAGTGAAAACAGTTTTTTGAAAATTTTTGCAAATGTATTAAAAACAAAAACAGAAATACCTTTGCTATGAGACTCGAAATTAAACTCAGGTGCATCCTTTCCATTGATCATCCTTAAGATGTTTCTACAATATGATTGGAGTCCACCTGTGGTAAACTCAGTTGATTGGACATGATTTGGAAAGGCATACACCTGTCTATATAAGGTCCCACAGTTGACAGTCCATGTCAGAGCAAAAACCAAGCCATGAGGTCGAGGGAATTGTCCGTAGAGCTCCGAGACAGGATTGTGTCGAGGCACAGATCTGGGGCAGGGTAGCAAAAAATTTCAGCAGCATTGAATGTCCCAGAGAACACAGTTGCCTCCATCATTCTTAAATGGAAGAAGTTTGGAACCACCAAGACTCCTCCTAGAGCTGGCCGCCCGGCCAAACTGAGCAATCGGGGGAGAAGGGCCTTGGTCAGGGAGATGACCAAGAACCCGATGGTGACTCTGACAGCGCTCCAGAGTTCCTCTGTGGAGATGGGAGAACCTTCCAGAAGGACAACTATCTCTGCAGCACTCCACCTATCAGGTCTTAATGATAGAGTGGCCAGACAGAAGCCACTTCTCAGTCAAAGGCACATGACAGCCCGCTTGGAGTTTTCCAAAAGGCAACTAAAGGACTCTCAGACCATGAAAAACAAGATTCTCTGGTCTGATGAAACCAAGATTTAACTCTTTGGCCTGAATGCCAAGCGTCACGTCTGGAGGAAACCTGGCACCATCCCTACGGTGAAGCATCGTGGTGGCAGCATCATGCTGTGGGGATATTTTTCAGGGACTGGGAGACTAGTCAGGATCGAGGGAAAGATGAACGGAGGAAAGTACAAAGAGATCCTTGATGAAAACCTGCTCCATAGCGCTCAGGACCTCGGACTGGGGCAAAGGTTCACCTTCCAACAGGACAACGACCCTAAGCACACAACCAAGACAACGCAGGAGTGGCTTCGGGACAAGTCTCTGAATTTCCTTGTGTGGCCCAGCCAGAGCCCGGACTTGAACCTGATCGAACATCTCTGGAGAGACCTGAAAATAGCTGTGCAGTGACGCTCCCCATCCAACCTGACAGAGCTTGAGAGAAGCTGCAGAGAAGAATGGGAGAAACTCCCCAAATACAGGTGTGCCAAGCTTGTAGCGTCATACCCAAGAAGACTCAAGGCTGTAATCACTGCCAAAGGTGCTTCAACAAAGTACTGAGTAAAGGGTCTGAATACTTATGTAAATGTGATATTTCAGGGTAAAAAAAACTAAAAAAAACTTTTGCTTTGTCATTATGGGGTATTGTGTGTAGATTGATGAGGGGGAAAAAACTATTTAATCCATTTTAGAATAAGGCTGTAGCGTATCAAAATGTGGAAAAAGTCAAGGGGTCTTAATACTTTCCGAATGCACTGTATATAAAAAAGTATGTGGACACCCCTTCAAATTAGTGGATTCGGCTATTTCAGCCAAACCCGTTGCTGACAGGTGTCACACCCTGGCTCTGGGACTCTATATGTTGAGCCAGGGTGTGTTCATTCTGTTGTGTTTATTTCTATGTTGGCTAGAGTGACTCCCAATCAGAGGCAACGAGTGTCAGCTGTCGTTGGTTGTCTCTGATTGGGAGCCATATTTAAACTGTCTGTTTTCCCTTTGTGTTTGTGGGTTTTTGTTCCGTGTTGGTCATTGTTACCGTGGACTTCACAAGTCGTTTATTGTTTTGTTTATTGTGGTCTATTATCACTAAAGATAATAAAGTTGAACCATGTTCGTTCATCACGCTGCGCCTTGGTCTATTCCTTACGACGATCGTGACAGAAAAACCCACCAAGTAAGGACCAAGCAGCGTGTCCAGGAGCAGGCAGCCTGGACATGGGAGGAGATATTGGACGGGAAAGGGTCCTGGACTTGGAAGGAGATACAGGCCGGGATGGATCGGCGTCCATGGGAAGAGACGGTGGAGGCGCGCCGTAGAGAGGAGCAGCGGCGCCAAACGGGTCAACGTCGGACAGGCGAGAGGCAACCCCAGAAAATTTTTAGGGGGGGGCACACGGCATGGACGACGGGGCTGACGGAGGCAGAAAAGGGGCGGATTCAGAAGGCCACCAGGTTACGGGTACACCGCCCTGTACGTCCTGTGCGGATGCCTCAGACAGAGTGTGTGAGGGTAGGCATTCAGCCAGGACGGGTTGTGGCCGCTCTTCACTCCAGGTCTCCTATCCGTCTCCACAGCCCGGTTCGGCCTGTCCCTGCTCCACGCACCAAGCCTACGGGGTGCGTCGCCAGCCCAGTCCGGCCTGTCCCTGCTCCACGCACCAAGTCTACGGTGCGCGTCGCCAGCCCGGCCCGGCCTGTCCCTGCTCCACGCACCAAGTCTACGGTGCGCGTCGCCAGCCCGGCCCGGCCTGTTCCTGCCACTCGCACCAAGTCTACGGTGCGCGTCGCCAGCCCAGCCCGGCCTGTTCCTGCCACTCGCACCAAGTCTACGGTGCGCGTCGCCAGCCCGGCCCGGCCTGTTCCTGCCACTCGCACCAAGTCTACGGTGCGCGTCGCCAGCCCGGCCCGGCCTGTTCCTGCCACTGCACTAAGCCAGGGGTGCGAGTCGTCTGCCTGGTAAGGCCGTTCCTCCTCCACGCACCAAGCCAGGGGTGCGAGTCGTCAGCCTGGTAAGGCCCGTCCCTCCTCCACGCACCAAGCCAGGGGTGCGAGTCGTCAGCCTGGTAAGGCCCGTTCCTCCTCCACGCACCAAGCCAGGGGTGCGAGTCGTCAGCCTGGTAAGGCCCGTTCCTCCTCCACGCACCAGGCCAGGGGTGCGCGTCGTCAGCCTGGTAAGGCCCGTTCCTCCTCCACGCACTAAGCCCGGGGTGCGCGTCGTCAGTCCAGCACAACCCGTGCCTGGGCCACCGGTGCCTGGGAAGGTACCGGTCAACTGCTCCACTATGGAGCTGAAGCTAACCGCTCCTGCTAAGTCCAGTTCAGCTCCAGCCAGCGGGGCCAGGCTGGACCAGGGGCGCTATGGGGGGTTTATTGGAGGGTGGGTGGCAAGGCCGGAGCCAGAACCGCCGCCGAGGAGGTATGCCCACCCAGCCCTCCCCTGTTTTGTTCAAGTTGAGGCGCGGTCGCAGTCCGCGCCTTTAGGGGGGGGTACTGTCACACCCTGGCTCTGGGACTCTATATGTTGAGCCAGGGTGTGTTCATTCTGTTGTGTTTATTTCTATGTTGGCTAGAGTGACTCCCAATCAGAGGCAACGAGTGTCAGCTGTCGTTGGTTGTCTCTGATTGGGAGCCATATTTAAACTGTCTGTTTTCCCTTTGTGTTTGTGGGTTTTTGTTCCGTGTTGGTCATTGTTACCGTGGACTTCACGAGTCGTTTCTTGTTTTGTTTATTGTGGTCTATTATCACTAAAGATAATAAAGTTGAACCATGTTCGTTCATCACGCTGCGCCTTGGTCTATTCCTTACGACGATCGTGACAACAGGTGTATAAAATTGAGCACACAGCCATACAATCTCCATAGCCAAACATAGGCAGTATAATGGCCTTACTGAAGAGCACAGTTGACTTGAAGAGCATAAGATGCCACCTTTCCAACAAGTCAGTTCGTCAAATTTCTGCCCTGCTAGAGCTGCCCCGGTCAACTGTAAGTGCTGTTATTGTGAAGTGGAAACGTCTAGGAGCAACAACGGCTCAGCCGCGAAGTAGTAGGCCACACAATCTCACATAACAGGACCGGCGAGTACTGAAGCGCGTCGTCTGTCCTCGGTTGCAACACTCACTACCGAGTTCCAAACTGCCTCTGGAAGCAACGTCAGCACAATAACTATTAATCGGGTGCTTCATAAAATGGTTTTCCATGGCCGAGCAGCCGCACACAAGTCTAAGATCACCATGCGCAATGCAAAGCGTTGGCTGGAGTGGTGTAAAGCTCGCCGCCATTGAACTCTAGAGCAGTGGAAACACGTTCTCTGATGAATCACGTTTCACCATCTGGTAGTCCGACAGATGAATCTGGGTTTGGCGGATGCCAGGAGAACGCTACATGCCCCAATGCGTAGTGCCAACTGTAAAATTTGGTGGAGGAGGAATAATGGTCTGGGGCTGTTTTTCAAGGTTCGGGCTAGGCCCTTTAGTTCCAGTGAAGGGACATCTTAATGCTACAGCATACAATGACATTCTAGACGATTCTGTGCTTCCAACTTTGTGGCAACAGTTAGGGGAAGGCCCTTTCCTGTTTCAGCATGACAATGCCCCCGTGCACAAAGCGAGGTCCATACAGAAATGGTTAGTCGAGATCGGTGTGGAAGAACTTGACTGGCCTGCACGGAGTCCTGACATTAACCCCATTGAACACCTTTGGGATGAATAGGAACACCAGGTGCGAGCCAGGCCTATACATCCAACATCAGTGCCCAACCTCACTAATGCCCTTGTGGCTGAATAGAAGCAAGTCCATGATCTTGGAATGAGATGTTCGAGCAGGTGTCCACATACTTTTGGTCATGTAGAGTATATTGGAAATTGTAGTGATAACGGACTAACTGGATTATACATCACATTGTGATATTGGATTACAACATACTGAGTGGAATATAGCTACATTTCATGAACGTTACTGGGATTGGAATGGATTAAGTGAAATATACGGCAGGTCTATTGGATTAACCGTGAACAGGCTGAGTGGATTGTACGCAGAGGAGTCTTCAACTGCACGGCGGTACGCAATGAGAGTTTCACACATTGGGCTCTGCATTTCCAAGTCTGCTGTGAGACATCAGGTATGGACAAAGCCCAGTTGGCTAATGTTCTCTCTATTGGTGGGGGCTGCTTTCATCTATTGGGATGGACTCACAGTTCATGTTAAAAATGAGTATGACAACACAGTTACTCATATGCAATCAGTGTTTGGACAGCAACATGAAATCCGGGAATTTCAATCTTCCCTAAATGCCAGGCCCCGCCAGGGTAATGAACCACTTGAGGTTTATGCACCAGAGCTGCGTTGCCTTGTACACACTGCTTTCCCAGAATATGGCGAGGCTGCCATTGCAGGGGAAATATTGAGGGAGTTCATTGCGGGTCTGGACCCTGTAATGCAAGCAAAACTGTATGAGCACGGGGTCGCCACCATAGCACATGGTCTTAAAGTTGCTAGCCAGTGTGAAAGAGCACGCTCAACCTTCCTTGCCCTCTCCCCCTCCCCAGTCCAGGCTCCAATATGCTCTCTCTCTCAAAGTGGACAAATTACAGTCAATTGTTGCATCCTTAACACATAACGCTCAGTCTCCTGCCCAATACAGGTGTGCCAAGCTTGTAGCGTCATACCCAAGAAGACTCAAGGCTGTAATCGCTGCAAAAGGTACTTCAACAAAGTACTGAGTAAAGGGTCTGAATACTTATGTAAATGTGATACATACATTTGCAACATTTTCTAAAAACCTGTCTTTGCTTTGTCATTATTGGGTATTGTGTGTAGATTGATGAGGGAAAAAAACAATTGATAAATTTTAGAATAAGGCTGTAACGTAACAAAATGTGGAAAAGTCAAGTGTTCTGAATACTTTGATATGCACTGTATGACTGGACCATCAAACACAGAGATGGAAAGAAACATGGGAATCCAGGCATACTCTCATGGTGCCCGTGTGACACCTGCCAGACCCAACCGGACACGCCCACAAAACACGCCCACAAAACACCCACAGTGCAGATTAACTCTATCCTTGACCTCACACAAACATTGTCTGTTGACATCCCTCAGTGTCAGAAAGATGACACCACTCTGGCTACAGTCAGGGAGTGGTTGATCAGGGGAGATGTCCACAAACGTGGCCATTGAGAATCCTGTGGAGACTATTTTAAAAGCTGTCCCTACATAAGGACATGGTCTGCCGACGTTCATATGACAGCTCAAGTGAGCCCTTCCTGCAGATTGTTGTCCCAGACTCAGTTCTCCCTCAGGTGTTACAGTATGTACAAGGACACCCCTCAGTGGGTCACCTAGGTTATAAAAAGACACTGGCCAGAGCAAGAGAACAGTTTTACTGGCCCTTCATGGCTGGGGATATAAAAAAGGACTGTCAAGAGTATATAGCATGTCAGTCAAGAGCAATGCCAGTGCCCAGAAATCTAGCCCCCCACCAGAACGTCCCCGACACTCGCCCCTTCCAAAAACTGTCCGCATACATAACTGAGCTCCCTATAACATGTTCAGGGCATAGGTATATTCTAGTCATCCAAAACTATTTCACTAAGTTAGGGGGAGTGAGGGGGAGTGACGAGCTCTGCAGCAGAGTCTCACAACTCAATCGCTGGTTGAAAACTGTTTTCAAAAGATAGAATTTGTAGATAATTGGCCCTCTTTCTGGGACTCACCCACAAACAGGACTAAGCCTGGTCTGCTGAGGAGTGACGGACTCCCTTCTAGCTAGAGGGGTGCTCTCATCTTATCTATCAACATAGACAGGGCTCTAACTCCTCTAGCTTCACAATGAAATAGGGTGCAGGCCAGGCAGCAGGCTGTTAGCCAGACTGCCATTTTAGTGGCGTCTGCCACTAGCACAGTCAGGGTAGTCATTTCAGCTATCCCCATTGAGACCGTCTCTGTGCCTCAATCTAGGTTGAGCAAAACTTAACATGGCGGTGTTTGCCTTAGCAATCTCACTCCATTCCTCAAATTATCGAAAGAGATTGTGATATCTCACATCTCAAAATAGGGCTACTAAATGTTAGATCCCTCACTTCCAAGGCAGTCATAGTCAATGAACTAATCACTGATCATAATCTTGATGTGATTGGCCTGACTGAAACATGGCTCAAGCCTGATGAATTTACTGTGTTAAATGAGGCCTCTCCTCCTGGTTACACTTGTGACCATATCCCCCGCACATCCCGCAAAGGCGGAGGTGTTGCTAACATTTACGACAGCAAATGTCAATTTACCCCCCCAAAAAAGACTGCATTTTCGTATTTTGAGTTTCTAGTCATGAAATCTATGCAGCCTACTCAATCACTTTTTATAGCTACTGTTTACAGGCCTCCTGGGCTGTATACAGCGTTCCTCACTGAGTTCCCTGATTTCCTATTGGACCTTGTAGTCATGGCAGATAATATTCAAATTTTTGGTGACTTTAATATTCACATGGAAAAGTCCACAGACCCACTCCAAAAGGCTTTCGAAGCCATCATCGACTCAGTGGGTTTTGTCCAACATGTCTCCGGACCTACTCAATGTCACAGTCATACCCTGGATCTAGTTTTGTCCCGTGGAATAAATATTGTGGATCTAAATAAGATGGACCACCATCTTATTACGTTTGCAATCGCAACAAATAATCTGCTCAGACCCCAACCAAGGATCATCAAAAGCCGTGCTATAAATTCTCGGACAACCCAAAGATTCCTAGATGCCCTTCCAGACTCCCTCCACCTACCCAACGACGTCGGAGTACAAAAATCGATTAACCACCTAACTGAGGATCTAAATTAACCTTGCGTAATACCCTAGATGTAGTCGCACCCCTAAAAACCAAAAGCATTTGTCACAAGAAATGTGCTCCCTGGTATACAGAAAATACCCGAGCCCTGAAGCAAGCTTCCAGAAAATTGGAACGGAAATGGCGCTCCACCAAACTGGAAGTCTTCTGACTAGCTTGGAAAGACAGTACCGTGCAATATCGAAGAGCCCTCACTGCTGCTCGATCATCCAATTTTTCCAACCTAATTGAGGAGAATAAGAACAATACAACATTTATTTTTGATACTGTCGCAAAGTAACTAAAAAGCAGTATTCAACAAGAGAGGATGGCTTTCACTTCAGCAGTGATGCATTCATGAACTTCTTCGATGAAAAGATCATGATCATTAGAAAGCAAATTACAGACTTCTCTTTGAACCTGCGTATTTCTCCAAAGCTCAGTTGTCCTGAGTCTGCACAGAACTGCCAGGACCTAGAATCAATGGAGACACTCAAGTTTTTTAATCCTGTATCTCTTGACACATTCATGAAAATAGTAATGCCTCTAAACTCTCAAGCTGCATACTGGACCCTATTCCAACTAAACTACTGAAAGAGCTACTTCCTGTGCGTGGCCCTCCTATGTTGAACATAATAAATGGCTCCCTATCCACCAGATGTGTACCAAACTCACTAAAAGTGGCAATAATAAAGCCTCTCTTGAAAAAGCCAAACCTTGACCCGGAAAATGTAAAGAGAACTATTGGCCTATATCGAATCTCCCATTCCTCTCAACATTTTTAGAAAAAGCTGTTGTGCAGCAACTCACTGCCTTCCTGAAGACAAATAATGTATACCAAATGCTTCAGTCTGCTTTTAGACCCCATCATAACACTGAGACTTCACTCGTGAAGGTGGTAAATTACCTTTTAATGGCGTCAGACCAAGGCTCTGCATCTGTCCTCGTGCTCCTAGACCTTAGTGCTGCTTTTGACACCATCAATCACCACATTCTTTTGGAGAGATTAGAAACCCTAATTGGTCTACATGGACAAGTTCTTGCCTGGTTTAGATCTTAAATGTCGGAAAGATATCTGTTAATCTCTGTGGATGGTTTGTCCTCTGACAAATCAATTGTACGTTTCGGCGTTCCCCAAGGTTCCGCTTTAGGACCACTATTGTTTTCACTATA
Source organism: Coregonus clupeaformis (assembly GCF_020615455.1). NCBI lineage: Eukaryota > Metazoa > Chordata > Actinopteri > Salmoniformes > Salmonidae > Coregonus > Coregonus clupeaformis. Next base: position 29,562,768 of record NC_059222.1, on the reverse strand, counting down.
TATTCTACCTCTTGGTGATGTCATTCGGAAACACGATGTCAACTTTCACTGCTATGTGGACGACACACAGTTGTACATTTCGATGAAACATGGTGAAGCCCCAAAATTGCCTACCCTGGAAGCCTGTGTTTCAGACATTCAGTGGATGGCGGCAAATGTTTTACTTTTAAACTCAGACAAAACAGAGAAAAAAGAGATCTGGTGTTGGATCTGACAATTAATCTTGATAATAATAATAATAATAATAATAATAATAATATGCCATTTAGCAGACGCTTTTATCCAAAGCGACTTACAGTCATGCGTGCATAAATTTTCTTTTTGTGTATGGGTGGTCCCGGGGAACGAACCCACTACCTTAGCGTTACAAGCGCCGTGCTCTACCAGCTGAGCTACAGAGATGGTTGTACTGTCGTCTCAAATAAAACTGTGAAGGACCTCGCCGTTACTCTGGACCCTGATCTCTCTTTTGACGAGCATCTTCGTAACATTGCAAAAATCAGAAACTTTTTGTCCACAAATGATGCAGAAAAAATAATCCATGCTTTTGTTACTTCTAAATTAGACTACTGCAATGCTCTACTCTCCAACTCAGTTAGTGCTAAACACAGCTGCTAGAATCTTGATCATATTACTCCAGTGCTACCCTCTCTACACTGGCTTCCTGTTAAGGCTAGGACTGATTTCAAGGTTTTACTGCTAACCTACAAAGCATTACATGGGCTTGCTTATACCTATCTCTCCAATTTGGTCCTGCCGTACACACATACACGTACGCTATGGTCACAAGACGCAGGACTCCTTATTGTCCGTCTAATGTTTAAGCAAACAGCTGTAGGCAGGGCTTTCTCCTATAGAGCTCACTTTTTATGGAATGGTCTGCCTATCCATGTGAGAGACCCAGACTCATTCTCGACCTTTAAGTCTTTACTGAAGACTCATCTCTTCAGTAGGTCCTATGATTGAGTGTAGTCTGGCCCAGGGGTGCAAAGTTGAATGGCAAGGCACTGGAGTGACGAACCGCCCTTGCTGTCTCTGCCTGGCCGGCTCCCCTCTTTCCACTGGGATTCTCTGCCTCTGACCCTATTACGGGGGCTGAGTCACTGGCTTACTAGTGCTCTTCCATGCCGTCGCTAGGAAGGGTGCGTCACTTGAGTGGGTTGAGTCACAGACGTGATCTTCCTGTCCGGTGTTGCGCCCCCTCGGGCTCATGCGGTGGAAGAGATCTTTGTGGGGTATACTCAGCCTTGTCTCAGGGTAGTAATCTGGTGGTCTGTTGATATCCCTCTAGTGGTGTGGGGGCTGTGCTTTGGCAAAGTAGGTTGGGTTATAGCCTGCCTGGTTGGCCCTGTCCGGGGGTATTGTCGGATGGGGCCACAGTGTCCCCCGACCCACCCCTGTCTCAGCCTCCAGTATCTATGCTGCAATAGTCTATGTGCCGGGGGGCTAGGGTCAGACTGTTATATATGGTGTTTTTCTCCTGTCTTATCTGGTGTCCTGTGTGAATTTAAGTATGTTCCCTCTAATTATCTCTCTCTCCCTCTTTCCCTCCCAGAGGACCTGAGCCCTAGCATCATTCCTCAGGACTACCTGGCCTGATGACTCCTGGCTTTCCCCAGTCCACCTGGTCGTGCTGCTGATCCAGTTTCAACTGTTCTGCCTGCGGCTATGGAACCCTGACCTGTTCACCGGACGTGCAACCTTGTCCCGGACCTACTGTTTTCGACTCTCTCTCTCTATCGCACCTTCTGTCTCAACCTCTAAATGCTCGGCTATGAAAAGCCAACTGACATTTACTCCTGAGGTACTGACCTGTACCACCCTCTACAACCACTGTGATTATTATTTAACCCTGCTGGTCATCTATGAACGTTTGAACATCTTGAAGAACAATCTGGCCTTAATGGCCATGTACTCTTATAATCTCCACCTAGCACAGCCAGAAGAGGACTGGTCACCCTTCAGAGCCTGGTTCCTCTCTAGGTTTCTTCCTAGGTTCCTGCCTTTCTAGGGAGTTTTTCCTAGCCACCGTGCTTCTACAGTGAGGGAAAAAAGTATTTGATCCCCTGCTGATTTTGTACGTTTGCCCACTGACAAAGAAATGATCAGTCTATAATGTTAATGGTAGGTTTATTTGAACAGTGAGAGACAGAATAACAACAAAAAAATCCAGAAAAACGCATGTCAAAAATGTTATAAATTGATTTGCATTTTAATGAGGAAAATAAGTATTTGACCCCTCTCAATCAGAAAGATGTCTGGCTCCCAGGTGTCTTTTATACAGGTAACGAGCTGAGATTAGGAGCACACTCTTAAAGGAACCAATCAATCAATCAGATTCCAAACTCTCCACCATGGCCAAGACCAAAGAGCTTTCCAAGGATGTCAGGGACAAGATTGTAGACCTACACAAGGCTGGAATGGGCTACAAGACCATCGCCAAGCAGCTTGAGATGACAACAGTTGGTGCGATTATTCGCAAATGGAAGAAACACAAAATAACTGTCAATCTCCCTCAGCCTGGGGCTCCATGCAAGATCTCACCTCGTGGATTTGCAATGATCATGAAAACGGTGAGGAATCAGCCCAGAACTACACGGGAGGATCTTGTCAATGATCTCAAGGCAGCTGGGACCATAGTCCCCAAGAAAACAATTGGTAACACACTATGCCGTGAAGGACTGAAATCCTGCAGCGCCCGCAAGGTCCCCCTGCTCAAGAAAGCATGTAGCAGGCTTCTGTCTATAACATGAACTGTTCAGTATGTGTTGACAGTCCTTTCTACCAAGCCATTTTTGAAAGATATAACGTTAGCCATCGAGAACTACAAAAGTTTTGCAACTTTTCTCAACAACATTGATGCCCTAAATTTAGCAGGCGCTATCGACAGATAATAATAATAATATAATATAAAAAAGTGGAAAAAGTGATGAGCTACTTTCTGCACACGCCACGGTCAGTGTGAACCGGAGTGACTTGACACAAAGCTGGCCAAAAACGGAGTTAAATGGTTCCAGTCTGCCGTGAAGCGTTCACCCATGTATACGGGTAAGAGTCTAGCTACATTTTCCTGATATACATTTCAAATTTTGTCAGAAAGTCATTTTTATTGCAAGTTGAAGCATACTTTTAGTTAGCTAGCAAATGTTAGCTTGCTGACTGGCTAGCTAATGTTACGTGTATGATCTGTGTAGTAATATTATTCAAATCAGAAATCCATTTGCATTGCTAGTTATAGCCTAATGTTAGCTAGCTAACATTGAACCTAGTTTGGTAGCTTTAGCTACCTGCAGATTCATACTACAGCTATGACAATGTTTGTATTGATAGTAGTATGAGTTGGGATTATGCCGGTTCATTGTTTAGCTAGCTAGCTACCTAGCTAGCTACATGTCTAAACAAAAGACTCCACTTCGGCCGGATTATTACATGACCCATCAAATTAGCCAGGTGTGTCTGGGGGTGATAACGGCCATCTATTGTATTTCTGAACATGTGTACATGTCTAGACAATAGTGACCCATCCACTTAGCTAGATGTGGCTGGGGGGTGGTTATAGCATTTCCTTCACATGACCCATCAATTTAGACAAGTGTGTCGGGTAAGCATCATCTAATAATGATACAATATTTTTATCTGGACACTTTCTGTTTTTGATATTGCTACTATGCAAGTAACCACTTCACTGTACCATTTACACCTTCTGTATCCTGTGCATGTGACAAATAAACTTTAATTTGATATAGTGTGTGTTTACCACATGGCCTCACATGTGAATCCTGAAAGAGATGGGTGGGGCTAAGGCTTAAGAGGGTGTTAATGTTGCTGAATGGGTGTAGACAAAGAAGAGCTCTCCAGTAGGTGTACCAAAACATTCAAGGGACATTTTCTCAAAAGTGGGGTTACAAGTTTATCAACTTTCAAAGCAGAATTACTTTCCCATTGTTCCTCAACTGCATGATATACCATTTTCTATCTCTGAGTCTCTACTTTTATCCAATGTAAAAAACACAATTTCAAATGTTGCTACATAAGACCAAATCGAGGCGGTCGGTCACATATTTCAGTCTTCTGTGATGTATACAGGGGCGCAACTTTTACTGGGGACGGGACGGGGGGACATTTTTGTCCCCCCCAGTTTTATCATTGGAATGTGATACAAAACGAGGCAACCGTGTGTTTTAGGACCATGCGGACGCCTCCGAGCGGTCCGGTAGACTGTTTGGAGTGTTTATCCAACTGGATAATTAAAGAAATATATATATATATATGTCACCCCCCCACACTTCTAAAACCAAAGTAGCGCCCCTGGATGTATATAAAGTGTAATGTTGGGATTTCAACTCTATATCTGGAATGGTACAGGTGTCTTCTTTTTTGTAAGCCCATAACCATGTGTGTGAGGTGTATACTTTTGTTTCAAAGTAGATTTGTTTAAGACGATCAAGAAACACTCTGTGTGACCCTGATTTAGCCCACTGCAATAAAAGGTTACGCTTCCAAGACTCATCACGGAAGATGGGGATGATGATGGCCTGCTTTGTTTTCCAAACAACAAAGAAGCAGGTGTCCCTCTGTGTTAGGTGGTTTTTATTTTAGACAGGTCCAACCCTCCTCCCGAATACAGAGCTCCCTGTTCTTTACTGCCTCCAGAATGGTGAGATTCCTCTCCCGGTATGGACACTTCACCTCCACAACCGTAGTTGTTCCCACCAGACCGTCGGGAGAGGCCCCCAAGATCCCCGACTTGGTTAGCCATAACCTCCATCTTTGTGGCAGACTCAAACTCCTTTGTCCCCTCACGCACATTGGACACTCCCCACTGCACTTCCAGCAAGCCGTCCAGAGACTGTTGTCCGAGTACTCTGTTCAAGAGGGTTGGGGTGACACGCTTTGCCCTCAGCACAACACAAAAGTTACTAGCAGTCTACTGCTTCGGAAGGCGTGCCAACTGGGGTTTTCAAACTGTTCCTCTGTTGCTCATCTGTCATCTGCATACCCCTCGGGATGGCGGAGTGCCCCTGATGCGCCATATGTGCCACAATGTTCTAAAAAAACAAGGACAGGAGAGGTTCATGCTGCTGTTCTGGCTCAAATGTGAGGAGCCAGGATAATCCAGTGAACCTTCGGTGGAATCTATCTTTAAACCACTGATGATCATCTGCTCTGATTTCGAAAGGGGATTATATGTCCCCACCGGTGGGAACAGCTCCTGTGCTGATTTGACCTGTTTGGTGGATACAGGCTTCCTCCCTTGGAAAAAGTCACTTCTGGTCTTGGCTGTATCAAAGTGGCCTGTTTTTAGGGAATCTCAGCAGAAAAGGTGGGTAAACCATATTCACCAAAATAAAAGGTGGGTAAACTAAGTTTACGTTGGGTTCATCCTCCACTACATCACTGTGTCCCATGGGTGCACAATCACAGCTCGTTGGTGCCCTATGACTGATTATATGTCACTAAGCATTCTTTGCTTGCTAACTTATCCAGCTAACGTTAGCTACACTCACCAACAGCCAATAGGTCTTGTCTTTCATTCTGGCCCTGATCGAACAGGTAAGCTGACCATCGCACAAACTGCACTGCTCCAGAAATGCCCTGACATTACGTGGTTCTCTCCCCTCTGAACACGTCGACCTTCTTCCTTAAAATAGGACCTGAGGTGACTAATGGACACAGTAGACATATCTGTTAATGTTTGTGATATTGCAAGTATGTTACACTGGTAGCAATGTCTGAGAAAAACGAGCGGGATGTGAGCTAGCTGGGCTCACGTGCAGTAGGATAATTCAAGAGACAGATTTGTAGTTTTTTATGCCCAGATATCAGGAGCTGTCGGAGAAAGTTTGCAAAAAAAAATCATAGACTGAAATGAATACATCAGATGACAAATAGTTAAGGAGAGCGAACCGATATAGAATCCCGAAATACGGTGTAACTGGATCCCCCAAAAAAAGAATGGTGAAGTCACTTCCAGACAAGGTAGACTCCTCCTCCTCACCACTCTATTCTATTGGTTGAAGGACGTGCCTCATGGGTAATTGAGTTAGTCTTGGGATTGGAGTGACTGCAGGTGCCATGCTCTGATAGCTCAATTATTATTTTGTCTCTCTCCCTAAAGTTGTAGCACACGTCCATTAAACCTTGAAGTCTTATAACACGGAGCAGCATTGTCCCTGGCCATCATTCATACTATCGGTCTTACACAACGAATTACAAACACCAATCACACACTTGATTTAGACACATGAAACTGCCAAATATATCTTTAAATGTGTTCATATATGAAAAGAGTGTGCAGACTCACCATGTGCCCCCTGTCCCCACCACCGTCACCACCTGGAGACCTCTGATGGGTCAGATGCCAGACATGGTGCAGACAAAGGGCAACAAACTGGCTGTGCTGGAGGTGGACGAGGCGATCAACACTACCTTCGTGTGTGAGAGGTCAAGAACCGCCTGGGCACCACCAAGGACCAGGTCATCATCATGGTCCATCCAGGGACAGTTTCTCCTTCTCTCTGCTGCCCAGACTGCTGTGTGGTCTACTGGTGGTGTTGAAATGCAGGCTCCACAGGGCTGGATTGAAGGCTCCTCAAGATATGTCCTTGGAAAGACCGGATCATGTTTATGAAATTGTTGCACTGTAAGCTGACCAACAATTTTTATGATTTTAATGTATTTTCCATTGCCTTGTAATTGATATATGATAGTTTACTGAGCTCGATGTCATTCAACAAATTATTGTTTTTATATTCCTTTTCAGAAAAGTAATGCTTTTGTATGAGTTTTCTGTGTGAAAATGTCTCATATATTCAGTAAAATAAAACATTTCTAAATAAAAATGAATCCATAAATACAGTAAGAAAGCTTCTCCTTTATTTTTATTGAGATCAAACCACTCGTAAGTCTACTAGTTACCCACATAACTAGTGTGATGCAGTTTGTGATGCAGTTTCTTTTGATGCAGTGGGCAAAAACTGGTTGAATCAACATTGTTTCCACGTCATAAAAAAAAAAAAATGTGATGACGTTGAATCAAAGTGGACAATGGATTGGATTTTCAAAAAGTTATCAACGTAAGGGAATTTCGTCTTTTTTTCACCCAACTTTTAACCTAAATCCAATGACATGATGGCATTTTTTTATTATTTCATGTTGAATTCAAGTTAGTTGACAACTCAACCAAATGTAAATCAAAACTATAGAAATGACGTCTGTGACCAGTGGGTAGGCCACAGTATGTAGGTGGTTGGATACACAATGCTCATGTATTAAACTGGGTTAAAGCATTCAATACATTTTTACTTATTCCATTCAACTGTGTCAGAAATATTCTGTTTTTCAGCTTTAGCACATCAACCCACTGGGAAGAAAAATCCTATTTTTTATTTATATGTCTATTGTTTGAATTTGGCTGTGGTAACTATTCTTTTAAGCAGCAGGGGAGGGCCCCATGGACTCGTGGAGAATCGCTTGTGCCGGTTCAAACATCCAGCTTTAAGAGCAAGCGTCAGAAGCAGCATTGGAAATTCCAACACAAATCGAATGGTCTCCGAGCGTTTCTAATGATCTCTTGCCGTGCTTCCACAGAGCTCAGAGCTGACAGCTGCTGGGGAGACAGTTATAACTTAAGTTCTTATTCAAGTCTGAGGCTTTCTCCACCAAAAATGTGAAGCCCAGAGTACAAGGTGTAGGCCTAAATTGGAGTATCTGTTTTGGCTGTGTCTCAAATGACACCCTATTCCCCTATGTAGTGCACTATTTTGGTAGAGGAGACTCAATTATATCAGTAATACACAGAATACTTCTTTGTCTGCTTCTGCTTAAAGGTAAACAGTAGATTGACTTAAGCCTGGTTCTCCTGAGAGAGGAGTGTGTGTTGATAGTCCCTCTGGTCTAAGTATCTGAGGAGGAGCGGTTAGCATGCTAATGAAAGTACTTGATGTAGAAGCATGGAAACAATCAACCACCAAACACTCCACCATAATCTCCTGAAAATCACATGACAGCCCACAGAAGTTCAGTATATTCATCAGTGTCTGTCTGTGTGTGTGTGAGTGTGTGTGTGTGTGTGTTTGTGTACGTGTGTGTGCATTATCTTCTCTCTACTTTATGTGTGTATTGTGTCAGAGTGAGGGTAATCTACACATTTTATGAGGTCTAAAGGAGGTCTAATGGAGTGATACAATCAGTTCTGGACACTTAGAAAAGCAATTCACAATGTGACACTCACTGTGTCTTGCAAAATCACAACATTAAATGTTACGATCTGATTTCGCAAGACACATTGTCACAGTATGTGTAACAGTACTTGTTATATTCTACCCAAAAGCTTTATGTGTGTGGAGTATTTCTCCTTGGTGTGTCCAGAGAGCTTCTATCTGCAGTTTCTACCTGGGTGTAGCCTGTATGAGTATTTCAGATCAGATTAACGGTCTCCATTTAGCGCCCTGGGGTAGAAAACCACTGACGTCCATCCATCTCCATGCCGCCGACACCTCTAAATCCCCCAGAATGCAGCATACTAGCTGATGTTTGATTAGACCCCTGTAGCGCTCCCCTCAGGGGAGTGTCAGTCCAACATGAGGAATGACCCAGTATTTATCTGTTAGGGCCTGGAGAGGAATGCTGGTAGTTGGCTGGAAGGTGACATTATAACGATGTCTGGAGAATGTTTTTCACTGTTTGATGTGTGTCATGTCCTTGATCTGGGGAATGATGGGAAATCAATAGTGAACTCATCTAATCTGGGGAGAAATATGCTCTCAGTCCCAGTAGATCTGTCACAATGTTCCTATCGCTTGGAACAGAACAGTTACACACATCACATCAGTCTAGCTGGGCCACTGGAGAAGTGCTAGGGTGTACCCCATAAATGGCACCCTATTACACAGTGCAGGGTTTGTTAAACTATGGGTTGGACCCAAAGTGGGTCCTGGGCATGTGAGAAGTAGGTTGCGAGTTATGATCTACAGTGGGGGAAAAAAGTATTTAGTCAGCCACCAATTGTGCAAGTTCTCCCACTTAAAAAGATGAGAGAGGCCTGTAATTTATCATAGGTAAACGTCAACTATGACAGACAAAATGAGAAATTTTTTTTTGGGGGAATTAATGAATTTATTTGCTAATTATGGTGGAAAATAAGTCTTTGGTCAATAACAAAAGTTTCTCAATACTTTGTTATATACCCTTTGTTGGCAATGACACAGGTCAAACGTTTTCTGTAAGTCTTCACAAGGTTTTCACACACTGTTGCTGGTATTTTGGCCCATTCCTCCATGCAGATCTCCTCTAGAGCAGTGATGTTTTGGGGCTGTCGCTGGGCAACACAGACTTTCAACTCCTCCAAAGATTTTCTATGGGGTTGTGATCTGGAGACTGGCTAGGCCACTCCAGGACCTTGAAATGCTTCTTACGAAGCCACTCCTTCGTTGCCCGGGCGGTGTGTTTGGGATCATTGTCATGCTGAAAGACCCAGCCACGTTTCATCTTCAATGCCCTTGCTGATGGAAGGAGGTTTTCACTCAAAATCTCACGATACATGGCCCCATTCATTCTTTCCTTAACACGGATCAGTCGTCCTGGTCCCTTTGCAGAAAAACAGCCCCAAAGCATGATGTTTCCACCCCCATGCTTCACAGTAGGTATGGTGTTCTTTGGATGCAACTCAGCATTCTTTGTCCTCCAAACACGACGAGTTGAGTTTTTACCAAAAGTTGTATTTTGGTTTCATCTGACCATATGACATTCTCCCAATCCTCTTCTGGATCATCCAAATGCACTCTAGCAAACTTCAGACGGGCCTGGACATGTACTGGCTTAAGCAGGGGGACACGTCTGGCACTGCAGGATTTGAGTCCCTGGCGGCGTAGTGTGTTACTGATGGTAGGCTTTGTTACTTTGGTCCCAGATCTCTGCAGGTCATTCACTAGGTCCCCCCGTGTGGTTCTGGGATTTTTGCTCACCGTTCTTGTGATCATTTTGACCCCACGGGGTGAGATCTTGCGTGGAGCCCCAGATCGAGGGAGATTATCAGTGGTCTTGTATGTCTTCCATTTCCTAATAATTGCTCCCACAGTTGATTTCTTCAAACCAAGCTGCTTACCTATTGCAGATTCAGTCTTCCCAGCCTGGTGCAGGTCTACAATTTTGTTTCTGGTGTCCTTTGACAGCTCTTTGGTCTTGGCCATAGTGGAGTTTGGAGTGTGACTGTTTGAGGTTGTGGACAGGTGTGTTTTATACTGATAACAAGTTCAAACAGGTGCCATTAATACATGTAACGAGTGGAGGACAGAGGAGCCTCTTAAAGAAGAAGTTACAGGTCTTTGAGAGCCAGAAATCTTGCTTGTTTGTAGGTGACCAAATACTTATTTTCCACTATAATTTGCAAATAAATTTATTAAAAATCCTACAATGTGATTTTCGGAAGAAAAAAAATCTTAATTTGTCTGTCATAGTTGACGTGTACCTATGATGAAAATTACAGGCCTCTCTCATCTTTTTAAGTGGGAGAACTTGCACAATTGGTGGCTGACTAAATACTTTTTTTCCCCACTGTACATCTATAATAACACGATTTCTTCTTCATTTGGGTCTTCAGAGGACGATCAATTTCTCATTAGGGTCTCTCGAGCTGAAAAAGTTAAAGTTAAAGTTTACTTTTTACCATAGAAGTGTACTATATAGGGAATAGAGTGCCATATGGGACTTAGCACTAGTGTGCAACATGCATTACGAAGACTTCTACTGTACAATGTGTTCTTGCAGTACAGACTGAAGTGGTCCACATATTGATATTTCAATACTTCTTGATTGACTTTTTAGATCGCATTATAGTGATATAGGACAGATATGAGGACATACACATCAATTATTAGGCTATCGAATGATAATAAGACAGTGAATCAGCGCTGGATGGAGAGTGAGGCAAATCATTGTTTGTTTGTTTGTTTCTGTATCTGATATTGTCATGGAAATTATCCCTATACAAAGTTCTTCCAGAGTTTTTGTAGAATCAAGATAGACTTTATTACACAACGCAACAAATCCGAGTGGGTCTGCAGAGCAACTGAATTCCCAACATTTGGCCCTCAGTTTATATACAGTTCTATTCGTGCACGTTTTACATACTTTTTAGCCTAATCCCTCCCTGTTTAGTTCCTTCCACCATTGTCCTCAAATCTCCATCCTTTGACCGCTCCGCCCACTCTCTTAATTTATGACTTCTCCTCCTCCTATGAATTCAGATTTGGAAACAATAGTGGCTGGACCAAGCTTTCTCATGCAAAAAATAACAGAGCCATCTGTAATCAGTAAGGAGAAGCCTTGAGATTAGGAAGTGCACACTCCTGCAGCCTGTCCCAGTTCACCAGTTTCAGAGATAGGCCCCCTCTACACACAAACAGCCACCCTCCCTGGAACTTGAGCCACTATGGTTTCTTCTTGTGACTATGTGTATGTGGCTATGTGTATCGGGTCAGCCTATGTGTATCAGGTCATAGCGTACAAACAAGTGATAATGTTAGTTCCGTTGCTACTCCTATCTCTACACAGCTGCACCCTTAGAAGATAGTAAAAGACAGGATGAACTGAAAGACCTGTGGTCATTCTGAGGCTCTTTGTTTTAACCGTGTGACCGGGTTACATTGAAGCAATGAGAAACAATACAAGTCTATACAGATCTATCTGTTCCTGAAGTTTATCTCCATCCCATGTCCTTGACTACACACCCAGACCAGCTGCAGGAAGCAAGAGGGAACCATCCTTTCTCAGAAGCACAGCATTTGCACTAATGAAATGTCTCTACCATTGTTAAATTGGTTCTTAATCCATAGGCACATAGGGGATATAGGCATTTCATTCTACAACATGCATAATTCATATAATTGGTTTGTTATGTTGTCGGCCCTTAAGTGAGACAGAGTAGTTAACCAAACATTTCCAACAATATCTTGGTTGATCCATAGTCTTCGTCAGTGATCTGAATGTCAAACCACAAATAATTATGTTAACGTTTTCCCAATCGATTTTTCTAGACCTCCATTCCTCATAATGCCATGGCATGGAAGAGAGACATCTAATTCCTGACCAAAACATCAAACTAGTAACTAGAGTGTAATGAAGCACAGAGAATTCATCTGATGTGTGTGTTGAACAGTCCAACTCCGGTGTGGACTGGCAGTGTGTTCCAATCAGCCAGGAGGGTAGGACAGTTCTGGGCAGACTCAAGACTAAAATCCCTATCCTCTCTCAGATGCATTCATAAAGCCCCAATGCTCTCAGCCAGTGTGTTTGATATGTATGCCACCTCCACACACAATGATGCACGCACACACAACTACACTCACTCACACACACACACACACACACACAAAAACACCACACACACACACAGCACGCACGCACGCACGCACACACACACACACACACACACACACACACACACACACACACACACACACACACACACACACACACACACACACACACACACACACACACACACACACACACACACACACACACACTTTGATATGTATGCCACCTCTTCTAATGCACCTTGACACTGTGTGGGCGAACAGCACAGTCCCTGTCACTCTGTCCCCCAACAATGCTTCCATCTTTATGCAAATCCTCAGGCCTGACACTCAGAGGACTCCCAAGAGACCGCCACCCACACACACATACACATACACATACACATACACACTCACACACACACGCACACACACACACACACACACACACACACACACACACACGTCATTTGCCAGTCCTTCATTCTCACCTATGCTCCGGCATGATAGAGTACTACTATGATAGAGTATTGCTCTGTCTTTTAACCCTGAGCCCTTTCTTGTACAACCCATTTACACGACAAGAAATAAATAACCATTCAAATCTATTGAACCTGCTTCTTCCTATCTCGTACTGACACAATATTGAATTTGTTTGTGTATGGATCGGAGGCTCGGAGCGTTGTTAAATGGGATACCAGAAGTATTATAAAAAGGGTTGGCTGGTATGCCCTCACCCGTCTGAGTGGTCGGCTGTGAATGCCCTCTAGAATACCCGCTAGAACAATTATGCTGACTGTGATTTGGGTTCTGACCCTCCACAGGATGTCCGGTAAGAACAATGCTGATGATTCTCTTTTCAGGGTTTTTATTTCCTTTTCCTCTTCACCAACACACATTAAGCACACACACTTAGGTCATATAACATGAATCTTGACTGAGAGTGAATCTTGGTGGAATAGTACTTGTGTTAATCCAAATTAATTGTGGTTCTATAAGGCAAAAACATGCACAACATAACAGTATCAGTAATCAGTGTCGAAATTATGCAATATAGATAGGCTATATAAACATGAATGAATAAGCATAATATTACACAGCTATAAACAGGGCTATAAACTTAGCATTAACCTAAAGATTAAGCTCTTGTCGGAGAGAGAGAAACCAATTACTGACATGATGACCACACAGCTCGCGTTACGTGCGCGAGCATTGCAAAATAAATGTACACATACATGATATTCAATCATTTCATCCAAACTGCTGGCGCGCGTCAACGAGCATCTGCGTAGCCAGACGCTAACACGCTGACTAGACAGGGCGCGCGCGTGTGTCCATCCACACCAGACCCGATCAGGACACGCAGATTGAAATAGGAGAGATTACTAGAAACTAACTAGGTTTACCCTTTTATCTGTGGATTAATTGTCAGAGTAGATGACCTTGTGCATTTCAGGTAAAATAACAACCCAATGTTTATATCCCAGGACAAAGTAGCTAGCAACAGCAAGCTAGCTAGCTAAATGTCCATGAATGTTTCATGCATTTAGACCTGTCCCCAAATTAATATAGGTTGTTCAGAGTTCGTTTTGATATTTCAACCTGTGCGTCTGGTGTGGATGGACAAAATCAACATGCACACGGACGCACGCGCGTGCCCGGTCTAGTCAGCATGTGAGACTGACAAGATAAAGGTTTATGGCACTCTCCCTCACTGGCCTGTTGTGAGAGCCTGCAGTGCTGAGGTCTTATCTGATCTGCTCGTAAATTACTCTGCGCATGTTTGAGCTCCAAGACCCATCTGGGAGGGTTCTAGAAGCTCGCCCATGGCAGTGCAAATACCACTTCAACGAAGGTCAATATGGAAAGTGCTACAGTATCATCAAATAAAATCAAACGTGTTTAGAAGATGTTATTGTGTGTGTAGTGAAATGCTTGCGCTTCTAGCTCCGACAGTGCAGTAATATCTAACAATTTCACAATGTATATACCCAACACACACAAATCTAAGTAAGGTATGGAATTAAGAATATATACATACAGTTGAAGTCGGAAGTTTACATACACTTAGGTTGAAACTTGTTTTCAACCACTCCACACATTTCTTGTTAACAAACGATGGTTTTGGCAAGTCGGTTAGGACATCTACTTTGTGCATGACACAAGTAATTTTTCCAACAATTGTTTACAGACAGATTATTTCACTTATAATTCACTGTATCACAATTCCAGTGGGTCAGAAGTTTACATACACTAAGTTGACTATGCCTTTAAACAGCTTGGAAAATTCCAGAAAATGATGTCATGGCTTTAGAAGCTTCTGATAGGCTAATTGACATCATTTGAATCAATTGGAGGTGTACCTGTGGATGTATTTCAAGGCCTACCTTCAAACTCAGTGCCTCTTTGCTTGACATCATGGGAAAATCTAAATAAATCAGCCAAGACCTCAGAAAAAGAATTGTAGACCTCCACAAGTCTGGTTCATCCTTGGGAGCAATTTCCAAACGCCTGAAGGTACCACATTCATCTGTACAAACAATAGTACGCAAGTATAAACACCATCGGACCACGCAGCCGTTATACCGCTCAAGAAGGAGACGCGTTCTGTTTCGTGCGAAAAGTGCAAATCAATCCCAGAACAACAGCAAAGGACCTTGTGAAGATGCTGGAGGAAACAGGTACAAAAGTTTCTGTACCTGTCACACCCTGGCTCGGGGACTCATTATGTTGAGCCAGGGTGTGTTCATTCTATGTTTTCTGTTTCTTTGGTGGGTGTTCTAGGTTGTCTATTTTCTATGTTTGCCGGTGTGACTCCCAATCAGGGGCAACGAGTGTCAGCTGTCGGCTGGTTGTCTCTGATTGGGAGCCATATTTAATCTGTATGTTTTTCTTTCGGGTTGTGGGATTTTGTTCGTATGTGTTCGTGTTGTACATTAGACGTCACGCCTTCGTTGTTTATTGTTTTGTTCATGTGAGCATTTATTAAAATAGAATATGTTCACTCGCAACGCTGCGCCTTGGTCTCCTTCATTAGACGATCGTGACAGAAAATCCCACCAAGACCAGACCAAGCAGCGTGTCCAGGAGCCATCGCTAATAGATCTCCGTGGCAGCTTCGACTGGGTCAAGCCCATTGAGGAGCTGAGTGAAGAGGGTTGGAGACAGAGGAGCGAGAGGTGGGCGAGAATGTTGGAGGCCTGGTCCACGGGGAGGAGAGACCCCCAGAAATTTTTTAGGGGGGGGCTCACGACGTCGGGGCAGCAGGAGGCCGCTATGGAGCGGTCCAGCGGGGTTGCAGAGGAGGCCGCCAGGTTACGGGGGCCACTGGTAGAAGAGGGGATGGAAGGCGTAGAGGCACGGCGAGAGGTACTGGCGTGTGTTGCCAGTCCGGTCCGGCCCGTTCCAGATCCCGGTGTAGAGCCAGTGGTGTGTGTCCCCAGTATGGTCCGGTCTATTCCTGCTCCCCGCACCAAACCTACGGTGTGCGTCGACAGCCCAGCCCGGCCCGTTCCTGCGCTCCGCACCGAGTCTGTGGTGCGCGTCGCCAGCCCAGTTCGGCCCATCCAAGCTTCTCGCATAAAGCCTACGGTGTGCGTCGCCAGCCCAGCCCGGCCTGTTCCTGCTCCACGCACAAAGCCTACGGTGTGCGTCGCCAGCCCAGCCCGGCCTGTTCCTGCTCCACGCACAAAGCCTACGGTGTGCGTCGCCAGCCCAGCCCGGCCTGTCCCTGCTCCACGCACAAAGCCTACGGGGTGCGTCGCCAGCCCAGCCCGGCCTGTCCCTGCTCCACGCACAAAGCCTACGGTGTGCGTCGCCAGCCCGACCCGGCCTGTTCCTGCCACTCGCACCAAACCAGGGGTGCGAGTCGCCAGCCTGGTCCAGCCTGTTCCTGCCACTCGCACCAAGCCAGGGGTGCGAGTCGCCAGCCTGGTCCAGCCTGTTCCTGCCACTCGCACCAAGCCAGGGGTGCGAGTCGCCAGCCTGGTCCAACCCGTTCCTGCTACTCGCACCAAGTCTGTGGTGCGTTTCGTCAGCCCTGTCCGGCTCGTTCCTGCTCTCCGCACCAAGTCTGTGGTGCGCGTCGCCAGCCCATTCCGGTCCATTCCTGCTCCACGCACCAAGCCAGGGGTGTGTATCGTCAGCCCGGTCCGGTCCGTTCCTGTTCCACGCACCAAGCCAGGGGCGCGTGTCGTCAGTCCGGCTCCGGCCAGCGGGGCTAGACAGGACCAGGGGTACTTTGGGGGGTTGGAGAGGAAGTGGGGATCAAGCCCGGAGCCGGAGCCGCCGCCGAGGAGGAATGCCCACCCAGCCCTCCCCTGTTTTTGCTCGTATTTAGGCGCGGTCGCAGTCCGCGCCTTTAGGGGGGGGTACTGTCACACCCTGGCTCGGGGACTCATTATGTTGAGCCAGGGTGTGTTCATTCTATGTTTTCTGTTTCTTTGGTGGGTGTTCTAGGTTGTCTATTTTCTATGTTTGCCGGTATGACTCCCAATCAGGGGCAACGAGTGTCAGCTGTCGGCTGGTTGTCTCTGATTGGGAGCCATATTTAATCTGTATGTTTTTCTTTCGGGTTGTGGGATTTTGTTCGTATGTGTTCGTGTTGTACATTAGACGTCACGCCTTCGTTGTTTATTGTTTTGTTCATGTGAGCATTTATTAAAATAGAATATGTTCACTCGCAACGCTGCGCCTTGGTCTCCTTCATTAGACGATCGTGACAGTACCACAGTAAAATGAGTCCTATATCGACATAACTTGAAAGGCCAGCAAGCAAGGAAGAAGCCACTGCTCCAAAACAGCATTAAAAAAGCCAGACTACGGTATGCAACTGCACATGGGGACAAAGATAATTATTTTTGGAGAAATGTCCTCTGGTCTGATGAAACAAAAATAGAACTGTTTGGCCATAATGACCATCGTTATGTTTGGAGGAAAAAGGGGGTGCCTTGCAAGTCGAAGAACACCATCCCAACCGTGAAGCACGGGGGTGGCAGCATCATGCTGTGGGGGTGCTTTGCTTCAGGAGGAACTGGTGCACTTCACAAAATAGATGGCATCATGAGGAAAGAAAATGATGCGGATATATTGAAGCAACATCTCAAGACATCAGTCAGGAAGTTAAAGCTTGGTCGCAAATGGGTCTTCCAAATGGACAATGACCCCAAGCATACTTCCAAAGTTGTGGCAAAATGGCTTAAGGACAACAAAGTCAAGGTATTGGAGTGGCCATCACAAAGCCCTGACTTCAATCCTATAGAACATTTGGGGGCAGAACAGAAAAAGCATGTGCGAGCAAGGAGGCCTACAAACCTGACTCAGTTACACCAGCTCTGTCAGGAGGAATAGGCCAAAATTCACCCAACTTATTGTGGGAAGCTTGTGGAAGGCTACCCGAAACGTTTGACCCAAGTTAAACAATTTAAAGGCAATGCTACCAAATACTCATTGATTGTATGTAAACTTCTGACCCTCTGGGAATGTGATGAAAGAAAGAAAAGCTGAAATAAATAATTCTCTCTACTATTATTCTGACATTTCACATTCTTAAAATAAAGTGGTGATCCTAACTGACCTAAAACAGGGAATCTTTACTGGGATGAAATATCAGGAATTGTGAAAAACTTACTTTAAATGTATTTGGCTAAGGTGTATGTAAACTTTTGACTTCAACTGTATATGGACAAGCAATGACAGAGCGGCATGGACTAAGATACAGTAGAATATTATAGAATACAGTATGTACATATGAAATGAATAATGCAAGATATGCAAACATTATTAAAATGACTAGTGTTGTCACACCCTGGCTCTGGGACTCTATATGTTGAGCCAGGGTGTGGATATTCTATAGGTTGTATTTCTGTGTTGGCCAGAGTGGTTCCCAATCAGAGGCAACGAGTGTCAGCTGTGGTTGGTTGTCTCTGATTGGGAGCCATATTTATAGAGGCTATTTGCCCACAAATGTTGTGGGATCTTGTTTCTAGTCTGTTTGTGTTAGACCGTGAACTGTCACGTTATCGTTTTGTTGTTTTTGATCGTGTCTCTAAATAAAGAGTATGTTTGCCTGCAACGCTGCGCCTTGGTCCTCCTCTCTTCCCGACGAGCGTGACAGAAGATCCCACCAAACCAGGACCAAGCAGCGTGTCCAGGAACACACGCAGGAGGTAACGCTGGTGGATGTCCTCCTCGGCTGGGGGCAGATTACGAAGGAGGAGGCCGTCCGGTACCGGAAGGCGATGAAGGGGGAGACCCAGGCAGGAGTGGAGAAGCGGCGTCAACCGGGCCGTGGTCGGACAGGCGAGAGGCACCCCCAATAATTTTTTAGGGGGGGCACACGGCATGGGCGACTGGGCAGCAGGAGGCTGCCACAGGGCGAATTGGGAGATTCGCCCTGGGTGTTGGGGGCCAGAAGGCAGGTTGGCGGAGCCTGGATGGAGAGCAGAGCCAACTCCCCGTACTCAGGCATGGCAGCATGAGACTGGGCAGGTTCCGCGGTATGCGGAGCTGCGCACTGTGCCACCTGTACTGACCTCGCCTTCTGGATGATAGCGGGGTGAACAGAAAGTGGCTCTGGTGGTTGATGTACTTGATGATCTTTTTGGCCTTCCTGTGACATCGGGTGCTGTAGGTGTCCTGGAGGGCGGGTAGTTTTCCCCCGGTAATGCGTTCGGCAGACCGCACCACCCTCTGGAGAGCCCTGCGGTTGCGGGCGGTGCAGTTGCCGTACCAGGCGGTGATACAGCCCGACATGATTCTCTCAATTGTTCATCTGTAAAAGTTTGTGAGGGTTTTAGGTGCCAATTCAAATTTCTTCAGCCTCATGTCTAGTGGGTGGACCATTTCAGTTTGTCAGTGATGTGTACGCCAAGGAACTTGAAGCTTTCCACCTTCTCCACTACGGTCCCGTCAATGTGGATAGGGGGGTGCACCCTCTACTGTTGCCTGAAGTCCACGATCATCTCCTTTGTTTTGTTGACGTTGAGTGAGAGGTTATTTTCCTGGCACCACACTCCCAGAGCCCTCACCTCCTCCCTGTAGGCTGTCTCGTCATTGTTGGTAATCAATGCTACTACTGTTGTGTCGTCTTCAAACTTGATGATTGAGTTGGAGGCGTGCTTGGCCACGCAGACATGGGTGAACAGGGAGTACAGGAGGGGGCTGAGCACGCACCCTTGTGGGGCCCCAGTGTTGAGGATCAGCGAAGTGGAGATGCTGTTTCCTACCTTCACCACCAGGGGGTGATCCGTCAGGAAGTCCAGGACCCAGTTGCACAGGGCGGGGTTCAGACCCAGGGCCACAAGCTTAATGAAGAGCTTGGAGGGTACTATGGTGTTGAATGCTGAGCTATAGTCAATGAACAGCATTCTTACATAGGTATTCCTCTTGTCCAGATGGGATAGGGCAGTGTGCAGTGTGATGGCGATTGCATCGTCTGTGGATCTATTGGGGCGGTAAGCAAATTGAAGTGGGTCTAGGGTGACAGGTAAGGTGGAGGTGATATGATCCTTGACTAGTCTCTCAAAGCACTTCATGATGACAGTGGTGAGTGCTACGGGGCGATAGTCATTTAGTTCAGTTACCTTTGCTTTCTTAGGTACAGGAACAATGGTGCCCATCTTGAAGCATGTGGGGAGAGATTGAATATGTCCTTAAACACACCAGCCAGCTGGTCTGCGCATGCTCTGAGGACGCGGCTAGTGATGCCGTCTGGGCCGGCAGCCTTGCGGTGGTTAACATGCTTAAATGTCTCACTCACGTCAGCCACGGAGAAGGAGAGCCCACAGTACTTGGTAGTGGGCCGCGTCAGTGGCACTGTATTATCCTCAAAGAGGGCGAAGAAGGTGTTTAGCTTGTCTGGAAGCAAGACGTCGGTGTCAGCGACGTGGCTGGTTTTCCTTTTGTAGTACGTGATTGTCTGTAGACGCTGCCACATACGTCTCGTGTCTGAGCCGTTGAATTGCATTTTGTCTCTATACTGATGTTTTGCCAGTTTAATTGCCTTGGGGCGTGAGTAGCTACACTGTTTGTATTCTGCCATATTCACAGTCACCTTGCCATGGTTAAATGCGGGGGTTCGCGCTTTCATTTTTGCGCCAATGCTGCCATCTATCCACGGTTTCTTGTTAGGGTAGGTTTTAATAGTCACAGTGGGCACAACATCTCCTATTCACTTCGGCAGCCTAGTTAAAATCCCCGGCTACAATAAATGCAGCCTCAGGATATGTGGTTTCCAGTTTGCATAAAGCCCAGTGAAGTTCTTTGAGGGCCGTCGTGGTATCAGGAAAGTCGTATTCCTGGTCATAATGCTGGTGAGTTCCCGCGGCTCGGATATCCAATAGTTTTTCCCGGGTGTATGTAATGATACAAAACACTTTCTGAGCTAATTATTAAAGAATAATACATTAAAAAAAACAAAATACCGCAAAGTTTCCTAAGAGCTAGTCGCGAGGCCGCCATCTTTGTCGGTGCCAGAGGTTAAAGTGCGCATATGAAAACTATGTTTACCAATAAAACAATGACACCTATGGCAACAGGCACAATGCTACATATTATGAACAATATGCCAAGCAGTATTGGCAACTCCAACATGAAAGAATAGTAATAGCGGTACAATAGAACATATGGCTGCAAATGTATAAAAGTTACTAGAAACCCAATAAACCCCTGTGCAACTTACATACATAATAATAATATAATATAATAATGATGGCGCCGGAGGAGATGGCTGCCGTTTTACGGGCTCCTAACCAACTGTGCTATTTTGTTTGTTTTTTCGCATTGTGTATAACTTATTTTGTAAATAAAGTTGCTGCTACCGTCTCTTATGACCGAAAAGAGCTTCTGGACATCAGAACAGCGACTACTCATTAAATATTTTTTCTTTAATGAGTCCGACGCGAAGGATATACTGCTCTCCGGAAACCACGCCCAAATCCCCATCATTTGCGTGAAGAAAAGGCGGCGATACAGAAGGAGAAGGTTGGAATGCTTTGTTAGGATTCGTAGGCGAGTGAGTAAATCGCCATTACCATCGGTTCTATTGCCCAACGTGCAATCAATGGAAAACAAACTCGATGATATACTGTCGAAACTATCTTACCAACGGGACATTAAAAACATGTAATATCTTATGTTTCACCGGAGTCGTGGCTGAACGACAGCACGGATAATATAGAGCTGGCTGGGTTTTCCGTGCATCGGCAGGACAGAGCAGCTACGTCTGGTAAGACGAAGGGCGGTGGTGTGTGTCTATTTGTCAATAACAGCTAGTGCGCAATGTCTAATATTAAAGAAGTCTCGAGGTATTGCTCGCCTGTGGTTTAGTACCTCATGATAAGCTGTAGACCACACTATCTACCAAGAGATTTCTCATCTATATTATTCGTAGCCATCTATTTACCACCACAAACCGATGCTGGCACTAAGACCGCACACAACGAGCTGTATAAGGCCATAAGCAAACAAGAAAATGCTCATCCAGAAGGGGCGCTCCTAGTGGCCAGGGACTTTAATGAAGGCAAACTTAAATCTGTTTTACCTCATTTCTAACAGCATATTGTCAGTAATGCTGTAGGTGGGTGTAGTGGTGGAATCAAGCGCAGGACACCGAAGTATAGTCCAAAAGACTTTAGTGAAATTCCAACAAGGAAAAATAGAACAAACTCGCCCGAAGGCGAAACTACGCACGTAGGCGACAAAACAAAAGGCGCACTACACAGGTGCGTAAAACGCTCCAACACAGTGGAGTAAAGCTCAACCGAGCGAATAAGTAATTCCTACAAGCAAACACACGACAGAAATAAATCAATCACACACAACACTAGACAAACACAACGAGAAACTTATAGGACACTAATTACACTAAACGATAACAGGTGTCACAACAAACAGACAAAAGCAAACGAACATAGAAACATGCAACGGTGGCAGCTAGTATTCCGGAGACAACGAACGCCGAAGCCTGCCCGAACAAGGAAGAGAGGCAGCCTCGGCCGAAACCGTGACACATATCTGTATATGTGCAACCAGAGGAAAAACCACCTCTAGACCACCTTTACTCCACACACAGAGACGCATACAAAGCTCTCCCTCACCCTCCATTTGGCAAATCTGACCATAACTCTATCCTCCTAATTCCTGTTTACAAGCAAAAACTAAAGCAGGAAGTACTAGTGACTCGCTCAATACGGAAGTGGTCAGATGACGCGGATGCTACGCTACAGGACTGTTTTGCTAGCACAGACTGGAATATGTTCCGTGATTCATCCAATGGCATTGAGGAGTATACCACCTCAGCCACCGGCTTCATCAATAAGTGCATTGACGACTTCGTCCCCACAGTAACCGTACATACATATCCCAACCAGAAGCCATGGATTACAGGCAACATCCGTACCGAGCTAAAGGCTAGAGCTGCCGCTTTCAAGGAGCGGGACACTAATCCGGACGCTTATAAGAAATCGCGCTATGCCCTCAGACGAACCATCAAACAGGCAAAGCGTCAATACAGGACTAAGATTGAATCCTACTACACTGGCTCTGACGCTTGTCGGATGTGTCAGGGCTTGCAAACTATTACCTACTACAAAGGGAAACCCAGCCGCAAGCTGCCCAGTGACGCGTGCCTACCAGACGGGATATCAGTCCTTCATGGCGTAGTGTGTTACCAATTGTTTTCTTGGTGACTATGGTCCCAGCTGCCTTGAGATCAATGACAAGATCCTCCCGTGTAGTTCTGGGCTGATTCCTCACCGTTCTCATGATCATTGCAACTCCACGAGGTGAGATCTTGCATGGAGCCCCAGGCCGAGGGAGATTGACAGTTATTTTGTGTTTCTTCCATTTGCGAATAATCGCACCCACTGTTGTCACCTTCTCACCAAGCTGCTTGGCGATGGTCTTGTAGCCCATTCCAGCCTTGTGTAGGTCTACAATCTTGTCCCTGACATCCTTGGAGAGCTCTTTGGTCTTGGCCATGGTGGAGAGTTTGGAATCTGATTGATTGATTACTTCTGTGGACAGGTGTCTTTTATACAGGTAACAAGCTGAGATTAGGAACACTCCCTTTAAGAGTGTGCTCCTAATCTCAGCTCGTTACCTGTATAAAAGACACCTGGGAGCCAGAAATCTTTTTGATTGAGAGGGGGTCAAATACTTATTTCCCTCATTAAAATGCAAATCAATTTATAACATTTTTGACATGCGTTTTTCAGGATTTATTTGTTGTTATTCTGTCTCTCACTGTTCAAATAAACCTACCATTAAAATTATAATCTGGTCATGTCTTTGTCAGTGGGCAAACGTACAAAATCAGCAGGGGATCAAAGACTTTTTTCCCTCACTGTATATGTACATATACATACATACATCAACTCAGCAAAAAAATAAATGTCAGGTCATGTCAGGATGAGCCTGCAGGAAGGGTACCACATGAGGGAAGAGGATGTCTTCCCTGTAACGCACAGCGTTGAGATTGCCTGCAATGACAACAAGCTCAGTCCGATGATGCTGTGACACACTGCCCCAGACCATGACGGACCCTCCACCTCCAAATCGATCCCGCTCCAGAGTACAGGCCTCGGTGTGACGCTCATTCCTTCGATGATAAATGCGAATCCAACCATCACCCTTGGTGAGACAAAACCGCGACTCGTCAGTGAAGAGCACTTTATACCAGTCCTGTCTGGTCCAGCGACGGTGGGTTTGTGCCCATAGGCGACGTTGTTGCTGGTGATGTCTGGTGAGGACCTGCCTTACAACAGGCCTACAAGCCCTCAGTCCAGCCTCTCTCAGCCTATTGTGGGCAGTCTGAGCACTGATGGAAGGATTGTGTGTTCCTGGTGTAACTCGGGCAGTTGTTGTTGCAATCCTGTACCTGTCCCGCAGGTGTGATGTTCGGAAGTACCAATCCTGTGCAGGTGTTGTTATACGTGGTCTGCCACTGCGAGGACAATTAGCTGTCCGTCCTGTCTCCCTGTAGTGCTGTGTTAGTCGTCTCACAGTACAGACATTGCAATTTATTGCCCTGGCCACATCTGCAGTCCTCATGCCTCCTTGCAGCATACCTAAGGCACGTTCATGCAGCTGAGTAGGGACCCTGGGCATCTTTCTTTTGGTGTTTTTCAGAGTCAGTAGAAAGGCCTCTTTAGTGTCCTAAGTTTTCATAACTGTGACCTTAATTGCCTACCATCTGTAAGCTGTTAGTGTCTTAACAACCATTCCACAGGTGCATGTTCATTAATTGTTTATGGTTCATTGAACAATTATGGGAAACAGTGTTTAAACCCTTTACAATGAAGATCTGTGAAGTTATTTGGATTTTTACGAATTGTCTTTGAAAGACAGGGTCCTGAAAAAGGGACATTTCTTATTTGCTGAGTTTATAAATACATATACATACAGTGAGGGAAAAAAGTATTTGATCCCCTGCTGATTTTGTACGTTTGCCCACTGACAAAGAAATGATCAGTCTATAATTTTAATGGTAGGTTTATTTGAACAGTGAGAGACAGAATAACAACAAAAACATCCTGAAAAACGCATGTCAAAAATGTTATAAATTGATTTGAATTTTAATGAGGGAAATAAGTATTTGACCCCCTCTCAATCAGAAAGATTTCTGGCTCCCAGGTGTCTTTTATACAGGTAACGAGCTGTGATTAGGAGCACACCCTTAAAGGGAGTGCTCCTAATCTCAGTTTGTTACCTGTATAAAAGACATCTGTCCACAGAAGCAATCAATCAATCAGATTCCAAACTCTCCACCATGGCCAAGACCAAAGAGCTCTCCAAGGATGTCAGGGACAAGATTGTAGACCTACACAAGGCTGGAATGGGCTACAAGACCATCGCCAAGCAGCTTGGTGAGAAGGTGACAACAGTTGGTGTGATTATTCGCAAATGGAAGAAACACAAAAGAACTGTCAATCTCCCTCGGCCTGGGGCTCCATGCAAGATCTCACCTTGTGGAGTAACAATGATCATGAGAACGGTGAGGAATCAGCCTAGAACTACACGGGAGGATCTTGTCAATGATCTCAAGGCAGCTGGGACCATAGTCACCAAGAAAACAATTGGTAACACACTACGCCGTGAAGGACTGAAATCCTGCAGCGCCCGCAAGGTCCCCCTGCTCAAGAAAGCACATATACAGGGCCGTCTGAAGTTTGCCAATGAACATCTGAATGATTCAGAGGAGAACTGGGTGAAAGTGTTGTGGTCAGATGAGACCAAAATCGAGCTCTTTGGCATCAACTCAACTCGCCGTATTTGGAAGAGGAGTAATGTTGCCTATGACCCCAAGAACACCATCCCCACCATCAAACATGGGTGCTTTGGGGGTGTTTTTCTGCTAAGGGGACAGGACAACTTCACCGCATCAAAGGGATGATGGACGGGGCCATGTACCGTCAAATCTTGGGTGAGAACCTCCTTCCCTCAGCCAGGGCATTTAAAATAGGTAGTGGATGGGTATTCCGGCATGACAATGACCCAAAACACACGGCCAAGGCAACAAAGGAGTGGGCGTGGAAGAAGCACATTAAGGTCCTGGAGTGGCCTAGCCAGTCTCCAGACCTTAATCCCATAGAAAATCTGTGGAGGGAGCTGAATGTTCGAGTTGCCAAACGTCAGCCTCGAAACCTTAAAGACTTGGAGAAGATCTGCAAAGAGGAGTGGAACAAAGTCCCTCCTGATATGTGTGCAAACCTGGTGGCCAACTACAAGAAACGTCTGACCTCTGTGATTGCCAACAAGGGTTTTGCCACCAAGTACTAAGTCATGTTTTGCAGAGGGGTCAAATACTTATTTCCCTCATTAAAATGCAAATACATTTATAACATTTTTGACATGCGTTTTTCTGGATTTTTTTGTTGTTATTCTGTCACTCACTGTTCAAATAAACCTACCATTAAAATTATAGACTGATCATTTCTTTGTCAGTGGGCAAACGTACAAAATCAGCAGGGGATCAAATACTTTTTTCCCTCACTGTATATATACATGTCCTTTAAAAATATATATTTCCTTTTATTACTTTCCAACCCCACCACCCCTTCCCTAATTGGAGTAAACTAGTGAACAACAGCACTTAGGCCTCTACTTCCAGCTTATACAACTATATACCATTTTATGGACACAGTCAATTTTATAATAATTATATTTTGTTTGTTTTTACTCCTGAACTTCCTCTACCCTCAACCTCTCCAATCATTTTCATGATGTCCATCCGGTTTGCTTCTATATGCCATATCTTTCTAACTGTGCTCTTTCACAAAAGCTCTCAACCTATAACCTACAGTGGGGGAAAAAAGTATTTAGTCAGCCACCACTTAAAAAGATGAGAGAGGCCTGTAATTTCCATCATAGGTACACGTCAACTATGACAGACAAAATGAGAAAAAAAAATCCAGAAAATCACATTGTAGGATTTTTTATGAATTTATTTGCAAATTATGGTGGAAAATAAGTATTTGGTCAATAACAAAAGTTTCTCAATACTTTGTTATATACCCTTTGTTGGCAATGACACAGGTCAAACGTTTTCTGTAAGTCTTCACAAGGTTTTCACACACTGTTGCTGGTATTTTGGCCCATTCCTCCATGCAGATCTCCTCTAGAGCAGTGATGTTTTGGGGGCTGTCGCCTGGGCAACACAGACTTTCAACTCCCTCCAAAGATTTTCCATGGGGTTGAGATCTGGAGACTGGCTAGGCCACTCCAGGACCTTGAAATGCTTCTTCGAGCCACTCCTTCGTTGCCCGGCGGTGTGTTTGGGATCATTGTCATGCTGAAAGACCCAGCCACGTTTCATCTTCAATGCCCTTGCTGATAGAAGGAGGTTTTCACTCAAAATCTCACGATACATGGCCCCATTCATTCTTTCCTTTACACGGATCAGTCGTCCTGGTCCCTTTGCAGAAAAACAGTCCCAAAGCATGATGTTTCCACCCCCATGCTTCACAGTAGGTATGGTGTTCTTTGGATGCAACTCAGCATTCTTTGTCCTCCAAACACAACGAGTTGAGTCTTTACCAAAAAGTTATATTTTGGTTTCATCTGACCATATGACATTCTCCCAATCCTCTTCTGGATCATCCAAATGCACTCTAGCAAACTTCAGACGGGCCTGGACATGTACTGGCTTAAGCAGGGGGACAAGTCTGGCACTGCAGGATTTGAGTCCCTGGCGGCGTAGTGTGTTACTGATGGTAGGCTTTGTTACTTTGGTCCCAGCTCTCTGGTCATTCACTAGGTCCCCCCGTGTGGTTCTGGGATTTTTGCTCACCGTTCTTGTGATCATTTTGACCCCACGGGGTGAGATTTTGCGTGGAGCCCCAGATCGAGGGAGATTATCAGTGGTCTTGTATGTCTTCCATTTCCTAATAATTGCTCCCACAGTTGATTTCTTCAAACCAAGCTGCTTACCTATTGCAGATTCAGTCTTCCCAGCCTGGTGCAGGTCTACAATTTTGTTTCTGGTGTCCTTTGACAGCTCTTTGGTCTTGGCCATAGTGGAGTTTGGAGTGTGACTGTTTGAGGTTGTGGACAGGTGTCTTTTATACTGATAACAAGTTCAAACAGGTGCCATTAATACAGGTAACGAGTGGAGGACAGAGGTGCCTCTTAAAGAAGAAGTTACAGGTCTGTGAGAGCCAGAAATCTTGCTTGTTTGTAGGTGACCAAATACTTATTTTCCACCATAATTTGCAAATAAATTCATAAAAAATCCTACAATGTGATTTTTTGATTTTTTTTCTCTCAATTTGTCTGTCATAGTTGACGTGTACCTATGATGAAAATTACAGGCCTCTCTCATCTTTTTAAGTGGGAGAACTTGCACAATTGGTGGCTGACTAAATACTTTTTCCCCCACTGTATATACTTATTATGGACACAGTATGCTTTACATTAGTTATCTTGTTGTTATTAGTTGTTGTTAGTTGTTATTAGTCCCATACTTCAGCTCCATTCAACACCTCCCATCTATATCTTAACACCATCCATTTTGGATTTCTATTTGCCATATATTTTTCAACTGTACTGTGATGTTTCACAAAAGTTCTGAACCCTTCTATTCTCATTGTTTCTACAGATTGTAAATTGAAAATAAACATTTTTGCTAAAAGCATTATTATATTATTGATTGATTGACTATGACTTTTCAGATCACCCAGTAATGCTATCTGCAGGGTTAGCTCCAGGTAAATATTGCAATCCTTCAGCCATTCCTGGACCTGTGACCAAAAAGAAGCTACAAATGGACAGTACCAAAACAAATGATCTAATGATTCTGTCTCTTCGCAGCAAAATCTGCAGAGCTGGGAAGATTGTATCCCCCATATAAATAACATTCTATTGGTAGCAAGAATAATAATAATAATAATAATAATAATAATAATATTAATAATAATAATAATAATAATAATACTTTAAATTGAAAAATTTTAAGTTTTGAATCCGGCGTCGTTTTGCATATCAGTTCATAAACACTATGCCATGGAATCGGTACGTCAAAAATCTCTTTCCTACTATTTTGCAATCTATATGCTACAGCTGTCAATCCTTTGGTCCTTAAATGAAACTGGTATACTTTTTTATTTATCACAATTTTCTTTAACCAATTATGTTCTTTAATGCAGGGCCGACAGACAAGTTCTTTACTTTTTCCACCTTTTCCTCTTCCATTTTTGCAATAATGCTGCAATTATTTGGTTGTAATTTTGGGTAGAGCAGACATTTCGATATGTTTTTGTTAGCTGCATATGCGACATAACTCCACCAGTCCTACCTATGATATAATCTACGAAGTTAGGGTTAGGGTTAGGGTTAGGGTTAGGGTTTTTAATTTTTTTTCCCAAAAATAATGTTTTTTTTAATCAATTAGTATATTTGAGTTTAACCACAATATTTGTTGCATTATTTTTTCTGTCGTTTCTGGAGGATTAAGTTGAAATTGCAACCAACTTTCTATGGCTTGTTTTAGAAATAGTGATATTTGGGAGATGATTTCCTTTTCAAATAACTGAAAGTGAGAGGTTGTAATCTGAATAAAGGGAAAAAGGCCATTCTTGAACATGGGGTGCGACAATCTTACTAATTTGCTAGAGAACAAGTTCGGATTTAAGTATAACTTTTGTATGACTGAAGCTTTTAGTGATAGGTTTAATGCTTTCATATTTAATAATTTCTGTCCTCCGAATGTCAGACTGGTGTAGGTGGATGATAGGAATCAGGCGCAGGAAACCAGGAGGACGTCAACAGAACTTTACTAAGTCCAAACACAAGTATAAGTCGCCAACCCAACCGGGTGGCGTGAACAATTACGCACGAAATACACAGTGCGGAAAAACAAGAAAAAGCGCACACAGTGCGAGCTCTCGTAAACTACAACACAACGAGAGAACAAACTCGAAGAGGCAGGCTGACATAAACAATCACGCATAACACCTGACCCAAACAAACAAACTAAATAAGGGGAACAATCAAGACACAAATAAGGGACAGGTGTTATGAACAGACAAAACCAAAAGAACAAGAAACATCGAACGGTGGCAGCTAGTACTCGAGACGACGACCGCCGAAGTCCGCCCGAACAAGGAAGAGGAGCAGCCTCGGCCGAAACCGTGACAGTACCCCCCTTGACGCGCGGCTCCAGCGTGCGCCGACCCGGGCTCGAGGACGACCCGGACGACGCGGAGCAGGGCGCGCAGGATGACCCCGATGGAACTCGGTCAGTAGGGACTGGTCTACACGTCCCTCCTTGGCACCCAGCACCGCTCCTCCGGACCGTACCCCTCCCACTCCACGAGATATTGAAGACCCCCATCCGGCGTCTAGAATCCAGGATGGACCTCACGGTGTGCGCCGGAGCCCCCTCGATGTCCAACGGGGCGGAGGAGTCTCCTCAATCTCAAAGTCCTGGAGTGGACCAGCTACCACCGGCCTGAGGAGAGACACATGGAACGAGGGGTTAATATTTTTGTAGTCAACAGGTAGTTCTAACCTATAACTCACCTCGTTCAATCTCCTCAGGACTTTAAACGGCCCCACAAACCGCCGACCCAGCTTCCGGCAGGGCAGGCGGAGGGGCAGGTTTCTGGTTGAGAGCCAGACTCGATCTCCAGGTGCGTACACTGGCCCCTCACTGCGATGTAGGTCGGCGCTCGTCTTCTGTCGACGTATGGCACGCTGCAGATGGACGTGTGCAGCGTCCCACGTCTCCTCCAGCGCCTTACCCACTCATCCACAGCGGGGGCCTCGATCTGGCTCTCATGCCATGGTGCCAGCACCGGCTGGTACCCTAACACACACTGAAACGGGGTTAGTTGGGTGGAGGAGTGGCGAAGAGAGTTCTGTGCCATCTCGGCCCAGGGCACATATCTCGCCCACTCCTCCGGCCGGCCCTGACAGTATGACCTCAGAAACCTACCCACATCCTGGTTGACACGTTCAACCTGCCCATTACTCTCCGGGTGGTAACCCGAGGTAAGGCTTACCGACACCCCCCAACCGTTCCATAAATGCCCTCCACACTCTAGAGGTGAACTGGGGGCCTCGGTCAGACACTATATCCTCGGGTACCCGTAATGCCGGAAGACATGGGTGAACAGAGCCTCAGCGGTCTGTAGGGCAGTGGGTAGACCCGGCATGGGAAGGAGACGACAGGCCTTCGAGAACCTATCCACAACGACCAGGATGGTAGTATTCCCCTGTGAGGGGGGAAGGTCGGTAACAAAATCCACCGAGAGGTGGGACCAGGGTCGTTGTGGAATAGGCAGGGTTGTAACTTACCCCTGGGCAAATGTCTGGGCGCCTTACACTGGGCACACACCGAACAGGAGGAGACATAAATCCTCACATCCCTAGCTAACGTTGGCCACCAGTACTTCGTGCTAAGGCAGTGCACCGTCCGGCCGATACCCGGATGGCCAGAGGAGGGGGACGTATGAGCCCAACAAATGAGGCGATCGCGTATCTCGAGCGGAACGTACGTCCGACCCACAGGACACTGAGGAGGACTCGGGTCGGTGCGTAACGCCCGCTCGATCTCACCATCAACCTCCCACACCACCGGAGCAACCAGACAAGACTCCGGTAGTATGGGCGTGGACTCAACTGACCTCTCCTCTCGTCATACCGCCGGGACAGAGCATCTGCCTTCCCGTTCTGGGACCCAGGGATGTATGTGATCTTAAACACAAACCGGGCCAGGAACATAGTCCAACGAGCCTGGCGAGGATTCAGTCTCCTAGCTGCCCGGATGTACTCCAGGTTACGATGGTCAGTTTGAATGAGGAAAGGGTGTTGAGCCCCCTCGAGCCAATGCCGCCACACCTTTAGGGCCTGTACCACGGCTAACAGCTCCCTGTCTCCTACGTCATAATTCCGCTCCGCCGGACTGAGGCTTCTTAGAGTAGAACGCACAGGGACGGAGTTTAGGTGGAGTACCAGAACGCTGGGAAAGAACGGCCCTATCCCGGCCTCTGACGCGTCCACCTCTACTTGGAACGGTAAAGAGGGATCCGGATGCGCCAACACCGGCGCCCGAGGTAAACAGGTCCTTCAGTCTCCCAAATGCCCTGTCCGCCTCAGCTGACCACCGCAAGCGCACCGGACCCCCCTTTAACAGAGAACGTTATGGGAGCTGCCACCTGTCCAAAACCCCGGATAAACCTCCGGTAGTAATTCGCAAAACCCAAGAACCGTTGCACCTCCTTCACAGTGGTTGGGGTCTGCCAATTACGCACAGCTGACACCCGGTCTACCTCCATCTTCACCCCTGACGCAGATAACTGGTAACCCAGAAAGGAGACCGACTTCTGAAAAAACAGACATTTCTCTGCCTTGACATATAGGTCATGCTCCAACAGCCTCCGCAATACTCGGCGCACCAGGGCTACATGCTCAGCACGGGTAGGACTATACACCAGAATGTCGTCGATGTACACAACCACTCCCTGTCCCTGCATGTCCCGGAAAATCTCATCAACGAAGGATTGGAAGACTGAGGGAGCATTCATCAACCCATATGGCATGACTAGATACTCGTAGTGCCCGGAAGTCGTGCTAAACGCTGTCTTCCATTCATCGCCCCCTTTCGGATGCGCACCAAGTTATATGCGCTCCTAAGATCCAATTTTGTAAAGAACTGCGCACCGTGCAGTGACTCCGTCATAGTCGCAATCAGAGGAAGTGGATAGCTGTACTTCACTGTGATCTGATTGAGACCGCGGTAATCAATACACGGCCGCAGACCTCCATCCTTCTTCTTCACAAAAAGAAACTTGAGGAAACGGGTGAAACGGATGGCCGTATGTATCCCTGTCTAAGAGACTCAGAGATGTATGTCTCCATAGATTTTTTCTCCTCTTGAGACAAGGGATACACATGGCTCCGCGGAGAGCTGCGCCTGACTGGAGATCTATCGCACAATCCCCCTGTCTATGAGGCGGCAGCTGCGCAGCCCCTAGTCTTACTGAACGCCAGTGCCAAATCCTCATACTCGGGGGAATCTGCAGTGCTGGCATTAGATTCGGACTCTCCACCGAGGTCGCCCCTATGGAAACACCCAGACACCGCCCCTCACATTGAGCAGACCACCCTTTAAGAGCTTTCTCTCGCCACCCAATAATAGGGTCATGAGTCATCAACCAGGGAAGACCCAGCACCACCGGATACGCAGGAGAGTCAATCAGATAAAGCTGAATTCTCTCCTCATGACCCTCCTGCGCCATCATCTGAAGTGGTGCTGTGACCTCCCTAATCAACCCAGACCCTAACGGACGGCTATCTAGGGCATGGACGGGAAAAGGCTTATCCACTGGAAGGAGGGGAATCCCTAACTCTACACAGAACTGGCGATCTATAAAATTCCCAGCTGCGCCTGAATCTACCAGCGCCTTATGCTGGGAACGAGGTGCAACCTGTGGGAAACAAACAGGCAAGGTTAGGTGCACGACAGAAAGCTCTGGGTAAGCAGGGCGCCTACTCACCTGGGGGGACCCCCCAATGCTAGACCTGCCATCTCCTCCCCTGGAGGACCCGCCCCAGCACCTAGCCGCAGTGTGCCCTCCACGACCACAGTTGGTGCAAGGGCCAGGTCCCCGTGGGCTCCTCCTCCTCCGTTCCCCAGCGCCAGCACCCCCGAGCTCCATAGGACTCGGCTCGGAGGCGCTGGAGAGTGGAATGGGCGAACCCCCCCCTCCGGGACGCCCACGGGTGGCGAGCAGGGTATCCAGCCGGATGGCCATGTCGACCAGTTGGTCGAAAGTTAACGTCGTGTCCCTGCACGCCAACTCTCGCTGGACGTCCTCTCGGAGGCTGCAGCGAAATGGTCAATAAGGGCCCGCTCATTCCACCCCTGCATCAGCCGCTAGGGTCCGAACTCTAAGGCAAAGTCCTGTGCGCTCCTCATCCCCTGTCGGAGGTAGAACAGCCGTTCCCCCGCCGCCTTCCCTTCTGGTGGATGGTCGAATACAGCACGGAAGCGGCGGGAGAACTCCGCATAGTTCGTAGTTGCGGCGTCCATTCTCCTCCACTCGGCGTTGGCCCACTCCAACGCCTTGCCGGTGAGACAGGAGATGAGGGCTGAGACGCTCTCGTGTCCCGAGGGCGCCGGGTGTACGGTGGCGAGGTAGAGCTCCACCTGCAGCAGGAACCCTTGACACCCGGCGGTGGAGCCGTCGACGCCCTCGGGAGCGAGAGCCGAATCCCACTGGGTTCCGGAGATGAAACCGGGAGGGCTGACCGCTGGAGCTGGGTCGGTGGTTGGAGGTGTGGGCACCCCGCTGGTCTCCAATCGGTGTAGAGTGTTCATCACCCTCTCCAGGGCGTGACAGACTTGGTTCATTCGGGTCCTCCTGACCACGAAGACGTTCGTCCCATATCGGCGGTCGGCGCGGGTCGCTCCTGCTGATTCCATTGGGATGCGTGATTCTGTCAGACTGGTGTAGGTGGATGATAGGAATCAGGCGCAGGAAACCAGGAGGACGTCAACAGAACTTTACTAAGTCCAAACACAAGTATAAGTCGCCAACCCAACCGGGTGGCGTGAACAATTACGCACGAAATACACAGTGCGGAAAAACAAGAAAAAGCGCACACAGTGCGAGCTCTCGTAAACTACAACACAACGAGAGAACAAACTCGAAGAGGCAGGCTGACATAAACAATCACGCATAACACCTGACCCAAACAAACAAACTAAATAAGGGGAACAATCAAGACACAAATAAGGGACAGGTGTTATGAACAGACAAAACCAAAAGAACAAGAAACATCGAACGGTGGCAGCTAGTACTCCGGAGACGACGACCGCCGAAGTCCGCCCGAACAAGGAAGAGGAGCAGCCTCGGCCGAAACCGTGACACCGAATTCATATTCATTATATAAATCGGGCCGTTTAATTTTGTCTGGCTTGCCGTTCCAAATAAAATGGAATATTATTTTCTCATATAATTTAAAAACCGGTTCGCTAGGCGTAGGCAAAACCATAAGCAAATAGATAAACTGGGATATTACTAAAGAGTTAATCAGGGTGATTTTTCCACAAATAGACCTTTCCATGGTAGCAAGATCTTATCTATTTTTTTTTATGATCATAATTTGGTTGTAATCCAGTGTCACGCCCTGGCTCTGGGGACTCTTATATGTTGAGCCAGGGTGTTAGTTTATATGTGTAGTGTCTATGTTTTGTTTTCTATGTGTTCTTGTTCTAGTTTATGTGTTTCTATGTTGGCCGGGGTGGTTCCCAATTAGAGACAGCTGTGTCTCGTTGTCTCTGATTGGGAACCATACTTAGGCAGCCTGTTTGGCACTTGTCTTTTGTGGGATCTTGTTCCGTGTAGGTTGGTGTTTTGTTGCCTTAGGACTTCACGTATCGTTTTGTTGTTTTGTTGTATTGTAATAGTACTCATTAAAAGATGTACGCATATCACGCTGCGCCTTGGTCTGTTACTTACGACGATCGTGACAGAAGATCCCACCAAAACAGGACCAAGCAGCGTTTCCAGGAGCAAACGCCGGAGGTAACGTTGGTAGATGTCCTCCTCGGTTGGGGAAGGATAACGGAGGAGGAGGCCGTCCGTTACCGGAGGGCGATGAAGGGGGAGACCCAGGCAGGAGAGGAGAAGTGGCGCCAACCGGGCCGTCGTCGGACAGGTGAGAGGCAACCCCAATACATTTTTGGGGGGTGCACACGGCATGGACGACGGGGCTGCTGGAGGCAGCTACAGGGCGAGATTATGGACTAGGAGAGAAGGCCAACAGGTTACGGGGGCCATTGGTCATTAGAGGGAAGGAGAGTGTAGAGGCACGGCGAGAGGTACTGGGGTGTGTTACCAGTCCGGTCCGGCCCGTTCCTGATCCCCGCACAAGGCCAGTGGTGTGTGTTCCCAGTACGGTCCGGCCTGTTCCTGTCCCTCGCACCAAGCCTGTGATGCGCGTTGCCAGCCCGGCCCGGCCTGTTCCTGCCCCACGCACCAAGCCTGTGGTGCGCGTCGCCAGCCCGGCCCGGCCTGTTCCTGCCCCTCGCACCAAGCCTGTGGTGCGCGTCGCCAGCCCGGCCCGGCCTGTTCCTGCCCCTCGCACCAAGCCTGTGGTGCGCGTCGCCAGCCCGGTCTGGCCTGTTCCTGCTCCCCGCACCAAGCCTGTGGTGCGCGTCGCCAGCCCGGTCCGGCCCGTCCCTGCTCCCCGCACCAAGCCTGTGGTGTGCGTCGTCAGTCCGGCACAGCCCGTGCCTGTTTCACCGGTGCCTGGTCAGGTACCGGTCAGCTGCTCCACACCGGAGCCTAAGCAATCCGCTCCACCGATGTCCAGTCCAGCTCCAGCCAGCGGGGCCAGACCAGACCAGGGGCGCTACGGGGGGGTTGTTAGAGGGTGGTGGTCACGCCCGGAGCCGGATCCACCTCCGAGGTGGAATGCCCACCCAGCCCCTCCCCTGTTGGGTTTATGTTGGCGCGGTCGCAGTCCGCGCCTTTGGGGGGGGGTACTGTCACGCCCTGGCTCTGGGGACTCTTATATGTTGAGCCAGGGTGTTAGTTTATATGTGTAGTGTCTATGTTTGTTTTCTATGTGTTCTTGTTCTAGTTTATGTGTTTCTATGTTGGCTGGGGTGGTTCCCAATTAGAGACAGCTGTGTCTCGTTGTCTCTGATTGGGCACCATACTTAGGCAGCCTGTTTGGCACTTGTCTTTTGTGGGATCTTGTTCCGTGTAGGTTGGTGTTTTGTTACCTTAGGACTTCACGTATCCTTTTGTTGTTTTGTTGTATTGTAATAGTACTCATTAAAAGATGTACGCATATCACGCTGCGCCTTGGTCCGTTACTTACGACGATCGTGACATCCAGAGAGTTAGAAAATGTATCTAGATCCTCTATGAGGCTGTGGAGGGATTCAAGTTGTGGATTTAAAAGAAAACATGAATCATCAGCATACAATGACACCTTTGTTTTTTAGCCCTGGATTTCTAATCCCTTGATATTATTGTTGGATCTGATTTTAATAGCTAACATTTCGATGGCCATAATAAATAGATATGCTGATAGTGGACAACCTTGTTTTACTCCTCTTGACAGTTTAAAACTTCCTGAGAAATAGTCATTATTTACTATTTTACACCTAGGGTTACTATACATGAACTGCATTGTTGGTTAAGGGCTTGTAAGTAAGCATTTCACGGTAAGGTCTACACCTGTTGTATTTGGCGCATGTGACAAATCAAATTTGATTTTGATTTGATGCACCACAACGATAACAGTCTGACCTGAGTGGGTGGGTGCAGTGTCCAGATGCGCCTTTCCAAGTGCTCTGATTGGTTGGGAATGGCAGTGCTATGATGGGTGATGGATAACTAAGGTAGGCTAAACAGCCAAACTAACGGGACTCAAGGGAAACTGAAGGGACTGTGAGGGAAATTTTTGTAGAAAGGAGGGGAACAGGACGGCCTTTTTTACAAATATTCGAATTGCTAATTCTATGGTTTACCCAAGATCAAGTACCTGTGTTCTCATCTGATTGGTGCAGGTTTGTGGAGCTGCAGTCATGAAAACAGGATTACTGCATTGTAAACGTGATGCATTGTAAACTGGATACAAGTTTACAATGTAGTCTGTATTATGTGTGCACATTTTCACTGTATTAAGGTTTTAAATATAAACTAGATTCTAACAGTGTACCGATTGAATTGTAATCCAGATTTCATTAAATAAGGAATATATAATTAACAGGATTACATAGAGAGAAAGGGTAAGTGGAGGGATAGATTTTGCATGAATACTCATATAAAACCACATATGAGTCAATTTAGAATCCAGGTCAAACACTTGTGATATTAATAATGGTAAAAAATATATATTTAAATTTGCCCATGTGATAATTATGAACATACAGAGGGCTTTAAATCACATTATCAGTACGAACAAGAGACCAATAGAATGAGATCAAATCTGTTGAATAAATAACAAATGGCCGCTCTCTTTTCACGTCCTCACCTCCATTAGCTTCTCCTCTCCCTTCCCTCGTCCCTTATTTTCTCCCTTTATTCTAATGGTCTTTCCCTTGTTTACCTGCCTCATCTTTCCTTCTTATTTTTTTTTATTTTCTCACAAGCCACCTAATCACTAATTTATTTGTCTGTTATCCCACATGAAAAGATACTATAGTAATGGTATAACTACTGTAGTGTTTTTGCTGACTTTAGTGTAGTATACTGTAGTATGCTGTAGTATTTACAGTTAACTATAGTGTATACTGTAGTATTTATTGCAGTGTTTTTGCGGACTGTAGTATACTGTAGTGTTTTTATTGCGGACTGTAATATACTGTAGTATCTACTGTAGTGTTTTTGCAGACATTACTGTAGTATTTACTATAGTGTTTTTGTTTTATTATCTTTGACATAGAAGTGGAGGCTTTCTCCTTTAGAAAACCTACTGGATAAATACTAAAAGAGAAAATGTTCCTTAACCTGTAGGTAGGTAGGTCTGAACGGACAGTTCAGCGCATCTGCTCTTTTCTATAAACTGTATGGAACACAATATCGTCTATACTCATGTTGTGGTGAGTCCGGCGCAGGAGGGCAAATCACAGAATAGGTTTATTCCGAAACACAGTATTACACAGCAATGCGTCAAACACTACATTGCGGAAAACAGGCGCACTGGAAAACAACGAAGCACACGGGTGAAAATAACCCGGCGATACAAAATACAAAGAGCTCCACTGAGCTAATCAAACCTCCACAAATAAACAATCACACACAAAGACAAGGGTGCAGAGGGAACACATATACAGGTACTGATGAGGGGATATGAACCAAGTGTATGTAATAAACAAGACAAAACAAATGGAATGATGAGATGAGGAGCGGCAGTGGCTAGAAGGCCGGTGACGATGAACACCGAAGCCTGCCTGAACAGGTCGTGACACATGTAGGTTTCTCACTTATGGGTGGTACAAATTGGGATATGGGGGAGGGGAATGGGCAGGGTATATTAAATAATGTGTAGTGTTTTTGCGGACTGTAGTATTTTTTCAGACATGACTGTGGTATTTACACTTTACTACAACATTCTATAGTAAGTACTACACATGATCGAGGGATACTACGGTGTGTAGTATAGTATTCCACCTTATACTACAGTTTACTACAGAATTCTATAGTAAACTGTAGTGTATTTTTTTATGTGGGATGTCAGCCTCTTTATTTATCTCTCCACCCCTTCCTCTCTCCCTCCTCTCTCTCTGCCTCTCTCTCTCTCTCTCTCTCTCTCTCTCTCTCTCTCTCCATTCTCTCCCTCTCTTGTTCCTTCTCTCTCTCTCTGACAGATTCATGGTGTGACTGGTGCTGTATCTGTCAGGGGCTGCCGCTCACTGTCACCCAGGCTGTCACCATGAGCCTTGAGAACGAGGGCCTATCATACAAGGGCAGGGTGGCACCATTGTCACATAATGGCCCGATAAATCTGCTTATGATTGGTTTGAATGCAAACATAGACTACACAAACACACACAAACACACACAACCACACACACACACACACACACAGACACACACACCTTTGTGGCCACTTCAAAACTGCACTGTTAAAATGAAGTGCTTTGTAACACCAAAACTAGTGGCAACTGAGCTGCCACCAACTTGAAGGGGACGAAACCTTAACATTGCTGGAGTATTGAAACATATCATCCTGAGATGTTTTGAAACGTTAAATGATGTGTTGTAACAACACTTAATCAAGTGTTGTCCAACACCTTGCCAGGGACTGGCAGCACTAACAGAAAATATTGAAAACACTAATTTGGTGTTTTGAGTCCTGTATAGTGCAGAATTAGATAGCTTCTGTTTTGGTATCGTTTCCTCCCTCTAAAAGCTTCTAAACACCATTATGATGTTTTGAATCCCATTTAGTGCAGCATTAGATCCCCTTTTCTGAAGTGTCTTAACATTGTTTTATGTATTTTATCATTTGCCATTATATACTTTTTTGGTAGGCATTTTCAATCCCAGGGTGCAAACTACCAACACTAACTGGAGGTTGAACTGCAAGACTTGAGGATTCTGCTGGTGCCTCTTCTGCTGACAATCATGAATGTGGGAATGGGTGCTTTCCTCATTGAACGTCAATTTGTCTGACTGTTCTGATATCTGTTCATCATGATCCATTACACCTCATGGCACAACAAGCTTAATACTAATATAGAAATATACCTTTCTTTCTTCAAACATGCATACAACATTGGGTGAAAGAATCATAAAGTTAAAAACAAATTGAATTACCCACAATCCTCTAAAAACAGTCACTTGGCAATAATGGAAATGCAAGGTGATTAAAACCATTGATTTCCATTGAGTTCAATCACTCAATTTTCTCTCTCTTTGGTTATCCTCATGAAAGATACTTACATTTTGAGCAACATATTAAGTTGGATTCATTCTTCCATTATTTTTGTAAAATTAAATTTAAAAATCATTGAAACGACTTGCATAACTTTTTTTTGAATATATATACTGTATGTTGGGGGTATTTTGACAGTTATGAAATGACAGAGGGGATACAGATAGGTGGGAGAAACAGATTGAAGGATTGGAGCGAGGAATTTAAACCTGGTCTTCGGTGGGGAGAGTGGTGCGTTACCGCTAGACCACAGGCTCTGCACGACTTGCATTATTTTTATTAAGTAGGCCTATATGTATTTTATTTGTTCACTCCAGAATAATTTCTTACAGCATGGCTGTGTGGGTAAAATTCCAATGAAATGTACCATCTGACTGCCCCTCCTGTTTCCAATCTGTCTAAATAAAGTTGGAATTCCACACAAAATATTCTCCATAGGCCCTTATCATCAATCAATATTTAGGCTATAAACCATTTGCATTTCGAAATCATTGATTGTATGAGAAACACAGTTTTTGTGTTTTGATGCTGCCTGTTACATGCACTGAAACCCCAAAAAGTGTTTTCACAACACTCTCTTAAAAACACTAATATTTAGGTTGAAGAACCACTTAATTTCTGTTTCAAAACACATTCTGTGTATTAAAACATTTACATTGATTTTACATTCAAACACCCTCCAAACACCAGATCACAGCTTAGGTGCACTACTTTTCATGGTTTCATTACATGTTTTGAGACTTTCCATTTTTACAGTGTGTTAAAGATCCAGCTTTGGCTGTGCACTGAGAGAATTCAGAATTCACAGATTTAAATCCCTCTTTATGTTGAGGCCTTTGCTTTGTGTTATCCGAGTTCTCCAATAATTATTCTGTTTGTGTCCTCCTTTCTAACCTTTAATAATTTCACACAGTTTTCTATGCTCTTGGGTGTGTGTGTGTTTGTGTGTGTGTGTATATTGCATCAGCTGAGTCATGCTGGGATTTTGTAGCAGCAAACTGTCGCCTCGGTCACAGTTTGTCCTTCAATGAAGTTGTTAGAAAAACCAGCCCACCATTTTAGCTTGGCCCTGTACTAATCCCCTCAGCTAGTGAGTCAGTGGACAAGACTGCAAAGTCTGAGCAGTCTCTTGCCAAGATTCAGGCCTTCTCTCTCACCCTCTCTCTCTCTCTCTCTCTCTCTCTCTCTCTCTCTCTCTCTCTCTCTCTCTCTCTCTCTCTCTCTCTCTCTCTCTCTCTCTCTCTCTCTGTCTCTCTCTCTCTCTCTCTCTCTCTCTCTCTCTCTCTCTCTCTCTCTCTCTCTCTCTCTCTCTCTCTCTCTCTCTCTCTCTCTCTCAATTCAATTCAATTCAATTCAATTCAATTTAAGGGCTTTATTGGCATGGGAAACATATGTTAACATTGCCAAAGCAAGTGAAGTAGATAGTAAGCAAAAGTGAAATAAACAATAAAAATTAACAGTAAACATTACACTCAGAAGTTCCAAAAGAATAAAGACATTTCAAATGTCATATTATGTATATATACAGTGTTGTAACAATGTGCAAATAGTTAAAGTCCAAATGGGAAAATAAATAAACATAAATATGGGTTGTATTTACAATGGTGTTTGTTCTTCACCGATTGCCCTTTTCTTGTGGCAACAGGTCACAAATCTTGCTGCTGTGATGGCACACAATGGTATTTCATGGGAGTTTATAAAAATTGGGTTTGTTTTCAAATTCTTTGTGGATCTGTGTAATCTGAGGTAAATATATGTCTCTAATATGGTCATACATTTGGCAGGAGGTTAGGAAGTGCAGCTCAGTTTCCACCTTATTTTGTGGGCAGTGTGCACATACTGTAGCCTGTCTTCTCCTGAGAGCCAGGTCTGCCTACGGCGGCCTTTCTCAATAGCAAGACTATGCTCGCTGAGTCTGTACATAGTCAAAGCTTTCCTTAAGTTTGGGTCAGTCACAGTTGTCAGGTATTCTGCCACTGTGTACTCTCTGTTTAGGGCCAAATAACATTCTAGTTTGCTCAGTTTTTTTGTTTATTCTTTCCAATGTGTCAAGTAATTATCTTTTTGTTTGCTCATGATTTGGTTGGGTCTAACTGTGTTGTTGTCCTGGGGCTCTGTGGTGTCTGTTTGTGTTTGTGAACAGAGCCCCAGGACCAGCTTGCTTAGGGGACTCTTCTACAAGTGCATCTCTCTGTAGGTGATGGCTTTGTTATGGAAGGTTTGGGAATCATTTCCTTTTAAGTGGTTATAGAATTTAACGGCTCTTTTCTGGATTTTGATAATTAGTGGGTATCGGCCTAATTCTGCTCTGCATGCATTATTTGGTGTTGTTCGTTGTCTCAATTTGGTGTTTGTCCCATTTTGTGAATTCTTGGTTGGTGAGCGGACCCACGACCTCACAACCATAAAGGGCAATGGGTTCTATAACTGATTCAAGTATTTTTAGCCAGATCCTAACTGGTATGTCGAATTTTATGTTATTTTTGATGGCATAGAAGGCCCTTCTTGCCTTGTCTCTCAGATCGTTCACAGCTTTGTGGAAGTTACCTGTGGCGCTGATGTTTAGGTCGAGGTATGTATAGTTTTTTGTGTGCTCTAGGGCAACGGTGTCTAGATGGAATTTGAATTGGTGGTCCTGGCAACTGGACCTTTTTTGGAACACCATTATCTTTCTCTTACTGAGATTTACTATCAGGGTCCAGGTCTGACAGAATCTGTGCAGAAGATCTAGATGCTGCTGTAGGCCCTCCTTGGTCGGTGACAGAAGCACCAGATCATCAGCAAACAGTAGACATTTGACTTCAGATTCTAGAAGGGTGAGGCCGGGTGCTGCAGACTGTTCTAGTGCCCCCCCCCCACACTCTCTCTCTCTCTCTCTCTCTCTCTCTCTCTCTCTCTCTCTCTCTCTCTCTCTCTCTCTCTCTCTCTCTCTCTCTCTCTCTCTCTCTCTCTCTCTGTCTCTCTGTCTATCTTTGACCATCATCTGCACTGCAACCATGATGATGTAACAGCTGGCAACGCATACAGCACATCTCCAAACTTCTGTATAAACTGATTCCCCAAACAAAAAAAGCTTTGGACCATGATCAATTCAGTATGTGTGTTGCAAAGGGTTTTGCACTTTCCATAAACAAGTCAATATGCTCTATATGGACTGTTCTACATGGACCAGAGTAAGAAATCACTTACCACAGTAACTAAAGTATACTGTAGGCCTATATATATTTTATGACATGGCTTGGCTGAATACAGGGCTCCGCTGGTACAAATCATAGGTACAAACTTCCATGAAGGAGAATATAGAACAGCAGATGTGTTTTAAATGCCAGCAGTGGACAAAGCAAAGTGCCTTTTTAAAGTAACTGCAAACTTGTGGCCAAATAGGCTAAATATCTTTATTAGCTTTTAATCACAGACTTATCACTGGGCAATCAGTGACATTAATTGATCAATTACGTGCCAAGGAGCAACACAAATCTAGAGTGTAGGCCTCGAGGACTGGAGTTGTGCACCCCTGGCTTAAATTATTGTCATTGACAACCAAGGTGTGATTGCTGCACTGTTTATTGTCAGAAGGCACAAACAACCCAAACCTATGTCTGAAAGTTTTATCGGTTTATAATTGAGTTTATGACTGAGAAAATGAAAATCATTACCGTCTCCACACATGAATACTTAATGGATGATATACTGTATAAAGTTATCCCATTCATAATGGCAATGAGCATATTCATTACGTCTAGACGAAGTTGGATTGTAATTCCTTTATTATGAACGTAATGAAAATGCATCAACCTCCAATTGCGATGGTGCTTAAAGATTGCTGTGTTGCAAAATTAATGATCTAAAATTCAGCAGCAAAAATAAAGAACTCATCACAGCATCTAAAAGCCTTGATATATCTCAGTGAGAATTGATATACTGTAATTCTGACTACTGGTCTTAAAGTTAACCACAGCATAACTTTATGTAAGTTTGAGAAGAACTGATTAAATAATTATAGCTGTGGGAATCAGACAGTACATTCTCATAAAGTCTGACCCCTCAATGACAGCTGGGGTGAATCAATTAAGGAATAAGTCTGTCATAACTCTGTATTTATCTTATCGAGTCAATATTGAGTTTAATAAATTCAAACTGATCTGTTCAATTGACAGTTTGGTATTTTACACACTAAAAACAAATTGTTCTATATAATGCCAAATAACGGTTATTTGGCTTGTAACCATAGCGGAACCCTTTTCGGTGCTACATGTAACCTTTTTTTGAAGGTTCTATAAAGAACCATGCTCATAAGATTCTAAATGGAACCTGTATGGTGCTATTTTATTTTTTATTTCACCTTTATTTAACCAGGTAAGCCAGTTGAGAAAAAGTTCTCATTTACAACTGCGACCTGGCCAAGATAAAGCAAAGCAGTGCGATAAAAACAACATATGGAGTA
This sequence comes from Coregonus clupeaformis, assembly GCF_020615455.1. Taxonomy (NCBI): domain Eukaryota; kingdom Metazoa; phylum Chordata; class Actinopteri; order Salmoniformes; family Salmonidae; genus Coregonus; species Coregonus clupeaformis. Next base: position 29,518,128 of record NC_059222.1, on the reverse strand, counting down.
AAACAAAACATAAAGTTGAAAAAAAATACAACAGAAATATATAAACAGTGTGTGCAAATGTAGCAAGTTATGGAGGTAAGGCAATAAATAGGCCATAGTGCAAAATAATTACAATTAGTATTAACACTGGAATGATAGATGTGCAAGAGATGATGTGCAAATAGAGATACTGGGGTGCAAATTAGCAAAATAAATAACAATATGGGGATGAGGTAGTTGGGTGGGCTAATTTCAGGTGCAGTGATCGGTAAGGTGCTCTGACAACTGATGCTTAAAGCTAGTGAGATAAGAGTCTCCAGCTTCAGAGATTTTTGCAGTTCGTTCCAGTCATTGGCAGCAGAGAACTGGAAGGAATGGCGGCCAAAGGAGGTGTTGGCTTTGGGGATGACCAGTGAGATATACCTGCTGGAGCGCCTACTACGGGTGGGTATTGCTATGGTGACCAATGAGCTAAGATAAGGCTGGGATTTGCCTAGCAGTGATTTATAGATGGCCTGGAGCCAGTGGGTTTGGCGACGAATATGTAGTGAGGACCAGCCAACAAGAGCGTACAGGTCATAGTGGTGGGTAGTATATGGGGCTTTGGTGACAAAATGGATGGCACTGTGATAGACTATATCCAATTTGCTGAGTAGAGTGTTGGAGGCTATTTTGTAAATTACATCGCCGAAGTCAAGGATCTGTACGATAGTCAGTTTTACGAGGGCATGTTTGGCAGCATGAGTGAAGGAGGCTTTGTTGCGAAATAGGAAGCCAATTCTAGATTTAACTTTGGATTGGATATGCTTAATGTGAGTCTGGAAGGAGAGTTTATTTGTAGTTGTCCACATACTCAAGGTCATACCCGTCGAGAGTAGTGATTCTAGTCGGGTGGGCAGGTGCCAGCAGCGTTCGATTGAAGAGCATGCATTTAGTTTTACTTGTGTTTAAGAGCAGTTGAAGGCACGGAAGGAGTGTTGTATGGCATTGAAGCTCGTTTGGAGGTTTGTTAACACAGTGTCCAATGAAGTGCCAGATGTATACAAAATGGTGTCGTCTGCGTAGAGGTGGATCTGAGAATCAACAACAGCAACAAGAGCGACATCATTGATATACACAGAGAAAAGAGTCGGCCCAAGAATTGAACCCTGTGGCACCCCCATAGAGACTGCCATAGGTCCAGACAACAGGCCCTCCGATTTGACACATTGAACTCTATCTGAGAAGTAGTTGGTGAACCAGGCGAGGCAGTCATTTGAGAAACCAAGGCTATTTAGTCTGCCAATATGAATGCGGTGGTTGACAGAGTCGAAAGCCTTGGCCAGGTCGATGAAGATGGCTGCACAGTACTGTCTATTATCGATCGCGGTTATAATATCGTTTAGGACCTTGGCTTTCAAAAACTTTTGAAAGGCAGGGCAGGATGGATATAGGTCTGTAACAGTTTGGATCTAGAGTGTCACCCCCTTTGAAGAGGAGGATGACCGCGGCAGCTTTCCAATCTCTGGGGATCTCAGACGTTATGAAAGAGAGGTTGAACAGGCTAGTAATAGGGGTTGCGACAATTTCGGTGGCTAATTTGAGAAAGAAAGGGTCCAGATTGTCTTGCCCAGATGATTTGTAGGGGTCCAGATTTTGCAGCTCTTTCAGAACATCAGCTGTCTGAATTTGTGTGAAGGAGAAGCGGGGGGCATGGGCAAGTTGCAGCGGAGGGTGCAGAGCTGGTGGCTGGGGTAATGGTAGCCAGGTGGAAAACATGGCCAGCCGTAGCAAAATGCTTGTTGAAATTATCGATTATTGTAGATTTATCGGTGGTGATAGTTTCCTAGCCTCAGTGCAGTGGGCAGCTGAGAGGAGGTGCTCTTATTCTCCATGGACTTTACAGTGTCCCAAAACTTTTTGGAGTTAGTGCTACAGGATGCAAATTTCTGTTTGAAAAAGCTAGCCTTTGCTTTCCTAACTGCTTGTGTATATTGTTTCCTAATTTCCCTGAAAAGTTGCATATCGTGGGGGCTATTCGATGCTAATGCAGTACGCCACAGGATGTTTTTGTGCTGGTCAAGGGCAGTCAAGTCTGAGGAGAACGAGGGGCTATACAGTGAGGGAAAAAAGTATTTGATCCCCTGCTGATTTTGTACGTTTGCCCACTGAAAAATAAATGATCAGTCTATAATTTTAATGGTAGGTTTATTTGAACAGTGAGAGACAGAATACCAACCAAAAAATCCAGAAAACACATGTCAAAAATGTTATAAATTGATTTGCATTTTAATGTGGGAAATAAGTATTTGACCCCCTCTCAATCAGAAAGATTTCTGGCTCCCAGGTGTCTTTTATACAGGTAACGAGCTGAGATTAGGAGCACACTCTGTGTGGAGCACACTCTGTGCACACTTAGTGCTCCTAATCTCATCTTGTTACCTGTATAAAAGACACCTGTCCATAGAAGCAATCAATCAATCAGATTCCAAACTCTCCACCATGGCCAAGACCAAAGAGCTCTCCAAGGATGTCAGGGACAAGATTGTAGACCTACACAAGGCTGGAATGGGCTACAAGACCATTGCCAAGCAGCTTGGTGAGAAGGTGACAACAGTTGGTGCGATTATTCGCAAATGGAAGAAACACAAAAGAACTGTCAATCTCCCTCGGCCTGGGGCTCCATGCAAGATCTCACCTTGTGCAGTTGCAATGATCATGAGAACGGTGAGGAATCAGCCCAGAACTACACGGTAGGATCTTGTCAATGATCTCAAGGCAGCTGGGACCATAGTCACCAAGAAAACAATTGGTAACACACTACGCCATGAAGGACTGAAATCCTGCAGCGCCCGCAAGGTCCCCCTACTCAAGAAAGCACATATACTGTACATGCCCGTCTGAAGTTTGCCAATGAACATCTGAATGATTCAGAGGAGAACTGGGTGAAAGTGTTGTGGTCAGACAAGACCAAAATGGAGCTCTTTGGCATCAACTCAACTCGCCGTGTTTGGAGGAGGAGGACTGCTGTCTATGACCCCAAGAACACCATCCCCAACGTCAAACATGGAGGTGGAAACATTATGCTTTGGGGGTGTTTTTCTGCTAAGGGGACAGGACAACTTCACAGCGTCAAAGCGATGATGGACGGGGCCATGTACCGTCAAATCTTGGGTGAGAACCTCCTTCCCTCAGCCAGGGCATTGAAAATGGGTCGTGGATGGGCATGACAATGACCCAAAACACACGGCCAAGGCAACAAAGGAGTGGCTCAAGAAGAAGCACATTAAGGTCCTGGAGTGGCCTAGCCAGTCTCCAGACCTTAATCCCATAGAAAATCTGTGGATGGAGCTGAAGGTTCGAGTTGCCAAACGTCAGCCTCGAAACCTTAATGACTTGGAGAAGATCTGCAAAGAGGAGTGGGACAAAATCCCTCCTATGATGTGTGCAAACCTGGTGGCCAACAACAATAAACGTCTGAAATCTGTGATTGCCAACAAGGGTTTTGCCACCAAGTACTAAGTCATGTTTTGCAGAGGAGTCAAATACTTATTTCCCTCATTAAAATGCAAATCAATTTATACAATTTTTGACATGCGTTTTTCTGGATTTTTGTTGTTGTTATTCTGTCTCTCACTGTTCAAATAAACCTACCATTAAAATTATAGACTGATCATTTCTTTGTCAGTGGGCAAACATACAAAATCAGCAGGGGATCAAATACTTTTTTCCCTCACTGTATCTGTTCTTAGTTCTGAATTTGTTTTATGGGGCATGCTTATTTAAGATTGAGAGGAAAGCACTTTTAAAGAACAACCAGGCATCCTCTACTGACGGAATGAGATCGATATTCATCCAGGATACCTGGGCCAGGTCAATTAGGAAGGCCTGCTCACTAAAGTGTTTTAGGGAGCGTTTGACAGTGATGAGGGGTGGTCGTTTGACCGCGGACCCGTTACGGACACAGGCAATGAGGCAGTGATCGCTGAGATCCTGGTTGAAGACAGCGGAGGTGTATTTAGAGGGTAAGTTAGTCAGGATGATATCTATAAGGGTGCCCATGTTTACGGATTTAGGGTTGTACCTGGTAGGTTCCTTGATAATTTGTGTGAGATTGAGGGCATCTAGTTTGGATTGTAGGATGGCCGGGGTGTTAAGCATATCCCAGTTTAGGTCACCAAGCAGTACGAACTCTGAGGATAGATGGGGTGCAATCAATTCATATATGGTGTCCAGGGCACAGCTGGGGGCTGAGGGGGGTCTGAAGCAAGCGGCAACAGTGAGAGACTTATTCCTGGAAAGGTGGATTTTTAGAAGTAGGAGCTCAAACTGTTTGGGCACAGACCTGGATAGTATGATAGAGCTCTGCAGGCTATCTCTACAGTAGATTGCAACTTCACCCCCTTTGGCAGTTCTATCTAGACGGAAAATGTTGTAGTTGGGGATGGACATTTCTGAATTTTTGGTGGCCTTCCTAAGCCAGGATTCAGACACTGCTAGAACATCAGGGTTGGCGGAGTGTTCTAACACAGTGAATAACTAAAACTTAGGGAGGAGGCTTCTGATGTTAACATGCAAAAAACCAATGCTTTTATGGTTACAGAAGTCAACAAATGATAGCTCCTGGGGAGTGGGAGTGACACTGGGGGCTGCCAGGGTTAACCTCTACATCACCAGAGGAACAGAGGAGGACTAGAATAAGGGTACTGCTAAAGGCTTTAAGAACTGGTCTTCTACTGCGTTGGGTACAGATAATAAAAGGGGAAGATTTCCGGGCGTTGTAGAATAGATTCAGGGCATTATGTACAGACAAGGATATGGAAGGATATGAGTACAGTGGAGGTAAACCTAAGCGTTGGGTAACAATGAAAGAGATAGCATCACTGGAGGCACCGATTGAGCCGGTCTCCGCGTGTATGGGGGGTGGAACAAAGGAGCCATTTGAGGCAGTTTGAGAGGGACTTGGGGCTCTACAGTGAAATTGTATAATAAGAACTAACTGGAACAGCAATAGGCAAGGCATATTGACATGGGAGAGAGGCATAAAGCAATCACAGGTGTTATTTGAGAGAGCTAAGACAACAACTGGTAATGGCGATGAAAGTTTGGGCTGAGGCTAAACAGATAAACAGGACAGGGTACCGTGTAAAGGTCCAGTGAACAGCAATATGTAAGTCCGAGAGCAGTTCGAATTGGTGTTATAGCACAGGCGATCAGGAAGCACGCCTGTTGTTTGCGTGTGCTAGCGGGCCGGGGCTAGCAGAAGGATCTTTGTGGTCGTCGCAAACGGGAAACCTGTCCACATTGAGTGAGGCGGGTTGCAGGAAAGTATATTTAGTAGAAGGATGAAAAGTGTGATAGGGAAATATGTACGAAAAAAAACAAAAAAAAAAAGAGGAGGAAGAGGAAGAGGAAATAACCATTTTTTGAACTGCAAAGAACCATTGAAGGGCTCAAAGTGTTCTTTGGGTCTGTATGGTTCCAAATAGAATCATCACCCTTCCCAAAGAACCCTTGAGGAACCCTTAATTTTTCAGTGTGTATTTTGAGGAGGAGAATATGTGAATGTGTGCTCTGTCTTCGATAGATCAGATTGCTGGTGTCGGGACCCCTACAATGTATACAACATCTTAATTTAGAGAGAAAATATCACACTTTTTTCTAGTTTTGGTGAATGTATGAATGAATGAACGAATTAATGAATGAATGAATCAATCAATCAATCTAATGAATCAATCCAATGAATCAATGACTGAAAACCAACAAACAAACAAAACAAACTGACAAACTAAAGAATAAACAAACAAACTAAGAAAGTCCTATGTCTCAGTGTTCTGAGTGTTCTGAGGTCAGAGTTTGGTGTTTTCTCTGATTGTCATGCTTCTCTCTCCTCCCACACAATACAATACAGTCTGATTTCACACCTCAGGGTTCCCCTTCTCTCTCTCTCTCTCTCTCTCCCTCTCTCTCTCTCTCTCTCTCTCTCTCTCTCTCTCTCTCTCTCTCTCTCTCTCTCTCTCTCTCTCTCTCTCTCTCTCTCCCTCTCTCTCTCTCTCCCTCTCTCTCTCTCTCTCTCTCGCTCTCTCTCTCAGCGATGAAGCCAGACACCTGTAATTAGAGATGATTTCTCCTTCCCAGACGCTGGATGTGATCTCATAACAGGATTTACACATCTGTCTCCCATGCTGTCACTGAACTAGTGAGTTCATCTGGTGTTCTCACCTCAGCTTAACCACCACGTCCCCCTCCTTCCTCCCCCACAACTCTAACTCTATTGAATACTTTAGAGAGGAAAGAGTAAGATATGTTACAACAATAAGTTAGGGAAAAAAACATCAGGTAACAAGAATAGGGCTGATACTGATACAGCACATCTTGACAGTAGAGTGATGCCTTTACACAAACTCTGTCCAATTTCACTACACGTAGTAGCCTACATTAGACTCTGTTCATGACAGGACGCCATCCAAGAATTGCCCTCCACATGATTTAGCAATGTTAATGGATGAGCAGGAGATAAGACAAGGACACACACACACCGCTGACCATGTGTCCTCTCCATCTCAGACATGAGTTATTCCTTCATTATGGCATCATTCGCCCAGAGAGCAGGCAATTACACCCCAAAACACATGAGACCGGCAGCAGGCTAACCCAACCGTCCCCATTTACACCTCAGGACCAGCAGCACGCTAACCCAACAGTCCCCATTTACAACACACCCTCATTCATTATACTGCAGTTTTAGTAAGGCAATATGCTTTGGATCACGACCAGTTAACTATTCAATCACACTACCATCCTTTTCCCTTCAAATTGAAATAATGTTATGGATTACCTATTTTAAGGGATTCTAAGTTGTGTTTATTGTGGTGTAATTATGAAAAGGAGTGTGGATGCAGGTTGTGTACTGTTCATAATGTTAATAACAGCCATGGCAAATTGTAATTTTCCCTATTAGTCCAGGGGTAGAGGAGGCTTCCATGAGGATTTAGGAGCTGTGTCTCTCTATACTTGCTGTACGTCACAGATAACACACACACACACGAGGCCTGTAGTGGCTTCTTCAGCTGCCAATGCCTGATTAGTTAGCTGGCTAATTACCAGGAAATGATGTATTAGTCATCTAAATGTCCACTTGGAGTACCGTTTGACTCAAATTATAGTGTGTTTATTTTTGGCAACAGGCATAGACTTTTATGAAAGGGTGTTATATACTTACCTGTAGTTGATTCAGTCTAATCAGCAAGGTAGACTGAGGTTTATAAATAATAATATGCCATTTAGCAGACGCTTTTATCCAAAGCGACTTACAGTCATGCATGCATACATTATTTTTTTTTTTTTTGTGTATGGGTGGTCCCGGGGATCGAACCCACTACCTTAGCGTTACAAGCGCCGTGCTCTACCAGCTGAGCTACAGAGGACCACAGGTTTAAACACAGTTACCTGGTAAGACATCACTGTGTTAGAATCAGCTGAATCCCATTGGCTCATTCATCCCCTCAACTCTCTCCTGCAACTCATCATCAGGCCAATGTTGCAGAAAATAATACATTCTCAGTCAAGTTCCATGAGCAACTACTCATCTCCTGTATGTCGTTCCAAAACAGATACTTGACTGCCCCCTAGTGCTAGGAAACTTCAGTTTTCTTTCATCTTTTTGTATGTTCACTAACAACGCCCAAAGTTCTACTGTTGCATATTTATCCTGTCCATCCCTTGTTCTTTTTCTTCCTCTGTTAGAGTTGTTTGACTTCCAGTTCAAACAGAGCGATGGTGGGCAGATAGCGGTTCTGGCTGAGAGAATCTGTGGTTGCCTAGCATCTCCCTGAGGAAGGAATGGTCTGAGCTCTCATTTCATGCTTTACTGGACTGTGTACAGGAGAAATGTGAAGGGTCTGAAACCACAAGGGCTTTGTTTTGATCTTTAGGGAGGGTGAAAATGTTGTTTGAAAATGCTCAAGTAAAATGTGATGATGAAAGCTAATGGGGGCTGTTTTATTTTTTTATATATTTTTTTTATTTTTATTTCACCTTTATTTAACCAGGTAAGCCAGTTGAGAACAGGTTCTCATTTACAACTGCGACCTGGCCAAGATAAAGCAAAGCAGTGCAATAAAAACAACACAGAGTTACATATGGGGTAAAAAACATAAAGTCAAAAATACAACAGAAAATATATATACAGTGTGTGCAAATGTAGCAAGTTATGGAGGTAAGGCAATAAATAGGCTATAGTGCAGAATAATTACAATAGTATTAACACTGGAATGCTAGATGTGCAAGAGATTATGTGCAAATAGAGATACTGGGGTGCAAAAGAGCAAAATAAATAACAATATAGGGATGAGGTAGTTGGGTGGGCTAATTTCAGATGGGCTGTGTACAGGTGCAGTGATCGGTAAGGTGCTCTGACAACTGATGCTTAAAGCTAGTGAGATAAGAGTCTCCAGCTTCAGAGATTTTTGCAGTTCGTTCCAGTCATTGGCAGCAGAGAACTGGAAGGAATGGCGGCCAAAGGAGGTGTTGGCTTTGGGGATGACCAGTGAGATATACCTGCTGGAGCGCCTACTACGGGTGGGTATTGCTATGGTGACCAATGAGCTAAGATAAGGCTGGGATTTGCCTAGCAGTGATTTATAGATGGCCTGGAGCCAGTGGGTTTGACGACGAACATGTAGTGAGGACCAGCCAACAAGAGCGTACAGGTCACAGTGGTGGGTAGTGTATGGGGCTTTGGAGACAAAACGGATGGCACTGTGATAGACTACATCCAATTTGCTGAGTAGAGTGTTGGAGGCTATTTTGTAAATGACATCGCCGAAGTCAAGGATCGGTAGGATAGTCAGTTTTACGAGGGCATGTTTGGCAGCATGAGTGAAGGAGGCTTTGTTGCGAAATAGGAAGCCGATTCTAGATTTAACTTTGGATTGGAGATTCTTTATGTGAGTCTGGAAGTTGAGTTTACAGTCTAACCAGACACCTAGGTATTTGTAGTTGTCCACATACTCTAGGTCAGACCCGTCGAGAGTGGTGATTCTAGTCGGGTGGGCGGGTGCCAGCAGCGTTCGACTGAAAAGCATGCATTATTTGCATTATTTGCTAGATTACATGAGTAATAAAGCAACTAACAGTGGTGGAAAAAGTACTCAATTGTCATTCTTGAGTAAAAGTAAAGATACCTTAATAGAAAATGACTCAAGTAAAAGCGAAAGTCACCCAGTAAAATACTACTTGAGTAAAAGTCAAAAAGTATTTGGTTTTAAATATACAGTACTTAAGTATCAACAGTAAATGTAATTGCTAAAATATACTTAGGTATCAAAAGTAAAAGTATAAATCATTTCAAATTCCTTATATTAAGCAAACCAGACGGCAACATTTTTATTTACAGATAGCCAGGGGCACACTCCAACACAGACATAATTTACAAACGAAGCATTTGTGTTTAGTGAGTCCGCCAGATCAGAGGCAGTAGGGATGACCAGGGACATTCTCTTGATAAGTGCTTGAATTGGACCATTTTCCTGTAAAAATGTAATGAGTACTTTTGGGTGTCAGGGAACATGTATGGAGTACAAAGTACATTATTTTCTTTAGGCATGTAGTGAAGTAAAATATAAATAGTAAAGTAAAGTACGGATACACCAAAAAACTACTGAAGTAGTCCTTTACACCACTGGCAACTAAGTTGTATTTCTCCCTGAGACATCACTGTTCTACAGGAGGATTCCTGAGAGAGGATGCATATTCAGTCTTCAGAGAGAGAGAGAGAGAGAGAGAGAGAGAGAGAGAGAGAGAGAGAGAGAGAGAGAGAGAGAGAGAGAGAGAGAGAGAGAGAGAGAGAGAGAGAGAGAGAGAGAGAGAGAGAGAGAGAGAGGGAGAAGAGCACATTGTTACAACACTGTATATATACATAATATGACTTTTAAAATGTCTTTATTCTGGAACTTCTGCGTGTAATGTTTACTGTTAATATTTATTGTTTATTTTACTTTTGTTTACTATCTACTTCACTTGCTTTGGCAATGTTAACATACGTTTCCCATGCCAATAAAGCCCTTAAATTGAAATTGAATTGAGAGAGAGAGAGAGAGAGAGAGAGAGAGAGAGAGAGAGAGAGAGAGAGAGAGAGAGAGAGAGAGAGAGAGAGAGAGAGAGAGAGAGAGAGAGAGAGAGAGAGAGAGAGAATGTGTATGGGAGAGAGAGAGAGGGAGAAGAGATTTTTGCTTCCTGTTTCCAAGTAGGAGACACTCATGGCCAAATCTGGGCAGGATGGGAGAAAAGACAAACAGTCTCCATCTCTACATCCTTCCGTCCATGAGGCTTGGATTTCCGCCCAAAAAACAGAAATATAATTAATAGTGTTTATACTAAGGAATATATTGCAGACATATTTGGAAGGGATGCAGGACGTGTGATGATTTTTATCAAAACATTTCCATGAGGGTTTTTAGCTGGGAGTAAAAATTTGGTAATGAGTGGAGAAAATGTAACTATGAATGTTCTGATGGAGAGAATGGACATAATGTTCAGATTGTAGGCTTACTGAGTGTACATATAGTCAAAAGATTAGGCATGATCAGCTGTGATGTGATTTTTATTGAACAACTTTACATTGAACAACGTCACATCTTTAATTAACAATACAACAAGTTGGATAATAAAGGTTTGGCACCCATTTTTGCTAAAGGTCTTGGCACACACTTACATAGCATTGAGATGATCTAACTCAGAATGAACTCACTGTACTAGGCATGGCATTTGCAAACACAGTCACACCACCACGTGTCGACTGTGCCCTATACTCTGTGTATACAGTAGGTTCGCGTGAGGTGGAAGCTAGCTGTTCCACTCCTCACTGATCCCCTGTTTGGACTTAGTCTCTGGACTCTCTCACCGGAGACTGCAGACAGAGGCTTTGACTTTAACATCTATCACTCAACCACATGGTCTACAGTAACCGCCACACCACTTCATCTACAGATTCATTTTATTCATCTGTGTATACTTTATCACACCGCTTAGCTTGAAGTAGATATCATTGTAACTATGGAATGGGATGGTCTACATGTACAGTGGGGAGAACAAGTATTTGAAACACTGCCGATTTTGCAGGTTCTCCTACTTACAAAGCATGTAGAGGTCTGTAATTTTTTATCATAGGTACACTTCAACTGTGAGAGACATAATCTAAAAGAAAATAACATTGTATGATTTTTAAGTAATTAATTTGCATTTTATTGCATGACATAAGTATTTGATACATCAGAAAAGCAGAACTTAATATTTGGTAGAGAAACCTTTGTTTGCAATTACAGAGATCATATGTTTCCTGTAGGTCTTGACCAGGTTTGCACACATTGCAGCAGGGATTTTGGCCCACTCCTCCATACAGACCTTCTCCAGATCCTTCAGGTGTCGGGGCTGTCACTGGGCAATACGAACTTGCAGCTCCCTCCAAAGATTTTCTATTGGGTTCAGATCTGGAAACTGGCTAGGCCACTCCAGGACCTTGAGATGCTTCTTACGGAGCCACTCCTTAGTTGCCCTGGCTGTGTGTTTCGGGTCGTTGTCATGCTGGAAGACCCAGCCACGACCCATCTTCAATGCTCTTACTGAGGGAAGGAGGTTGTTGGCCAAGATATCGCGATACATGGCCCCATCCATCCTCCCCTCAATACGGTGCAGTCGTCCTGTCCCCTTTGCAGAAAAGCATCCCCAAAAAATGATGTTTCCACCTCCATGCTTCATGGTTGGGATGGTGTTCTTGGGGATGTACTCATCCTTCTTCTTCCTCCAAACATGGCGAGTGGAGTTTAGACCAAAAAGCTCTATTTTTGTCTCATCAGACCACATGACCTTCTCCCATTCCTCCTCTGGATCATCCAGATGGTCATTGGCAAACTTCAGATGGGCCTGGACATGCGCTGGCTTGAGCAGGGGGACCTTGCGTGCACTGCAGGATTTTAATCCATGACGGCGTAGTGTGTTACTAATGGTTTTCTTTGAGACTGTGGTCCCAGCTCTCTTCAGGTCATTGACCAGGTCCTGCCGTGTAGTTCTGGGCTGATCCCTCACCTTCCTCATGATCATTGATGCCCCACGAGGTGAGATCTTGCATGGAGCCCCAGACCGAGGATGATTGACCGTCATTTTGAACTTCTTCCATTTTCTAATAATTGCGCCAACATTTGTTGCCTTCTCACCAAGCTGCTTGCCTATTGTCCTGTAGCCCATCCCAGCCTTGTGCAGGTCTACAATTGTATCCCTGATGTCCTTACACAGCTCTCTGGTCTTGGCCATTGTGGAGAGGTTGGAGTCTGTTTGATTGAGTGTGTGGACAGGTGTCTTTTATACAGGTAACGAGTTCAAACAGGTGCAGTTAATGCAGGTAATGAGTGGAGAACAGGAGGGCTTCTTAAAGAAAAACTAACAGGTCTGTGAGAGCCGGAATGCTTACTGGTTGGTAGGTGATCAAATACTTATGTCATGCAATAAAATGCAAATTAATTACTTAAGAATCATACAATGTGATTTTAGATTCCGTCTCTCACAGTTGAAGTGTACCTATGATAAAAATTACAGACCTCTACATGCTTTGTAAGTAGGAAAACCTGCAAAATCGGCAGTGAATCAAATACTTGTTCTCCCCACTGTAAATGTTATTGTGTGGTATTTCTGCCTGTATGTGAATATCTGTATGCTGTAGCCTATGACAAAGAAAACATTTAATCTGCAGACTATTTTTATTCATCCATTTACTTTATTCGTAGGTGATACCATTGAGTTTCCTGTCCAAAGATGGCAGCTAAGAGACCAGTTCATTTATGTATTCTCTCCCAAAAAGCAACAGTTTCCATTGTTTGAAAGTGTCTGACAACGTGGCTCTCACTGTCATCTGGTTTCATCTGCAAACTGCTCTTAAAATGAAGAACCCTCAAATGTTTTATATAATAGTAATCTGAATATACTGTATGTCAGTGGAGGCTGCTGAGGGGAGGACGGCTCATAATAATGGCTGGAACGGAGTCAATGGAATGGCATCAAACTATGTGTTTGATGTATTTGATACCATTGCAGAATTCCGCTCCAGCCATTACCACGAGCCCGTCCTCCCCAATTAAGGTGCCACCAACCTCCTGTGCTGTATGTGCAGTCATGTTTTTCTTTAATTTCCTGCTATATTATTCGACATTTTTACTGTTCTCATGCACTGTTCTTTTTTGTGACATACCACTACGAGTACTAATGCCTTTTTACATATATTTTCTTTGCCACCTTGGCCTAAGAAACAAATCTTGAGCCAAGGCAACATTCCAAATCTTAGGCCAAGGCAACATGCAGTGATGCAAGAGCAGAGACAGACACATCGGTCCGTAGGAAAGAGTTTTGTTTGGAATTTCAGCCCAAACTGTCCAGTTCCCTGGTCTGTATACAGAGCTGACAGAGAGATACATAAGCGGTCGAGAAATTTATTATCTGATGCTTATCAGCAGCCAGGGCCAAACAATCTGGAGCTAAAAACATGCAAGCATGCTTTCTGATAAAATAATATGACAGATCTGGAAGAGGGAATGTAAACTCACAGGGCGCAGAAAATGAATAAATCCCAAATGGAATGGAGATGGTGCAGAGGTGTGAGACCATATACAGCATGATCTAGAATCTAGATGATGTAGGGTAGGCCTAGATATCATAGACTAGAATGGAAATGGAAATTCATTATTGAAAGATTCAGTAAAAAGGATTTGTATCTTTTGTAATTTGCAGTCGTACCGTAAGGGGTTGTATGAAATAGCATAGGCATGAATAGGATGACCTGTGAAGTGAGTTCATATACTTCACAGAAGACATACCATATCTGCTCCAGCGATACTCCCTGTCCCATCACATAGCTATTTTTTCACATCACATTTTCATTATTTAAATTCATCGAATTGATACAATACAGTACATATGTATATTTTTTGAAAAACTACCACCACCACCCACCCGGCAATCTGATAGCATATGTAAATCTATCATAAAATACAAAAATAAAAATATGCATGGCATAGTACATCTATTGAACAATACAGTACAATACATACATCCGAAATAGTTACAAATTATAGAGACGCATTCATGGATGTAGGCTATAGGCCCGTTTGATAAGAGTTCAGAAATGTCTGCATTACATAGCTCTGAAACGTGGGAGTGGTTCCAGTTCCTTACAAGGGACTGCTATCATCAGGTGACCAATGGGTCCCTGTATTTTACTGTCAACAAAATATAACAAACATCAACAACATTGCGTACACACGTTCCCTGGGAATGTTCTCCTGTTGATTGTAAACAGTTTAGAAATATAAACAATAATGGTTTAATTACATGTTTTGTGCAGTATGTTTATATTATCATTATCAATTCTCTGAGATTCATGCATCATTGGGATAAAGAGACCCATTGTCTGAGATCTATGTTAATATCAGTATGTACATATATAAATATTTTTTACAACTTTGGCAAAGGGTAAAGTCTACAAAACTTTGTCCACTCTGTTCATAACAGATTCTAGTTTTGGGAACAAAAAACTGTATTGAGATCAAATGTTTCATCGATGAGACATTTTTGGTTGTGCGTGCAAACGCCAAGCGGATGCTTCACATTTATACATCTGGTGAAATATCTGTCTCATTCTTCTATCTGTGGTAATATTCCCCAATATGGTCTTTTAGGAGACACTTAAAAAAAAAAAATCCACATGTATTTAACACAGACTTACATTTGACACATACACTATATATACAAAAGTATGTGGACACCCCTTCAAATGAGTGGATTTGGCTATTTCAGCCACACCCGTTGATGACAGGTGTATAAAATCGATCACACAGCCATGCAATCTCCATAGACAAACACTGGCAGTAGAATGGCCTTACTGAAGAGCTCAGTGACTTTCAACGTGGCACCATCATAGGATGCCACCTTTCTCAACAAGTCAGTTTGTCAAATTTCTGCCCTGCTAGATCTGCCCCGGTCAACTGTAAGTGCTTTTATTGTGAAGTGGAAACGTCAAGAAGCATCAACAGCTCAGCCGCAAAGTGGTAGGCCACGCAAGCTCACAGAACGAGACTGCCGAGTGCTGAAGCAATCTTCTGTCCTTGGTTGCAGCTCTCACTACCGAGTTCCAAACTGCCTCTGGAAGCAATGTCAGGATAAGAACTGTTCGTCGGGAGCTTAATGAAATGGGTTTCCATGGCCGAGCAGCCGCACACAAACCTAAGATCAACATGCGCAATGCCAAGTGTCGGCTGGAGTGGTGTAAAGCTTGCCACCATTGGACTCCGGAGCAGTGGAAATGCTTTCTCTGGAGGGATGAATCATCACCATCTGGCAGTCCAACGGACAAATCTGGGTTTGGCGGATTCCAGGAGAACGCTAACTGCCCCAATGCATAATGCCATCTGTAAAGTTTGGTGGAGGAGGAATAATGGTCTGGGGCTGTTTTTCATGGCTAAGTGTCCTTATTTCCAGCGAAGGGAAATCTTAACGCTACAGCATACAATGCCCGACCTCACTAATGCTCTTGTGGCTGAATGGAAGCAAGTCCCAACAGCAATGTTACAACAACTTCCCAGAAGAGTGGAGGCTGTTATAGCAGCAAAATGGGGACCAACTCCATATTAATGCCCATGATTTTGGAATGAGATGTTCGACAAGCAGGTGTCCACATACATTTGGTCATGTAGTGTACAGTATTTTGAGTGTCTAAGGCCCTGTGACATTGTAGTAAGTGAAAGTAATGTGTCCAGCCGGCTGTTATTTAACACCGCTGGCTCACTGTTTATACTAACCGCTCGGTGTGTGTGTGTGTGTGTGTGTGTGTGTGTGTCTGGACCTGCTCCGTGTGTGTGCTGGAGAGTGTAAATGTGTTACTAAATTACTGAACGCTTCACAGAAAATTCCTCCTTTCAGCGTTAGCGAACCAGGGCTAATCTCTCCGTCCATCTCTAACACGAAACCAAGGAAATGTTATGACTACTGTTGGAATGAACATGATAAACTGGACATGAAATTGAGAAAAAATAACACAGATGTTCTGGCACCATCTATGCACTAATGTTTTGTTGATCATTTTTCATAGTAATTTGTTGTATCAATACAGTAGCAAAACTCCTATAGCCGCTGAAGGTTACTATGCGATAATCTCACTCTTTAGATTTTGAAAGGAATTTCCCCACAATTTTCCATAAGGGGGAGGAAGAGGAAAAAGAGGAGGAAGAGGAAGTGGAGGAAGAGGAGAAGGAGGAGGAGGATGAAGAAGAAGAAGATAATGAATAGAAGGGAGAGGTGGAGGAAGTGGAGGAGGAAGAGGAGGAAGAAGTGGAGCAGGAGGAGAAAGCAGGGAAATAGCATCCTCCACCCAGCAACCCCAACACAGCTCAGCTCCAGGGCAGGGGGACATTAACAGTTTAAGGGGAGTTAGAGAGGTGAGTCCAGTGTCACTGTCTCGTTATCGCATCACAATAACCCACTTTAAGGCCCACTGGGACAAAAACCACTAATAAATAGCCTTATTGGCCCATTGGGTTGGATCTCTCCTACATCATATGATGTTAGGGGAGGGGGAAGGAACTGAAACACCACACACACACACACAAAAAACTTTTGTCTTGTTTGGATGTTTTGATTTCACTTCCACCTGTAGTTTGTGTTTACTCAGTGTGGCCCTACACTCTTAAAAATAATGGTGCAAGTTGGAACCACATAAGGTTCTTGAGAGCGATGCCATTGGGGAACCATTTTAGGGTCTCTGAAGAACCATAAATGGGATGGTTCATTGAAGAGCCATACTAAACTCCTAACCCAGAAATGTTTCTGCCCTCAAGGACTGGAATTGAATAACCCTGCTATAGAGTTTTAAGTCTTATTTGCATTTTTCCCCGGGTGAATTTTAGAGTTACCAGTACCACCCATGACTGTTGCTAGTGACAGAGATATGGTAGTTGCATTCATTCATTTTGAGATCCTAAGTGAATATGTTTTGATGAAAATATAATTATTTAAGACAAGACATATTTCAAAAGCTGTCTTTTGATGGCCTAGTTTTACCCTAATACAGTGGCCTGAAACTCATTGCTAGACCGCCATTTTCAAATCTTGCCATAGATTTTCAAGCCGATTTAACTGGAACTAGGCCACTCATGAACATTTAATGTCATCATGGTAAGCAACTCCAGTGTATATTTGTCCTTGTGTTTTAGGTTATTGTCCTGCTGAAAGGTGAATTTGTCCCCCAGTGTCTGTTGGAAAGCAGATTGAACCAGGTTTTCCTCTAGGATTTTGCCTGTGCTTAGCTCTATTCCATTTATTTTATCCTAAAAAAAAACTCCCTAGTCCTTGCCAATGACAAGCATACCCATAACATGATGCAGCCACCACCATGCATGAAAATATGAAGAGTGGTACTCAGTGGTGTGTTGTGTTGGATTTGTCCCAAACATAACGTTATGTATCAGGACATAAAGTACATTTCTTTGCCACATTTTTTGCAGTTTTACTTTAGTGCCTTATTGCAAACAGGATGCATGTTTTGGAATATTTGTGTTCTGTACAGGCTTCCTTCTTTTCACTCTGTCATTTAGGTTAGTATTGTAGAGTAACTATAATGTTGTTGATCCATTCTCAGTTTTTTCCTATCACAGCCATTAAACTCTGTAACTGTTTTAAAGTCACCATTGGCCGCATGGTGAAATCCCTGAGCGGTTTCCTTCCTCTCCGGCAACTGATTTAGGAAGGAAGCCTGTATCTTTGTAGTGACTGGGTGTATTGATATACCATCCAAAGTATAATTAATAACTTCACCATGCTCAAAGGGCTATATTCAATATCTGCTTCTTTTTTTTACCCATCTACCAATAGAACTTACAGATAATTGTATGTGTGGGGTACAGAGATGTTAAACAATTTTATTGCACACAGAGTGAGTCCATGCAACTTATTATGGGACTTGTTAAGCACATTTTTACTCCTGAACTTATTTAGGCTTGCCATAACAAAAGGGTTAAATACTCATTGACTCAAGACATTTCAGCTTTTCATTTGTAATTAATTTGTCTAAAAACATCATTCCACTTTGACATTATGGGGTATTGTGTGTAGGCCAGTGACACAAAATCTAAATTTAATCAATTTAAATTCAGGCTCTAACACAACAAAATGTGGAAAAAGTCAAGGGGTGTGAATACTTTCTGAAGGCACTGCAGTTTTTGTTCATGCAAGGAGGGGTTGGTGTGGGTGACTTACGTGTCTGTTGGGGGTGGGTATTGTGTGTGAAGGTTAGTATGCATGATCTATTGACGTGAGGAGGATGGGTGGATATAGTACCTTGTTTGAGTGTGTATTGATGGGAACAAATAGTAAAAATGTTGGCTAATCACTGACTACTGTGTATCCTACAGACTAATCCTGCTGCTGCTGCTGATGACATTGACACCAGCTTTAGTAGTACAGAGCCTGTAGACCCATTGGATGAAAGCTTTCAGCTCAACATAATCTGACTCGGAAACAAGCCAAGACAGCCAATGGTATTTATGAAAGCACAATAGTGGTTTTGAGCGATGTAAGTAAAAAAATTGACCCGGAAGTGTTTTTCAGTTGTAGAGTTGTGTTTAGTTGTTTAAGGTTCCCAACATATGTCATTTTCTTCACTCATATAGTGACTAAATGACAGCATAGTTTTCAAGTATAATGCTAGCTAGTCTTGGATGTCAGCCTGGGAGAAGTTAGAGGAGAGATGGGTTGGATGAAAGTAACACAATATAAGAAAATGTTTAGAAAAATGTTTAACCACAGGCCATTGTCTCCTCTAGTTCATATTGCTTTTATAATGTTACCAAAATATCAACAAGGGACTGAATGTTTTTAAATTATATGACAGTAAAATTATGGCTTAATCAATTGACTTAATGGATCAGTTTTTCACATAAGCTTTTATCGACAGGTTAGTGGTTAAAAATATATATCTTTATGATTCTGGGGGTCAATTACCTTATGTCAAGCCATGGAAATGTGATAAGTATTATGAGTTTGCCATTTGTGAAGAGAATAAAGACGTTTATTCTATCAAGACACGAGGAGCGTGCATGACAAGGACAGCTGGAGCACACCTGATTGGTAGGGCTAAGCATGAATAGTCATTGAAAATTGTGAAAGCATCTCCTACTACACTCCATTAAAGCGAGAAAGTGAGAAAATGATGATTAATATAGCTATAATGTGATCCATTTTAGTCTGATTAATATTGTAAGGCAAAATGTTTTGTGTGTGCAACATTGCGTAGCAGTGCGGTCATGTATTCTGTAGTGTGCTCGTGTAAATAGCCTGTTTTTTGTTTTTTGTCTTTTTCGTATATATTTCTCAATCTCACTTTTCATCCTTCAACTAAATATACTTTCGTGCAACCCGCCTCACCCAATGTGGAAAGGATTCTACTTTTTCTTATACCTTTTTATCTAGAACCTCCGGCTGAAACTTGCCAGCTAGCCAGCTAACTAGCTACTTGCTATTAGCCACCGTTAGCGGTTTTCACTATTGTCCATGGCCTGCACTACCTACCAGCCAGCTCTAGCCTGGACAATTATCGGCCAGTCTGCACAGTCTGCACAGCGCACTATTGACCCAGAATATATCTGATTTTCTGCCGGAATCACTGAATCTTAACACCAGATCATCGCAACTAGCTAGCTGCAACCGAATGGATGTTGTTGTTGGCTAATCTACCCGTCCCGAAGCAAGCACCAGTTAGCCTTGAGCTAGCCTCGAGCCAGGCCCATCTATCTACCGGACGGGACCTCCTAGTGTCGACACAGAGCCCTGCCGATCCATCACGACTGGTCTGCCGACATGATCGTCTGATGTGGCTTCAACAGGCTTCCCGTTGCGATGACCATGAAGATCCATATGCTAGCCCCGGCCCGCTAGACAGCTACACAGCTGATGCCTGCTGGACTGTTCCTTTACACGGTACCCCATCCTGTTTATCTGTCCTGTTTATCTGTTTAGCCTCAGCCCAAACTTTAGTCGCCATTACCAGTTGTTGTCTTAGCTCTCTCGAATAACACCTGTGATTGCTTTATGCCTCTCTCCCATGTCAATATGCCTTGCCTATTGCTGTTTCGGTTAGTTCTTATTATACAATTTCATTGTAGAGCCCCCAGTCCCGCTCAACCTGCCTCAGATAGCTCCTTTGTCCCACCCCCCATACACGCGGAGACCGGCTCAATCGGTGCCTCCAGTGATGCTATCTATTTCATCGTTACCCAACGCTTAGGTTTACCTCCACTGTACTCATATCCTTCCATATCCTTGTCTGTACATAATGCCCTGAATCTATTCTACAACTCCCGGAAATCTGCCCCTTTTACTCTCTGTACCCAACGCACTAGAAGACCAGTTCTTAAAGCCTTTAGCCGTATCCTTATTCTACTCCTCCTCTGTTCCTCTGGTGATGTAGAGGTTAAACCAGGCTCTGTAGCCCCCAGTATCACTCCTACTCCCCAGGCGCTATCATTTGCTGACTTCTATAACCGTAAAAGCCTTGGTTTCTTGCATGTTAACATCAGAAGCCTCCTTCCTAAGTTTGAGTTATTCACTGCGTTAGCACACTCCGCCAACCCTGATGTTCTAGCAGTGTCTGAATCCTGGCTTAGGAAGGCCACCAAAAACTCTAAAATGTCCATCCCAACTACAACATTTTCCATCTAGATAGAACTGCCAAAGGGAGCAGAGTTGTAATCTACTCTAGAGATAGCCTGCAGAGCTCTATCACACTATCCAGGTCTGTGCCCAAACAGTTTGAGCTTCTACTTCTAAAAATCCACCTTTCCAGAAATAAGTCTATCACTGCTGCCGCTTGCTACAGACCCCCCTCAGCCCCCAGCTGTGCCCTGGACACCATATGTGAATTGATTGCCCCCCATCTATCCTCAGAGTTCGTACTGCTTGGTGACCTAAACTGGGATATGCTTAACACCCCGGACATCCTACAATCCAAACTAGATGCCCTCAATCTCACACAAATTATCAAGGAACCTACCAGGTACAACCCTAAATCCGTAAACATAGGCACCCTTATAGATATCATCCTGACTAACTTACCCTCTAAATACACCTCCGTTGTCTTCAACCAGGATCTCAGCGATCACTGCCTCATTGCCTGCGTCCGTAATGGGTCCGCGGTCAAACGACCACCCCTCATCACTGTCAAACGCTCCCTAAAACACTTCAGCGAGCAGGCCTTTCTAATTGACCTGGCCCGGGTATCCTGGATGGATATTTACCTAATTCCGTCAGTAGAAGATGCCTGGTTGTTCTTTAAAAGTGCTTTCCTCTCCATCTTAAATAAGCATGCCCCATTCAAAAAATTCAGAACTAAGAACAGATATAGCCCCTGGTTCACCCCAGACTTGACTGCCCTTGACCAGCACAAAAACATCCTGTGGCGTATTGCATTAGCATCGAACAGCCCCCGCGATATGCAACTTTTCAGGGAAGTCAGGAATCAATATACACAATCAGTTTGGAAAGCAAAGGCTAGATTTTTCAAACAGAAATTTGCATCCTGTAGCACTAACTCCAAAAAGTTTTGGGACACTGTAAAGTCCATGGAGAATAAGAGCACCTCCTCCCAGCTGCCCACTGCACTGTGGCTAGGAAACACTGTCACCACCGATAAATCTACAATAATTGAGAATTTCAATAACCTGGCTACCCCTACCCCATCCACCAGCTCTGCACCCTCTGCTGCAACTTGCCCCCCCCACACTTCTACTTTACCCAAATTCAGATAGCTGATGTTCTGAAAGAGCTGCAAAATCGGGACCCCTACAAATCAGCTGGGCTAGACAATCTGGACCCTTTCTTTCTAAAATTAGCAGCCAAAATTGTAGCAACCCCTATTACTAGCCTGTTCAACCTCTCTTTCGTATTCTCTGAGATCCCCAGAGATTGGAAAGCTGCCGCGGTCATCCCCCTCTTCAAAGGGGGTGACACTCTAGATCCAAACTGTTACAGACCGATATCCATCCTGCCCTGCCTTTCGAAAGTATTTGAAAGCCAAGTTAACAAACAGGTCACCGACCATTTCGAATCCCACCGTACCTTCTCCGCTATGCAATCTGGTTTCCGAGCTGGTCATGGGTGCACCTCAACCACGCTCAAGGTCCTAAACAATATTATAACTGCGATCGATAAAAGACAGTACTGTGCAGCCGTCTTCATCGACCTGGCCAAGGCTTTCGACTCTGTCAATCACCGCATTCTTATCGGCAGACTAAATATCCTTGGTTTCTCAAATGACTGCCTCGCCTGGTTCACCAACTACTTCTCAGATGGAGTTCAATGTGTCAAATCGGAGGGCCTGTTGTCTGGACCTCTGGCAGTCTCTATGGGGGTGCCACAGGGTTCAATTCTCGGGCCGACTCTATTTTCTGTGTATATCAATGATGTCGCTCTTGCTGCTGGTGACTCTCAGATCCACCTCTATGCAGACGACACCATTTTGTATACATCTGGCCCTTCATTGGACACTGTGTTAACAAACCTCCAAACGAGCTTCAATGCCATACAACAATCCTTCCATAGCCTCCAACTGCTCTTAAATCAGACCAGAGAATCTTGTTTCTCATGGTCTGAGAGTCCTTTATGCCTTTTGGCAAACTCCAAGTGGGCTGTCATATGCCTTTTACTGAGGAGTGGCTTCCGTCTGGCCACTCTACCATAAAGGCCTGATTGGTGGAGTGCTACAGAGATGGTTGTCCTTCTGGAAGGTTCTCCCATCTCCACAGAGGAACTCTGCTCTGTCAGTGACCATCGGGTTCTTGGTCACCTCCCTGACCAAGGCCCTTCTCCCCCTATTGCTCAGTTTGGCCAGGCGGCCAGCTCTAGGAAGAGTCTTGGTGGTTCCAAACTTCTTCCATTTAAGATTGATGGAGGCCACTGTGTTCTTGGGGCCCTACAATGCTGCAGAAATGTTTTGGTACCCTTCCCCAGATCTGTGCCTCGACACAATCCTGTCTCGGAGCTCTATGGACAATTCCTTCGACCTCATGTGGGAATTTATATAGACAGGTGTGTGCCTATCCAAATCATGCCCAATCAATTACATTTACCACAGGTGGACTCCAATCAAGTTGTAGAAACATCTCAAGGATGATCAATTGAAACAGGATGCACATGAGCTCAATTTCGAGTCTCATAGCAAAGGTTCTGAATACTTATATAAATAAGGTATTTCTGATTTTTATCTTAACAAATTTGCTAACATTTCTAAAAACCTTTGTCATTATGAATGGCACCGGAGAAGATGGCTGCCGTTTTACAGCCCTCTAACCAATTGTACTATTATTTGTGTTTTTCCGCATTATTTGTAATTTATTCTGTACATAATGTTTCTGCCATCATCTCTTATAACCAAAAAGAGCTTCTGGATATCAGGACAGCGATTACTCACCTCGTATTGGACAAATAATTTTTCTTCAACAAGTCGGACGCGAAGGATATCCTACAGACACCCGACAAGGCTCAAATCCCTGTCATTCGCATGAGTAAGAGACAGCGATATTGTGGACGTAGGTTGGGGTGCCTTGTAAGGATCCGACGGCGAGGGAGTAAACTGCCTCTTCCATCAATCCTATTAGCCAATGTTCAATCATTTGAGAATAAATTGGATGACCTAAGATTACGGTTATCCTACCAATGGGACATTAAAAACTGTAATATCTTATGTTTCACCGAGTCGTGGCTGAACGACGACATGGACAACATACAGCTAGTGGGCTATACGCTACATCAGCAGGATAGAACGGCTGACTCCGATAAGACAAGGGGTGGCGGTCTGTGTATATTTGTGAACAAAAGCTGGTGCACAAAATCAAATACTAAGGAAGTCTCGAGGTTTTGCTCGCCTGAGGTAGAGTATCTTATGATAAGCTGTAGACCACACTATTTACCAAGAGAGTTTTCATCTATATTTTTCATAGCTGTCTATTTACCACCACAAACCAATGCTGGCATTAAGATTGCACTGAATGAGCTGTATAAGGCCATAAGTGAACAGGAAAACGCTCATCCAGAGGCAGCGCTCCTAGTGGCCGGGGACTTTAATGCAGGGAAACTTAAATCCGTTCTACATCATTTCTACCAGCATGATAAATGTGCAACCAGAGGAAAAAAAACTCTAGACCACCTTTACTCCACACACAGAGACGCATACAAAGCTCTCTCTCGCCCTCCATTTGGCAAATCTGACCATAACTCTATCCTCCTGATTCCTGCTTATAAGCAAAACTAAAGCAGGAAGCACCAGTGACTCGGTTAATAAAAAAGTGGTCAGAGGACGCAGATGCTAAGCTACAGGACTGTTTTGCTAGCACAGACTGGAACATGTTCCGGGATTCTTCAGATAGCATTGAGGAGTACACCACATTAGTCACTGGCTTCATCAATAAGTGCATCGATGATGTCGTCCCCACAGTGACCGTACGTACATACCCCAACCAGAAGCCATGGATTACAGGCAACATCCGCACTGAGCTAAAGGGTAGAGCTGCCGCTTTCAAGGAGCGGGACTCTAACCTGGACGCTTATAAGAAATCCCACTATGCCCTCCGACGAATAATCAAACAGGCAAAGAGTCAATACAGGACTAAGATTGAATCGTACTACACCGGCTCTGACACTCGTCGGATGGGGCAGGGCTTAAAAACTATTACAGACTACAAAGGGAAGCACAGCCGCGAGCTGCCCAGTGACACAAGATTTCCAGACGAGCTAAACCACTTCTATGCTCGCTTCGAGGCAAGCAACACTGAAGCATGCATGAGAGCACCAGCTGTTCCGGATGACTATGTGATCACGCTCTCCGTAGCCAATGTGAGTAAGACTTTTAAGCAGGTCAACATTCACAAGGCTGCAGGGCCAGACGGATTACCAGGACGTGTACTCCGAGCATGTGCTGACCAACTGGGAAGTGTCTTCACTGACATTTTCAACATGTCCCTGACTGAGTCTGTAATACCAACATGTTTCAAGCAGACCACCATAGTCCCCGTGCCCAAGGACACTAAGATAACCTGCCTAAATGACTACCGACCCGTAGCACTCACGTCTGTAGCCATGAAGTGCTTTGAAAGGCTGGTCATGGCTCACATCAACACCATTATCCCAGAAACCCTAGACCTACTCCAATTTGCATACCGCCCCAACAGATCCACAGATGATGCAATCTCTATTGCACTCCACACTGCCCTTTCCCACCTGGACAAGAGGAACACCTACGTGAGAATGCTATTCATTGACTACAGCTCAGCATTCAACACCATAGTGCCCTCAAAGCTCATCACTAAGCTAAGGATCCTGGGACTAAACACCTCCCTCTGCAACTGGATTCTGGACTTCCTGACGGGCCGCCCCCAGGTGGTAAGGGTAGGTAACAACACATCTGCCACACTGATCCTCAACACGGGGGCCCCTCAGGGGTAGGTGCTCAGTCCCCTCAAGTACTCCCTGTTCACACATGACTGCATGGCCAGGCACGACTCCAACACCATCATTAAGTTTGCCGACGACACAACAGTGGTAGGCCTGATCACCGACAACGATGAGATAACCTATAGAGAGGAGGTCAGAGACCTGGCCGTGTGGTGCCAGGATAACAACCTCTCCCTCAACGTGACCAAGACAAAGGAGATGATTGTGGACTACAGGAAAAAAAAGAGGACTGAGCATGCCCCCATTCTCATCGACGGGGCTGTAGTGGAACAGGTTGAGAGCTTCAAGTTCCTTGGTGTCCACATCACCAACGAACTATCATGGTCCAAACACACCAAGACAGTTGTGAAGAGGGCACGACAAAGCCTATTCCCCCTCAGGAAACTGAAAAGATTTGGCATGGGTCCTCAGATCCTCAAAAAATTATACAGCTGCACCATCAAGAGCATCCTGACTGGTTGCATCACCGCCTGGTATGGCAACTGCTCGGCCTCTGACTGCAAGGCACTACAGAGGGTAGTGCGTACAGCCCAGTACATCACTGGGGCCAAACTTCCTGCCATACAGGACCTCTATACCAGGCGGTGTCAGAGGAAGGCCCTCAAAATTGTTAAAGACTCCAGCCACCCTAGTCATAGACTGTTCTCTCTGCTACCGCATGGCAAGCGGTACCGGAGTGCCAAGTCTAGGTCCAAAATACTTCTCAACAGCTTCTACCCCCAAGCCATAAGACTCCTGAACAGCTAATCATGGCTACCCGGACTATTTGCACTGCCCCCCCACCCCCATCCCCCACCCCATCTTTTTACACTGCTGCTACTCTGTTAATTATTTATTCATAGTCACTTTAACTCTACCCACATGTACATATTACTACAACTACCTCATCTAGCCGGTGCCCCCGCACATTGACTCTGCACCGGTACCCCCCTGTATATATAGCCTCCCTACTGTTATTTTATTTTACTTCTGCTCTTTTTTTCTCAACACTTTTTTGTTGTTGTTTTATTTTACTTTTTTATAAAAAAATAAATGCACTGTTGGTTAAGGGCTGTAAGTAAGCAATTCACTGTAATGTCTGCACCTGTTGTATTCGGCGCATGTGGCCAATACAATTTGATTTGATTATGGAGTATTGTGTGTAGATTGCTGCAATTCTTTAAAATGTAATCCATTTTATAGTAAGGCTGTAACGTAACAAAATGTGGAAAATGTGGTCTGAATACTTTCCGAATGCACTGTAGATATTGCTAGCTCTTGTACATATGTATTTTTTTAATTTTTGATTATTGTGTGCTTGTTAACATTTACTGCATTGATTGATAGGAACTAGGAACATAATCATTTTGCTGCACCTGCCATAACACCTGCTAAACTTCATACCCGACCAATAAAATGTGATTTGATTTTGATATAATGTATTTTTTTTTTTACAAGTGTACTGACAAGTGAATAAATGATTCCAGCTGCATTAGAAACCAATAAAGTGTTAACTTCAACATCTGGATCAATTCATTGTGATATTCATTAAATGTATTTAGATGAACTAGCTTCAATCTCACTACTAAAACAAATGATGCAGGGAGTTGGTGTATCATTTAAACTTTCATTTGTTGGCAAGTAAAAAATGCTATTAGACATTCATGGGCAATTGTTGTGTACTGTCTGTATTCCTACTGCAGCAGCATGGTGTAGAATATGAGACATCTCACAGACACACATTAGCTAGCTAGCTACAACACACAGGTATAGTTACTCAAAGACTTGTATGAGTCATAAAGCCAAAGTCATTCCTTTACTCTTCATCTTCATCATCAAAACATTTCTCCAGTTTTGCTCCTAATGAGATGCTCTGAGGCTAGCTAGGCTAGTTAGCTAGCTAGCTATAACGTTAGACTACAGTACATTTTAGGTATAGAAAACAAAGCTAGCTAGCTAAACTTGGCTAGCTTGGCTTGTAGTGGTACTAGCAAGCCCCGTTATGGTTGAATCAATCACGAAATTCTACTGTACTGAACAACACTGTCTCGTGTAAAAAGAGAGCTTATATTGCTAGCTAGCTACCGACAGCAAAACAACTTACTTGTTTGTCATTTGCCCTCCTGATCCAGTTGGTCTCGGCTGCCGCCGCCAGTTGATCTAGGAGTTCTGAAGAGCCCGGCTTCGAGGGTGGGAACACAATTGGACAAGGAAGTAAGGCTCCCGTCAGTCTGTAGTCTTTACAAAGCCAGGGAAATTGAGTCAACCTAGATATCCTGCAATGTCCTGGCAGATAGGAACATCGTTGGCTCTATTGAATAAGGACAACCATGTTTATTCGCTGCTAGTGTGATCGTGCAATCGGCAAAACATAAAGGCCACAATAATTGCTACAAAACATGACTCCATTCATTTTTAGATCAGACAGCAGGCTCAATCAACCGATAACGTCATTGGTTGAACTCTCCCAGCGCAAAAATTGAAAAAAATACAGCTATAGTGCATAATCATGTCTGAAACACCCTCTCATCATTCATAATTATATAGGGAGACTGGAAACACCCCAAATAGTGTCTAGCAGTGAAGTTTCCCTTTAAGAACTTTCATTTTTTCAGTGTATGCCCTGGCTATGGTCTCAGTATGGATTGTCCTAAAATAACTCTATCGAAGGACGACCCTGTTTATGTAGTCTGTCACCTCCAATGTCTCCATCGAACAAACTTTATTAACACTGCAAAACCACAGCAAGAACAAGATTTATAGCAGCACACTAAAGCAAAACAACAAATACAGCAAACGTCAGAGTGAAAAGAGAGCTACTTCATCATGATAGTCAGCATCTGTCCCCTGTAGCTCAGTTGGTAGAGCATGGCGCTTGCAACGCCAGGATTGTGGGTTCGTTTCCCACGGGGGGCCAGTATGAAAAATGTATGCAGTCACTAACTATAAGAGCGTCTGCTAAATGACTCAAATGTAATGACCCAGCCAGACC
Organism: Coregonus clupeaformis; assembly: GCF_020615455.1. Classification (NCBI taxonomy): domain Eukaryota; kingdom Metazoa; phylum Chordata; class Actinopteri; order Salmoniformes; family Salmonidae; genus Coregonus; species Coregonus clupeaformis. The sequence goes on along the minus strand of NC_059222.1, from coordinate 29,489,660 downwards.
AGGGGCCTCATTTATCAAAGGTGCATATGCACAAAAAATACTCTAAACCATGAACACTCTGTGATGAGTCACTGACTGAAATGCTAAATTCCACTTCGCGATAAGAGTCACTGACTCAAAGCCACAAGAGGGTAGAACATATTTAAAACGTTGCTTGTTATGGGGAGGTAGTTAGTTGCAGAAACGTTGGAATGGTTTTGTCGACTAGCATGCTAGTAGATACCAATAGACATCCAGCCATTGCTCTAACGCTAGTTAGCATTGGCTGGCGAAATTACCTCTAACTTCCTTCATACTGGACACAGAGACATAAAAATGGTATCCACACGTTTATCGGACTCTGGGGAAGTAGATACATTGCCAAATCCCAAAGTATCCCTTTAATCTCAGAGCCTATACCAAGACAGGAGGGGTTGTAGCTCTCATTCACAAGCGCACAAATATAGTATGGTTCTGATTTATCAATAAAAACATGTGTATATGTTGTGTGTGACAGTTTGATAAATCCCAATACAATCTCCAATCTCCATGTACGCCAGAATTTAGTAAGATATTTACACACGGTTGATAAATTATGCCCTTGGCCCTGAGGTGATGTGGTGGCTGTGATGTTGTTTGGCTGTGCTGGGGTTGTGATGTGATGTGATACAGTTTAATGTTGACAAAGGCTGGACACTATGTTCTAGCAGCTTCCCCAAGCTCCAGGCTCTCTCTCTCTCTCTCTCTCTCTCTCTCTCTCTCTCTCTCTCTCTCTCTCTCTCTCTCTCTCTCTCTCTCTCTCTCTCTCTCTCTCTCTCTCTCTCTCTCCTCCCTCCTCTCCCTCTCCCTCTCCCTCTCCCTCTCTTCTCTCTCTCTCTCTCTCTCTCTCCCTGTTTGTTTTTCCTGCTATGAGTCCTGCGCTCATAAGCCCGCCACCTGGGGCCCTGCCATCACTCTCTGCCTCGGGAAGAATGTAAACACTCTGCACGGACACACACACACACACACACACACACACACACACTATAGAATCCCTATGGGGGGCGGGGAGGTAGGTTGGATAACTCCTGCTTAGTCTTTCTCACGCCACACTCCCAGCAGCCAGTACAGAACCAAACAGTTTATGTATCCAAACAGCAACCTGTTTAACTTCCAACATATCACCTGTCCTGAGTGCTAAACATATTCTAACCCATTTACAGCAAGTGGTAAACAACCTTCAGCGCGGTTGCCCAGGCCTGTCCTCATACAGAGTGCTGTGTTTACCCCAGCAGTGTCACAACGCTGGCACTTTTACATGCCCTTGATGGACCTGAGGAGTGGGGCTGGGCAGACTTGTATGTCTGTAAAACTCATGCCTGTTTGTGTTGGCGTCCAGAAAACTTTTCCTTTGAGGTTGGGTTTTATGTAAAATGTTGAATGGGAAATGTAGGCCTACAGCAAAAATTATAATACCATTCATATGTTCTAGAGAATTATGATTTTTGATGATCATAATGAGTCATTTTAAAACAATCAATGCACTTTTCCTGAATGAGTCTTCGTTATCAGTTTGTTTCCATCTTTGTGTACATTTTGTAATTGTATGGTTAATGTAAAATGTTAACACAGGCCTACAGTAGGCTACTGTATTTTTCAGTGTCCCATAACAACTAACATCGGCACTATCTGCCTCTGTCAAGCATTCTCTCTGTGGTCATATACATTAACACAGACAAAATAATAACTATGTATGTGGTTGTATGATTCTTACAATGTACAGATTGTCTCAGAGACCCATTAAGTCGCCTGCGATCAGGACATTTTTCAGTAGCTCAGGATTATAAATGCTTGTGATTCAGAAAGAAAATATAACAAATCAAATATTCCCCCCAGAAAGAACTGCCTGTCTCGTTTCATCATTCCCCTTGGTTGAAGAAGCAGAAATCCAATACCTCTGACCCATATTGGATCCATACAGAAGCAGAAGGGTTCGGACATCAGTTTTCACAGTGTTATACCCATGTCGAATACGAGCACAGCTTTATCTGAAATATATTTATCATTTAGCTCACTCTCACAATTGTCTTAGTACCTCAATGGCCTGGTATGCTAGCAGCATACTGTTGTTTGGTATATATCGGTCTTTGTTGTTGAAAGGGCCCTGCTATAATGCATTCCTAAAACTCACCATGTTGGCGTTTTGACTACAAATCAGCTGAAAATGTTTTGAGCTAAAAGTGAAAAAGACAAAAAGGGACACTTTGTAAGAGACAAAAGATAGGAAATACTTGGGAAAGTACTTTTTAGCTATGTATTTTGCCTTTTTATCTATATATGTTGACCTCAAATAAAAGATCATGGGAGTGCACTTAAAATCTACTCCAGACCCGTTTTAAGACACGAGACAACAAAATGGGCCTGGAATCCTTTGTTTAGATTTACTTCTCCAGTGCTCACGAGAAGCTCTCATGACAATGGGAGAGAATGGTACAGTGATTCCGTGATGCACAAAAATGTCATAAAACCACAACAAAGTAAATACTGACATCTTCACGGTTCAGGCCAAGTTCACTGTTATCGCTGAGAGTAGACTAAGCTAAAATACTGGTAGAATCAAAGCCAAGCTCGCAGGAAACAAACCCAGACAGATCATTACTGTAATATCTCTCTTTAATGAGTGAAAAGACCCAAACACTTCACTGACTGTCTCCCATTATAAGCTGCTGTGTGCATCTGATCTGGTGAATAAAACGCTCATCGGTATAGTGTGAAAACTAAATGAGACAGTTATAGCTACCGTCTCAGCTTCCAAAACAATGAAACTAAAGTCTGTCCGAATGAGCCTGTAGGACTTGCCAAAGCAGCCATCCTTAACTTTATTGTGATAGGTTTGGCCTGTTTTTATGATGAAATAAAGTTTTATTTTATTTGAATGTGAATGAAGCATACATCACAGACGAGTGACAGACCAGACAGTTCTCTTAGCGAGAGAAGCTTCAGTTCAGTTGGCGAGTGTCTTACTATTATCTGTGTTTCAAATGGGCACACTTGAACCATCACATTAGCTCCTTGACAGCCTCTTCACTCTCGTCTCGGACCAAGTCCAGCTCCGACACACACGCACACACACACGCACGCACACACACAAATACACACCCACACACACAGACGATCCTTGGTATTGGGTAGCAATACCAGGGCTATCCTAAGGCCATGTCTCCATGAAATTGCTTTTATCACATTTACATTCTCCTGGACCTGAGAGAATTTCTCTATATATTTTCATTGTCGTCTAAACCCTCTTAAGCTGTTCATTGTTAGTGAAGATAATGCTGACATATGACTATATCCAGACTTTTTACAGCCATGCTTATGTAGCTAAGAGTAGAATAAACTAATTTCAGTTTGATATTTTGTATATCTCACAGTCACAAATGATGCTATGACTGGGTCACAGTGGAGCCTTAATTCCTGCATCTCCATAGCCCCTATAACATATAAAGTCACCTGGATGGATTCACTGTCAAATCTGCCCCCTATATTTATCAGAGCAATAGATCATCCTGTAATGAAAACACAATTACTCCAGCTGATGTATTACTAAGGTTAGCTCTTCATGTAAACAAATCAGCCATGAGTTTCACTTCCTCCCATTTCACAAAAAGTGACAGGTGTGTCTTGCATCATAATATACCATACTATCATATTATGATCTATAGAATGGCCGGATGGATGTACAGTCCATCAGAAGAGCAGGACATGCACCAAAGGATACTGTGCATTTATTTCATTGCTGGCTGAATGATCTACCCACACCAACATGGATTTTATTACACCCTGCTCTTGTGAAGGCCAGTAAACGCTCTACATTAGTATAATGTGATGTGCTATACTGTAATTGCCTTTTAATCTTACACTAAATATCCTTACTCTTAGTGTCGAATTATCTTACAATGTGGATGTAAGCCTATTTTACAATGTAAATAATAGCTGACGTTAGGTTACGGCTGTTTTAATATAAATCGGAAGCATAAACAACTCCTTCAATCCTCCACCTGGAAAGTGCACAACACCGTGAGGATAAATAGTTCTGGGTTGCTGTTGCGAGGCCAGGCATATGGCATTCTCCAGTTGTTTTATAGCATGACCTGTGTGATTATGTTCTCATGCCTAGCACCTGAGAAATACTAGATGTGCATATAAATAACTAACCCTAGCTGTCCACATCCTGACTAAACCCTAACCCTAACCATAACAACCCCGTGATATTTCGTTCTCTTACAGTTGTGGAGAGCCCAGTGGCAAAACAAAGGACACTGTAACTGTGTGACAAACAAAGCTGGCCCCGCAGAGCGATAGTAGGGCTTTAATATTAAACTAGAAGTGAGTCAACCCCGGCAGACTGGCACCTCAGGCCCTCCCCACACTGACAGTCCTGCAAAGTACCATTGATCGGTGGGGACTGGGAGAATTGTCATATCTTCCTCCATATATCTTATCTTCCTCTAGGTAATGTTTCCCTTTTATTATAGGCGTTTATAACTTTTTTTCTTGAACAAAGTTTCCTTTTTCTCTTTCATAACCCTATTTCACTATTATGTCAACATGTAAGCAATGTGGTAAATAACGCTGTAAACAAGGTGGTAAATAACACTATAATCAACCATCCTCATATAGCACATTGTTTACACAGTGATGTAATAGTGAAATAAGGTTATCTATTGATTAGCTTTTATCTTTCTTTCTAAATGTCTGATGAATGTAGTTTACTTCCACACATAGTTTTAAACCCCCTCTCTTTGTATATAATGTGCTATTTATTGTTAAACTTATAGTACACTTTGGAAAAGTTTGATTTGATTTATTAGTGATGTATTATTTTGGCTGCACCATCTGCACAGTGCATGAACAGTAGTACAACATGTTTCTCTGGCTTATGATCCATCCTGTGTGTTTGGTCATGGCCCCTGCAGCCCCTGTGGTGCGCTTGTAGATCCATTAGACCACACAGAGATCCCATTAGTGTCAAATACTGTTGATGAGGCCCTCTTACTGTGAGAGAACCACCCACATAAAACTGCCACTGAACCTTTAGCCCCAGTCAGGGATCAACACTGCACACCTTATGATGTGGCTGTGTGTGTGTGTGTGTGTGCATGCATGTGTGCATGTGTATACTTTCTGCTTGTGTGTGCGTTCCCCTCCTGGACTATAAAGTCATTCTAGTAAAATAGCTCTCCCTTGTCTTATCTTGATTGGCTGGGACAAGGCCGGGCGGAGAAAAGGGGGAGGCAGACTGATGGGTGAGGATCCACAGACTCGTTCAGTCGCATTCAGGTCATCAGGGAGGACAGACAACAGAACCCTTGAGACAGCCTGAGACGAAGACAACTTACCCAAACACACAGCGACAGGCAGACGAGCCAAAGACAACTTTACCAAATACTAAGAAGATGATGATAACTTTACCAATACACGTCAACTAGGTGAGGGACAAAGGACAAGTTTACTAACGCTTGTGAACTAGGACAGAGGACAACTTTACTAACGCACGTCAACTAGGACAGAGGACAACTTTACTAACACACGTGAACTAGGACAGAGGACAACTTTACTAACACACGTCAACTAGGACAGAGGACAACTTTACTAACACACGTCAACTAGGACAGAGGACAACTTTACTAACACACGTCAACTAGGACAGAGGACAACTTTACTAACGTACGTCAACTAGGACAGAGGACAACTTTACTAACACACATCAACTAGGACAGAGGACAACTTTACTAACGTACGTCAACTAGGACAGAGGACAACTTTATCAAATACTAAAACTAGGAGAGATGTCAGAGAAAACTTTACCAAACTGATCACAACTTAAAAAGGAGTGTCTCGTTTAAAGCCTCAATGAAATGGAGAACATTGCTCCAAAAGAAACCACAACTAGAATAAGTGCCTGGATATCTTTACTAAACATCTGTCAACCAAGAGAAGAACACCTTTTATTCCCAAAACATTAGAGCTACAGGAAGAATTTACCTTTAGAATATCAACCACACCTAAAAGAAGTGAAACACCGATCCTAAACAGGAGAGAAGCAGGCTCCATCTCTACCAGGCACCTGTAAAAATTTACCTAAACCAATCACAAATCATCTTTACACGAAAACCCACTGTTTTGAGGCGAGCCTACATAGAAGAGAGAAGACTGCCTTTCAAAAATCAGCTTAGAAGCCTAACACTGAGAGCAGCCTACACCGTGAGTAAGTCAGCTTAACCAAGCACATAAATCGTTCACAAGTCTCAAATCATCTTTACCTGGAAAACCACATTGGTGAAAGGACTGGACACTTTAGAGAAGAGGCTTGTGTCCATGTGTTGGTTCCGTGTGGTGTGGATGCTGAGAGCTAAGACAAGGATGAGTGTGAAGAGGGTATCGATGGCAGGCGGGTCCTTGAGGTGCCATCCAGCTTATATGTAAACAAAGCGCCATACCCATGCTACGACCAGCCTGGCACAGAGGGGGGTGGGCACTGGGGAGTACCACTCTCTCTCCTTTATTCCTACTGCTCCTCTCCAGTCTGCAGGTAAGATGGTCAGCTGCGCGCACACACACACACACACACACATTAATATTAAGATCACTTTATTCGTCAGTTGTGCACAAGGTCCAACCAAAATGTGACATCTGGTTTATCCCAATCCCCACAAAAGACACACAAACAGGTTAAGTGACTTGCTCAATGTACAATGGCAGGCAATGGCATCTAGGATTTGATAACAGCAACCCTCCGGTTGCCAGCTCACTTCCCACCAGATTTTTTCCGGTCAGACCCAGGACTCAAACTGGCAACTCTCCGGTTGCTGGCTCGCCTCTCTATCCACTTGGCTACCTGCCGCCCATATATACACACACACACACACACACACACAAACGCAGGGCACACACATGTGCATGTATTAATCTGAATACAATTTCTACAGAATATTGATTCTAAACCAGTTTTGGAGCCATTTTATATTTAACAACTTTTCTTACTTGTTTTCTCTGTCAGCACAGGAGGGTCAGTAAAAAATAAAAACGTAATTGAGCATTTATTTGAACATATATAGTACCTAAAATCCATATAGAATATTAATTAAAATATTAAAAAACAAATGTTCTGTTAAAAAAGTGTACTGAAGTAATCTCACAAATATTCCAACCTGACAACAGAGAAACATAATTTGATTAAATCCTTTATCTGATTGAGAGGATGAATTGCTACCGTTGAACTTTAAAACCATAAACACTGACACAGTGAGATGATAAGGCCTGAATTTATGGTTTGAAATCAGTTTTTTTAACAGATATGCGACTGGGATATGCAAGAACTTTGGAGTTGCTTAGCAACGTGGCTATATGATAATGTATTGGGTTGCATGGCATGGCGCACATATATCCATAGATATCACTCCAGACATAAATATTATCACAAAATCTGCTGGCGCACACAACATGTACCAGAACAGCCAGAAACAGACAGTATACAGCACATAAAATGCACCGACAAATTTCCAAAGTATGATTCTATCTGAGTAACTCCTAAAACTCTATACCTTCAGTATTACCTTGGGTACTTACTGTAAGTACATCCCTTTACTCAATAGTAGCTACATATTATATGATAAACATGATCTCAGCAGAGATCTCTCGGATTTGATTCCGAGGCCCTCAATTATATCAGCACTCTCTCAATCTGTAACTGAGTTAAGCTCAGAATCCCTTAAGTGTCTCAGTGGATTTTAAAACATTTTCTCTTAAGGTAGAGGAGAGCCCCTGTACCTTCTTTTCACCCCAGATAGTAGTGAGAGATCTGACAGACAGACACACACACACACACTCCTCTGTGATAACTGCTGTCCAGACAACCTGATGACAAGAGACAGAAGGGGTCAATTGAAGCGTTAGAAAGTCAGGGAGCTCCTAGGATAGGACAGATCACAGTGGAACAGGTGGTGGTGGAGGGGGAATAGAACGGACAGGCACAGGGAGGTTACACAGTTCAGATAGATATACAGTATGTATCCCCACTGCAGTGTGAAGGCAAGGCAGGGAATGTTAGTCAGAGAAAGAGTACCGCACATAGAAATAGAATCCATTGGATTATATTTCTATGGTACTGCACCCCACCTGTGGAATAACAGATTCTAAATGGGAAAACCTTGATTCTCTGTTTACTTTACAAACAGAAGAGAAGTGTTGGTCTGTCACTAGAATAATTGAATTTATTACATTTTGTCAATGTTTTATTTCTAAAGAACATTGCCAAATCATGTGGTAAGATATCTTAAAGTAACTGCTCAGTTACCTTTCAAAGTTAATATTATGTTAACTCATATCCAAATAATGTTGTTGACTCATCCTATACTCATATTTGTGGCCAAAGTATAAATTGGAGAAAAAACATCTCAAAAACCCCACCTCAAACTTGTATCTCAAACAGACCATTTAAAAAATGCTTGCTATTTCCTCATAGAATATAACGTAATCTCTTGAGCTGGCCAATCAGCGGTCTAGAAGAGGATGAGCTGGCCAATCAGCGGTCTACTTGCATGAATATTTTTAACAACTGGTATACACCCACACCATTCACCATTCTGTTGTTGGGGTAAGCTCACACCATTGCAACACAGAAAAGCTGATTTTTAACATACTTCATTAAACAATTTTGGAAGGAAAATATATAGGTAATATTTAATAGAAATCTGGAAACACTGGGCAGTATCTTTACATTTTGGACCAAGCATATGTTGTGTTTACACAGCCACCCTAAGAACCCAAATCTGATTTCATTTATATTTCAGAATATTTTTCTTGACTGTCCACACATAGTTTTACATGTGACCCATATCAGATTTGCGCATTCACACTGATGTAGCCTCTGAAGTAGCAAACAGATGTAATGCTCATTTCCCATCACTGTTACTGTACATTTTGGGGTGGTTGTCATGGTAATGTCAGGTCGTGTGCAATAATGATGAATTCATAACCAAGTGGGAAGGTGGTATTTACCACATACGACTGGGAAAAATCCACTTGAACGCCCCTCCTCGTAATTATTAGTTGGAAACTCGTCTATCATCCCTGAGCTCCGACTTTTCCCACATGCTGACCTCTGACATCACCTACTAAGGAAATTACCTTCGATAAGCATTTTTGGCAGGATTTTTGGAAGTTAAATGTAAAAACAAAACATGATTTATAAAAATATATTAATATGTTTTTTGAACACTATAATTTATTTACAATCATGATGGCTGTACTTACAGCTTGTTGGCCATTAGCCAATCAACGTTTCTCAATGAGTTCAAAGCACGTGAATGCATCCAACTGGTATTTACGAATTCACAACTGGTAATGACCACCTTCCCACTTGGTTATGAACTCAGCATCAAACCACTTAAGAGCAAAAAAATCTGATTTGAGCGTCCAGACAGAGGTCACATATGGAGGATTGGGTTTGTATCAGGATTCAGATTACACAGGCAGCCTAATTCTGATCTTTTGCCCAATCATTTACAAAATATCTAATCTGATTGGTCAAAATACCAATAATTGGGTAAAAGATCAGAATTGGGCTGCTGTGTAAACGCAGCCATATGGAGGTGGTATGAATCAAAAGTCAAAAGATCAGATTCCATGTAGTTTTTATGAATGTTTACACATTAGGGAAAGATCAGATAGATATCAGACATGCAAATAATTGTCCAAAGATCAGAATTGGGCTGCCTGTGTAAGCGCAGCCTAACTGAGTTACTGGTGGTTAAATCTCCCATTTTGATTTCTCTCCTCAGAGTAAATGAAACAGGTGCATTTACTTCTATTAGTTTAGATCACATGACATTAGGGTCTCGATTCAATCTGTATCGCCGAAGTTCAGCGCTATAGCGCAATTTAAAATGAAAGACAATGTTCCTGCATCTGCGGTTAACCTTGCATATGTCGGCTCAATCGGAAATTACCTTTACATTTAAATCGCACTACAGCGCTGAACTTCAGCAATACGGATTGAATTGAGCCCTAGGCTTGTGAAATTGCCTACACAGACTCCTAACAACGACGATTGAGGTTTTGTAGTTAGATACCTCAGCAGGAATTCTACTCAAATACTGCCATCTTGTGGACTCTCACTAAAACCACATCCCCCTCAGTCTTCCTGGCACGTTGTTGGGGGTGGTTAAAATGTATGGTTTATCATAAAATATTCCTCTCTTTTTAACTGTCTTATTTGACATGAAAGGTGGTGGGCTCTGTGATTGATTTTATTTTATTAGGTTCCCCCATTAGCTGACGCCATGAAGATGACGCTTGAAGAGTTGATCTGCAAACGGAATGCATATAGGGAGAACTGCACCAGGATTTTAGCAGAAAGCATCTTCTCAGAAACTGGTGATCAGTTTATTTTTGGCCCTGGCCAGTTCCATGTATCAATGTAGTATGTTTCTGCTACAATGTGTATTGTAATTTAATTGCGGCCAGACTGTCAGTGCAGCAATTGATCTATATGGAAATTCATTTTGAGTTAAGCAATAGCACATTATTATTCATGTACTTTTCTGTTTGTCTCTTACTCTTTACTTGTTTGTCCTTTCAGGAATCTATTGTAATGGGACGTTTGACGTGTTTGTGTGTTGGCCCCACTCAGCCCCCGGTAACGTGTCAGTGCCCTGTCCTTCCTACCTTCCCTGGATTACAAAGGGTGAGTCTGGAGGCTTCATATCACACTTATCCATACATTCCATATCTATAATGTCATGTGATTGCACAACACAACATCATAACATTTCATATAGTACCCCACAGAAGTAGAAGCATAGTTAAACGTGCCTTCCAACATGGTTGGAACGTGAGCACATCTCTCATTAACCAATCTATTGATTCCTCTTGTCTTCCTGACCCAGATGACTCCAGGAGTGTGTACAGGGAGTGTCTATCCAATGGGTGTTGGCGACTCCAGGATAATTCTACGGAAGCCTGGCGGGACAAGACAGAATGTGATGAACCATACTACTTTAAAGCCGAGGTGAGGAAAAGGCTGTGAAAGGAAACAGAGGAGACTTGCCTTGCATTTAGAAAAGGCCTTGCAACTGAAATGTCAACAATAAATCATATTCCAGTTAAAAAGCAGAATGTCCCATTTGTATTTTATTAGGGATCCCCGTTAGCAGCTACTCTTCCTGGGGTCCAAACACATTAAGACACTTATATTACACATAAAATACAAGATAAAACAGTACATCATGTAACATTGTCACACCACCACATATCCATGACCACTATACAACAAAATTACAATGTACGTGTGCGTAGAGTGCGTGTGCCAGTGCCCGTGTGCATATGCGTGTGTCTGTACATGTGTGTGTGTCTCTCCACAGTCCCCGCTGTTCCATAAGGTGTATTTGTATCTTTAAAAAAATAATCTGATTCTACTGCTTACATCAGTTACCTGATGTGGAATAGAGTTCCATGTAGTCATGGCTCTATGTAGTACTGTGTGCCTCCCATAGTCTGTTCTGGACTTGGGGATTGTGAAGAGTCATCTGGTGGCATGTCTTGTGGGGTATGCATGGGTGTCCGAGCTGTGTGCTAGTAGTTTAAACAGACAGTTCGGTGCATTCAGCTTGTCAACACCTCTTACAAAAACAAGTACTGATGAAGTCAATTTCTCCTCCACTTTGAGCCATGAGAGATTTACATGCATATCATTAATGTTAGCTCTCTGTGTACATTTAAGGGTCAGCCACGCTGCCCTGTTCTGAGCCAATTACAAGTCCCTCTTTGTGGCACCTGACCACACGGCTGAACAGTAGTCCAGGTGCGACAAAACTAGGGCCGGTAGGACCTGCCTTGTTGACAGTTGACCTGCCTTGTTGAAGGTAGAGCAGCGCTTTATTTATTTATTTATTTACAGACTTCTCCCCATCTTAGCTACTGTTGTATCAACATATTTTGACCATGACGGTTTATAATACAGGGTTACTCCAAGCAATTTAGTCACATCAACTTGCTCAATTTCCACATTATTCATTACAAGATTTAGTTGAGGTTTATAGTTTAGTGAATGATTTGTCCAAAATACAATGCTTTTAGTTTTTTTAATATTTAGGACTAACTTATTCCTTGCCACCCATTCTGAAACTAACTGCAGCTCTTTGTTAAGTGCTGCAGTCATTTCAGTCGCTGTAGTAGTTGACGTGTATAGTGTTGAGTCATCCGCATACATAGACACACTGGCTTTACTCAAATCCAGTGGCATGTCGTTAGTAAAGATTGAAAAAAGTAAGGGGCCTATACAGCTGCCCTGGGGAATTCCTGATTCTACCTGGATTATGTTGGAGAGGGAGGCTTCCATCAAAGAACACCATCTGTGTTCTGTTAGACAGATAACTCTTTATCCACACTACATCAGGGGGTGTAAAGCCATAACACATACGTTTTTCCAGCAGCAGACTATGATCAATAATGTCAAAAGCCGCACTGAAGTTTAACAAAACAGCCCCCACAATCTTTTTATCATCTATTTCTCTCAGACAATCATCAGTCATTTGTGTAAGTGCTGTGCTTGTTGAATGTCCTTCCCTATAAGCGTGCTGAAAGTCTGTTGTCAATTTGTTTACAGCAAAATATAATTGTATCTGGCCAAACACCATTTTTTCCCAAAAGTTTACTCAGGGTTGGTAACAGGCTGATTGGTCGGCTATTTGAGCCAGTAATGGGGCTTTACAATTCTTGGGTAGCGGAATTACTTTTGCTTCCCTCCAGGCCTGAGGGCCTACACTTTCTAGTAGACTTAGATTGAAGATATGGCAAATAGGAGTGGCAATATCGTCCGCTATTATCCTCAGTAATTTTCCATCCAAGTTGTCAGACCCCAGTGGCTTGTCATTGTTGATAGACAACAATAATTTTTTCACTTCTTCCACACTCACTTTAAGGAATTCAAAATTACAATGCTTGTCGTTCATAATTTGATCAGTTATACTTGGATGTGTAGTGTCAGTGTTTGTTGGTGGCATGTCATGCCTAAGTTTGCTAATTTTGCCAGTGAAAAAATCACTTAAGTAGTTGGCTTTTTCATCACAAAACCCACTGATATTGCCATCTGATTCAATGAATGATGGAGCTGAGTTTGCCTTTTTGCCCATAATTTCATTTAAGGTGCTCCAAAGCTTTTTACTATAATTCTTCATGCCATTTATCTTTGTTTAATAGTGTAGTTTATTCTTCTTTCTATTCACTTTAGTCACATGATTTCTCAATTTGCAGTACATTTGCCAATCGGTTGTGCAGCCAGACTTATTTGCCATTATATTTGCCTCATCCCTCTCAACCATACAATTTTTCAATTTCTCATCAATCTGCAGGGATTTAACCGTTTTTACAGTCATTTTCTTAATGGGTGCATATTTATTAGTAACTGGGATAAGCAATTTCATAAATGTGTCAAGTGCAGCGTCTGGTTGCTCCTCATTACACACAACAGACCAACAAATATTATTTACATCAATAACAAAGGAATCACTAAAAAACTTATGGTATGACCTCTTATACACTATATTAGGCCCAGCCTTTGGAACTTTGGTTTTCCTAGATATGGCTACTATATTGTGATCACTACATCCTATGGATTTGGATACTGCTTTAAAGTAAATTTCTGCAGCATTAGTAAAGATGTCATCAATACATTTCATTCCTGTGCTGTTTGTAACTACCCTGGTAGGTTGACTGATAACCTGAACCAGGTTGCAGGCACTAGTTACAGTTTGAAGCTTTCTCTTGAGTGGGCAGCCTGATGAAAGCCAGTTAATATTTAAATCACCCAGAAAATATACCTCTCTGTTGATATCACATACATTAGCACTTGGTGGTCTATAGCAGCTTCCCACCAGAATGGGCGGGAAGCTGCTATAGACAGATAAACCTGTAGCCATACTAGGTGAGGCAGATGAACCTGTAGCCATATTACCTCAACAGTATTTAACATGAGATCCTCTCTAAGCTTTACAATAATGTGGTTCTGAATATAAACGGCAACACCTCCAACTTTGGCATTTCTGTCTTTTCTGCAGATGTTATAACCATGTATTGTTACCACTTTATCATCAAAGGTATTATCTAAGTGAGTTTCAGAGATTGAGGTCAATTGCCTCTTTTTCACCTTTTATTTTCCTTGTCTGTGTCTTCCAGGAGGATGAGTTGTTTCGCCAAGCAGCCCTGAGAGTCATCTCCATCGTCGGCTACTCTCTGTCCCTCTCCTCCCTTTCTCTGGCCACTCTACTCATGGGCATTCTCAGGTTAGTGTCAAGTTGCTAGAGCTCAGGGATCCGGGGGTTAAGCACATGTTGATGATGATTATGATTAATTCTACTATCGTAGGGCGATGACACAATTGCAAAGCAATGACATACTCCTTAGTCATGGCATCGATTCAAACCCACTGGTCAGTGTTCAATGTCATTCATTGATAATCAAATATAAAACAGATACCAGGGGAGGCAGGATGACAAGATTACAGATGATGCTATTGATCACTATAAACTACATTGGATTGCCCATGTACTGAGCATTCATCTTCGTAACATAATCACAAAATCAATTTCCACACTAAATAGTCAGTGGTGGGTTTGAGTCAATGCCAACCTCTGTCTCTTCTAGGAAGCTCCACTGTACGAGGAACTACATCCACATGAATCTGTTTGTGTCGTTCATGTTGAGAGCCATTGCAGTCTTCATAAAGGAGATCGTGTTACATGTCATGTACACCAAACTACCCAGCGACGACCCAGGGTGGAACTCATACTCCAACTCAGTGGTACTCATGTCCTGTAGAGTTAGTTAAGAAAATCATTAAAAACATTGCATTTACGTCCATGCTGACCTTCAGAATACTTATTTCTTATGATATAAGAAATCCCGGCACCCAGAACCAAATCTCAGGTGTGCTCTTACGTTAACGTCTGTCACAAGAGACTATGACGTAAGATACATTTATTCAACAAGAATAATAAGGCACTGTAATTATCATATTTCATCTAATCTTTCCTCTTCCTGTAGATAATGGTGGTATGTAAGGCCTCCCGGGTGTTCATGGAGTATTTTGTAGCCTGTAACTACTTCTGGCTCCTGGTGGAAGCCATCTTCCTCCAGACCCTCCTCTTCACCGCCGTCCTCACCAAGAGACGGCTGCTCAAGCGATACATGCTCATTGGCTGGGGTAAGGTTCTAATGTTTATAAGATATATGCTGATTGGGTGAGGTAATGCGCTAATGTTTAAAAGACACATTCTGATTGGTTGGGGTAAGGCTCTAATGTTTGAAAGGCACATGTTCATTGGCTAGGGTAAGGCTCTAATGAAGATAGATTGACAACTTATGGCAACAAAATACTTTTTCTTCTTCCTAAAGGTACTCCATTTGTGTTTGTGGTGCCATGGACAGTAACCAAAGCTTTATATGAAAATAAAGGGTAAGTATTTTGGGAGCATTTCCACCACTCATTTCAAGACTTCTGATCATATTTCTGTCTGTTCGCATAAAGTAATCAATCAGTACTGATCTGTGTAAATACCCAATAGTCTATGATACAAGCTGATGCTGTAGGCCCAAATCTTGTTTGAATCTCTCCTGTCCTAAGGTGCTGGGCCAATAAGAATAGATGGATCTGGTGGATAATAAGGGGACCCATCACTTTATCTGTGTTGGTGAGTAGCAACCTACAATATATAACCTATAGCAACCCCCTGTATCACCACTCAACTAAGGCTCCACTGATATCTAAGAACATGAGACAATTATAAATCGTCTATCAAACCATATGACTCTACAGTGTACGCCAAAATTGCACAAGACTGACACACTTGGGGCATCAGCTCGTGAGCTTTCCAGTGATTTCACACTGATTTTGGGATGTCTAAGATCAATAGTTGAGACCATGTGACATAGACATCAGCCAGAGCAGTGGTTGTCACAAGCATGTCATATAGGGTAGAATTGTTAGAGTGCACTGATCCCAATAAGATAGGGTTTCTTCTCTTAAAGACACAGTTTACTTTTTACACAACATAAGCATCTCTTACTGTTTTTTCAGAAAATAATATATAATTGATTTGTGTTGCAGGTCATTTTCTACATATTCATCAAAATACTAATGTTGCTGCTCTCAAAGTTAAAGGCAGATCAAGTGAAATTCACAGACTACAGATACAGGTAGGCTACTGTCCCTCTAAAGGTTTACTCTGAACTGTGACAGGAGTACCCAGCACCCTCAAGCAACTATTTTATTTGAACCTCAGTACTGTCTGAATGCCAAAACTCCTTTCCTTTTCTATGTTAGCTTGGCCAGGGCTACGCTAGTCCTGATCCCTCTACTGGGGATCCACGAGGTAGTTTTCACTATACTGATAGACGAGAGTGTGGAGGGAAGCAGCCGCTATGCCAGGAACTTCATTAACCTCACCCTCAGCTCCTTCCAGGTAAGAGCTGAAAACAAAATGGCCACCTTCCACAAGACCATAACAAAGATGTTTGAATATGTTTCCGTTGATTTATGTTCCTGTTGAGTAAAGAAAGGAAAACATCCTGATCCCATTAAGAACTACATTTAGAGGGAGAAATTTGTCTTGATAATAATGCAATTGGAAAATGGTCCGGTAGAGAAACGCTAATGTTTGTTACCTTGAATACAATCATTATATGTGTCATACCTCTCTCTCAGGGATTCTTGGTTTCTGTGCTGTACTGCTTCGCCAATGGAGAGGTAACTATCCACAAACTAGCAGTTCAATTTACTTTAGCCTAAGTGTTAGCTTAACAAATCGTTATAATCGTAATAGAAAATAATAAATAAATACAAATAAAAACACAATTAAAAATCTGTTATCTCCAGTTCCAGGCGGAGCTGAAAAAGCGATGGCAGCTCTTCCTGTTCACGAACCACTTCCAGGTCACGCCCTGCATCAACTTCCGGGGCGAGCCCCTCAAACACCTGTGGAAGTGCTCCAGAGGCCGACGCCCACACGGCTCCCAGCAGAGCGAATCATTCGAGGAGGGGGGTGGCCCTTCCACACACTCACACTTGCTGCAGGTGGCCTTGCAGGGGGAAGGAAGCCAACGAGAGGGGGAAGGAGGGGAGGTGGCAGGGTGGAGAGATAGGGAGAGAAACATGGGAGGATTGGAGTTCCACACCAGGAAGAGCCTGTCAAGTAGCGATGGTGAGATGACGCTGGGAGAGACCATGGAGGAGATACTGGAGGAGAGCGAGTTCTGACCTCCTCCATCTTGTGGATACTCCTGGTCAGGGTTGGGTAGGTTACTTTCTAAATGTAATCTGTTACAGTTACCTGTCCAAAATTGTAATCAGTAATGTAACTTTTGGATTACCCAAACTCAGTAACAATCTGATTACTATCAGTTACTTTTGGATTACTTTCCCCTGAAGAGGCATTCGAAGAAGACGAAAAGGATCCATCGAACGCATTTGGTGTCATCATAGTGGTCTCTGACTCGCTCAGGTGGAACAAACTGGCACCTTTTTTCAATGCGGAATTGATTGTCACTGAGAAAACCGAAACAAACTTCATTTGTGAATTTAAAAGTAATCCAAGAAGTAGTCATCTGTGGCGGCAGGTAGCTTAGTGATTAAGAGCGTTGTGCCAGTAACCGAAAGGTCGCTGGTTCTAATCCCCGAGCCGACTAGGTGAAAAATCTGCCGATGTGCCCTTGAGCAAGGCACTTAACCCTAATTGCTCCTGTAAGTCGCTCTGGATAAGAGCGTCTGCTAAATGACAAAAAAATTAAAAAAGATTCTTGTTTTTCAAAAGTATCTGTAATCTGATTACAATATTTTTGCTGGTAACGTAACTGATTACAGTTAGTTTTTTGTAATCAGATTACATGTAACTAATTACATGTAATCAGTTACTCCCCAACCCTGCTCCCTCCCTTTCCAGACTGTTATGAACTGTTAAGGTGCCTTGTCTCCTGACAGATGGGGAGAATCTCAATTGCATACTCCTTGCGTCTTCTCTCCTCGCCTCCTTCTCAAAACCCATTCGAGGAGAAAGTCAGAGGGTAGAACCCTGGCTTTCTAATCCAATGGGGTTTGAGGAGGCGAGGAGCGAGGACGCGATACAAGTCCTTGCTTGGATAGACAAGGGTCACGTCTGGCGTATCACAATGAGATTGGTGTTGTTGTATCTTTGTACAGATTCTTTGTATGGTACCTTTGTGTATCATTTTGTTTGCGTGTATGTGAGTAATGTGCCACTATTACAAATATGAGTTTAATGATAAATCATAATACATACACTGAGTGTACAAAACATTAGGAACACCTCTTTCCATGACATAGACTGAACAGGTGAATCCAGGTGAAAGCTATGATCCCTTATTGATGTCACTTGTTAAATCCACTTCAATCAGTGTAGATGAAGGGGATGAGACAGGAAAAATAAGGATTTTTAAGCCTTGAGACATGGTTGTGTATGTGTGCCATTCAGAGGGTGAATGGGCAAAACAAAAGATGTAACTGTCTTAGAGCGGGGTATGGTAGTAGGTGCCAGGCGCACCTGTTTGAGTCAAGTACTACACCGCTGCTGGGTTTTTCACTCTCAACAGTGTGTATCAAGAATGGTCCACTACCCAACTTGAAACAACCGTGGGAAGCATTGGAGTCAACATTGGCCAGCATCCCTGTGGAACGCTTTCGACTCCTTGTAGAGTCCATGCCCCCATGAATTGAGGCTGTTCTCAGGGCAAAAGGGGGTGCAACTCAATATTAGAAAGGTGTTCTTAATGTTTTGTACACATATTTATGTACATACTTTTTATCAGAAAAACAATCAAATTACTCAAAGAAACTTTATCACATAAAGGTACTTGCTGCAGGTATAAAAACACAAACCAATGGAGTCAAAACAGTAGAGCATTAACAGGTAAGTGTAAATTATTTGTTGTCAGAAAATGTTGATATTGGAAAGGATATGTGTTACAGTTAATGTGCATGATGTGGGTATTATGTATTTGTCATATCTAAAAACGTATAGTAATACATTAAAGGAATCTTGTATTACCGTTTGTGTTTGAAACAAATCTCTGATACTGATGACTAAATAATAAAAAGGTATACGGTAACGACACACAACAGATACCACATGGACAAGCTGTTCAGATGGCACACTTGAAGAAGTGCAAGTAATATAGTCAGCGCTCGATTTGAGGGGGTATGCGGGGGTACGCCGTACCACTTGTTAGAAAAAAGGGCAAAAAGTGTACACCTTGTTAGCTTAAAAATGTGAAGGCAAAAAAATGGATCCTGATTATGTTAAGCAATCTATACCGACGCTTTACTCCGCAATTCTTTAGGCTAGAAACAAGATGTAAATTCCATGAGAAAGACGCAACTCCGATGCACATGTGGATATCTTTGGTTTGTCTATGAAATTCAGAGGCTGAGTTACGACCTTCTAATGTCGATGAATTAAAAAAATACTTTGGAAGTGTAACGCGCTGTTTGGAAGGTTTGGGGAGTGGAACATCAGCTATAAGATAAGACTTGGACATGAGACAGCATAAGGAGCTCAGCAGGAAGTGACTTTACTCTGGTTCAGGCAACCACCATCCAAATTAGTTCACGTGATAGACAGGAATTTATTGACACACGTGAGGCATTCTAATCAATCAAGAATATCCAATTCTCATCCTTACAGAAGTAATAATAATAATAAATTACAGATGAAAATCACAAAGCTATTTACGTTGAGAGAAACCATTTAAATAAAAAACCTTTAGATGGGGGGGAGCTCGTTCCAGAGCCGGGGACCGAGGCAGCAGAATGCTCGGTCACTCATTGTTTTTAAGTGTGTCTTTGGGACTGCAAGGAGTCTTTGATCATTTGACAGGAGTTAGTGTGAAGACTGTTTTGGGCTGAGGAGTTCACTGAGGTATTGGGGACCAAAGGCATTGAGGGTTTTGAAGTTGATTCTGAATTGGATGGGTAGCCAGTGGAGAGAGGCAAGAATGGGGGTGCTTTTTGAGGGGAGACCACCAAGGAAGGCATCGCAGTAATCGAGTCGGGAGGTGACGAGGGAGTTGAACAGCTTTTCCAGATCAGGTTTGGAGAGAACAGGACGAAGCCGGGGTGATGTTTCTCAGGTGAAATAATGATTTTTTGCAGACTGATTTTAGGTGGCCGGTGAAAGTGAGGGAGGGGTCTAGTAACACTCTAAGGTTGGAGATGGAGGAAGACAGTGGGATGGAGTGGCTGCCCAGGGTAATGGTGGTGATGGGACTGATTTTGGTGTGATGGGGAGTGCCTAATGTGTGACTCTGTTGCTATCAATTGAGCTAATCACTTTCTGAAAAATATGTTTATCTAAATTGATACTTGACGGTTTATATAAATTATAATGTAATAGCCGACACATAAGATGTCATGAGTCATTTTACACTATGTAGAATTGCAGGAAATTAGCTTCAAAGCAACAACAATTTCCTAGGGCCCTGAATTAAACAAAACATGAACAATAATTAAAACAGGCCCAAATGCAGGCTCTGGTCTGCATTTTTGCCTCCAGCCTTGACCAACTCATATTTCCCACACATCTGTTTAGTCTTTCACAATAGCTAACGTAAGTCAGTAGAAAAATACTCTTTCCTTACAATGGGCAAAAATATAGGGTAATTGGGTGTGCTTATGTCAGCAATAACACTACTGTTATTCTCCATACTTCTTCTATTATTCCACTTCTTCACAGTTTTGCCGATGCAACTACTTGTTTTAAACTATGTCTGGACAGTGTTGTAAGTCATACAAATTAGAAAAGGCTATATGGAAATGCCTCAAGTATTTTGTTTTGTACTTTTAGTACTTCAAGCCAAGTTGTCAAGTTTTGAATGTTCATTCAATGTTCAAAGCATCCTGAATATATCTAAAGCCTCCCAGTAGTCCTAAGAATTGACCAATTAACAGCTGCTTTTACAACAACAACAAAACATAGCATACCCCTTGTAAACTTTTAACAATTTGATCCTTGACTATAGTACAAACATAACAAAAACTGCAAGCATCAGGTCTCTCTTGATGTGATGATTTTATCCCATAGAGACTAACCTGGATGAAGTGAAAGTACTTTTTTTTTATGGAGTACTCGGCTGCTACTGTTTCATCTCCTTTATTCTCTCCTGGATGTTCTGTGGCTCATCAAACTGGACCAGTCTGAGGATGTTCTTGTTGTCCATCACTCCCTGGATAAACTCCCCCTCTGTTAGCTTATCTGAGAGGACAGGAATCACAACAGATAAAATAATTATAATAATAACAAATCATAATAATAATATTAATAATACAATAATATTAATAATAATATGTAATTTGTGGAGCGCATTTCCCATGCTCAATGTACATAAGGTAGAAAAAAATGAAACAGCAACAATACATGAAAAAGTAGAAAATCACATTACATCAAAATATTACCTACTAATGCAAAATATAGATATTAAGCAAATGAGGCGATCAAACATCACATTTTAACATGTCTAGCTTGAATAGGTAGGTCTTTAGTTGTGTTTTAAATTAGGAAATTGAAGCAGCCTCTGTGACATGTACAGGTAGAGTGTTCCAGAGCTGAGAGGCCACATGTAAGAAGGCCCTGTCACCCATGCTGCGCAGGGTTGTGGTTGGTGTGACCAGGATATTTAGTCAGATAATTGAAGGGTGCGTGCTGGGGAATAGTTCTCTAGAGGTTGGCATATGTACAGTGCCTTCAGAAAGTATTCATACCGCTTGACTTATTCCACATTTTGTTGTGTCATTTACATAAGTATTCACACCCCTGAGTCAATACTTTGTAGAAGCACATTTGGCAGCAATTACAGCTGTGAGTCTTTCTGGGTAAGTCTCTAAGAGCTTTCCACACCTGGATTGTGCAACATTTGCCCATTATTATTTTTCTAAATTCTTCAAATTGGTTGTTGATCATTGCTACACAACCATTTTCAGGTCTTGCCATAGATTTTCAAGTAAATTTAAGTCAGAACTATAACTCGGCCACTCAGGTACATTCACTGTCTTCTTGGTAAGCAACTCCAATGTAGATTTGGCCTTGAGTTTTAGGTTATTGTCCTGCTGAAAGTTTAATTCATCTCCCAGTGTCTGGTGGAAAGCAGACAGAACATATTTAAAAAAACAACAACATTTTAGTCATTTAGCAGACTTACAGGAGCAATTAGGTTTAAGGGCATGTCGACAGAATTTTCACCTAGTCGGCTTGGGGATTTCGAACCAGTGACCTTTCAGTTACTGGCCCAACACTCCTAACTGCTAGGCAACCTGCCACCAGGTTTTCCTCCAGGAATTTGCCTCCATTCTGGGTTTTTTGTATACAGAAAAACTCCCTAGTCCTTAACAATTACAAGCATACCCATAACATGATGCAGCCACCACTATGCTTTAAAATATGGAGAGTGGTACTCAGTAATGTGTTGTATTGGATTTGCCTCAAACATAACATTTTGTATCAGGACAAAAAGTGAATTGCTTTGCCACATTTTTTACAGTATTACTTTAGTGCCTTGTTGCAAACAGGATGCATGTTTTGGAATATTTGTATTCTGTACATGCTTCCTTCTTTTCACTCTGTCAATTAGGTTAGTACTGTGGAGTAACTACAATGTTGTTGATCCATCCTCAGTTATCACAGTCATTCAACTCTGTAACTGGTTTAAAGTCACCCTCATGGTGAAATCCCTGAGTGGTTTCCTTCCTCTCCGGCAACCATGCTCAAAGGGATATTCAATGTCTGCTTTTTTGTTTTGTTTTTACCTACACTGTATCTACCAATACGTGCCCTTCTTTGTGAGGCATTGTAAAACCTCCCCGGTCTTTGTGGTTGAATCTGTGTTTGAAGTTCACTGCTCGACTAAGGGACTTACAGATAATTGTATGTGTAAGGTACAGGGATGAGGTAGTCATTCAAAAATCATGTTAAACACTATTATTGCACACAGAGTGAGTCCATGCAAGTGACTTGTTAAGCAAATTTTTACTCCTGAACTTATTTAGGCTTGCCATAACAAAGGGTTTGAAAACTTATTGAGTCAAGACATTTCAGCTTTTCATTTTTTATTAAATTTGTAAACCTTTCCAAAAACATGATTCCACTTTGACATTATGGGGTAATGTGTGTAGGCCAGTGATAAAACATCTAAATGTAATCCATTTTAAATTCAGGCTGTAACACAACAAAATGTGG
The DNA here is from genome assembly GCF_020615455.1 of Coregonus clupeaformis. Taxonomy (NCBI): domain Eukaryota; kingdom Metazoa; phylum Chordata; class Actinopteri; order Salmoniformes; family Salmonidae; genus Coregonus; species Coregonus clupeaformis. The sequence goes on along the minus strand of NC_059222.1, from coordinate 29,466,405 downwards.
AAAATGTTAAGGGGTGTGAATACTTTCTGAAGGCGCATCAACCATGATATTCAATTTGATCCTATTTTGAACAGGCCAACATGTTACCAGGGCATGCACAAGCTTCTCAGACTCCACAGTGGACAAGAACAAACTGATCCGAGCGATGTTATGCATTTGGAAAAATGACACTTTCTTGATTTTATAGAATTCACAGATTGTTCTCTCTGGTACCGCACGGCAAGCAGTACCTATGCACCAAGTCTGTAACCAACAGGACCCTGAACAGCTTCTACCCCCAAGCCATAAGACTGCTAAATAGTTAGTTAAATATTTAACCAAATAGCTACCCGGACTATCTGCATTGACCCTTTTTGCACTAACTTTTATTTTATTTTACTCATCACATACGCCGCTGCTACTGTTTATTATCTATCCTGTTGCCTAGTCACTTTAATCCTAGTTATACAGTATGTACATATCTACCTCAATTACCTCGTACCCCTGCACATCGACTTGGTACTGGTACCCCGTGTATATAGCCAAGTTATCGTTACTCCGTGGGTATTACAGCAGGTTGGTTGCACCTTCATTGGAAAGAAAGGGCTTGTGGTAATGGCTGGAGCGGAATTAGTGGAACAGTATCAAATACATCAAATACATGGTGACCATGTGATGGTGCCATTCCATTTACTCCGTTCCAGCCATTATTATGAGCCATCCTGCCCTCAGCAGCCTCCACTGTTGTGTATTTATTATTACGTGTTATCGCTTTTATATTATTTCTTTATTTTCTTTCTATCTGCATTGTTGGGAAGGGCCCGTAATTAAGCATTTCACTGTTAGTCTACACCTGCTGTTTACAAAGCATGTGCCAAATAACATTTTATTTTATTTGATCTGATGTTGCAGATGTGTGCTTCAAATGAGAGGTTAGAGTCAAAAGTTACACCAAGGTGTCTGGTGGTGGGGGAAGCTGCAATGGTGTCATCCTCCAGAGAAATTGCAAATGTGCTCAATATACAATACAATATATTTTATGAATGATTGATTAAATTAAACAATAGTCCTACATGAAAACACAACAAGAGAAACATATTAAGAGCTAAAAGGGTTGCAAAGAGATGGAATGTGACTGGTAACTATAGAAATGTACAAATAAACTACCAGAATTCTGAAAACATTAACAACTTTCAAGGACATAATATGTAAAATATACACTGAGTGCACAAAGCAGTAAGAACACCTGCTCTTTCCATGACATAGACTGACCAGGTGAAAGCTATGATCCCTTATTGATGTCACTTGTTAAATCCACTTAAATCAGTGTAGATGAAGGGGAGGAGACAGGTTAAAGAAGGATTTTTAAGCCTTGAGACAATTGAGACATGGATTGTGTATGTGTGCCATTCAGAGGGTGAATGGGCAAGACAAAATATTTAAGTGCCTGTGAACGGTGTATGGTGGTAGGTGCCAGGCGCACCGGTTTGTGTCAAGAACTGCAACGCTGCTGGGTTTTTCATGCTCAACAGTTTCAATATGTCTTTGTTGTCAATGTTTTGGGGCCAACTGGTGGCAGTTGTGAAAAAAGATTTATGTGAACTACAGTATTCTTTGGGTGATTCTTAAAACATGAAAACAAGGCTTACCATTTTCTTTCTTGCCAACGAAGTCCCAGATTTTATCAGCTCTCTTCTCTGGTGTGTTCTCATCATCAGGAAGATTCCTCTAGTCCTCTTTGGAGATCATGTTGAATATCGACTATAAACAGAACGTTTGTTTAATCATTATAGAGATTTGAGCAGCACGGAAAACATGATGCTAACACATCTAATCTCTTACACCTATTTCACAATGACTCTACGACTCACCTTGACAATCTCTTGGATCACGTTCTTGGTGATTGATCCGTTGTGGTCGACGTCGTACAAGCTGAACGCCCATTCCAGTTTCTGTTTGGTCTTCCCAGAGGAGGTCAGGTGCAGCGCGACGATGTACTCCTTACAGTCCAGTGTCCCATCACTGCAGGATTCAAAATAATTGAATTACACCGTATCTATAAGCCACAAGCAATAATTATGCAGAGCAGTGCAAATCAGTAGATACATTCTAATGATCATATAATCCATACATCCATCCATCCATCCATCTGTTACCTGTTGGAGTCAACGCTTCTTAAGACATGGTGTGCGTAGGCCTTGGGGTCTGCGTCGGGGAAGAAGTTGGCATAGAAGGCCTCAAACTGCTTGCTGATTAGCCCACTGGGACACTCTTTCAGGAAGGTCTGGTACCTATTGAAGATGAAATAAAGAAGGATCAGACAGTGGCTACACCTCAAATGACACCCTATTCGCCATAAAGTGCACTTCTTTTGACCAGAATTGTAGGTTCTAGGTACCAGGTACATACAGTGCCTTGCAAAAGTATTCATCCCCCTTGGCGTTTTTCCTATTTTGTTGCATTACAACCTCTAATTTCAATTGATTTTTATTTGGATTTCATGTAATGGACATACACAAAATAGTCCAAATTGGTGAAGTGAAATGAAAACAATAACTTGTTTCAAAAAATTCTAAAAAATAAATAACGGAAAAGTGGTGTGTGCATATGTATTCACCCCCTTTGCTATGAAGCCCCTAAATAAGATCTGGTGCAACCAATTACCTTCAGAAGTCACATAATTAGTTAAATAAAGTCCACCTGTGTGCAATCTAAGTGTCACATGATCTCAGTATAATACACCTCTTCTGAAAAGCCCCAGAGTCTGCAACACCACTAAGCAAGGGGCACCATGAAGACCAAGGAGCTCTCCAAACAGGTCAGGGACAAAGTTGTGGAGAAGTACAGATCAGGGTTGGGTTATAAAAAAAAATATCAAAAACGTTGAACATCCCACAGAGCACCATTAAATCCATTATTAAAAAATGGAAAGAATATGGCACAACAACAAACCTCTCAAGAGAGGGCCGCCCACCAAAACTCATGGACCAGGCAAGGAGGGCATTAATCAGAGAGGCAATAAAGAGACCAAAGATAACAGGAGCTGCAAAGCTCCACAGCGGAGATTGGAGTATCTGTCCATAGGACCACTTTAAGCCGTACACTCCACAGAGCTGGGCTTTATGGAAGAGTGGCCAGAAAAAAGCCATTGCTTAAAGAAAAAAATAAGCAAACATGTTTGGTGTTCGCCAAAAGCCATGTCGGAGATTCCCCAAACATATGGAAGAAGGTACTCTGGTCAGATGAGACTAAAATTGAGCTTTTTGGCCATCAAGGAAAACACTATGTCTGGCGCAAACCCAACACCTCTCATCACCCCGAGAACACCATCCCCACAGTGAAGCATGGTTGTGGCAGCATCATGCTGTGCGGATGTTTTTCATCGGCAGGGACTGGGAAACTGGTCAGAATTGAAGGAATGATGGATGGCGCTAAATACAGGGAAATTCTCGAGGGAAACTTGTTTCAGTCTTCCAGAGATTTGAGACTGGGATGGAGGTTCACCTTCCAGCAGTACAATGACCCTAAGCATACTGATAAAGCAACACTGGAGTGGTTTAAGGGGAAACATTTAAATGTCTTGGAATGGCCTAGTCAAAGCCCAGACCTCAATCCAACTGAGAATCTGTGGTATGACTTAAAGATTGCTGTACACCAGCAGAACCCATCCAACTTGAAGGAGCTGGAGCAGTTTTGCCTTGAAGAATGGGCAAAAATCCCAGTGGCTGGATGTGCCAAGCTTATAGAGACATACCCCAAGAGACTTGCAACTGTAATTGCTGCAAAAGGTGGCTCTACAAAGTATTGACTTTGGGGGGGTGAATAGTTATGCACGCTGAAGTATTTCTTGTTTGTTTCACAATAAAAACTATTTTGCATCTTCAAAGTGGTAGGCATGTTGTGTAAATCAAATGATACAGACTCTCCAAAAATCCATTTTAATTCCAGGTTGTAAGGCAACAAAATAGGAAAAATGCCAAGGGGGGTGAATACTTTCGCAAGCCACTGTAGCTGCTCCTCACTGTACTTGGTGTTCAGTTTCAGCTCTTGGACAAGGAGCCACTTTTGCTGTTGCCCATCTCTCCTTCTCTGTTTCGGGTTCTTCAGCTTACCCCCTCCCTTTCACTGTGCTCTGTATTTTCAGCTGTTTGAAGCTGGTGTACAAAACCGAAAGTAAAAGATGCAAAAACGAAATTTAAGACTGGGAAAGATAGAGAAATTACACATAGAATAGATCTACTGCTTCTTAGACATGCTTTCAATGAGAATGACAGCTCTATAACTCACAGTTCTATGTGAATTTGGTAGGGTCACCCAAAAAGTTACATATTGCAGCTTTAAAGAAATATACTTTTAATAAAATACAAATATATGTTTTTTGAAATACTCAATAAAGTCTGCAAAACATAAATTGGTCTCTTGTGCTGGGCAACATGTTTAATACAGAGTGGTGGTGACTCCTTACTCCACCTTCTCCATTCACTGCAATGCAATACACTGTATATGGGATACTTATTGGGTTGTAGAGAAATAAAAATCGCTGCCTGTCTCAGCTAAAGTGGGGTGGAAAATACTCAGCAGTGTTTCTACTAACCAAATATGGTTCGTTTTTGAGGGGGACTGTGTCGCACGGCCTGCTGTTGGCTTTTTACTCCGCCCCCCCTATAGCCCCCAATGCAATACACTGTAATAGACTGTGCATGGGATATACAGTATATTGGCTTGTAGAGAGAAAACGTTTCTACCTGTCTCAGCTAAAGTGGGATGGAAAATACTCAGTAGGGTCTATACTAACCAAATATGTATAGTTTACTGTTACAACTTTTCGACCCTTAGGTCTTCATCAGGCATCCATATCCCAGGTGGGGGTGGAAGGTCCTATATATAGGGGCAGTGCTCAATGACATCACTTCCTGAAACGGGAAGTAAAAATATATAATATCAGTTCACAATATCAACATTTAATATATCAAAATACTGTATATAACCACACATGAGGAATGTGATAAATATTTACAGTAATATATATACACAATATTCAATTAAGGTAAAAACAGTATTTTAGACATTTTAGAACTATAGAAATGGTTTCAAGTCAAACTCCTCATTAAGGCCAAGAGGAGACAGTGTGTTGAGCCTGTGGATAAAGAAAGACTGCCTTTGAAGTAGTTTCCTCTCAATGTCCTCTCCCCTGTGTGACATCTTGACGATTTCTATTCCAATGTATCTCAGCAAGCTAATAGGATGTCCAGCTTGTGCAAAATGAACAGCAACATGATTTTTTGTCTCACCTGTCTGTATATTGCTGCGGTGCTCACTAATCCAGGTCTTAAGGCTTCTGTGGGTTTACCATATGTAGGACAGACCACAGGGACATTTCAACATGTAAACAACATAGGTGGACATTGGTCTTTCTATAAACTAGGGTAAGCTTTTATTGTAGTGGGCAACTGTTTGGAACTTTTACAGAGTCATTAATAATAATTTGCCATTTGTTTTCATGTGAATACATTATGATATAAAGGGGGAACATACATTTAGATACATTTAATATAATTCATGAGTTGAATCACAACCTATGTTTAAACCCTTTTTAATGCTTGGGGTCTTCACAGATTTGTCATGTGACATTTGTCGTTATATCATATACTAAGCATTTAACAACTGAATTACACATTGAACTTGATCCTGTAAAATTCCTGGATATTGCTCTAATATGAAATACTCTGAGACCAGGTTGCATGTTATGGTGTGAAAGGTGTGAAAATAGTTTTCATGGGAACACATATCCAAAATAATGTCTGTGATTGCAAAATCGAACGCTTCTAACAGAAAGAGTAACTTTAACATGATTAATAAAACAAAAATCCACTGTCATTAACAGAGTTCTTCAATAATTATCCATAATACTGTAGTTGTTTGATGTGCATCTGATGTTAGCTGTTTAGTAGGAGGGGACATTGTCATGCTACATCAGCTGATTCAGTGATAATGAGATCATGTGATGCCGCACGTGATTGAACAACAGCCAACGTGCGGGAATTAATGTTGATCTAGAGGATTTACAGAAATATGTTATGTCTGTTGTTAGGGGGGGGGGTCAAGATAAATAGCCTACGTTTATTCCTGAGGTAAGATTACAATGACAGCTGTAGCCTTGTTTTCTGTTTAACTTACGGCAGATTTGTTACATTGAGCAGAGACAGTGTCAAGTTCATGAGTGAAAGTTTATGAGTGATTGTCGATAGAACACTAGCTGACTTGTGATGGGACAGTGAGTGAGTCTGTGTTACGTAGAGCCATCATCATGCACTTACGGCGCATGTGACAAATAACATTTGATTTGATGCACAACATGATTGCAATGTGTATACAAAACATTAATTTCTAAAGTCTTTCCCAAAAAACTTTCCAAATTAAATGTTGACTGCAAAGAAAGCATGCCTGGCATAATGATATCATGATGGTTTGTATTAATCGGTTGGGTGTTTGTTTTGCAAACTCCCATCACATGTCTAGTAGCATAAAGAAACATCTTAGCCAAAATCAAAGGTCCATTGAGAGCCGCACAGTGGAATAAAAGGGGGACTACTGCAAAAAAATAATGTTTACTCAAAAGTGGTCTACTGATGTGGTTTAAGCATTGTTGTGGACAGAACATCAATTTTTGTATTTTTTCTATTAAAAAAGTGTGATTTCTGGGGGGAAAATATGAACATTTTCTAAATCTGTAGTTTTTCATAGGCCTACTTGTCGTCATTTATTTATGATTAATCTATATGATAATATTAATATTATTTTACATAGCCTGCCTGAATACATTGTTAGACAGTTTTAAAATACACTTTTTAATGGATTTGATGGGATTTTGTGTGTCGTATTTACGTTTTACATTTTAGTCATTTAGCAGACGCTCTTATCCAGAGCAACTTACAGTTAGTGAGTAAATCTATTTTGTTTTTGTTATTTTTACAATTTATTTGGAATTTTACAGGTTCAAAGTTGCAAAATGTCCAGAAAAAGCTGCCATACTTGCTACGCATAAGATGCAATAAGGTAGATGAACGAGTCCCATCCTCTCCGAAAAGAAAAAGTGAAACCACAAAGTTGGAGAACCAGCATGAAGAATAAAGACCCTAAAAAATATTAGGAAATATTAAACAAAGGATGAAACTACAACAAAACATATAGACATGAGATGTCCCTTGCTGATAGTATCCTAAAAAAGAGGAACATTTCAAGCAAAGAGAGAGAGAAGGCAGAAAAGCTGCAGCAGCGGAAAAATATATACTGTATAATGCAAGTGCTTCCCAGAGAATGCAGAAGATGAGAGCAACCAAAAATGTGCTAAGAATACACTTACACGAACAGAATTACAGAAAAAGAAAGAGAAGAATGCAAAGCTGGCTTTAAAAGATATCGAACCGATAGAGCAGCTAGGTCAAAAGAGGAGCATGAAATAGACTAAGTAAAAAGACGGGACAAATATGGTCAGAACAAAGAAAAGGCAAAACAGAAGGAACAGGCAAAGCAGGTCAAAGCACAACAAGAGAAATTCTAGCAGAGAGAATTTGTCTCAATGAACTAGAGCAGGGGTGTCAAACTCATTTTAGCTCAGGGGCCACATGGAGGAAAATCTATTCCCAAGTGGGCCGGACCGGAAAAATCATGGTATATATAACTTAAAAACAACAACTTCAGATTGTTTTCTTTGTTTTAATACGATCAACATACAACATAAAGCTGGAGCCTGAGGACAGTGTGTCCAAAATAGTACAAGCACAACATCACTATTAATCATAAAACACGTCAAGTTTATTTGAAAATTCTAAAGAAAAAGAACACACAAACACACAATGCCTCAGTGATTAACATAACTGTTTCACAGATCACAGAACTATATCAGGGTGTCATTTCTCAGGCAGAAATGTAGATAAAAATAATGAAATCCTGTTCCCCAAACAAGTGCAAGAACCACAGAGTCAAGAATAGGTTAAATATACAAATAAAATAAAATCAATTAAAAACAATAGCACATCAACATAAAAACATATAAACATAAAGCTGGAGCCTGAGGACAGTGTCCAAAAGCACAACATCACTATTAATCATAAAACACCTCAAGTTATTTGAAAGTTCTGAGGACAAAGAACACACAAACACACAATGCCTCAGTGATTCACAGAAGTATATCACAGATCACAGAACTATATCAGGGTGTCATTTCTCAGGCAGAAATGTAGATAAAAAGAATGAAATCCTGTTCCCCAAACAAGTGCAAGAACCACAGAGTCAAGAATAGGTTAAATATACAAATAAAATAAAATCAATTAAAAACAATAGCACATCAACATAAAAACATATAAACATAAATGCTCAAACTCCCGTAACAGTCCAGTTATTTTATCTTTGAACCGCTTCATGTCTGCCACGTTGGGTCGCGCACACATTTTTCAGACAGGGGAAGTGAGCTGCATCACCACCGGCAAGTTGCGTCTCCCACAATGACAGCTTCAACTTGAAAGAACGTATGCTGTCATAATACTGCATGACAACTTTGTTGCGCCCTTGCAGCTGTTTGTTCAAGTTATTCAGGTGCTCTGTAACATCCACCATAAATGCAAGGTCCGGCATCCATTCTGCGGAATGAAATTCTAACACTGGTTTGCCCTTTTCTTCCATGAACTGTTCAATTTCTTCTCGTAAATCAAAGAAACGCCTCAGCACAGCACCTCGGCTTAACCATCTTACCTCAGTGTGGTATGGCAGGCCATAGATGTGGTCTTTCTCTCTGAGAAGGCTGTCAAACTGACGGTGATTCAGGCTTCTGGATCGGATGAAATTAACAGTTTGGATGACCACCTTCATGACGTTATCCATCTTTAATGACTTGCAACACAAAGCCTCCTGGTGCAAAATACAGTGAAAAGTCAAAAAATCACGTCCTCCATTTGCAGATTGCACTTTCTCTCTGAACTTTGTCACAACGCCTGCTTTTTTCCCGATCATTGAGGGCGCACCATCTGTAGCCAGGCTGACAGCGCGGGACCAGTCCACTCCGACCCTGTCCAGCGCGCCCGACGAGTGCGGTAAAAATATCAGCTGCTGTCGTTGTATCTGTCATCGGCACCAACTCCACAAACTCCTCGGTGACGGTCAATGTGTCATCAACTCCGCGGATGAAAAAATGGCCAGTTGTGCAACATCTGTAATGTCCGTGCTTTCATCAATTGCAACCGAAAACGCAATAAATGACTTTACTTTTTGCTTCAACTGGCTGTCCAAATCCACTGAAAGATCGGAAATCCTGTCTGCAACTGTGTTTCTTGTCAGGCTGATATTTGCAAAAGCCTGCCGCTTTTCAGGGCACACAATCTCCGCTGCCTTCGTCATGCATATATTTACAAATTCACCCTCACTAAATGGTTTTGAAGCCACTGCGATTTCATTAGCAATGAGGTAGCTAGCTTTCACTGCAGCATCACTGATGTCTCGGCTGTGAGTAAACACAGACTGCTGTTTCTTCAGACCCGCCAACAGTTCATTCACCTTCTCTCATCTCCGCTGTCCTTGAAAGTTGTCATATTTGTCGGCATGAAGACTCACATAGTGGCGACGAAGGTTATATTCTTTCAGCACTGCAACATGCTCTGAACACACCAAACATACAGCTTTCCCATTCAATTCCGTGATTAAATAGGATGACAATTTTTCTTGGAACACTCTGCACTCTGCGTCCACTTTTCTCTTTTTTGACAGAGACATATTGGGGCAATGAGGGTGCCAAAGCACATCATGTTAAAAGTAGAAGCCGTAATAAATATCGCGGGCAAAACAAAGTAGCTCATTGGCTGCACGTGCTTGACCTACTTGCTCTGCCCCGGTATAAACAGTTTGCTTGCTTAACACAATTGCTATTGCGCCATCCAGTGGACGCAATTGGAACAGCAGTTTATTTTATAGAAAAATTGCAGCGCATTTTTTTTTTTTTTGGGGTTGAAATCATCTCGCGGGTCGGATTAAACCCGTTTGCGGGCCTTATCCGGCCAGCGGGCCGTACGTTTGACACCCCTGAACTAGAGGATAAATTAGAAAACAGAGAAAGCAACTTCAACATTCTAAAAGAGCCTTGCAGACGGCATGCCAAGATGTACAGGTTCCATCTGCCAGAAGGAAGAGCTTTCAAAGGGCTGAAGCCTATATGCCTGAAGCCTGTATGCCAAAACAGGCAGCACAATATGTCACTACTACCATGGAACTCATTGACAAGGCCTCACCGAGAAAGGCAGCCATTTTCCGTCAGAAGAACATCAGAACCACAACAGAGAGGAAGTTGGAAGTGGCAGTTGTTGAAGCAGTAGCCAAAGGTCTATCGAAGTCCAGACAATCTGCAACTAGGAAGGCTTTGACTTGTTCACTGAATATGATTAAGAAATACAAACTACAAAGACAGTTTGCTAAAGTGAAAGCCAACCTCCCAGAACACACAGTATTGGGCATCCTGGACTTTGCCGAGAACTACCTTTGCAAGTACTAGCAAGAGCCCCAGGGGGCTTACTGGACCCAAGAGAGTGCTACACTGCCCCCCTTGATAATGTACTAAACATGTGGGAAATGCCCGAAGACCATCACAGAAAGTTATATAATGATATCAGATGACCTCAAGCATGACTACAATGCAGTCAATGCATTTCAAACTGCAGCTGTTGATCACATGAAAAACCAAAGAAATCTGAAGCTCAACAAGTTCTAAAGATACTCTGATGGCTGTGGTGCACAATACAAATCAAAACGAACTATATCTGATGTTAGCTATGCTGTGTCTGATTTTGATTTCCCCAAACAACACAACTACTCTGGCTCCAGGCATGGTAAAGGTGCCAGTGATGGGGAAAGTGCAGTAATCAAGAGCCATGCAACAACAGCAGTGAAGGTTGGCCAAGCCCTGATCAGAATCTGACAATGGAAGCATCTCCAGATACAGTACCAATTACCTCCGTACCATGTTCTTCATTCCCAGTGAGGACATTGAAAGAAACAGAAGTCACCGTAGTCTGGACCAAGTGCCTGGCACCATGAAGTTGGATTGCATCAAAACAGGACGGGGTAGTGGCCACCAGAAACCTCAGCTGCTTCTGTGATTCTTGTGTCCTTGGGATTGGAGTCTGTGAGAATGGATTATATGTTGAGCAATGGAGAGAGGTGAAACTTCATAGTCTGCATGGTAAGTAACACATTGCTTACATTATGTAAATCAGTTTGATATTAAATGACTTATTTCAGTAACCTCATGTGATTCTTTGTTTCCATACCAGAACTTTGAAATAAATGCCAGAGACAGATGTGCCAGAGACCAGATGTACCAGAGACCAGATGTACCAGGTGACAGTGACCAGACGGATGACAGCATCACACACACACGTGCACACACACACACACACACACACACACACACACACACACACACTCACACGCACACACACACACACACACAGGGTGCTGATTGATGGTAGTGGTGATAAAGAGAGAACATGCTGTATGTGAAAATAGGGTATACAGTGTAACAAACACATACACAATGCTTGAAGAGTTTACTGATTATATGAATTTCATTATTATTGTCAATGATTTTCTTGACAGAACCCATTGTATTATTTTATTATTATATCAACTATTAAAAAATATAGAAATTATGTTGTTTATCTTTTTCATTCTTCAGGAATGTTTAGCATAGCTATAAATGATAGGGAAATTGACTAAAGCACAAATAGACTTCGCTATATAATAGCCAGGTGTGAGGGCCGTCACCGACCAAGAGGATTGGGTGATTTTGCTCACACCCACTCAAATGCAAGCTGCTGCTACTCTGTTTATCTTATATCCTGTTGCCTAGTTCCATTACCCCTATACATACACTACACTGGATTTGGCTATTTCAGCCACACCCATTGCTGACAGGTGTATAAAATAGAGCACACAGCCATACAATCTCCATAGACAAACATTGGCAGTAGAATGGCCGTACTGAAGAGCTCAGTGACCTTCAATGTGGCACCGTCATAGGATGCCACCTTTCCAAGTCAGTTTGTCAAATTTCCCCGGTCAACTGTAAGTGCTGTTACTGTGAAGTGGAGATTGTGAAGTGGAGCCGCACACAAACCTAAGATCACCATGCGCAATGCCAAGCGTCGGCTGGAATGGTGTAAAGCTCGCCGCCATTGAACTCTGGAGCAGTGGAAACGCGTTCTCTGGAGAGATGAATCACGCTTCACCATCTGGCATCCAACGGACGAATCTGGGTTTGGCAGATGCCAGGAGAACACTACCTCTCCCAATGCATAGTGCCAACTGTAAAGTTTGGTGGAGGAGGAATAATGGTCTGGGAATGTTTTTCATGGTTCGGGCTAGGTCCCTCAGTTCCAGTGAAGGGAAATCTTAACGCTACAGCATACAATGACATTATAGACGATTCTGTGCTTCCAACTTTGTGACAACAGTTTGGGCAAGCTCTTTCCTGTTTCAGCATGACAATGCCCCCGTGCACAAAGCGAGGTCCATACAGAAATGATTTGTTGAGATCGGTGTGGAAGAACTTGACTGGCCTGCACAGAGCCCTGACCTCAATCCCATCGAACACCTTTGGGATGAATTGCAATGCTGACTGCAAGCCATGCCTAATTGCCCAACATCAGTGCCTGACCTCACTAATGCTCTTCTGGCTGAATGGAAGCAAGTACCCGCAGCAATGCTCCAACAGTGGAAAGCCTTCCCAGAAGAGTGGAGGATGTTATAGCAGCAAGGGGGGGACCAATTCCATATTAATGCCCATGATTTTGGAGATGTTCGACGAGCAGGTGTCCACATACTACCTCCATCACTCCAGTATCCCTGCACATGTAAATATGGTATTGGAACTGACTTTTTAAATATTTCCTGTATATAGTATGCTTACTTACTTACTTAATTGTGTGTCTCAGATTTCCTATTCTTATTTCTCATGTGTTTTTTTCTAGTAATACATTGTTATTGATTATTGCATTGTTGGATTTTGAGTTTGCAAGGAAGGCATTTCACTGTACTTGTGCATGTGAAATTAAAACTTGAAACTACTAGGCATGACAAGAAAAGACGCGGTGTCCATGTTTCATGTGACATTTTTAATGACATCTTGATGTTTTGTTGTTGCTAGGTGGAGTTATGGTCTCATTGTGCATATCTAGAATTGTATTCCTGTTATTACACATTTAAAGCTTCAAGAAAATCATATTTAAATGTACACTACCAGTCAAAGGTTTTAGAACACCTACTCATTCAAGGGTTTGTCTTTAGTTTTACTATTTTCTACATTGTAGAATAATAGTGAAGACATCAAAACTATGAAATAACACATATGGAATCATGTAGTAACGAAAAAAGTGTTAAACAAATCAAAATATATTTTATATTTGAGATTCTTCAAATATCCACCCTTTGCCTTGATGACAGATTTTGCACACTCTTGTCATTCTCTCAACCAGCTTCACCTGGAATGCTTTCCCAACAGTCTTGAAGGAGTTCCCACATATGCTGAGCACTTGTTGGCTGCTTTTCCTTCACTCTGCGGACCGACTCATCCCAAACCATCTCAATTTGTTTGAGGTCGGGGGATTTTGGAGGCCAGGTCATCTGATGCAGCACTCCATCACTCTCCTTCTTGGTAGAATAGCCCTTACACAGCCTGAAGGTGTGTTGGGTCATTGTCCTGTTGAAAAATAAATGATAGTCCCACTAAGCCCAAACCAGATGGGATGGCTTTTCGCTGTAGAATGCTGTGGTAGCCATGCTGGTTAAGTGTGCCTTGAATTCTAAATACATCACAGACAGTGTCACCAGCAAAGCACCCCCACACAATAACACATCCTCCTCCATTCTTTACGGTGGGAAATACACATGCGGAGAACATCTGTTCACTCACACCGAAGCCAAGGCAACATCCGCACTGAGCTAAAGGGTAGAGCTGCCGCTTTCCAGGAGCGGAACTCTAACCCGGACGCTTATAATTAATCCTGCTATGCCCTCCGACGAACCATCTAACAGGCAAAGAGTCAATACAGGACCAAGATTGAATCGTACTACACTGGCTCCGACGCTCGTCGGATGTGGCAGGACTTGCAAACTATTACAGACTACAAAGGGAAGCACAGCCGCGAGCTGCCCAGTGTCACAAGCCTACCAGACGAGCTAAATCACTTCTATGCTCGCTTCGAGGCAAGCAACACTAAAGCATGCATGAGAGCATCAGCTGTTCCGGATGACTATGTGATCACGCTCTCCGTAGCCGATGTGAGTAAGACTTTTAAGCAGGTCAACATTCACAAGGCCGCAGGGCCAGACGGATTACCAGGACGTGTACTCCAAGCATGTGCTGACCAACTGGCAAGTGTCTTCGCTGACATTTTCAACATGTCCCTGACTGAGTCTGTAATACCAACATGTTTCAAGCAGACCACCATAGTCCCTGTGCGCAAGAACACTAAGATAATCTGCCTAAATGACTACCGACCCGTAGCACTCACGTCTGTAGCCATGAAGTGCTTTGAAAGGCTGGTCATGGCTCACATCAACACCATTATCCCAGAAACCCTAGACCCACTCCAATTTGCATACCACCCCAACAGATCCACAGATGATGCAATCTCTATTGCACTCCACACTGCCCTTTCCCACCTGGACAAGAGGAACACCTACGTGAGAATGCTATTCATTGACTAAAACTCAGCGTTCAACACCATAGTGCCCTCAATGCTCGTCACTAAGCTAAGGACCCTGGAACTAAACACGTCCCTCTGAAACTGGATCCTGGACTTCCTGACGGGCCGCCCCCAGATGGTAAGGGTAGGTAACAACACATCTGCCACGCTGATCCTCAACACGGGGGCCCCTCAGGGTTGCGTGCTCAGTCCCCTCCTTCACCCATGACTGCATGGCCAGGCACAACTCCAACACCATCATTAAGTTTGCCGACGACACAAAGTGGTAGGCCTGATCAACGACAACGATGAGACAGCCTATAGGGAGGTCGTCAGAAAACTGGTCGATTTTTGCTCACCGTTCTTGTGATCATTTTGACCCCACGGGGTGAGATCTTGCGTGGAGCCCCAGATCGAGGGAGATTATCAGTGGTCTTGTATGTCTTCCATTTCCTAATAATTGCTCCCACAGTTGATTTCTTCAAACCAAGCTGCTTACCTATTGCAGATTCAGTCTTCCCAGCCTGGTGCAGGTCTACAATTTTGTTTCTGGTGTCCTTTGACAGCTCTTTGGTCTTGGCCATAGTGGAGTTTGGAGTGTGACTGTTTGAGGTTGTGGACAGGTGTCTTTTATACTGATAACAAGTTCAAACAGGTGCCATTAATACAGGTAACGAGTGGAGGACAGAGGAGCCTCTTAAAGAAGAAGTTACAGGTCTGTGAGAGCCAGAAATATTGCTTGTTTGTAGGTGACCAAATACTTATTTTTCACCATAATTTGCAAATAAATTCATTAAAAATCCTACAATGTGATTTTCTGGATTTTTTTCTTCTGAATTTGTCTGTCAAATTTTAGAATTTTGGTTCCAACCGCCGTGTCTTTGTGAGACGGATGATCGCCGTATGTGTATTTCCCACCGTAAAGCATGGAGGAGGAGCTGTTATGGTGTGGGTGTGCTTTGCTGGTGACACTGTCTGTGATTTATTTAGAATTCAAGGCACACTTAACCAGCATGGTTACCACAGCATTCTGCAGCAATAAGCCATCCCATCTGGTTTGGGCTTAGTGGGACTATCATTTGTTTTTCAACAGGCCAATGACCCAACACACCTCCAGGCTGTGTAAGGGCTATTTTACCAAGAAGGAGAGTGATGGAGTGCTGCATCAGATGACCTGGCCTCCACAATCCCCCGACCTCAACCCAATTGAGATGGTTTGGGATTAGTCAGTCCGCAGAGTGAAGGAAAAGCATCCAACAATGCTCAGCATATGTGGGAACTCCTTCAATACTGTTGGGAAAGCATTCCAGGTGACGCTAGTTGAGAGAATGCCAAGAGTGTGCAAAGCTGTCATCAAGGCAAAGGGTGGCTATTTGAAGAATCTCAAATATAAAATATATTTTAATTTGTTTAACACTTTTTTGGTTACTACATGATTCCATATGTCTTATTTCATAGTTTTGATGTCTTCACTATTATTCTACAATGTAGAAAATAGTAAAAATAAAGAAAAACAGTTGAATGAGTAGGTGTTCTAAAACTTTTTACCGGTAGTGTATATCAAACCAAATTCTGACCCTGATGTCACACATTGGCCCCTTTATTTATAGAAAGACCCACATGCAGGTAATCAGGCCTTTGATCTTAAATCTTTGTCCTGAGCGAGGGTCGGTGAATGAGTCACATTTATATGTGAAACTGCATTGAGCACATTGGCCACATTTGTAATTTCCCTCCGGGACCCCGTCCAAGAAGGTTTCCCTTTTCTCTGGGGGGTAATCAGATTTGGCCACAATGTCTCTCACATTTGGGGATCTTTTAAAGACCATACGTGGGTTATGTTTAAAGATGGGTTTCAGTTGTGGGTCAGTGTCAACAATGTACTAGTGCTTCCTGATAATGTCCTTAAATGCTTTCCCCAAGGGTGAGTATCGGGTGAAGCATGAGGGGACGCGTTCTGCTTTTTCTTTTACTTTTGGTTGAAGGTTTCCCAACTGTGTTAGCCCTTCAAAACAATCATTGTCATGTTTTACCCCCCAAAAAAGATATGCCCTTTCCTTAAACTTTTGTGTGAGATCCGTGGTCTGTTTCTGGTATTAAGCATCAGAACAACATATCCTTTTAATGAGGCTGAATTGACTTACAGGGAGACTTTTAATGAGTGGACATGGATGGAAGCTGTCCCCTCTAAGGAGGGTGTTCCTGTCCGTAGGTTTCCTGTAGAGATCTGTCGAGATGGAGGTTTTGCCCTTAATAACCATCACATCAAGAAAACTGATTTGGGATAGGTCATAGTTAATGGTGAAACAAAGGTGCTCATTCATAAAGTTTAGATAGGCATGGAATTCCAAGAGTTCTTCCTGGGTCCCTGTATACGCTGTAGATCAGGAAAATATAATCTAAATATCTCAGAATTAGGAAAATATTGGGGAGAAATGGGTTAAGATCTGGATTAAGCACCACCTGTTTTTCAAACATTCCTAGCTACATGTTAGCATAATTAGGAGCCATAGTGCTCCCCATCGCTGTCCCTTTGTTTGGTAAGAAAAAGGCTCCTCTGAAGAGAAAATTGTTGGAGGTTAGTACCAGTTCAGCCAAGTCCACAATACAATTGGTTCTGGGAAGAGCATTAGGGGGACATTCACTGAGGTAGAACTTGAGGGCCTCTAGGCTGCCCTGGTGGGGGATGTTAGTATATAGACTGGTAACATCAAAAGTAAAAAATATATAATTTTCTGGTATACAGTCCACAGATTTCAGGAGATTGATGAAAATCTATAGAGTCTCTGGTGTACGTGGGGAGAGAGCTCGCCCAGGGCTTCTCAAAGTCTACAAAGGTAGAAATGTTCTCTGTCAGTGATCCGTTACTACTCACAATGGGCCTGTCTGGTATAGCTGGCATCTTTTGAATTTTTTGGAGAGTGGGCAGTCAACTTTCATATATTCGTATTCTGTCTTTGTAATTTCCTCTTCATTTAAAAACTTAAGACAGTTTATCGTGGATCAGAGACTTGAATTGATTAGTAGGATCCCTGAGAATGTCATTTTCATAGTCTGCAGCATTTTACATAACTATTGCACCTCCTTCATTGGCAGGTTTTATAATGATAGTGGAGTCATTCTTGAGTTCCATAAGGGATTCTTTCTCTGCTTTGGACATATTGTGGAATACCTTGTATTATCGTTTCTTAGCCAGGAGATTATGTACATCTTTCTCATCTAGGTGGCAGTATTTTTCAAGAGAGGATTTCTTTAGGGAGGTATAAATGTGCTTTTTCTCTTAAAATATGTATTTTCCCTTATCATGTCCGCAGAGCGAGAGTCAAGTTCATTGTCAATCAGGTTATCAATGGAAAGAGCATTAGCACTATGTCCTGTCTGGTTACTTGTCTCATTCAATGGATTTACATTGGCAGGTGCAAAAGGAGCAACCCCATTGCCAAATAATTCAGTCAATCTCAAGCTGCAGAAAAACTTTTGGAAGTCTATAACGGTATCAAAGTCATTGGTCTTTGCCTTTGGAACAAATGACAGTCCCTTACCTAAGGCAGATGAGCATGTGTCAGATATAGACCTGTTGGACAAGTTAATTACAATGTCTTGCGCCGTGTGAGTCGAGGGGGACTTTGGGTGTTGTGCGTTATCAACATTGCAATGTTTTGAAAGGTGGGCTTTTATTTTGAAGGTTTTGTCATTATCATACAAAAGTGATGTCATTGTTTGTGCTGCACGCAAAATACTAGTTGGTATAGAGCCCCACAGTGGAGGTGTCATAATACCCATAAAACCTAGCGGTCAAACAGGGAAGTAGTTCCAATGGTTTTTCCACATAGGGAATTTTTTGAAACACTTAATAGGGGCTGTGTTTTGTGTAGGCTTACGCTGGCGTGACGTTTTGATAACCATGTAAATCTCTCTCGGACATGGTGACTTTGATCAATATAGTCGGTTGGTATCAAAATAGACATCATGCAAGACTACAAATCCCTGCACGTCATCTCTAGCTGACACCTTTGCTAACAGGTATTGTGCACAGGAGGTTGGTGGCACCTTAATTGGGGAGGACAGGCTCAATGGCTGGAGCGGAATTGGTGGAATGGTATCAAATACATGGTTTGATACCATTACATTTGCTCTGTTGCAGCCATTATTATGAGCCATCCTCCCCACAACAGCCTCCACTGGTATTGTGTCAATTTTAGCTAACATTACATAGTTAATCCAGAGATTCTTACCTTTGCCTCTATTCAGCAGTCTCGTCCAGATCACCATGGTATTTGTAGTTCTTTATGATAGCCACATTAGCAGTTAATTAGCATTTGATTTTTTGCGGTAAATACAGGCGAATATATTGACAAATGTCACCTTGTCCTAGAGAGATTTACACGGTTATCAAAACATCACGCCAGGATAAGCCTACACGAAACATAGCCATTAGTTGTTTGTTTTTTTAAACACCTATGGGAAAATGTATGGTGGAAAAACAATTGGAACCATTTCCCTGTTTGACTGCTAGGTTTTATGGGTATTATGACTCATACTGTGGGACTCTATTGTCGCTGCGCTTTGAGTGACGTAAGACAATACTAGGGGCGTGGACTCAATTCTCCACATTCGCAGCATAACCTATTTAACGGCATCTGAGACGATTATTAGTTACATTGTTTCCTTCTGTCAATCTGTTATTGCGATGGCACAAGCCGATACAAGAAACGAAGTAGCAGAGCGCATTGGATACATCACACGAGTCCAGAATTTTAGCGCGTGCCACCGATTGCACAGGTACCAGTGCAATCCTTTTCTATCTTTTTTGTTGTTGTTGAATAGGACGACGCAATAGGCAGCTTAATGCAGGGTTGCGAGACGAGTGCAAGATGGAAAGCATTCTGTTATTATTTTGTTTCCAGTGAGCCGTTTTATTTGATAGAAGGAAGAGTTTTAACGCCACTAAACGAAACTGGAATGAAGTAAAACGTGTTGCGTCAATCTCGGAAGCTCATGGGATCTGTAGTTCTATTGTAGAGACAGCTAAGCCATCAACTTCTTAAAATGTTTAAACGTTTTTATTATCTATTTTTGTTTAATTGAAACCTCATGTATTGTATTGTTGTCTCTCCAGCCCGACATTGAGTGATGAGGTAAACAAGAGGATATTTGGGAAGTGTAACAATCCCAATGGCCATGGACACAACTACAAAGGTCAGTCATTCTCCAAGGTCTCATCCAAACCAATTCTGTTGTCAGTTATTGTCTGATTCACAGTTGGCCAATAGGTTACATAGCTAGCCAGTTCCATAACTTCAAACCGGGTCCAACCCAATGTTTATCTAAGGCTCTGTTGTCTTTTCTTTTTGTAGTAGAGGTGACAGTACGGGGAAAGGTAAGTCCCACCTGAGACTCTCCGTACTCCAATATCCATAATGACACCACTTACCAAACATTATTGCCATGGTTGCTACTGTTTGAAACACACCAGTAAATCACATGACACTCTCATGATATGAAAGCAGTCTGCCTCCTGGGTAATGGATGTTGGACACACAGTCACAGAGCTTCTCTTTGTCCATCCCCAGATCGATCGTCACACAGGCATGGTGATGAACCTTACAGATCTGAAGCAGCACATCGAGGTGAGACCCTCCCTTTCTTCCAGGCCTGGATTTGACTTTTTGATTTACAGCTAAGGCTATGCTTTGACAGCGTAGGCTGCTAGACTATTAATTTCTTAATTCATTCATTTCACATGTAAAGCACATTATAGGGAATAAGGAAAATAATGCATTAATTTATTACTGTGTTATTTACAAACTCATGTATAATCCTGATACAGGAAGTCATCATGATTCCGTTGGACCATAAAAATCTGGATAAGGACGTCCCATACTTTGCCAATGTTGTCAGGTGTGTGCCCCTCCCTACTGGACTGTAGCCTTATGTTTATGGGTAACGGGTGGATTTTCAGTTCGGAGCACGTGATTCAGAGTTTCCATGGTTTTAACTGTTTTGTCTGCTGTGCAGCACAACCGAAAACGTGGCTGTATATATCTGGGACAACATGGTCAAGCAGCTACCAGCCAATCTTCTCTACGAGGTCAAGATTCACGAGACTGACAAGAACATTGTTATTTATCGAGGAGAATAGCCAGCCACATTCAATGCCTTGTAATTAGGTAGATCGTTACTAATATATATTATGTAGTATGCACATCTCATGTTTGAGTTCATAGATGGACTTATACAATGTGTTATGAGAGTATTAAAGTACAGAGTTGGGGTTATTCTATTGAATAGTATTGTTACTATTGTGCATCATTTGCTGGTGCAATCCACTCGACAACTTTGTTACAATAAATGGAAAAGCTAATATTTAAACATGTTGCTTGTGCCTCTACAGTGCATCTACAATAGAGAACATCCAGAATGTACCTAACTACAGATTGACCACTAGAGGGCAAGATCTGAATGGCTCAAACCCAGTAAGCAGCTTGACTTGACTTAAATGTCTAGAACAGGGGTGTCAAATCCTAGGAGGGCATAGTGTCTGCTGGTTTTTCCTTTTAATTAAGACCTAGACAACCAGGTGAGGAGAGTTTCTTACTAATCAGTGACCTTAATTCAATCAAGTCCAAGGGAGGAGCAAAAACCTGCAGAGATTAAGCCCTCCGTGGAATGAGTTTGACACCTGTGGTCTAGTATGTCAAATCATTTAACAAAAAACCAACAGTTTGAGACTTTTAGTCACACTGTTCATGGGAACAAGCTAAAAGGAGCTTAGAAAAGCCATAGATACTAAATTATTTTGTTCCATTCTAAATTCTCATCAACTGATATTGATAAATGACCAATATTCAACAGTAGGCTACCATATTTCGTTAATTGCGGGACACACAATATTGTGGAGTGTCTCACATGGACTTGTTATGTTCCTTTTAAAAACATTACATCTCGTGACTTGTATAAGATCCTACAGTATGATCTTATACATGTACAGACCTGGAACATCATCTACCCTCCCCACCATCTGTCTTCTCTTCTCTTGTTATGAGCTCCTCCACATATTCATAAAGCATGTATATACTGTAGTATGTCCCAGCACCTTTATACACCAGAGTGCCCTTACGTGATTTATGGAGATAGTTCCCGCTTGTACTATGGCGTTAACGAGAAGCCAGTAGTAAGGTTTTTCATCTTCTAGACATGAAATAACAAATGTTTAGTGATGTATTATGCTCTCTTTCAGACCTCAGGGTTAGCCACAGCTAGCATGTACTGTAAATTAGAAACTGATTTTACACTGGTACTGTAGAATCCTGACGAAATGTCAGTCACAAATCATAGCTGACACAATGTCAACATACTGTAACTCATCATACAGTTAGGTGATGAGGCTTTGGGGCAGTATGTGTGCTTACAGATTGGTACTCAGCATGTGATGACCTATAGACTTAAACCATGTATTTTAGTAGGCCTACTTTCAAATGCTGTGTATGCAAACAGGATCCAAATGCATTGCACAATACAGAATCCTCTTAAGTGCATCTTGGTGTGTATTTTCTCCTCGCTGTTCATTCATTCATGGTTTAAAATCCGTAACCACAACCACTTTGTCTAACAAACTGCAATGCTGATCCTCTTAATATTCTTGTTATTCAGACCACAACATATGTGAAATATCATAAAGGTATACGTAGATGGGATGATGACACTGAAATGAGGGGGCCCTTCTCTGACAGAGTTATAATTCATTTGAAGAATGTACTGGGCGACTGTATAGTACAAGGCAAAATGTTACCACGGCACCAACCCCCAATTAATCAGATTCCAAAAATGTGCGTCATGCACCCGCAGACCTGCTGCTATGATCATGCTGGAGCACGACAGAGCAGGTCCAAGTTGCCCCTTAGAAATTGATCCTAGGTCAGATTTAGGTTTTCACTCCCAATAAGGTTTGGATCCAAGGAGGGTAGGTTGATCCTAGATCTGTGCATAATAGCAACCTTTAACTGGAGCAGTAGAGATGGCATCACACATCTCTGTGTAAATACACAGTGCTCTGGGCCCTATCATTACATCCACATACTAGGCAGTGAGATTATAGCAATTACCAGGTAAAAGCCTGTCATTACGGCTCTGCTTCATAGAAGGTGGTTTGATAGCATCTTCCAATGAGGATAATCGATGTGGTGCATTATGACCAGTGGGTTATGAACAGGTATCCAACCAGGGAATACTTTCTTTATTAGCTGTGTCTCTCCTGAAGACCTGCAGGTGATGATGATTCCTCAACATCGTTTTTGGGACTCGAAGCACAGCGATTTGATTACTTACTCAAACTGTATTGACAAACATATCACATATCAGTTGTAATTGTCTCACGAACATGTATGCAGAGTGAAACGTTCCCCCCCTCTTTTGCCGACAAATACTTGTTTCTACAGAGAAATGCATTGGTTTACACATTTGTGGTTTTACTGAAGCTGTGAGATGTCTTTTTGCATCCCCCCCACCCCAAACCCCCACTATGACAATGTCCAAAAGGGGTCCGTAATACACACACACAGCCCATGCTGGTTATCATTTAATGTGTATCATGCCAAACAAAAGACTCATTCACTGAGATGTGGCCCCAAGCCAGAACACAACCTTGATGATAAGCCGTACAAGGGCCTTGGAGGAGGAGGAACAATTATTCCACTGGCATCTAACTGGCTCTATCACAGAGGCTAGGGCTGAGGTGTAGAGTTTTAGGAGACTGGGAGATGGATTTAGTACATTTATTAAAGGAAGGGTTGGAATAAAGGTTGGGAAGCCAATGCGTTGGAATTCAATCAAACTGTCATCTGTTGGCTGCCAGCACACACAACTCTTATTCTGACAACTGGAAGCAGACATCTGTGAGGGGAGTCTACCTGGTGTTTGTCTTAATTTTTGTACCATGGGAAAAACAGCTATAGCTTACAGTTAATACCAAACTGTGGGCTTGATTGAATGGAGTCTCAAAGGTTTTCAAAACAGGAATGTTGGTACAGTTTGACCGAGTGCAGAAAAAGCCCTAATTTTTAACAAAGTCATCCAGGTAAAATGGTACAGTAAACTGAACTTGATGTCCAGCATCATACTCTCCACCGAGGTCAAATTCTTCAACTCCAGCTCACATCTGCTTCAACCTGGTGCTTGTGGAAAACTCTGAAATGTACTGTCATGCGATCCTCTTTGTCAGATAACGCTGGTGAAATTAATATTTTCCACCGTCATGGTGATTAAAAAGTGAAATTACCTGTCCTCTGCATGCCCCAAGATGAAACAAGCCAATCATCCTCCCTGTCATTTCTTCCACCTACTAAGTAAACATATAATTTCACGCATGGCGTCCTTCTCTCTTTCCCTGCCTCTAGAGATGTTGGGATGTAGTCTACAGGAGTGCTGTCAGATGTGAGATCTAAAGAGCTTAACCTAGAAAGGACAGGTTATGTCAGGTACTGTAGGAAGTCTTTGTATAGAGAGAAGTTAATGACTACAGACGGATCGGATAAATGTGGGGAAATACCGATAGATGTTCGTAACGCTTTAGAATAGCTTTCAAGTAATAAACATTAACCCTATAACAGGCAGCTCAGCTAATTTTGACAACCAATTTTAAATGAAATTAAACATGAATTTTGTTTGGCATATTTTATCATCTCATCCAATGCCATTTAGTAAAATGATCATGTGGTTTTCATTATCAGACTCCTATATATATTTTAAACACGTATTCAAAGATGGTTGAAAACCAGGAAGTGAGTGTGAGCAAAACAGGAACCTCATTTACCACACATTATTTTATACACTGATTGTGTATAAAATCGGAAATTACAAGGTTGTAAAATGTTGTTGAATGATTAATTTAAGAATGATTAAATTACTAATATGTTGTTGTTTTACAAATTTAAGAGCTCTTGAAAAATATGCTTTAGCAGGCAGTTGAGTTGCCCACTAAAGGAATGCTATTAAGTCAACGTTAGTGATATTGTTATGGGAATTTTTTGTGCAAATACAAATATCCTTTAAAATCATATCATTATTTACTGTCTGCCTGTTATCTTCAATATGTTTCACAATCTCATTCAGTAGATGTAATTTTACTGGTATTCATATTTTGACACACAAATGTTCATATTTTATTTATTTGATATCAGTCCTCATTTAACTAGGCCTATCTTCCATTACAAGTAAATGAAGCAGACATAATGTAAATTCATGTATCATTTTCGAGATTATTTAAAAAGTCTGTGCAAATTCCAATACAAAATTAGTTTACTCTAATTGGGCAACTCAACCGGCTGGTTGAGATGTTTGCAATGCATTAGCTATCAAAGTTTAAGTAATGCAAGCAAATATTATTAATTTATAGCCTATATTGAGGCTAAATACACATATTTTGCAGAACAAGAATTTATCTGATGATTTTTCTTGCTGTGCCAGTTTAAAGTGTTAATAAACTATTTATAAGTAGTGTAGATACTACATTTTAAACTTTTCTAATACCTGTACAATATTTCCTGTGTGTTTGATCAGTAAAGCTGTATTAAAACATGTTTTGTTGTCAGTGTTTGGTTTGATTATAGTGAAATTTTGCAGGTATTTCGATTTAGAGGATTAAGGGAATTCTGCCTCAGCATTTTCAGTTTGGTGCACTGGTTACTGTGCTCAGAATTACAGAGTGCTGAAAGTAGAGAGCTCTGTTACAGAAAACATTGCTGTCATTACCTTTTGACTAATTACACTGACACAGTACACTGAATAGATACAAACAAATAAAGATGTTTTATCTTTTTAGCAGTTCCAGGCACACTGAATCCCCTTTTTGTGAATTTTCTCCTTAGTTGTGTAGTGTATAGGGGGTTAACACAGAGCTCTCCTCCGGGGGGGGGGAATGTTCAAGCTCGTTTGTGTTTTCTTTTTGCGCGTCAGATCCCTCCTCCTCCCTCTCTCCATCCCCCTTCCTCCCTTCCTCCCTTCCTCCCTTTCTCCAGACAGATCTGTTCTTCTCAGGGTCAGGTAGCAAGGCTGCAGCGAGCACACACGCACACATGCACACACACACTCACAAACTCACACACACTCCCCAGAGCACCAGCGAGCACACACACTTGCTCCCCAGAGGCCGGTGGATGAAGACAGGATGGGGTGTAGCTCCAAGACAGAGATGTGAGGATGGAGAAGAGAGTGTGTGTCATCCAGACAGACTTCCATCAGTACAGACCCATCATCGCCATCCACAGCAAGCCACTGGCACATGTAAGAACCTCCTCTCCTCCTTCTCTTTGGATCCACTTCTCTGTGTCTGGTTCTGTGTCTGGTTCTCTCTCTCTCTCTCTCTCTCTCTCTCTCTCTCTCTCGCTCTACATGCTTGTTAAATTGGTTACAGCCCCTCCTCTGTTCTGCAGGAGGACTACCCCCTGAGTTAGGGGGTCTAGTGTGGGTCTCTACTCTTCCTGCAGGTGGAGTGAGTGAGTGAGTGAACTTATAAATCAGTGACTGAATGAGAGGAGGAATTTGTTGTTTTACTTGCTGCTTCTTCAGCAGGGAAGAGTAATAGTCTTCCCTAGTGGTTAGTTAACCTTGAGAGAGTGTTTATGGCTTTGACAGACAGTGATAATGTTGTCTGTCTAGAGAGACACTCTCACCGATGCAGCAAAGGAATGCAAACAGACTATCTATCAATCAGCCAGGTAGAAGACATGAGATCTTGTGTTGAAGAAATAGGAAGCAGTTTCGGGGATAATTTGGTTGAATGGTTGAAAATCAATATTGGTCTCAATGTTCTCTGAAAGGATGTAATATATTAGGGTTATTTTTATGTCAAGCTTGCATGTTTAGTTGTACTGAGAGTGAGTGGGACTTCATATTGCATGGTACAGTAATGTGTGAGTCAGATCTGAGACGGACGATATCTCTGTATAATCTATGATCAACAAGCCTGTGACATCAGCCTGTCTCTCTCCATTGCAGACCATGTGGGCTCTCTCTCTCTCACACACACACACACACACACACACACACACACACACACACACACACACACACACACACACACACACACACACACACACACACACACACACACACACACACACACACACACACACACACACACACACACACACACACACACACACACACACACACACACACACACACACACACACACACACAGACACAGACACACACACAGACACACACACACAGCTTTTGAAGGCAACAAAAGCTGTCTGGTTTTCGCACCTTGATAATGCTGTTTATTATGGGTAAAGACATTACAGAACAGTGTGTACTGGTCAGGTATAGTATAGTGTACACCTACCAGTCTCACCTTGTAATTAAATAAACTCAATTGAAAGCTAGAGTTTTATTACACTGTTTTGATTTTCAAGATGATGATGGGTGTATTTCATTAACACTGCATATTATTAGATCACCATGAGCTCCAGTTTGACTGCTGTCGCTCTATGTTTCTGTGTTGGAATTCTTTAGCATCCCAAAACATCTGTACTGAAGATCTTCTATCTTGGGCCTTGGCTTGTGAAATGTAATCACATGAAAACAATCATGTCATTGATCTAATGTAATCAAATGGCGTACATGCACCAAGAGATCAAACGCAGGCCTCTACACCTGTAGATGTAGAGGCCTGCATGTGTAGTGGCCTGTATGTGTAGAGGTCTGCATGTGTAGTGGCCTGTATATGTAGTGGCCTGTATGTGTAGTGGCCTGCATGTGTAGTGGTCGGTTGATCAAAGACTCTGTGTGCTTACCTCCGTGACCTGGACCTACTAGAGTTCAAGTAGAGGCCAGACAAATCTGGTTCAGATTGGGCTGGGCTGCAGTTCAACCACCTGGCATTGTTTATAGTAGTACTGTGTGTTTTTAAGGAAATAGCCTAGCTTTACATGTGTTGTAGTTGTTCAGGGTTATGTTAATAGTTATTGCTTAAAATATCACAACCTTCTTATTATGAAGTGAAACCGTGTAGGTTAAGATTGTAGGGCTTAGTATGATTTTACACAGACTGATGTGAAACCAGTGGGTGGTACAGTACAGATACCCGCAGGTCAATGCAGTGAAAGTACTGTACATTGCAGGCATTTAAGGGCTTTGCAGTATCTTGGAGTTGAGCTATCATTGGTTTCCCAGTACTAGAATTGTTCCTACAGTTGGACAACAATGCATTCAACCTAAATGTGTCTTCCGCATTTAACCCTACCCCTCTAGTTGTTCAGGGTTATGTTAATAGTTATTTCTTAAAATCATCACTACCTTCCTATTATGAAGTGAAACCGTGTAGGTTAAGATTGTAGGGCTTAGTATTATTTTACACAGCCTGATGTGAAACCAGTGGGTGGTACAGTACAGATACCCTCAGGTCAATGCAGTGAAAGTACTGTACATTCCAGGCATTTAAGGGCTTTGCAGTATCTTGGAGTTGAGCTATCATTGGTTTCCCAGTGCTAGAATTGTTCCTACAGGTGTGGTGAATGTGAATAGAGAGAGATACAGCCAAATAAGCCAGAGATAGGGTGACCACCATTGGGTCAACATCACAGTCAACCAGGAGAGAGGAAGGTGCTCCAAAAGGTTGATATTCGAATAAAGAGAGATAAGAGATTATCTATATATTTCAAAATTGACATTGGAATAAAGTATATCACTCATGTATTAAACAGTTTACAAACAGTGATACACTCTTCATACAAATTGAGAAGATTTGTTGAAAATGTCCCATTCACCTTCACACTGACCACACTGTAAAACGTTTCCTGTAAAATTTACAGTAACTTACTGGCAGAAATTGGCTAGTAAAAGTTACTGTAATTGCTTTTACAGTACAGCTACTGTAGTCCATTAATGCGGTAATCCATTTTACAGTACCAAAAATGTTACTGTAATCAAATTTACGGTTTCTTACTGGAATTACCCATGCAGTGACATATTATCCAGTGTTCTATGCAAGTTTTCATTTTTGCATTTACATTTTGGTCATTTAGCGTGTGCTCTTGTCCTTAGAGTCAGTGCATTGAACCAAGGTTAATTTAAAAAAAATTACATATCACAGTCATAGCAAGTAAAATGTTTCTGTAAAACTGTTACTGAAAATATTTTTGTAGTTAAGTTGGTCTTCAAAATAATTGTAATTACAACAATATATCTTATGATATATCTCTGACTATCTCTGGATAGTGCCAATACAATACTGAGATATTCATGGTAACTTGATGCCAGAGCAATGAAACACAGTACAATACAGTAAAAGTGACTATTAAACTGTAAGAAAATGATTTCTACAGTATTTTGCTGTCATTACAAGGGATTAGAGAAAGCAGGTTGGCTGTAGACATTTGCATATTACAGCATATTAATGAATACTAGGTGTTTTATATCACTTACACCTTTAGAGGCCTAAACAAAGGCTTCCAAACTGGCCGTGATTACAGGGCAAAACAGATCAAATGGACATGGGGATACCTAGTCAGTTGGACAACTGAATGTATTCATTTTAAATTTTTAAATTTTAGTCATTTAGCAGACGCTCTTATCCAGAGCGACTTACAGCTAGTGAGTGCATACATTTTTTTTTTTTTTTTTTTTTTCATACTGGCCCCCGTGGGAATCGGACCCACAACCCTGGCGTTGCAAGCGCCATGCTCTACGCATTTAACCCAACCCCTCTCGTTGTTCAGTATGAAAAATGTATGCACTCACTAACTGTAAGTCGCTCTGGATAAGAGTGTCTGCTAAATGACTAAAATGTCTAAAAAATGTTATGTTAATAGTTAATAGTTCTTAAAATCATCACTACTTTCTTATTATGAAGTGAAACCGTAGTAGGTTAAGATCGTAGGGCTTAGTATTATTTTACACAGACTGATGTGAAACCAGTGGGTGGTACAGTACAGATACCCTCAGGTCAATGCAGTGAAAGTACTGTACATTCCAGGCATTTAAGGGCTTTGCAATATCATTGAGATATCATTGGTTTCCCAGTACTGGAATTGTTCCTACAGTTGGACAACAATGCATTCAACCTAAATGTGTCTTCTGCATTTAACCCTACCCCTCTAGTTGTTCAGGGTTATGTTAATAGTTATTTCTTAAAATCATCACTACCTTCCTATTATGAAGTGAAACCGTGTAGGTTAAGATTGTAGGGCTTAGTATTATTTTACACAGCCTGATGTGAAACCAGTGGGTGGTACAGTACAGATACCCTCAGGTCAATGCAGTGAAAGTACTGTACATTCCAGGCATTTAAGGGCTTTGCAGTATCTTGGAGTTGAGCTATCATTGGTTTCCCAGTGCTAGAATTGTTCCTACAGGTGTGGTGAATGTGAATAGAGAGAGATACAGCCAAATAAGCCAGAGATAGGGTGACCACCATTGGGTCAATATCACAGTCAACCAGGAGAGAGGAAGGTGCTCCAAAAGGTTGATATTCGAATAAAGAGAGATAAGAGATTATCTATATATTTCAAAATTGACATTGGAATAAAGTATATCATTCATGTATTAAACAGTTTACAAACAGTGATACACTCTTCATACAAATTGAGAAGATTTGTTGAAAATGTCCCATTCACCTTCACACTGACCACACTTTAAAACGTTTCCTGTAAAATTTACAGTAACTTACTGGCAGAAATTGGCTAGTAAAAGTTACTGTAATTGCTTTTACAGTACAGCTACTGTAGTCCATTAATGCGGTAATCCATTTTACAGTACCAGATTTTTTACTGTAATCAAATTTACGGTTTCTTACTGGAATTACCCATGCAGTGACATATTATCCAGTGTTCTATGCAAGTTTTCATTTTTGCATTTACATTTTAGTCATTTAGCGTGTGCTCTTGTCCTTAGAGTCAGTGCATTGAACCAAGGTTAATTTAAAAAAAATTACATATCACAGTCATAGCAAGTAAAATGTTTCTGTAAAACTGTTACTGAAAATGTTTTTGTAGTTAAGTTGGTCTTCAAAATAATTGTAATTACAACAATATATCTTATGATATATCTCTGACTATCTCTGGATAGTGCCAATACAATACTGAGATATTCATGGTAACTTGATGCCAGAGCAATGAAACACAGTACAATACAGTAAAAGTGACTATTAAACTGTAAGAAAATGATTTCTACAGTATTTTGCTGTCATTACAAGGGATTAGAGAAAGCAGGTTGGCTGTAGACATTTGCATATTACAGCATATTAATGAATACTAGGTGTTTTATATCACTTACACCTTTAGAGACCTAAACAAAGGCTTCCAAACTGGCCGTGATTACAGGGCAAAACAGATCAAATGGACATGGGGATACCTAGTCAGTTGGACAACTGAATGTATTCATTTTACATTTTTACATTTTAGTCATTTAGCAGACGCTCTTATCCAGAGCGACTTACAGCTAGTGAGTGCATACATTTTATTTTATTTTTTATTTTATTTTTTTCATACTGGCCCCCTGTGGGAATCGGACCCACAACCCTGGCGTTGCAAGCGCCATGCTCTACGCATTTAACCCAACCCCTCTCGTTGTTCAGTATGAAAAATGTATGCACTCACTAACTGTAAGTCGCTCTGGATAAGAGTGTCTGCTAAATGACTAAAATGTCTAAAAAATGTTATGTTAATAGTTAATAGTTCTTAAAATCATCACTACTTTCTTATTATGAAGTGAAACCGTGTAGGTTAAGATCGTAGGGCTTAGTATTATTTTACACAGACTGATGTGAAACCAGTGGGTGGTACAGTACAGATACCCTCAGGTCAATGCAGTGAAAGTACTGTACATTCCAGGCATTTAAGGGCTTTGCAATATCATTGAGATATCATTGGTTTCCCAGTACTGGAATTGTTCCTACAGTTGGACAACAATGCATTCAACCTAAATGTGTCTTCCGCATTTAATCCAACTCCTCTGAATCAGAGAGGTGCAGAGGGCTGCCTTAATCGACGTCCGGGGAGCAGTTGTTGTTGGGGCTTAACTGCCTTGCTCAAGGGCAGAACGTCAGATTTTTCCACGTTGCCAGCTCTGGGATTCGAACCCTTCGATTACTGGTCAAACACTCTTAACTACTAGGCTACCTGGCGCCCTATGGATAAATATTAAAAGGTTTTAAGACCTGCTGCTACCATTCTGATCTGTTCCCTATATACATTTGATTGTTAGGGAACTACTACCACATATCGCTTAAATTGGTACACCACTCTCACTAACGGGTGCAACAAATATAGCCTCTTACAAGACACGCCTCAAAATATGTTAATGTCTGAGTAACAACAATACCATGCACCCACTAATGTTCAAAAGGTTTTTGGCGCTCCAAAAATGTGGTATGGTACGTATTCTGAATTACAGTAAATTACTGGCAACAATTGGCCAGTAAGTTACTGTAGAGTTTCAGGACAAGGTTATTAGAAACCCCAGGCCGAGGGAGATTGACAGTTCTTTTGTGTTTCTTCCATTTGCGAATAATCGCACCAACTGTTGTCACCTTCTCACCAAGCTGCTTGGCGATGGTCTTGTAGCCCATTCCAGCCTTGTGTCGGTCTACAATCTTGTCCCTGACATCCTTGGAGAGCTCTTTGGTCTTGGCCATGGTGGAGAGTTTGGAATCTGATTGATTGATTGCTTCTGTGGACAGGTGTCTTTTATACAGGTAACAAGCTGCGATTAGGAGCACTCCCTTTAAGAATGTGCTCCTAACCTCAGCTCGTTACCTGTATAAAAGACACCTGGGAGCCAGAAATCTTTCTGATTGAGAGGGGGTAAATTTTTTGACATGCGTTTTTCTGGATTTTTGTTGTTATTCTGTCTCTCACTGTTCAAATAAACCTACCATTAAAATTATAGACTGATCATTTCTTTGTCAGTGGGCAAACGTACAAAATCAGCAGGGGATCAAATACTTTTTTCCCTCACTGTAGATAAAATGGAAAGATCAGTTCACTGGAAAGTAACAATGTGAATGAATCACATAAATGTATGTATGTGTGTGTGTGTGTGTGTGTGTGTGTGTATGCGTGTGTGCGTGTGTGTGTGTGTGTGCATACATACATACAGTGAGGGAAAAAAGTATTTTATCCCCTGCTGATTTTGTACCACAACACTTTCACCCAGTTCTCATCTGAATCATTCAGATGTTCATTGGCAAACTTCAGACGGGCCTGTATATGTGCTTTCTTGAGCATTGGGACCTTGCGGGCGCTGCAGGATTTCAGTCCTTCACAGCATAGTGTTTTACAAAAAATTTTCATGGTGACTATGGTCCCAGCTGCCTTGAGATCATTGACAAGATCCTCCCGTGTAGTTCTGGGCTGATTCCTCACCGTTCTCATGATCATTGCAACTCCACGAGGTGAGATCTTGCATGGAGCCCCAGGCCGAGGGAGATTGACAGTTCTTTTGTGTTTCTTCCATTTGCGAATAATCGCACCAACTGTTGTCACCTTCTCACCAAGCTGCTTGGCGATGGTCTTGTAGCCCATTCCAGCCTTGTGTCGGTCTACAATCTTGTCCCTGACATCCTTGGAGAGCTCTTTGGTCTTGGCCATGGTGGAGAGTTTGGAATCTGATTGATTGATTGCTTCTGTGGACAGGTGTCTTTTATACAGGTAACAAACTGAGATTAGGAGCACTCCCTTTAAGAGTGTGCTCCTAATCTCAGCTCGTTACCTGTATAAAAGACACCTGGGAGCCAGAAATCTTTCTGATTGAGAGGGGGTAAATTTTTTGACATGCGTTTTTCTGGATTTTTGTTGTTATTCTGTCTCTCACTGTTCAAATAAACCTACCATTAAAATTATAGACTGATCATTTCTTTGTCAGTGGGCAAATGTACAAAATCAGCAGGGGATCAAATACTTTTTTCCCTCACTTTATGTGTGTGCATGCGTGCTCCTGTGTATGTGTTTTTTTGACATTTTCTGATTGGACAAACATCCTCCCCCTTCAAGTCAAAACATGAACACTTTGCTCCACAATAAGTCCCATTCATCAAGCAGGAGGGGGATGTACATTAACAAAGACAGAGGTTCATTAGGGTTAGCTGCCTTATTCACATAGACAATACCCAAGGCTTATAAAGCTTAGCACTGTGATTATGTGAAAGGTGAACCATTGATGTGCCACCTTTAATATCTTCCCCGTGCTTAGGAGTACTGAGGGCTATGGAGCTAATGTGCAGAATGATGTTGAGTGTGACAATAAATCCAGCCCTGACAAGTAAAATACTGTCTATTCAGCTGACTGTAGCCAAGGGAAGTTTTCTCAGTGTGTATCCTCAATGTTGGTTAAAAACACACATCTTAAATCATATTTGGACAACAAGGCGATTACCCACAGACACTTGACTCAATGCTTCCCTGTCATTGTTAGTTGACAAACTGTACATGAGTTTGAAGAGGTAAACCCTTTGTTGAGGTTAGGGTTATAGAGTTGGGCTAATGACAGCTCTTTTCCAGTGACACAGATACCTTGGCTCAAGCTGCGACAGGTTTTTCTATTGCTGTGTGTGTGTGTATGTGTGTGTGTGTATTTTAGACAGCTTTTCTTTTCAAACTTCTTCAGATCGAGCTGTGGAAAATGTGTTCACATCTGTTTTTCCACACAAGGAAACTACAAATTTATGCGTTTTTGTAGGCGAGCCAGAATTGCTTGTAGAATCTTGTTAGGTAAAGAGAGAAAATAAGAGAAGATTGATTTGCCCTGGTGCACAGTAAAAGTCTAAATGAAGGCTGCAAGACTTCTCGTTGTTCTGGACAGCATGTAGGCCAAGGTTACATGCCAAGTGCACTTCAGTGCCATGTAGAATACATCAAATATGGACATTTATGGCCTTCATATGAAGTGCTGTTCCAGAGATCAAGTATGCACAAGAAGGCATTGATAGTCTGGCTTAGTTTGTCACACAAATACAATATCAGGCATAATGCACGTCCCAAATGGCACCCTATTACCTAGTGCACTACTTTTGACCAAGGCTCATAGGGCTCTGGCCAAAAGTAATGCACTATGTAGGGAAGGGTGGCATTTGGGACACAGATTTAGGCTGGTCCAGCCAACAGTAATAAATGCACTTTAAACCGTGGGCTGCAGTGTGTGCACCCAGCACATCAGATTAAAATAATCTAACTAGCCTTTAGTTTGACAGATTATTTGAATCAGATGTATTAGTGTTGTGCTTGAACAATAGCCTGCAGGCATTACCGTCCTCCAGGAGTGGTGTTTTCCCTTCCCTGAGCAGTGCAAATGAATGAGACTGCAAACTTGGTGACCGCACTACACCTTCTCTACCACTGTATGTTGGTTGGCTCCAAGACTATCTAGCAGAGAGGGCACTTGAGCTGACTATCCACTGGACTGAGAGAGATTGTTCCTAAACCTCTGTTGTTCTCTCTGATTCACCTCAAATCCCTTTGGAACGCTCCTGGGACCCAGACCTGCAGGGTCAAAATACTATTTGTTTTCTTTCAATTACTTGATTTAGCTTGGTTGTCTGGTGTGCCAGGTAGGCTGGATGTGCACTTTTGGGACAATTCCATTGGCTCTGTTGTGCTAGGCAAGCTGCCAAGCTCAATCAAGTGCATCTAAAGTATTTCAAAGAAAACACATTTGATTTAGAGAAGCAGGCCCAATTTTCTCATGGCGGGCTGCATTCAACTGAGAGTGTTATTGTATGTTTGTGATAACTTGTCAGGGGGCTCAAACTTTGATAGAGGACTGTTTAACTAAAGAAAACCAATGGACTGGAGTGGGTGATGTGTTAGGGTCAGAGGCTATGTGGTGCTGATGAGAGAGACGCATGGACAAAGACAAGGGCTGGTACTTTGTAAACATGTAAAGATATCATTACCATCCTGTCATCTCCATCTGTCTCCATAAAGCAGCTCACCAGCTGTCTGACCTCTAACCTCTGACCCTTGCGTGCCAGGTACACCTCACTTCCTGGAACGCACTGTACTGTACATGAGGATGAAACTCCTACAATGACAGGAACAGCTGGAGATAATGTATAGGACAATATATGGAATGGTCTGGAATGGTTTCCAGAGAATTACAGTAAAATTCCCTCTGGGACGATATCAATTGATTGATTGACAAACAATAGAATCAGGTGTTCGTGTAAATGTCTAGCTAAGATTTAAGAATCACTATGCTGTATTTCTGATGGATTCTCCTCCACGTACATGTTAAGTATGATAACATGAACAGATGTTATCTCTCTCCACACACTATAGCGCTGTGTATGTTTCCATAAGCCCAGTTCTCTCCTCTTTCTTACCTGTCAATATCAGAGCTGTTAGATCAAATTCCAGGACACTGCGACGACAGCATCAGCAGCAGCAGCAGTATAGAGGTATTTACTTTCCAGAGGTCTTTAGTTCAGCAGGGGAGTAGCAGCCACAGCCCACAGGAGGACATGTTATATTGTTTTAAAGAGAGTGGGTCAGGAGAAGGCCCCATCTGGAGAGAGAGAGAGGTGTGTGTGTGTGAGTGTATGCGTGTGCATGTGTGTGTGCGAGTGCGTGTGCGAGTGCGTGTGCATGTGTGCGTGTGCACACGCGCATGCCGGTGTGTGTGTGTGTGTGTGTGTGTGCGTGCATGTGTAGGGGGGTGCTGAGGTACAGGGAAGGCAGCGTGTGTGTGTAGGGTGGGATGGGGGGAGCAGCCCAGACTCCAGACAGCAGCGAGAGCCAGCCAGCCAGCCAGCTAAAGGAGAGTGGTCTGTGTGTGTGTGTGTGTTGCTGCAGGTTGGGTCTCTATCGCTGCAGCAGTGTACTCAAGCTCAGACTCAGACCCAGGAGGCAGGGATGAGAGAGAGAGAGGAGCTGAGGAGGGCTATAGAGCAGAGCGACCGTCTGCTAGCCAGGGTCCGAGAGCTGGAGGAACAGAACACACAGCTCGTCAAGGACAAGAATGAGGTGGCCACTAAATACAGAGCTGTAAGTCTCCATTTACTAAATGTCTCTCTTTCTCTAGGTCCCCCTTACCTTAACCCAATTCTCTGTCTGTTGTCCTCTCTCCCTCTCTTTCTCTCTCTGTCTGTCTCTGCCCATCTGTTTCTCTCTTCTCTCTCTCCTTCCCTCTGTTTCTCTCTCTTAGCCATGGGTTGTTGACACATCACTTTTTCTGACGTTGTCCATCGTTCGTTGTGTTGTTAGTCGATCTGGTTTCCATTTAGCTTTGTCACGTGACAAATGGCATGGATGGGATGTGTCTGCTAGGGCAAATTTGTGCATGATAAGGGATTCTGAACGTAGTTATTACTTCAACCGCCAGCGAATAAAACTCACTAGATAATGATATGTCTCTAGAGAGAGAGAGAGCGAGAGAGAGAAAGAGAGAGAGAAAGAGAGAGAGAAAGATAGATAGAGAGAGAAAGAGAGCGAGAGAGAGGGAAAGAGAGAAAGAGGGAGAAAGAAAGAGCCAGTCAGTACCAGCTTGTTTTAACGATACTTTCTCTCTGTGTCAGTTTTATGACAATGCTGAATGATTTCCAGCAGATCGTTTTACTGTAGAGAGAAGATAGAGAGGTTGTGTGTTTTTATTGTGATTCTCTCAGAGCCAATAACAGGCATTATACAGCTCTGTGGCCTCGGGCAGGACAGTGATTGATTGGTTAACTGCTAGGAGAACTCTTTGATAGACACGCCCCCTTCCATTGAAAAGAAGGGTGGCAGAATGATAGGATAAGTTATCACTTTTTGAGTTATTCATCCTTTATACATCCAGGGGATCCCGATGAGATTAAAAGCTGTTCATCAAGAGAGATCTGTGTCAAGAAGGCAGCAGACAAACAGTTTGGCATTTACTAAGCATTACACTTAGTAGGCTATTGTGGCTGTTATGATTCTGACTTGCAGAGGAGAAGTAGTAGCCTAGTCCCAGATAAGTACAGATCTGTCATTATAACAACAGTTAGAGATGTTGGCTAAAGTGCATACTGATCTGGGACCAGGCTAGAGAAGAAGTATAGAAGACAACACACACCAGGGCAAATTATTTAGTGTGAGTGGAAAAGAGAGAGAGGGAGAGAGTGTATTTGGTGGTATTGCCAGTGGTTTCAGAGAAAGCTCCAGTCCAGCCCAGGGGATTTGGCCATTACTGGTGCTGATTTCCTTAGCAGACCCGTCAGGCCCCCCTTCAGCCTCCTCCAATGGAACACATAGTGGAGTTAAAAGTACCACTGCAGCTCTCTTCACACACATTTGATCACT
This sequence comes from Coregonus clupeaformis, assembly GCF_020615455.1. Taxonomy (NCBI): domain Eukaryota; kingdom Metazoa; phylum Chordata; class Actinopteri; order Salmoniformes; family Salmonidae; genus Coregonus; species Coregonus clupeaformis. The sequence continues at coordinate 29,428,442 of NC_059222.1, read as the reverse complement.
GTCTGAATTTGACATATTGAAGTGTAATTTGGAATCTTGAAATCTTGAAGTTGCCTCGTGGCTGACCGTTCACATACAGGTTATTTTAGATGTCCTTTTAAAAGCATTGACTTCTCCTGCCTAAGGAGCACTTCCCAGTTTTCCAGGGAAGTTTGTCCCTCTCTTCATTATCACGTAGTTTTCTGATGTCGGAGCAGGTCGGAGTTCTGGGGGATAGGAGGGACACCACCTCCCAGCTTTCTCTGTCATCAGGGAATTATGTATTCCTTCTTCTTAGTGTGTGTGTGTGTGCGTGCGTACACTGTGTTTGGGTGTGTGTGTTATTTTTACATCGGGCATCATCTTTCTAATTGGTTTACACACTCATGTTAACATAATGTCTCTGTTTCTACTCTAATGTTACCTATAGACACCCCTAATTTCTATAACTGTAAAAAAAAAACTCATAATTTGGCCCACAGTAAAAGTTAGCCTAATGAAATGGTAGCATTTCAATCTTTGTCAGGACAAAGATACAAAGTGCCTTCGGAAAGTATTCAGACCCCTTAACTTTTTCCACATTTTGTTACGTTACAGCCTTATTCTAAAATTGATTATATAGTTTTTTTCCCCCTCATCAATCCACACACAATACCCGATAATGACAAAGCAAAAATAGGTTTAGAAATGTTTGCAAATGTATTACACATAAAAAACTTTAATATCACATTTACATAAGTAATTCAGACCATTTACTCAGTACTTTGTTGAAGCACCTTTGGCAGCGGTTACATCATCAAGTCTTCTTGGGTATGACGCTACAAGCTTGGCACACCTGTATTTGGGGAGTTTCTCCCATTCTTCTTTGCAGATCCTCTCAAGCTCTGTCAGGTTGGATGGGGAGCGTTGCTGCACAGCTATTTTCAGGTCTCTCCAGAGATGTTAGATCGGGTTCAAGTCCGGGCTCTGGCTGGGCCACTCAAGGACATTCAGAGACTTGTCTCGAAGCCCCTCCTGCATTGTCTTGGCTGTGTGCTTAGGGTCGTTGTCCTGTTGGAAGGTAAACCTTCGCCCCAGTCTGAGGTCCTGAGCACTCTGGAGCAGGTTTACATCGAGGATCTCTGTACCTTGCTCTATTCATCTTTGCCTCAATCCTGACTAGTCTCCCAGTCCCTGCCGCTGAAAAACATCCCCACAGCATGATGCTGCCACCACCATGCATCACCGTAGGGATGGTGCCAGGTTTCCTCCAGACACAACGCTTGGCATTCAGGCCAAAGAGTTCAATCTTGGTTTTATCAGACCAGAGAATCTTGTTTCTCATGGTCTGAGAGTCTTTAGGTGCTTTTTGGCAAACTCCAAGCGGGCTGTCATGTGCCTTTTACTGAGGAGTGGCTTCCGTCTGTCCACTCTACCATAAAGGCCTGATTGGTGGAGTGCTGCAGAGATTGTTGTCCTTCTGGAAGTTTCACCCATCTCCACAGAGGAACTCTAAAGCTCTGTCAGAGTGACCATCAGGTTCTTGGTCACTTCCCTGACCAAGGCCCTTCTCCCCGGTTGCTCAGTTTGGCTGGGCGGCCAGCTCTAGGAAGAGCCTGGGTGGTTCAAAACTTATTCCATTTAAGAATGGTGGAGGCCACTGTGTTTTTGGGGACCAATGCTGCAGAAATGTTTTGGTACCCTTCCCCATATCTGTCCCTCAACACAATCCTGTCTCGGAGCTCTACGGACAATTCCTTTGACCTCATGGCTTGGTCTTTGCTCTGACATGCACTGTCAACTGTGGGAACATATATACAGTGGGGAGAACAAGTATTTGATACACTGCCGATTTTGCAGGTTTTCCTACTTACAAAGCATGTAGAGGTCTGTCATTTTTATCATAGGTACACTTCAACTCTGAGAGACAAAAATCCAGAAAATCACATTGTATGATTTTTAAGTAATTAATTTGCATTTTATTGCATGACATAAGTATTTGATACATCAGAAAAGCAGAACTTAATATTTGGTACAGAAACCTTTGTTTGCAATTACAGAGATCATACGTTTCCTGTAGGTCTTGACCAGGTTTGCACACACTGCAGCAGGGATTTTGGCCCACTCCTCCATACAGACCTTCTCCAGATCCTTCAGGTTTCGGGGCTGTCGCTGGGCAATATGGACTTTCAGCTCCCTCCAAAGATTTTCTATTGGGTTCAGGTCTGGAGACTGGCTAGGCCACTCCAGGACCTTGAGATGCTTCTTACGGAGCCACTCCTTAGTTGCCCTGGCTGTGTGTTTCGGGTCGTTGTCATGCTGGAAGACCCAGCCACGACCCATCTTCTATGCTCTTACTGAGGGAAGGAGGTTGTTGGCCAAGATCTCGCGATGTATGGCCCCATCCATCCTCCCCTCAATACGGTGTAGTCGTCCTGTCCCCTTTGCAGAAAAGCATCCCCAAAGAATGATGTTTCCACCTCCATGCTTCACGGTTGAGATGGTGTTCTTGGGGTTGTACTCATCATTCTTCATCCTCCAAACACGGCGAGTGGAGTTTAGACTAAAAAGCTCTATTTTTGTCTCATCAGACCACATGACCTTCTCTCATTCCTCCTCTGGATCATCCAGATGGTCATTGGCAAACTTCAGACGGGCCTGGACATGCGCTGGCTTGAGCAGGGGGACCTTGCGTGCACTGCAGGATTTTAATCCATGACGGCGTAGTGTGTTACTAATGGTTTTCTTTGAGACTGTGGTCCCAGCTCTCTTCAGGTCATTGACCAGGTCCTGCCGTGTAGTTCTGGGCTGATCCCTCACCTTCCTCATGATCATTGATGCCCCACGAGGTGAGATCTTGCATGGAGCCCCAGGCCGAGGTTGATTGACCGTCATCTTGAACATCTTCCATTTTCTAATAATTGCGCCAACAGTTGTTGCCTTCTCACCAAGCTGCTTGCCTATTGTCCTGTAGCCCATCCCAGCCTTGTGCAGGTCTACAATTTTATCCCTGATGTCCTTACACAGCTCTCTGGTCTTGGACATTGTGGAGAGGTTGGAGTCTGTTTGATTGAGTGTGTGGACAGGTGTCTTTTATACAGGTAATGAACAGGAGGGCTTCTTAAAGAAAAACTAACAGGTCTGTGAGAGCCGGAATTCTTACTGGTTGGTAGGTGATCAAATACTTATGTCATGCAATAAAATGCAATAAAATGCAAATTAATTACTTAAAAATCATACAATGTGATTTTCTGGATTTTTTTTTTAGATTCCGTCTCTCACAGTTGAAGTGTACCTGTGATAAAAATTACAGACCTCTACATGCTTTGTACGTAGGAAAACCTGCAAAATCGGCAGTGTATCAAATACTTGTTCTCCCCACTGTAGACAGGTGTGTGCCTTTCCAAATCATGTCAAATCAATTGAATTTACCACAGGTGGACTCCAATCAAGATGTAGAAACATCTCGAAGATGGTCAATGGAAACAGGATGCACCTGAGCTCAATTTCGAGTCTCATAGCAAAGGGTCTGAATACTTATGTAAATAAGGTATTTAAAAACAAATGTTTTAATCAAGAGGGTCGGGCTTGGTTTCAACTGTGTAGAGAGTGAAATTGTGGGAGAGAGACAGGCAGAGGAGAGGTTGAAAAAGGGAGAGAGGAGTGAGTAAGACAGGGTTTTCTTAAAGGTATCCATCCAAGGTGGTGCCCAAGGGATCAGATATGTGAGGGTTCGGATATTCTTTCTTATACTTTTTTTATAATACCATTTCATGTCAGCAGTCTTTGATATGATTGTGAAACAACCAGAGGCTGTTGGTTGAACCTTCCACCTCTTCTATTTCAACTCTCTAATCTGCCATAGAAACCCTGGAAGGCAGCAGCTGCTCACAATCTAATGTGGTTAGATTCAGATTTTCCTGTAATCTAATAGACATAGACCTCTCTAGTCTTCTCTCTCTCTCTCTCTCTCTGGAGGGGGAAGAAGGATGCAGTTTGGCAAGGAAGCAGTTTGAAATAGCTGGATATTATCCTGTCTAGGGACTTAAACTTTACCTTCATAATCTTCCACATCCACAGGGGCTTTCCAGAAAGCCTTCATAATGGCTTCTGTGTCCTTAGTATACTTCTGCACCTGTGAGTTCCTTACTGTAGCTTAGTCTTATAGCCTAGCCTTGTCTTTATGGAAGATAAGACTGTATCACTCCAACCAAAAGTTGAATGAAATACAGAGAGTGCAACATAATATTACATTTGTTTCAGTTCGTACAAACTGTACTACAACTTCAACAACTAACTACGGAACCATGATGTGAAATGGAATAGCAGTTGGTTGGTCAGAACAAACAAATGACAGTCATTGATGACATAAATGTGACTTCCTCTGATAGAAGAGAATCACTCAGATTCCTTCAACCCAAATCCATCTGAATATATGTCCATACTAGGCACCCATGTTATCTGCTATAAAGTATCAGTGTTCGTGTTGGATGGGAGTAGTACTTGAACACTGTCTGGGCATGCTGAGTGTCTCTGGTCTGTGTAGTTCATGTGGGTGTTACTGCGGGCTTTTATACAGACATGAACGGGTTCCTCTGTTCTGTCCACAGCAGAACTCTTACCACAATGTTGAAAATTCAGCAATGTTTTGAGAATATGTTTTGTTTCAGTGTTCTTTCTGCAGATGGATGGAAGCTTGCCATGGTTGGATGGGGCATTTGTAGCATACTTGCCCTCCCTCACATTGTTTATGCTCAGTCAGTGGTCAAGTTTTTAAGATTCACTGCAGGCTATAGTTTTTGAGAAATTCAGAAGGGTTATTTATGAGGTTTGGTTTTGGTGCCACACGTTTCTTTTATAGTAACCTTCAAAACACTTATTTGTTCATAAATGATAGATGCAGTAAACTGAGTTGGTCTTGGTCTGGTACTATCACATACTGTACATAACTTATGCTCAGGTGGTGGTCAAGTATCAGCTTCTACTTTAAAAGCTTCTGTCCAGTTCAGAAGGGACGTTAATTCAAAACCACAACAAGCACACTTTTAGTTTCACCTGGTTAGTTTGTTTTACGATAACCCTCAATACTAACTCAATACTTCCAGGCTCTGTCGTAGCCGGCCGCGACCGGGAGACCCATGGGGCGGCGCACAATTGGCCCAGCGTCGTCCAGGGTAGGGGAGGGAATGGCTGGCAGGGATGTAGCTCAGTTGGTAGAGCATGGCGTTTGCAACGCCAGGGTTGTGTGTTCGATTCCCACGGGGGGCCAGTGTGAAAAAATAATGTATGCACTCACTAACTGTAAGTCGCTCTGGATAAGAGCGTCTGCTAAATGACTAAAATGTAAATGTAAATGAAACTGGTTAATGAAGCACTGATGTAAAATCACTGATCTTATCTTACGTACAGTATTACATATAGAGAGTACCCAATGGGGACACACTGGTTGAATCAACGTTGTTTTCACATCATTTCAATGAAATGACATTAAACCAACGTGGAATAGACGTTGAATTGACGTCTGTGCCCAGTGGGTATGCATAGTCTAGCCTAGTCTCTATGCTTCGTCTGGTGGTTCATTCAAGAAAATCAGCTGCACTTGAACCTAAGGCACAATATGGCCTTTGTGTCCCTGTATAGATGAATGCCCTGGCATTGTTGAAACTATGTGGGTGTGGTGGGCACATAAGGTCTTTATACTGTTAATTTTAACAGAGAGAGAGAAGAGAGAGAAAAAAGTCATATTTGACTCTACGATACTGCCCTTGTTTTTGTCTCTTTGTGTTGTTTAGTTGACTGCTTTGATAGTGTAAGGGTTGTGTTACCAAGGGACTGAACAGGATAACTTAGAGCCATTCACATGACCTGACATCCTACACCATCCTACGGTCTCTCCAGGAATCCTTTGGATTGGGGAGAGAGAGAGACACCTGTTTGAGGAGGGGTGAGGCCAGTATATTAGTGGAGGACTGGACACAGAGAAGTGGGCTTCTGTTTTCTACTCTGGGGGACTGTAAGCGAAGGAAGAATTGAGGAGAGCAGAGGAGGAATGTGTGGATTACAGTAGCAAGTACCAACAGACTAAAATTAAAGAGGAGAAAAGTATTTGATTGAGTAGGAAAAAAAGAGAAAGCAAGCCACCGAACGAACAGGAGAGAGAGAGACAGAGAGAGAGAGAGAGACAGAGAGAGAGAGAGAGAGAGAGAGAGAGAGAGAGAGAGAGAGAGAGAGAGAGAGAGAGAGAGAGAGACAGAGAGAGAGACAGAGAGAGAGACAGAGAGAGAGAGAGAGACAGAGCGATAGATTGAGAGAGAGAGAAAGAGAGCGAGCGAGAGAAAGAAAGAAAGAGAGAAAGAAAGAAAGAAAGAGAAAGAGAGAGATTAGGGTCATACCACTGCAGGTGTGCAGCACTAGATCAAACAGTGAAGGCGCTATGGGGAGAGAGAAGGGAGACTGACTGTTCGCAGCATGCTGAGTGGAGTTACCGTGGTGACCAAACCGTGAATTAGTACCTTCTCTTCTACAGTGAACCCTCCTGAACCCTCTGGAATCTCCGCTAACCAATCACAGAGAGAGAAAAGCAGAGGGTAGAGGTGTTACATGGAACTTTATTTACGAGAGCAGAAGTACTAAAGTGTTGAAGAAATCTCTCGACTCTTAGGACCTATAAGTCTACCTGGCCTATTAAGGAGGTGCAGTATAGGGACTGTGTAAGGGTGTTAGGTTACTATTGAGGTGCGGTAGGTAGAGAGTGTTGACAGGTCGATTGACAGGTTGATTGACAGGCGTCAGGTTAAGGTGATGTCTGTGGGGCAGGGCCAAGGACGTGGCCACTCCCTCTCTGATGACTCGGAAGAGACCAACGGGCTGCAAGTGGATCCTGAACCAGAGGAACTGGACTGGGATTGCTTTAGTACTGCACTGGAACAGAGACTGGCTATTGTGGGTATACTGGTGTGTTGGGTTGGAGGGTGTGTGTATGTGTGTGTGTGTGTGTGTGTGTGTGTGTGTGTGTGTGTGTGAGAGAGAGAGAGAGAGAGAGAGGGTGTGGATGTGTTTGCATGTGTGTCTGTACTGTTAACTCTTTTACAGTATCTTCACATTATCTGGTAATGTTGAGACAGTGATTTATCTTAACACATTATCCAACCTTTTGGATAAACTGTGTTGAGGGTTGGGAAAAGAGAGTGCCAATTATGATGAAATATGCAACCTACAGTAAAAACGTAGTAACTGGCTAGGATAGATAAAGTAGGGATTATGAAGAAAGAGCATAGCACAAGCACATTTATAGAAATATATTCAGATAGAACATGTGGTCAATGATACATTTGCAATGGCCACATATTTGCGTATGCTGTTCAGCCTCATTCCAAATGCCTTGACCATGATGACTGGTGCATTAGAAAATAGCTGACACACTCATCAACCAGGCACTAAATAAGACAGACTTTCAAATCTGTCCTGTTTGTGACGGCTGTTGATAAATGATCTGTGTTATTGTAAAACTGGCTAATCAAGTCTTTTTCTCCACGCATCACTGAGAGTATTCTTTCCCACTATATATTGGAGAGAGGGTTGGGAAAGGGAGGATAGTGTCTCACTACTTGGAGTACACTTGATGCAAGGCATTCTGCTGGTTTTACATCTGTGTGTCTAGGATATGATTGTCTCTCTATGTAAGCTAACTGATTTACCCTACTGTCCTCTCTCTGTCCCGTCTCTTCTTTGCCTTTACCTTTATATTCTTTGCTTTTACATTGTCTCACAACACTGTTTCACCCCTCAACCCTTTCCCTCAACCCTGAGGCCTCTCTCCTCCTGTTCATGCTCCATCTCCTCCTCCCTTACTCACCTCCTGACCCTCTCCGCTTCATACCTGTCTTCTTCTCCACCTCTTCAGGAGCAGGAGTGTGCCCAGGCGTCGGATCAGCGTTGTGTCCAGCTGGAGAAGGCCCGGCGTGGGCTGGAGCTGCAGCTGTCCGGCCTGTCTGAGCGCCTGGAGGAGGAGGAGGCGTGCTCGACCCAGCTGGCCCACCACAGAGAGAGGCTGGAGGCAGAGAACAGCAGCCTCAGACGAGACCTGGAGGAACTGGAGAGTGCTCTGACTGCCACCGAGAGAGACAAACAGGTAGGCTACAATCGACTCCTTATGCATTCTATGGCTTGGCACTGAATGCACCAAACCCGATGCACTAAACCGGAGCTGAGATATTTTTTAAACAAGAGAATGTCCTTGATTTGTGACTACTGAGATTTGTGACTACTGAGATTTGTGACTACTGAACAGGTCTGCACTATACTGATATGCTTCTAGTTCTACTTTACCTCTCTGCTTCATTTGTTTTCCTCTGGCTTCAGTATTGAATTTCATGGTTTTACTGTCTTCATTTTGACCACTTTAATAGTCCCTGGAGAGTTACTATATTGTAAATATCTGCCATGTTAAACTTGTGTGACTACTACATGTACAGACAGAGGTAAATATAGGGGGTGTTAACATATACTGTTACAAGAGCTTTATCTATTTAATTGAGGTTTATTAAAGGATTTAGATGGTATCTTTACTCAGGAATGCTTCATGGAATGTACTGTATTTACAGCATTTGTTGTCTATTTGTTGAGAGTTGAATTCCTTGGACTTAGACTTTGTCAAATTAGTCAGTTTTACCTAGGTAATTAATATGGTACTCAGAGTATATTTGGCATGAGAGGGGTTTTTGAGAAACAAAGAATAATGGTGTCAAATCCTTGAACTATGTGAATCTTTTGTTGGCTCAAGTGGGTTTCCTGACATGTACAGTAGAAAACAAGTATGTTTCAATATGGATGCGGTACACTGGGATCTACAAGACTAAACCTGCATGGTGGAGCTAATGGTACTGTGCTTTTACACCTAATAAGCAGTCGGTCTTGTTGTCATGACAGTTGTAGTACTATAGATAAGAGTGTTTTTGATCAAAGTCAAAAGAAATAAGTTACAAGGAATGCAGGTTATTGGGATTGAGTTGCAAAACGATTTTATTGCACACTTTTATTATTGTTATGGTATTTGTCATAAAAGATTTGCTACACTTGCAACTTCATAAAAAAGGTATACATAATTAAGCTATAAGGCCTGAGGGGTTGTGATATATTGTCTGATATACCACGGCTTTAAGCCAATCAGCATCCAGGACCCAAACTACCCGGTTTATAATGAGGAATAACCACTTTCCTCTAAACTAAATCATTTCCCTCTCCTCTCCTCTCTTCTCCTCCATTCCTTCTGATTTATTTATCTGTAGTTCAAAGTCCTGACAGTTCCAAACTGTTCCCCTGGTTCATTAGAACCTGATGGCCAAAGTGGGACCAGAATGCTACATGCATGTGTTCCACTTTGATGTCCATGAAGAACAGAGTTAGAGTAATGAAATCTGTTTGGTCATCGAAGGGATAATTGTTTTATGGTTTGGCTGCAAAGCCATGTACTAATACAACTGTTTTCTCAAACCATCATCATGGTTCTTGTACCAGTAGAAAACACATTGCCTAAGGGTCAGATTACTTCCAGATAAAAACATGCACTGTGGTATTCTTTGTACAGACAGATTTATACAGCATACTCATTTTATATTTTCAAAGGTTTATTATTTTTCTCTATTTAGCAACATGTCTGGGAAAAATAAGTATGAAATACAATGTAATTTCCTCTTTCTCTCCCCCTCTCCCTTCATCCTCCAGTCTTCAGACGGCTCAGTCAGGAAGCTGTCAGAGGAGCTGTCCCAGAGAGAGGAAGCTGTCCAAAAGCTTCAGAAGGAGAAAGAACACCTGGTGGAGCTCAGCCAGGTGAGAACATACTGTCCCCAGGGGTCATAAAGGGAGGTCAGGGTGAAACGTGAAAAGTCGACCCTGGGTCTAACAGGAGGGTAAATGATGAGAGGGTTTGCGGAAATGCATATCACTCTCACTATAAAGAGCATGTATGCATGTGAGTGTGTGTGTGTGTGTGTGTGTGAGTGTGCGTGTGTGTGTGTCTTTGTAGATTTCTCTTAAGTTATTGTAGCTTTTGAGTCATACTATTTGTGTGTATTGAGAGATGTACTTCACAATGTTTGACAGAGAATAAAACATACACTACCGGTCAAACATTTTAGAACACCTACTCATTCAAGGGTTTTTCTTTATTTTACTATTTTCTATATTGTAGGATAATAGTGAAGACATCAAAACTATGAAATAACATATGGAATCATGTAGTAACCAAAAAAGTGTTAAACAAATCAAAATATATTATATATTTGAGATTCTTCAAATAGCCACCCTTTGCCTTGATGACAGCTTTGCCCACTCTTGGTATTCTCTCAACCAGCTTCACCTGGAATGCTTTTCCAACAGTCTTGAAGGAGTTCCCACATATGCTGAGCACTTGTTGGCTGCTTTTCCTTCACTCTGCGGTCCGACTCATCCCAAACCATCTCAATTTGTTTGAGGTCGTGGGATTGTGGAGGCCAGGTCATCTGATGCAGCACTCCATCACTCCTTCCTGGAGGTGTGTTGGGTCATTGTCCTGTTGAAAAACAAATGATAGTCCCACTAAGCCCAAACCAGATGGGATGGCATATCACTGCAGAATGCTGTGGTAGCCATGCTGGTTAAGTGTGCCTTGAATTCTAAATAAATCACAGACAGTGTCACCAGCAAAGCACACCCACACCATAACACCTCCTCCACCATGCTTTACGTTGGGTACTACACTTGCAGAGATCATCCATTCACTCACACCGCGTCTCACAAAGGCACGGCGGTTGGAACCAAAAATCTCCAATTTGGACTCCAGACCAAAGGGCAAATTTCCACCAGACTAATGTCCGTTGCTTATGTTTCTTGGCCCAAGCAAGTCTCTTCTTCTTATTGGTGTCCTTTAGTAGTGGTTTCTTTGCAGCAATTCAACCATGAAGGCCTGATTCACATAGTCTCCTCTGAACAGTTGATGTTGAGATGTGTCTGTTACTTGAACTCTGTGAAGCATTTATTTGGGCTGCAAGCAATGAGGCTGGTAACTCTAATGAACTTATCCTCTGCAGCAGAGGTAACTCTGGGTCTACCACTCCTGTGGCGGTCCTCATGAGAGCCAGTTTCATCATAGCGCTTTATTATTTTTGCGACTGCACTTGAAGAAACTTTCAAAGTTCTTGAAATGTTCCATATTGACTGACCTTCATGTCTTAAAGTAATGATGGACTGTCGTTTCTCTTTGCTTATTTGAGCTGTTGTTGCTATAATATGGACTTGGTCTTTTACCAAATAGGGCTATCTTCTGTATACCCCCCCCCCACACACACACACACACACACACCTTGTCACCACACAATTGATTGTCTCAAATACATTAAGAAGGAAAGAAATTCCACAAATGAACTTTGAAGAAGGCACAGGAAAAGCATTCCAGGTGAAGCTGGTTGATTGAATGCCAAGAGTGTGCAAAGCTGTCATCAAGGCAAAGGATGGCTATTTGAAGAGTCTAAAATATAAAATATATTTTAATTTGTTTAACACTCTTTTGGTTACTACATGATTCCATATGTGTTATTTCATAGTTTTTATGTCTTCACTATTATTCTAAAATGTAAAAAATAGTAAAAATAAAGAAAAACCCTTGAATGAGTGGGTGTTCTAAAACTTTTGACCGGTAGTGTATGTTGAGAAAAACTAAACCATATAGGCCTTATGATAAATCTACTTTCTCTCCAAACATGCTATTCAGAAAATCATATTCCTTCTCTCTCTCTCTCTCTCTCTCTCTCTCTCTCTCTCTCGCTCTCTCTCTCTCCTTCCATCCATCATGCCCTATACTTGCAGCTATAGGAACCCCAGTACAGTAAGGCATACCAGACGCTCTAACCAACAGTAGCAGCTTGATATTCTATATAATCTGATAAAGTAATTTAGAATCTGAGCCATTATCCTACAGTACACTTACTGCTTATTATACATTTCCAGCGTGATGGAAGAGGTGTGTAAATTACAGATTAACAATGCAAGTAGTGTGAGAAATGGTAATGGAAGTGGTTCAAAGCTCCTAAAATGTAATGAGGGATATAGTCACAGGGTCAGATGTTATGGTAGGGTTACATACATCATGTCATGACAATTGGTTTGTGTCAGTCTTCTATTATCGATGTTGGAGAGAGAGGACTCATTCTTGGCATTCCTTTGAACAACCCAAATGAACTCATCACGGCTCCTCAGATCCAATATGGCTGACAGATGCACGCGAGGCCAATAGGGGATTAATGATTTAAACTACATCTGCGGCCCAGACTCAGCCATTTTGTTTCATCCCTGTATGCAGCAAGCCATTGAGGACCTGCAGAGCGAGGAGGAGAAGGTGAACCTTCTGACCAAGGAGAGGGCAAAGCTACAGGTGCAGGCGGAAGATGTAAGTGTATTTAGGGTAGATACTGTATGCCAATTTTACTTCAGTAATATCTAGCTTTATGGTATTGGTACAGTATCATTGCAACATATGATCAAAGAACATTACGTTTCTATGATGTCTTTCGGATGCTGATGAACGGTTATGCTGTCCCCTCCATTGAAGCCCAGAAGCTCTAAAGCTTATATTATTATCTCTCTCTCTCTCTCTCTCTCTCTCTCTCTCTCTCTCTCTCTCTCTCTCTCTCTCTCTCTCTCTCTCTCTCTCTCTCTCTCTCTCTCTCTCTCTCTCTCTCTCTCTCTCTCTCTCTCTCTCTCTCTCAGTTGGAGTACCTGTTAGAGCAGGAGCGGCGTCAGCGCGGGGAGCTGGAGAAAGCCAGGAGGAAGCTGGAGGGAGACAGCAGGTCCACTCTGGAGAGCCTCACTGAGATGGAGAGGATGAGGAGCAGCCTGGAGGAACTCATGAAGAAGTAGGTTATACAACAGTTATAAGCGCTTAATAAGCCAGTTAGAGGCACTCAATAATCAGTTATAGATGCTTAATAACAGTTTACAAGTCAAGAAATGGGTTATAGACAATGGCAAACCATTGAAAAAAGAACAGTTGAGGAGTTCAATAAGAACTTATAGACAATGAGTTATAGAGATATGAGATATTTATAGAGAGAAATATAATGCAAATTGGCTCAGTTTCTTCATAGACCCAATAGAGTTGGGACTGGGTGAATAGTCTGAATAGTCTGTTGAAATACCTATCTTATCCTCAACCCAAACAAGAGAAATTGGCAGACCGACAGTCCAGGTGTTGTCAACTGATGTCTTGGTTAAGGAATTGCATCTGCGTACTATATCAGCCATATGATATCTGTTCAACATCCAAGAAAAGAGAAAACAGTCCAGAAACAGTATTTGGCTTGGTGCTTGCAGACATTTGAATTGCATGTCCCTGGCTTGCAGCAAAACAAATGCCTGGATGCCTGCTGGAGGTTATAACATGATATCAGTAGTGCAGAGGACCGTTATCTAGATTTTAAGGGCTCGGGGCCTCAGGCCGGGGTTTCAGTAATGTTCTAACTTGTTGGTATGTGCCTCTCAGTAATATGAGGCTGAATGGAGGGAGGCGTTCTCTGACCTTTACCTGGAGAGTAGAACCAGCTGTGACATACAGAACACAAACGCAATAACATTTTCATTACCAAAACAGAACTGGGCCTTGACGTCAGATGTCATTCATTAATTTTCCCCCTTTCCTTCCCTCCTTCTCTTTCACTCACACACCTCTCTTTCACACAAAAACATTTTCATTTTCAAAGGAAGAGGGGTCCTTGATGTCATTCATCCTCGTTGCACAATATTATTCTCACTTGTGAATGTCAATCAAATGAGTGAGTCACCTTGTTGCACCACCAGGATCAAACGAGGTGTGCCACTCATTCTCTCTGCTGAGTATGTCCCCTCACAGGGCAGTTTACTGTGGAAAAGATATGATGATATTGATTTTACTTCTCTCTCTCTCTCTCTCTCTCACCCATCTCATCTATATTTTCCTGTCTCTCTCTCCATTCATCCCTCTTTCTCTCTCTCTCCCCCCCTCCCCACCCCCTCTCTCTCTATGTCTAAAGGAGAGATGTGGAGATAAGCAGCACCAGTACCAAGCTGGAGGCAGGAGAGGCCCTAAACATCAGCCTGCAGAGGAGGAGCAAGGAGCTGCAGGTTGGACCCAGGCTGGAGATGAAGGGGTGTTAGAGTGGAGATATTGAGGGGTGGCAGGGGAGGGGAGAGGGGTGATGTTGTGGGTTCTGAGGACTTTGAGGGGGTTTGGGGTCGGGGGTAGAAGGCATTGAGACATATTGTGAGGTGGCGAGGGGGAGGGTGATGAGGTGGGTTGAGTTGGAAGAGGGGGTGTAGGGTCGGGGGTCGGGAGGCATTAAGACGTGTCGTAGAGGGTGGAAGGACTGGGGTGGAGATTAAAGGGGGGTTGAGGTGGATTTGAGGGGTAAGATTGAAGGGCGGTTGCTGCCGGTCGGGATGTCAAGGAGAGATCAGCATTCCTACTTTTCAGCACCACGGCTGTGTTCTGTCCTCTGATTGGTGGGCTGGTTTCACAGCCCCCTGCCTGTCAGGAGAATGAGGAGCTGGTAAAAACACACATCCTCCATCTGAGCTGATAAACATCTATAGCCTGGCCTCTCTTATAAGGAGTTAATTCCTTCACTACTTCACTCTGTGAGGGCCACTTCACTACCGCTCTCTCTGGAGATATGCTGTGTAGACATAGCCCTTTGGCTTCTCCGTTCAGGTCACTGTTTGCAAAGATGCACTTCAAAATCACAAGAGGCTTCCTAGTGAAATACTTTTTTATTAATAAATAAGTAGTTATAGTGTCTGATTTTCAGATACTTTACACTGTGTAAATGGACTTCATGCCCTCAGAGGATTTTCACATTCATTCCAGAATTTTGTCAATGATTGGGAAAGAGGTTGTATTTTCTTTTTGATTTGACAGTGCCTATGCAACTACGCAACTAAAATAACATTCTGGTCATTCAGCTCTTATATCTGGCATAAATGGCTGAATGAGCACATAATAACATGGAAGTGATTACTTTAACAGGACATTTGGTTAAATTGGTTTTAATGTACTATTTGTAGTTCCATCATGGCATTACATTTTTGCAGACACTCTTATCCAGAGCGACTTACAGGATCAATTAGGGTTATGTGCACATCAGCAGATTTGTTTCATCTAGTCAGCTCAGGGATTCAAACCCGCAACCTTTCGGTTACTGGCCCAACACTCTTAACCGCTAGACTACCTGCCAACCCAAAAATTATGAAAAAGCCCACCGAAGACAAGGTTATGGGAACAATGTTAACAAACTGCGACATACTGTAGCTCCAACATGATTATCAGAGTATCTCTTATCTCTCTGTCACTGGAGTTTGTAGATTAACATATGTTTTGTCTGGCTCTGTTCCTTGATGCGAAGACTGAGATCGAGAGAGAGACTGAAGGAGTTGCAGATACATTGAGAGAGACTGAAAGAGAGTCAAGAAGAGAAACAGAGAGAGACACAGAGATACAGAGAGAAAGAAAGACACAGATAGATTGAAAGAGAAACTAAGAGAGAAACTGAGAGCGACAGATTGAGAAAAAGAGAGTAGAGAGCGAGTAGTAAAAGCAAAGGTGCAGATCAGGTAAACTCTGAGATCCATGGATGCCTCCAGATCCTTGATTCTCTATCCAGAGGTTGGGAAAGAACAGAGAAATAAAGACTGTGTGATGAGGTGTGAATGAAGGAGTCAGGCGCAGGAGGTAAAACACAGAAGTCCAGAGTTTATTCCGTTTACATAAATAAAACGCACCAAGCGTCAAAACGAAACTATCACAAGGGAAATATTCCACCTTGGCAATAACAAATGGAAGAGTAGCTCAACCGAGTTACTCGCTCTCACAATGAAACAATCACTCACAAAGACAAGGGGAACAGAGGGAACACTTATACACATACTAATTAGGGGAATGAGCACCAGGTGTGTGTGATTGACAAGACAAGACAAGTGGAGTGATGAGAATGGGATCGGCAGTAGCTAGTAAGCCGGTGACGACGAACGCCGAAACCTGCCCGAACAAGGAGGGGAGGCAGCCTCGGCGGAAGTCGTGACAGTACCCCCTTGACGCGCGGCTCCAGCAGTGCGCGACCCTGGCCTCGGGGACGGCCAGGAGGACGCGGAGCAGGGCGAGTCGGATGGCGACGGTGGAAATCCCTCAACAGGGAGGGATCGAGGATGTCCCTCCTTGGGATCCAGCACCGTTCCTCCGGACCGTACCCCTCCCACTCCACGAGATACTGAAGGCCCCCCACCCGACGTCTCGAATCCAGTATGGAACGGACAGAGTACACCGGGGCCATCTCGATGTCCAGAGGAGGTGGAGGAACCTCCCGCACCTCAGACTCCTGGAGCGGACCAGCTACCACCGGCCTGAGGAGAGACACATGAAACGAGGGGTTAATATGGTAATCAGGGGGGAGTAACAACCTGTATGTAACCTCGTTTATCCTCCTCAGGACTTTAAACGGCCCCACAAACCGCGGGCTCAGCTTCCGGCAGGGCAGGCGGAGGGGTAGATTCTGGGTCGAGAGCCAGATCCGATCCCCCGGTATGAAAACCGGGGCCTCCCTGCGGTGGCGGTCAGCGTTCGCCTTCTGACAATGCACAGCGCGCTGGAGGCGAACGTGGGCAGCGTCCCAAGTCTGCTCCGCACGCCAAACCAGTCATCCACCGCAGGAACCTCGGTCTGGCTCTGGTGCCACGGTGCCAGGACCGGTTGGTAACCCAAAACACATTGGAAGGGTGTTAGGTTAGTGGAGGAGTGGTGGAGAGAGTTCTGAGCGTATTCTGCCCATGGCAGGAACACCCACCACTCCCCCGGCCGGTCCTGACAGTAGGTCCGCAGGAACCTACCCACATCTTGATTCACCCTTTCCACCTGCCCATTACACTCGGGGTGAAATCCAGAGGTCAGGCTGACCGAGACCCCCAGACGTTCCATGAACGCCTTCCAGACTCTAGACGTGAACTGGGGACCTCGGTCGGACACTATATCATCTGGTACCCCGTAGTGTCGGAAGACGTGAGTAAACAGAGCCTCCGCAGTTTGTAGGGCCGTGGGGAGACCGGGCAGAGGAAGGAGGCGGCAGGACTTCAAAAAGCGATCCACAACGACCAGGATGGTGGTGTTACCTTGGGAGAGGGGAAGATCAGTAAGAAAATCAATACTAAGGTGAGACTATGGTCGTTGTGGAACTGGTAAAGGTTGTAGCTTACCCGCTGTGAGGTGCCTAGGTGCCTTACTCTGGGTGCACACTGAGCAGGAGGAAACATACACCCTCACGTCCTTAGCCAAGGTAGGCCACCAGTACTTCTCGGTCAGACAGCGCATTGTACGACCGATACCTGGATGACCAGAGGAGGGTGACGTGTGTGCTCAGTAGATCAGACGATCACGGATAAGCGCAGGCACGTACTGCAGCCCAGCTGGACACTGCGGTGGAGATGGATCTGTGCGTAATGCCTGCGCTATATCCGCGTCCATCGCCCATACTACCGGCGCCACAATGCATGAGGCCGGGAGTATGGGGGTGTTGTCTCTGGGCCTCTCCTCTGTGTCATACAGCCGAGACAGTGCGTCTGCCTTCACATTCTTCGTACCCGGGATGTATGAGAGTGAGAAATGAAACCGAGTGAAGAAGACGGCCCACTTGGCCTGGCGAGGATTCAGCCTCCTCGCTGCCCGAATGTACTCCAGGTTACGGTGGTCTGTCCAGACGAGGAAAGGGTGTTTCGCCCCTTCGAGCCAATGCCTCCACACCGTCAAAGCTCGGACAACAACCAGCAGCTCCCGATCACCAACGGAGCTTGGGTGGCGTGCCCGAGCGTTGGGATAAGACAGCGCCTATCCCTACCTGGGACGCATCCACCTCCACTACGAACGGTAGTGATGGATCGGGTTGAGCCAGTACCGGGGCGGAGGTGAACAGACCCTGCAATCTACTGAAGGCCAAATCAGCCTCAACAGACCAGCGGAGCCGGGACGGCCCACCCTTTAACAAGGAGGTAATGGGAGCTGCGACCTTGCCAAAGCCCCGAATAAACCTCCGATAGTAGTTGGCAAAGCCAAGGAAGCGCTGCACCTCCTTCACCGTGGTTGGAGTCGGCCAATTACGCACGGCTGAAATGCGATCTCCCTCCATCTCCACACCTGTGGTAGTAATGCGGTATCCGAGGAAGGAGATTGACTGCTGGAAAAACTCACACTTCTCTGCCTTGGCATAAAGATCATTTTCCAGCAGTCAGACCAGTACCTTGCGAACCAGGGACACATGCTCGGCGCACGTAGAGGAATACACCAGGATGTCATCGATGTAGACCACCACACCGTGACCAACACCTCATTCACAAAGGACTAGAAAACGGATAGAGCATTCATCAAACTGTAGGGCATCACCAGGTATTCATAATGCCCGATGTTGTGCTGAATGCTGTTTTCCACTCATCCCCTTCCCGAATACGCACCAGGTTGTAGGCACTATTGAGGTCTAATTTGGCGAAAAAACGGGCCCCATGCATTGACTCAATCACTGAAGGAATGAGGGGAAGAGGATAACTAAATCGTACCGTCACCTTATTCAGTGGTCGATAATCAATGCACGGGCGCCATCTTTCTTCTTCACAAAGAAGAAACTCGAGGAAGCAGGTGAAGTGGAGGGACGTATATACCCCTGGCGCAGGGACTCGGTGACGTATGTTTCCATAGCCTCCGTCTCAGCCTGTGACAGGAGATACACATGACTCCTGGGAGGTACAGCGTCTACCCGAAGGTTTATCGCACAATCCCCCTCCCGATGAGGTGGTAATTTAGTCGCTTGCGTCTTGGAAAACGCGAGCACCAGATCATGGTATTCGGGAGGAATGCGCACGGTGGGGTTACCGTCTGGACTTTCCACCTTGGTCGCACAAACGGAAACACCTAGACACCTACCCGAACACTCACGCAACCACCCCGTAAGAACCCTCTGCGGCCATGAAAAATTGGGGTTGTGAAGGGCTAACCACGGAATGCCTAAGACTACAGGGTAAGCAGGAGACTCAATAATCAAAAAAGTGATCTGCTCAACATGCGTCTCCTGGTGACTGATACAGTAACCTCCTTAACCAACCCGGACCCTAATGGTCGACTATCAAGTGCTCTGATGGGGAGTGGAATGGATAGGGGAACCAATTAAATGCCTTGATGGCGTGCAAATGCCCTGTCCATAAAGTTCCCAGCTGCGCCTGAATCGACTAGCGCCTTACACTGGGAAACTACCAGGTGATCGGGAAAGGAGATAGATAAGGTACAGTGCGCCGCAAAGGGCTCTGAACAAGTTTGGGTGTTCGGTACCTGGGGTGATGCGTGAGTACCCTACCTACCGCCTCCAGACCCAAGGGAAGATTGACTGCGACGTGAGGTGGATTATCCCTTCGTGCAACCAGAGTGGCACTGTCGTTGTCCTCCTGCGCTCTCTCGACCGGCGGCTCCCCCCAGCTCCATCTGCTCGGGGTCAGAGTCGTCCGGAGTGGGAACGGGCAGACCCCTACCAGGACGTCCTCTGGCTGCTAGCAGATTGTCCATCCGGATGGCCATGTCCACCAGTTGGGAGAATGATAGCATGGCATCACGGCAGTCTAGCTCCTGTCGGACGTCCTCCCTTAGGTGGCACCGGAAATGGTCGATCAGGGCCCGCTCATTCCACCCGGACCCCGCTGCAAGCGTCCGGAACTCCAGCGCGTAGTCCTGTGCGGTCCTCGTCCCCTGCCTCAGATGGACCAGTCGTCCGTCCGCCTCTCGACCCTCAGGCGGGTGATCGAAAACGGCCCGAAAAAGGCGAGCAAACTCCCCGTAGTCCTCCAACGCGGCACCTCCCTCGTTCCACACCGCGTTGGGCCACTCCAGGGCTCTCCCACAAAGGCAGGAAACGAGGACGGATACCTTCTCCCGCTCCAGTGGCGCCGGAATGATGCTGGAGAAATACAACTCTAGTTGGAGCAGAAATCCCTCATATCGCGCTGCCGTCCCATCAAACGCCGGTGGCCGGGATATCTGGATCCCTCCAGGGGCTGGGGTGTAGGTGGCTGGATCCGGTTGACCAGCTGGTCTCGATAGATCGGGTCCTCTCCTCTCCAGGCGTTGCTGGCCAGCATCGAGGAATGCTCCTGGACCCTTGCCACAACTCCAGGCATGCGGTCTTCTCCTGCTGACTCCATTCAGTGGGTGAGTGATTCTGTGATGAGGTGTGAATGAAGGAGTCAGCCGCAGGAGGTAAAACACCGAAGTCCAGAGTTTATCCCGTTTACATAAATAAAACGCACCAAGCGTCAAAACGAAACTATCACAAGGGAAATATTCCACCTTGGCAATAACAAATGGAAGAGTAGCTCAACCGAGCTACTCGCTCTCACAATGAAACAATCACTCACAAAGACAAGGGGGACAGAGGAAACACTTATACACATACTAATTAGGGGAATGAGCACCAGGTGTGTGTGATTGACAAGACAAGACATGACAAGTGGAGTGATGAGAATGGGATCGGCAGTAGCTAGTAAGCCGGTGACAACGAACGCCGAAACCTGCCCGAACAAGGAGGGGAGGCAGCCTCGGCGGAAGTCGTGACAGACTGTCTTTGTCTGTCTGCTGGGGGAACGAGGGACTGAAAGACGATCGGTGTGTCAGTGAGAGTGGACATGTTTTCACATTTACTGTAGCCCTGGCATTATCCCATCAATGAGGCCTGTGTGTGTGTGTGTGTGTGTGTGTGTGTGTGTGTGTGTGTGTGTGTGTGTGTGTGTGTGTGTGTGTGTGTGTGTGTGTGTGTGTGTGTGTGTGTGTGTGTGTGTGTGTGTGTGTATTCGTGCACGTGTGTGTGTGTGCTATGTGTGTGTGTGTGTGTGTTTGGATCAGGATCAGCATCTCCTCCCACAGATAAAGATGCAGGTGTCCAAGGCAGGCCAGCGCTGAACAAAAGACCAGATTATTGGTTGGCCCCTCCCGTCTCTCGCCCACTCATGTGTGGTTTTAATATAAAGGTCACATGAATATGTCAAGATTCCAAGACAGCATTGTAGCTCACAGGAAATCAAAGAGATATCTCATTTATGATGTAGCTATCTTCCCCCTACAGTACAGTTACAGCACAATGTACTGCTGGGAGTAGCAGTTATGCATTTCAGCTGAATCTTAGGAGTGTTGTAGCTCATAGAGATAGCTCTGAATAGCTTTGATGAAGAAGAAACTACAATACAGCCTGTGTACTGTATAGTGCAATGTTATGTATTTATATTGTGTACGTGGGGGTGAGTTGGCTAGTGAATAGCTATGATGATGGAGCTCCCACTCCGCCTCTACAGTTCAAAGCAGCTATGGCAGACACAATATGAATACAGTTGTAGTATGGGGGTAGCAGACGCATGCTATTCACTTCCATCTCGGAGGTGGCAGAGGTTTTATGGCTGGTTTTATGATGTTTATAATAAAGCAATTCTAGTGGACTGAAAAGGGATCATTGGGTGAGGTCAAAGGTCAAGTCAATCATCATTAACTAGTTTGTGACCAGCATTTTTCAATTTTGCTTGAAAGCAGATGTGGGTTTGCATGTCCAGTACGTGTGTAAAAGTAACACAGGACAGGAGCCAGGGCCTCAGCCACCTATGTACTGTACACGGAGCATGTCATTGTTAATAACACCGTTTTGACCTTCCTGTCCTCACCTACACTCTTAGAAAAAAGGGTTCCAAAAGGGTTCTTCGGCTATCCCCATAGGGTAACCCTTTTCTGTTCCAGGTAGAACCCTTTTTGGTTCTAGATAGAACCTTTTTGGGTTCCATATAGAACTCTGTGGAAAGGGTTGTACATGGAACCCAAAAGGGTTCTACCTGGAACCAAAAAGGTTCTACCTGGAACCAAAAAGGGTTATTCAAAGGGTTCTCTTAAGGGGACAGCCGAAGAACCCTTTTAGGTTCTAGATATCACCTTTTTTTCTAAGAGTATAGAGGTAAAAGCCTGTAATCACCTGGCCATCGCTTCAGTCAATCAAATCACCAGGGCCACCCATTGCATGGTAGCTACAGCTCCATCTGAAGGTGTTTAAAAAGAACAAAGGGTTCTGATTCCGGAACTTTTCGAGCTAAGAGTCTGGAATTATCGGAGCATACGTATGTGGACAGTATGGAGAGTTCTATTGATAGGAGTAGAGTCTGTAATGAGGTTAGTTAGATGCAGGGGCAGGTCTGTGGTAGGCGTGTGCCAGGAGAGACCAATCGTTCAGCCTCTGGTCTGGTTCCCCTCTCTGAGGGCTCTCTGAGGGGGGTTGACAGGATATAGCTGCCCACGCTATAGAATACCCCTCAGATACAATCACCGAGCCATCAGGCTCAACTCACATGTGATTGCAATTTATGCTCAATTTAATGGTGGAGAGTTGCACTGGGAAAAAGCCCCTAATGTGGAAAGTTTAAGTATGTGCAATTTCAGACATCAGACCTTCCAAAAGTCCACTGTAATAATGGGCTAATGGTTTTGTTTCCTTTTGCGGTGTCTTGTGTTTATAAGATGATGCTGAAATGGACGTACAGTGGTAAAACATTGCACACAATAGTTTGCCAATACAGCAGTGCACAGGCATGTTTAGAAGAAAAAAAACTGTTGCTCCAACAAACTGTTCTTTTACAGTGCAGTATTGTTGTATCAAAATATTAGTGATAACAGTTTTAGGCAAAGTTCACTGGTAGAGAAGTAACAGAAACAGATTCAATATATTAAATGGAGTAGTCGGTGAGCTCTGCTACTCTCTCTGTGTGTGTGTCAGGGGGTGTGGAGTGTAGAATGCCTAAAGAGAAGCGGCTCGGCTGAGTGGAGCGTAGCAGCGTGTGTGTGAGAGAGAGAGAGCGAGAGAGAGAGAGAGAGTGTGTGGGGGAGAGAGAGTGTGTGTGGGGGAGAGTCAGTCAGTCAGTTGGGCTGCTGCTGCCTCACCATGGCTGTGCTCTCTGCTGAGGTCCTGCGCTGGCATGTGAGTTTCTACACCTCTTTTCTCTTGCTCTCGCACTCACTTTCTTTTATCCTCCTCTTCTCTTTCTTTTTGCATGCTTTGGAATGTTTGTGTGGGCCATTCATAGGAAACTTGAATGTTATTAGCTAAAGTTATACGGATGTTATCTGAATGAGTAGCCTCCTGGTTGTTTTGCTACTTGTAGAGCATTGTTGAAATATTTGCATGTATTATACGTCTGTTTACTGTCATCACTAAATACTCATTTTACTTAGAGATGATTAGGGCCAGCAGCATACCACCCTGCATCCCGCTGCTGGCTTTCCTCTGAAGCTAAGTAGGGTTGGTCCTGGATGGGAGACCAGATGCAGCTGGAAGTGGTGTTCGAGGGCCCCAGGGCAGTGATTGTGGACATTGCCCTGTGTAGGGTGTCGTCTTTCAGATGGGATGTTAACGGGTGTCCTGACTCTCTGTGGTCACTAAAGATCCCATGGCACTTATCGTAAGAGTAGGTGTGTTAACCCCGGTGTCATGGCTAAATTCCCAATCTGGCCCTCATGGCCACCTAATCATCCCCAGCTTCCAATTGGCTCATTCATTCCTCCTCTCCCATGTAACTATTCCCCAGGTCGTTGCTGTAAATGAGAATGTGTTCTCAGTCAATTTACCTGGTAAAATAAGGGTAAAAAAAAAAAAAGTTGTGTGATTGAGATGTTTATTTTGCCAGAGTGTGGAACTTTGTTTGGTGTTTTCCGAGTCTCTGCGTTTTGTGGTTAGTAGTGAGAGAGTTGGCTCTGTTAGTGTGTGTGTGTGTGTGTGTGTGTGTGTATGTGTGTGTGTGAATGTGTATGTGATTGTGTGTGTGAGTGTGTGTGTGTGTGTGTGTGTGTGTGAATGTGTGTGTGTGTGTGTGTGTGTGTGTGTGTGTGTGTGAATGTGTGTGTGAGTGTGTGTGTTATGGAATGTCCTGGGGCTATACGGTGTGTGTTAGACACACTTCCTGACACTGAGACAAGATAGAGCTGTAGATACCACAGAACATGACATGACTTGGAGCCTGAAGACAGCAATGTTTAGAAACTCTGGCAATACATTTGTGTCAAAAAGCCAAAAACTGCTTTTAAGCATAAACCTGTGTGTCAGTGAATTGAGTTATGATTTTGGGAAAATTAAATGTACTTAGAGATATATTAGTGTGATAAGAACTTGCATGACATTGCATCTATACTGAAGCAATAATAGTCTACAATTGTATGTCATAGATGTCATAGATGAATGATGATAGTGCAAAAATCATTCAGCTATAGTAACGATTATAATATAATCATATATTACAACATGAACCCTATAAGTTCATTATGTTCATGAAGTGAAATCCTTCATTACTGTAGTCCCACCCTTTGGGCAACCATGCATGAATTAAAGATCATGTGAAATGACAGAGTTGATATTCTCTGTTGAGCTGACTGATCAGACATGAAAGCCCAGTCCTATGCAGACCCAGTCTGAGGGTCAGAGTACAGATAATGATGGAGGCTGCTGCTGCTGACATTCCTGCTTTGAAATTGCTACCTGAGGAAATAGCCACTGGCATGTTGAACCAACCCAGGGAGAAATACAGAGAATGAGAATATCTCTCACCACAAACCTACTGCCCTGAAATAGCAATCTAACTAAGGGGTGGTGCCTCTTATTTGCCCAGACAAAACATTGTATTTCTGAAGAGTATGCAGGTTTACTGTGACAATGGTAACTATTCAAATCTGTCATAAGTTGTAGTGATTCTATGAAATGCTAGCACGTGCATGTAATGAGGACAATGCGTTCTCTCTCTGCTCTCTGTAGGTCCGTATCGAGGAGCTGGAGGAGGAACTGGAGACAGAGAGAGCCATGAGAGCCAAGGTACAGTACATCTGTCACTGGTCCAGTACTGTAACCACTACATTATCACCTAACTCTATGACACCTATGGCATCCATAACTCACTGGAGTTGGGCTGTAATTAGTGTTATAGGGCTATGAGCTAGAGTTAGCGTTATGTTTGGAGGTGCTGTGGCCAGTATTGTGGTCTACTGTGGTCAGTGCAAGGCATGTCCTGAACTGTCAGAGTGAATGTGTGTGGTGTTGGGCTGAATCCCAGAGCTTGCTGAGGGAGAGATGAGATGAGTCCTGTATCACATATCAGTCAGACATAAGAGCAGTCCAAGGTGCTGTGGGATGAGATGAGCTTTGCTCGGCTGTAATACTCTGTGAGACGTGGTGCAGCTAAGAGCTGACATAGGAATGAAACCTTGGAAGGGAAGTCAAGGAGAGAGAAGGTAAAGGAGGAATACTGGGGAAGGGATGTTAGGTTTGTAGAATGAAATAGAGAATCAGTAAGGTGGGATGTTGATTTCAGACAGGAAGGGTTCACTTGGAGTAGGGAAGTGGGATGTAGGGAAATGGGAGTGAGTGGGTTTGGGGGACCTGGTGTTTGGCATGCTGGTGGGGTAAAGAGGTCTGTCCCGTGCCTCTGGTGGTTACCCCAAATCAGCTGCACCTGTGATAATAAATGAGAGGAAAGCCCTGGTGTTTCTGGTTAACTTACAGAGCAACCCCAGAGGCAGACAGAGCCCCTACATCCGACCATTTCACACACGCATGCAAACACAAACGCACATGCGCTTCTTATGTGAAACGAGACTTGAGTTTTGTGTATTAGAGAGACAGACCCTGCTGTGATTCCACTGTAGCAATAAGTAGGCCAGAGATGGAAAGATTCATATTTCATCCTCAGGTGGTGAATGGAGTGACATCCAGTCCCTTTAGGCTGTTTGCACACTTCTTCCCTAGCTCTGGGTGGTACACACACACACACACACACTCACACACTCACACACACACACACACACACACACACACACACACACACACACACACACACACACACACACTGGGTGGTATCCCTACCTAGTAGCCCTGGGCTCTCCCTGCCTCCTATTAAACCCAGCAGAGTGTGAGAGACAGAGACAGGCAGAGACATGTAGAGCTTTATCTGCAGGGTATTCTCAGTGTCTCTAACACACATACCAGCGCTGCAGACAGGCTGTCCATTGTTTGGCTCAGCTCAGGTAGGGAGAGATGAGGAGATAGTACCAGGAGATAGTGACGGCACTGTTTCCCATGGGATCTTCTCCCCAGTGGAATGTCGGACACACACACACACAAATGCTCACACACAAACTCCCTGACACTCTCATGCAAACAAGAGATGTCTGCCTTTCCACATGGACTAAGACAAAGCTGACCTTCCTTTAGCCTCTTTAGTTTACAACAGAAAGGGAACGGTTGTGAAGTGTGTTGAGCTGAAGTAGCTGTTGACACTGGAGTGGACGAGAGTGATGACAGAAACAGGTCAGAGGTCAGAGTGCATGGGGGAGACAGAGATAGGGAGCTATAGGGGTAGAGTGGGGAGGGTAGAGTGGGGAGGGGTGAGTGCACGGGAAACTGAAAGATGAGATCCCTCTGCTTGGTTGGAGCTGAAATGAGATTAGTCTGTTTTCACTTTGAGAGCTGATGAACCATGTCAAGAGGAAGACCATACAGAAAAGACATAGATAATGTAGAATATCAGGTAGTGTTGCCTACAATACCCTACCACCCTTACCAGTGGACTGAAGCTTTAAGCTTTTGCTGCAGTGGGCTAAATCAGAGTGTTTCTTGGTAGTCTTAAACAAATCTACTTGGAAACAAAAGTGTACACCTCACACAAATGGTTATGGGCTTAGAAAAAAGAAGACACCTGTACCATGTCAGATATAGTTTGCGTCCCATTATTGCACTTTATATACATCACAGAAGACTGAAATATAACAAAACTGTTTGACATAGAAACACCAGATTTTCGACATTTAAAAAATAATAATGTTTAGTAATTATACAATTATGAAAAACATTAAGAACATTCTACCCATGAGGCCACTGTCACAGCGACGTGTATGCGGTAGGCGAAGTCAAGAGCAGGACACCGAGCTACTGGCAGAAACTTTACTGGATGCAGTGCAAAATACAAAGTACACAGGCAACCTCAAACAGCGAGGAAATAATAAGACCCGCACACATGGGCAACTTCCGCAAAGACCAAAACAACTACGTACAATACACAATGAGAAACAGAGGGTTATAAAGGGAACACAATAAAACATAATGGGAAACAGGTGTAAACAATAAAGACCAAACAAGACAAACACCGAAACATCGATCGGCAGCAGCTAGTACTCCGGGGACGACGAACGCCGAAGCCTGCCCGAGCAAGGAGGAGGAGCAGCCTCGGCTGAATCCGTGACAGTACCCCCCCTCGACGCGCGGCTCCAGCCGTGCGCCGACCCCGGCCTCAGGGACGGCCAGGAGGACGCGGAGCAGGGCGAGTCGGATGACTCCGGTGGAAATCCCTCAACATGGAGGGATCTAGGGACACAGCACCGTTCCTCCGGACCGTACCCCTCCCACTCCACGAGATACTGCAGGCCCCCCATCCGACGCCTCGAATCCAAGATGGAATGGACTGAGTACGCCAGAGCCCCCTCGATGTCCAGCGGGGGCGGAGGAGCCTCTCGTACCTCACTCTCCTGGAGTGGACCAGCTACTACCGGCCTGAGGAGAGACACATGGAACGAGGGGTTAATGCGGTAATTAATGGGCAGTTGTAACCTATAACATACCTCGTTCAATCTCCTCAGGACTTTAAATGGCCCCACAAACCGCCGACCCAGCTTCCGGCAGGGCAGGCGAAGGGGCAGGTTTCGGGTCGAGAGCCAGACCCGATCTCCCGGTGCATACACCGGAGCCTCACTGCGGTGGCGATCGGCGCTCGCCTTTTGCCGCCTGATCGCTCGCTGTAGATGGACATGCGCAGCGTTCAAGGTTTCCTCCGAGCGCCGAAACCACTCGTCCACCGCAGGGGCTTCGATCTGGCTCTGATGCCAAGGTGCCAGGACCAGCTGATAACCTAGCACACACTGAAAAGGCGTAAGGTTAGTTGAGGAGTGGCAAAGTGAGTTTTGGGCTATTTCTGCCCAGGGGATATATTCCGACCACTCCCCCTGCCGGTCCTGGCAATAGGACCTCAGAAACCTACCCACATCCTGGTTCACTCTCTCCACCTGCCCATTACTCTCGGGGTGAAACCCTGAGGTAAGGCTAATCGAGACCCCCAGACGTTCCATAAACGCCCTCCAGACTCTAGAGGTGAACAGGGGACCCCGATCAGACACTATATCCTCAGGTACCCCGTAGTGCCGGAAGACGTGTGTAAACAGGGCGTCAGCAGTTTGTAGGGCTGTAGGGAGAACTGGCATAGGAATGAGACGGTAAGCCTTTGAAAACCGATCCACAACGACCAAGATCGTCGTATTCCCCTGGGAGGGGGGAAGGTCCGTGACGAAATCCACCGAGAGGTGAGACCACGGTCATTGTGGAACGGGTAGGGGTTGTAATTTCCCTCTGGGTAGGTGTGTAGGCGCCTTACACTGAGCGCACACCGAGCAGGAGGAAACATAAACCCTCACGTCCTTAGCCAAAGTGGGCCACCAGTACTTTCCACTAAGGCAGTGCACTGTCCGTCCAATACCAGGATGGCCAGAGGAAGGTGACATGTGAGCCCAATATATTAATCGATCACGAACCTCGAGCGGCACGCACTTCCGACCCTCTGGACACTGTGGGGGAGTAGGATCGGTACGTAACGCCCGCTCGATGTCCGCATCACCTCCCATACCACCGGTGCCACCAGACAAGACTCCGGAAGTATGGGAGTAGGCTCAATGGACCTCTCCTCTGTGTCATATAGTCGGGACAGGGAGTCTGCCTTAGCGTTCTGTGACCCTAGTCTATAGGTGAGCGTAAATACAAATCGGGTGAAAAACATAGCCCACCTAGTCTGGCGAGGGTTCAGCCTCCTCGCCGCCCGGATGTACTCCAGGTTACGATGGTCAGTCAAAATGAGAAAAGGGTGTTTAGCCCCCTTAAGCCAATGCCTCCACACCTTCAGGGCTTGCACCACAGCTAACAGCTCCGTGTCCCCCACATCATAATTGCGCTCCGCCGGACTGAGCTTCTTAGAAAATAAAGCACAGGGGCGGAGTTTAGGTGGCGTACACGAGCGCTGAGACAGTACAGCACCGATCCCAGCCTCGGACGCATCCACCTCAACTTGGAACGCCTAAGAGGGATCCGGATGTGCCAGCACCGGAGCCGAGGTAAACAGGTCCTTCAGATGCCTAAAAGCCCTGTCCGCCTCAGCCGACCACTGCAGACTCACCTGACCCCCCTTTAGCAGGGAGGTAATGGGAGCTGCTACCTGCCCAAAGCCCCGGATAAACCTCCGGTAGTAATTGGCAAAACACAAGAACCGCTGCACCTCTTTCACCGTGGAGGGAGTCGGCCAATTGCGCACGGCTGAAACACGGTCAATCTCCATCTCCACCCCTGACGCGGACAACCGGTGTCCCAGGAAGGAGATGGACTCCTGGAAGAACAGACATTTCTCCGCCTTTGCATACAGGTCATGCTCCAACAGTCTACCAAGCACCCGACGAACCAGGGACACATGCTCTGCGCGGGTAGCGGAGTATATTAGAATGTCATCAATATACACCACTACACCCCTGTCCATGTAAGTCCCGGAAAATCTCATCCACAAACGATTGGAAGACTGAAGGAGCATTCATTAACCCGTATGGCATGACGAGGTACTCATAGTGACCCGAGGTGGTACTGAATGCTGTCTTCCACTCATCTCCCTCCCTAATGCGCACCAGGTTGTACGCGCTCCTGAGATCCAATTTTGTGAAGAATCGCGCCCCGTGTAATGACTCCGTCATACTAGCAATCAGAGGGAGAGGATAGCTATATTTGATGGTGATCTGATTGAGACCACGGTAGTCAATAAACGGGCGTAAACCCCCATCTTTCTTCTTCACAAAAAATAACTCGAGGACGCAGGGGAAGTGGACAGCCGTATGTATCCCTGTCAGGAGATGAGGGCGTACACGCTCTCGTATCCCGAGGGCACCGGGTGGATGGTTGCCAGGTAGAGTTCCACCTGGAGCAGGAAACCCTGACACCCGGCAGCTGTGCCATCATAAGCCCTCGGGAGCGAGAGCCGAATCCCACTGGACCCCGGAGATGAAGCGATGGGCATAGCTGATGGTGATGGTATCGTCGGAGGAGGTGTAGACCAACTTCTTCTTTCCCATCGCTCCACGGTTTTCACCACCTGTTCCATGGCGGTGCCGAGAGCCTGGATCATAGCCGCTTGTTGTTCTACGCGCTCTTCTATTGATCCAGCTGGCACCGCCGCTCCTGCTGACTCCATGTCTAAAGGTGCGTAATTCTGTCACAGCGACGTGTATGCGGTAGGCGAAGTCAAGAGCAGGACACCGAGCTACTGGCAGAAACTTTACTGGATGCAGTGCAAAATGCAAAGTACACAGGCAACCTCAAACAGCGAGGAAATAATAAGACCCGCACACATGGGCAACTGCCGCAAAGACCAAAACAATTACGCACAATAGACAATGAGAAACAGAGGGTTATAAAGGGAACACAATAAAACATAATGGGAAACAGGTGTAAACAATAAAGACCAAACAAGACAAACACCGAAACATCGATCGGCAGCAGCTAGTACTCCGGGGACGACGAACGGCGAAGCCTGCCCGAGTAAGGAGGAGGAGCAGCCTCGGCTGAATCCGTGACAGCCACTAGGTCATTTGACTGCAGGAAAGGGCTACAGACCCCTCTCAACATTTACAACAGATTTAAAACAGCAGTATGAGATCAACATAAAAACAACAACTGCGTTCAACTGGAACTACTAAAGCTTTGATTGTTTGTGCGTTTAACGAACATATGTTTCAGGGTACTATAACTGCCACATGTGTTGCCTTGTTTTATAATGGAAATGTATCAAGTTTTAGATAAACATCGCCCAAGCCTGTCATTACCCATTTGATTGTGATTGTCCTTTGAAGATCATATTTATGGAGATGATGAATAGTCTGGTCTAGTACAACATAGATTTCATATAGACATCATTTACACATAAAATACTCACATGCTGGCCTTCTCTACCTGGACACATAGAGATGGGAGTAGCTACTGTATATGTCCAAGAAACAGGAGTCGCTCAATATTTGGACTTTACAACAGGAAGCTCCTCCCTGTTGTGCTCTGATTGGACACGTGCTCTGTTTCCTGACCTCTGAACCCTGTGTAGGTCACTACCTGTTGGTGTCTTTCAATCACAGAAATCCACAGGATGTGGGATCATTTTGGTGGGGCCAGATCGATTGCTTACCAATATCTTTACAGTGTTTCCAGCATATTTAATTGATAAAACTGAAGCTATCAATGTTTTGTCACCTTAGAGCCCCCTGCTGTGCTATAGATTCTCTCAGGCTGTTAAATAGATGACAACAGCTGGTTTAAACAAGGAGGATATAACCCACTGACAAGAATCTCGCTTTGCTGATGTCACTGTTTGTGGAGAGGATACTGTTAAATTGGGATAAACTGAGCAGGATCGGTTTCTGATACAATTGCACCCAGAAACAAATCTCGCATGAGCACTGGCCTCTGGCCAGCTCACTTGTAATTGTTAAGTCTATTATGAGAGACTACAAATAACTTTATGTTGTAGGTGGAGAAGCAAAGAGCTGATCTGACCAGAGAACTGGATGACCTCACTGACCGACTGGAGGAGGCAGGGGGAGCCACAGCTTCACAGGTACACATGCAGACAAACACACTCTAGCATGTAACCATGAGATGTATTGTCATTTGCACTTCACATCACTCCATTTTCCAGTAATAGGGAGGAATGTAACAGTCACAGCCATTCTAAATGGGATGACTAGGGTCTGTCTCTCGTCTCATCTCTTATCTTCTCTTCCACCTCCCTCTCTCCCTCCATTACTCCCCTCAGATTGAAGTAAATAAAAAGCGGGAGACGGAGCTCCAACGTCTGAGGCGGGACTTGGAGGAGTCTTCTATCCAATCAGAGGCCCTGGCTGCGTCTCTAAGGAAGCGTCATGGTGATGCGATGGCGGAGCTGGGAGAGCAGTGTGAGGGTCTACAGAGGACCAGGGCCAAGCTGGACAAGGAGAAACAGAACCTACGCATGGAGGTGGAGGATCTTGCTGCCTCACTGGACACCCTGCAGAAAGCCAAGGTTAGTCAGATCTCGGATGGGAAGGCTGTCACTGAGAGTTATCACAATGACCCACATCAAGCTTTTGGAGGTGTCTTGTAAAGCCTCAAGACACCTTTCCAGGTCTCAATCTTTATTCACACAAAAGAAAATCAGCCATTTACTGCCAGTGAGTGCCTATGTAATATGGCCAAAGTGCCTATAAATGCCATGTTTTCATCTTACCCCCAGGTGTCTACAGACAGCCAGCTGAGGAAGCTGGAGGAGCAGCTCTTTGAGGCCCACAGCAGAGGAGACGACCTGCAGAAAGCCCTGACTGAGGTCAACGTAGCCAGGAACAGACTCACAGGTACAAGTGCAAACACACAACCACACACACAGCCA
Organism: Coregonus clupeaformis; assembly: GCF_020615455.1. Classification (NCBI taxonomy): domain Eukaryota; kingdom Metazoa; phylum Chordata; class Actinopteri; order Salmoniformes; family Salmonidae; genus Coregonus; species Coregonus clupeaformis. Next base: position 29,395,904 of record NC_059222.1, on the reverse strand, counting down.
AGGAGGCGACCTAGTGAATGCTCAAAGCCTTTGGCGTGTCTCCAATGTATAGTTAACCGGGTTTACCCCTTTACTTGGCTTAAAGCGCAGAGTACAAACACTCACACAAACAGATTTAACAGAGTTAGTCAGCACTAGAACTATACACACAGATCGAACAGGGCTGTGGAGCAACAAAGATCTTATGACACAGCCTTGAGTTCAGACCAACTGGCCTACCACCAGCCAAACTCAATTCAGCCCAGTCCAGTGCTGAGCAATGGGAAACAGACACAGAAATGACTATGACACGCTAAAAGAAACTATATCATTTACAGCTTATCCACTGGACACTGCTGCTCAGGGTTGGCAGTGGAACACTATTGGCCTCAGATGGCCTTGAATGCGGCAGGGAAAGTATCATATAAAGTGCTGTCATGAACCCTCTGCGAATTCCATGAGGAGTCCTCTCTCTGTGTCTTTGCTCTGTGTATAAAAAATATTTTAAAAATATATTTACGAGTTTATATCAGTTCACTGTATGGTAAAAGTGCTGAATCGGGTACAAACCCAGTCGGTCACATCAGTATTAACCAAGTTGGTGTCTCTGTCCCCTGTATGTCCTGGTAATTGATAACACACCTGGGCCTAGATTCAATCAGATCAAGCGTTAACCCGCGATAGCAGACACCCTCAAAGCTGGTATTTTGGTGGTGTCTGAGCTGTCAAATCGGTGAGAGGCTGCTTGTGTGGTCATTCTCACGAAGCCACACCCGTCCCACTCACGTTAGAAGTTCAGAACAGGAAAGTGTAGGCTATATAGAAATAATGACACTCAAATTGAAAATCATTCAAGAAAATCATGAGGATTTCTATTAGTCTAATTGAGGTGTAGATTACTCCTCACATTCCAGTGTTCCAACTTGTATGGAAGGCTGCATGGGATTTCTCTTAATGCGATTCCATGCAGCCAATGGAAATGTCTGCTTTAGGTATAATGCCGGGAGCCGCTTGTGGATTTGACTGCACTTGCACAGTTCCACCTCCGACACTGCCAAAAAAACCGCTATGCGGGTGTTGACTGGCACGGATCTGATAGAATCTAGCCCCTGCTTGTGTCTCTAACTTGTCTTCACTCTGTGTGATGTTAGCTGAAAACACAGACCTGGCCAGACAGTTGGAGGAGGCAGAGAGCAGAGCCAGCCAGGTCAGCCGCTCCAAGACCCTGATTCTGACCCAACATGAAGACATCAAGAAACAGATGGACGAGGAGCTCAAGGTAGGACCAGGCAGTGGTGTGTGTGTGTGTGGGGAGGAGTGCTGATTGTGTGTTTGGAGGAGTGTATTTAGTACCCCTGATTATGAGGAGAGTGTTTTCAGTTGTATCAATAACTGATAAGAATTTAGGAATCCAAGCATCGGAATGACCTCATATCCCAAATATGTGTCCTCCCTACGCACAATGTTTCATTATGGATCTTTATAGCTTTCAGATGTCTGTGACAGTATGTATGTACAGTGGGGGAAAAAAGTATTTAGTCAGCCACCAATTGTGCAAGTTCTCCCACTTAAAAAGATGAGAGAGGCCTGTAATTTTCATCATATGTACACATCAACTATGACAGACAAAATGAGGAAAGAAAATCCAGAAAATCACATTGTAGGATTTTTTATGAATTTATTTGCAAATTATGGTGGGAAATAAGTATTTGGTCAATAACAAAAGTTACTAAATACTTTGTTATATACCCTTTGTTGGCAATAACACAGGTCAAACGTTTTCACACACTGTTGCTGGTATTTTGGCCCATTCCTCCATGCAGATCTCCTCTAGAGCAGTGATGTTTTGGGGCTGTCGCTGGGCAACACAGACTTTCAACTCCCTCCAAAGATTTTCTATGGGGTTGAGATCTGGAGACTGGCTAGGCCACTCCAGGACCTTGAAATGCTTCTTACGAAGCCACTCCTTCGTTGCCCCGGGCGGTGTGTTTGGGATCATTGTCATGCTGAAAGACCCAGCCACGTTTCATCTTCAATGTCCTTGCTGATGGAAGGAGGTTTTCACTCAAAATCTCACGATACATGGCCCCATTCATTCTTTCCTTTACACGGATCAGTCGTCCTGGTCCCTTTGCAGAAAAACAGCCCCAAAGCATGATGTTTCCACCCCCATGCTTCACAGTAGGTATGGTGTTCTTTGGATGCAACTCAGCATTCTTTGTCCTCCAAAAACGACGAGTTGAGTTTTTACCAAAAAATTATATTTTGGTTTCATCTGACCATATGAAATTCTCCCAATCCTCTTCTGGATCATCCAAATGCACTCTAGCAATCTTCAGACGGGCCTGGACATGTACTGGCTTAAGCAGGGGGACATGTCTGGCACTGCAGGATTTGAGTCCCTGGCGGCGTAGTGTGTTACTGATGGTAGGCTTTGTTACTTTGGTCCCAGCTCTCTGCAGGTCATTCACTAGGTCCCCCCGTGTGGTTCTGGGATTTTTGCTCACCGTTCTTGTGATCATTTTGACCCCACGGGGTGAGATCTTGCGTGGAGCCCCAGATCGAGGGAGATTATCAGTGGTCTTGTATGTCTTCCAATTCCTAATAATTGCTCCCACAGTTGATTTCTTCAAACCAAGCTGCTTACCTATTGCAGATTCAGTCTTCCCAGCCTGGAGCAGGTCTACAATTTTGTTTCTGGTGTCCTTTGACAGCTCTTTGGTCTTGGCCATAGTGGAGTTTGTAGTGTGACTGTTTGAGGTTGTGGACAGGTGTCTTTTATACTGATAACAAGTTCAAACAGGTGCCATTAATACAGGTAACGAGTGGAGGACAGAGGAGCCTTTTTAAGAAGAAGTTACAGGTCTGTGAGAGCCAGAAATCTTGCTTGTTTGTAGGTGACCAAATACTTATTTTCCACCATAATTTGCAAATAAATTCATTAAAAATCCTACAATGTGATTTTCTGGAGAAAAACAATCTCAATTTGTCTGTCATAGTTGACGTGTACCTATGATGAAAATTACAGGCCTCTCTCATCTTTTTAAGTGGGAGAACTTGCACAATTGGTGGCTGACTAAATACTTTTTTTCCCCACTGTATCTCTCCCCCATTCTAAGCTGGTCCTGGGCAGCAGTCTGGCAGCGCAGCATCAGGAGTGTGTTACAGTGTATGTGACAGTGTATGTGACAGTGTGTGTGACAGTGTGTGTCTATTTCGCTGCCCCCAGTCTAAACTGGCCCTGGGCAGCAGTCTGGCAGGGCTGCGTCAGGAGTGTGAGGTGTTGAAGGAACAGCTGGAGGAGGAGCAGGAGAGCAAGCTGGAGCTGCAGCGCCTCGTCTCCAAACTCAACACCGAGGTCACACATTGGAGGACCAGACATGAGGCGGACGCCATACAGCACTTGGACGAACTGGAGGAGACCAAGTAAGAGACATACTAGTATACAGAACACACACACACAAACACAGCTGAGCTAGAAGACAAGAAGTAAGAGATGTATAGACATGGATCCAAAAGTTAGACCCAAAATATTGCCTACTTCTTACTAAAACAACATACTGTGTGCTAATCGTACAACATATTATTTAGAACGTATTGCTAAGTAAAAATGTATGCAGTAAGCAACAAAAAAATGCTAGGCTCACCAATACTGAGAATGCGTAATGTCTCCCGCCATTCGTTCATTTTGCTACAGCCTATCCCCTGATTATCAAGCGTTGTCAAACACACATGGGTCTGAAAAGCTGATTCTCTTCTTCAATAGAACGCAGCGAATTGTACTAGATGTCAAAATTAGTATGACATCATGGCATCTAAAGCATACTTTCTAAATTTCACATACTATAAGTATGTACAGGTTTTGGGACACACTCTCACACACCTTCATATCCAGACATTTGTGTGTGTTCCAGGAAGAAGCTGGTGTCTCGGCTCCAGGAGGCTGAGGAGGCGGTGGAGGCCACCCAGGCTAAGTGCTCCTCTCTGGAGAAGACCAAGCAGAGGCTACAGGGAGAGGTGGAGGAGCTCTGTATAGACCTGGAGAAGGTAGGAGGACACTTTGGGAAAATATCATTCTTTCAGACATTAAAACATGGCAGAGGAGCTGAATAACCTACTTTATCAATGTAATCAATTAATAACTGGTCATAACTGATAATGGTAGCTGGCGGGTGATAATGACCAATCTCTCTACCTTCATTGTTCTCCCTTCCAGGCTAGTAGCTGTGGCCAGGTGCTGGATAAGAAACAGCGTATCGTGGAGAAGCAGCTGGGTGACTGGAGGCAGAAGTGTGAGGAGCTGGTGGTGGAGGTGGAGGGTTGTCAGAAGGAGAGCAGACAGCACGCCACAGAGCTCTTCAAACTGAAGACGGCCCATGAAGAGGCTCTGGAGCAGGGAGATGCCCTACGCAGAGAGAACAAGGCTTACCAGGGTGAGGGTTAACATAGGGTTAAATAACACAGTAGAAGGCCCTAGAATAAGGCCAGGGTTAGGTGATTGATTGAAGATGTACTATAGGTAGGTGGTGAAAAGCAGAAAGTCCGGGTAGCTGTTTAATTAACTGTTCAGCAGCCTTATGGCTTTGGGGTAGGAGCTTTTCAGGAGGCTTTTGGTCCCAGACTTGAAGCTCCGTTACCCCTTGCCGTGCGGTAGCAGAGAGAACAGAGTGTGACTTGGGTGGCTGGAGTCTTTGACCATTTTTAGGGCTTTCCTCTGATACCGCCTGGTATAGAGGTCCTGGATGACAGGGAGCTCGGCCCCAGTGATGTACTGGGCCGTACACACTACTATCTGTAGCGGCCTGCGGTCGGATGCCGAGCAGTTGCCATACCAAGCGGTGATGCAGCCAGACAAGATGCTCTCAATGGTGCAGCTGTAGAACTTTTGAGGATCTGAGGGCCCATGCCAAATCTTTTCAGCCTCCTGAGGGGGAAGGGGCGTTGTCGTGCCCTCTTCACGACTGTGTTGATGTGTTTGGACCATGATAGGTCCTTAGTGATGTGGACAGCAAGGAACTTGAAGCTCTCGACCGTCTCCACTACAACCCCGTCGATGTGAATGGGGGCGTGCTCGGCCCTCCATTTCCGTGCTCGGCCCTCCATTTCCTGTAGTCCACGATCAGCTCCTTTGTCTTGCTGACATTGAGGGAGAGGTTGTTGTCCTGGCACCACACTGCCAGGTCTCTGAACTCCTCCCTGTAGGCTGTCTTATTGTCGTTGATGATCAGGCCTACCATCATCGTGTTGTCAGCAAACTTAATGATGGTGATGGAGTCGTGTGCGGCCACGCAGTCGTGGGTGAACAGGGAGTACAGGAGGGAATTAAGCACGCAACACTAAAGGGGAACCCGTGTTGAGAGTCAGCGTTTGCAGATGTGTTGTTGCCTACCCTCACCACCTGGGGGCGGCCCGTCAGAAAGTCAAGAATCCAATTGCAGAGGGAGTTGTTTAATCCCAGGGTCCTTATTTTAGTGATGAGTTTGGAGAGCACTATGGTGTTGAACACTGAGCTGTTGTTAATGAACAGCATTCTCACGTACAGTTGAAGTCGGAAGTTTACATACACTTAGGTTGGAGTCATTACAACTCGTTTTTTCAACCACTCCACAAATTTCTTGTTAACAAATTATAGTTTTGGCAAGTCGGTTAGGACATCTACTTTGTGCATGACACAAGTAATTTTTCCAACAATTGTTTACAGACAGATTATTTCACTTATAATTCACTGTATTACAATTCCAGTGGGTCAGAAGTTTACATACACTAAGTTGACTGTGCCTTTAAACAGCTTGGAAAATTCCAGAAAATGATTTCATGGCTTTAGAAGCTTCTGATAGGCTAATTGACATCATTTGAGTCAATTGTAGGTGTACCTGTGGATGTATTTCAAGGCCTACCTTCAAACTCAGTGCCTCTTTGCTTGACATCATGGGAAAATCAAAAGAAATCAGCCAAGACCTCAGAATTGTTTTTGTCTGGTTCATCCTTGGGAGCAATTTCCAAACGCCTGAAGGTACCACGTTCAACTGTACAAACAATAGTATGCAAGTATAATCACCATGGGACCACGCAGCCGTCATACCGCTCAGGAAGGAGACGCGTTCTGTCTCCTATAGATGAACGTAGTTTGGTGCGAAAAGTGCAAATCAATCCCAGAACAATAGCAAAGGACCTTGTGAAGATGCTGGCGGAAACAGGTACAAAAGTATCTATATCCACAGTAAAACAAGTCCTATATCGACATAACCTGAAAGGCCGCTCAGCAAGGAAGAAGCCACTGCTCCAAAACCGCCATTAAAAAGCCAGACTACGGTTTGCAACTGCACATGGGGACAAAGATCGTACTTTTTGGAGAAATGTCCTCTGGTCTCATGAAACATAAATAGAACTGTTTGGCCATAATGACCATCGTTATGTTTGGAGGAAAAAGGGTGTGCTTGCAAGCCGAAGAACAACATCCCAACCGTGAAGCACGGGGGAGGCAGCATCATGCTGTAGGAGGGACTGGTGCACTTCACAAAATAGATGGCATCATGAGGAAGGGAAATTATGTGGATATATTGAAGCAACATCTCAAGACATCAGTCAGGAAGCTAAATCTTGGTCGCAAATGGGTCTTCCAAATGGACAAGCATACTTCCAAAGTTGTGGCAAAATAGCTTAAGGATGACAAAGTCAAGGTATTGGAGTGGCCATCACAAAGCCCTGACTTCAATCCTATAGAAAATGTGTGGGCAGAACTGAAAAAAGTGTGAGCGAGCAAGGAGGCCTACAAACCTGACTCAGTTACACCAGCTCTGTCAGGAGGAATAGGCCAAAATTCACCCAACTTATTGTGGGAAGCTTGTGGAAGGCTATCCGAAATGTTTGACCCAAGTTAAACAATTTAAAGGCAATGCTACCAAATACTAATTGAGTGACCCACTGGGAATGTGATGAAATAAATAAAAGCTTAAATAAATAATTATCTCTACTATTATTCTGACATTTCACATTCTTAAAATAAAGTGGTGATCCTAACTGACCTAAGACAGGGAATTTTTATTAGGATTAAATTGTGAGGAATTGTGAAAAACTGAGTTTTAAATGTTTTTGGCTAAGGTGTATGTACATTTCCGACTTCAACTGTAGGTGTTCCTTTTGTCCAAGTGGGAGAGGGCAATGTTAAGTGCAATAGAGATGGCGTCATCTGTGGATCTGTTGGGTCGGTATGTGAATTGGAGTGGATCCAGACTGTCTGGAATGATGATGTTGATGTGAGCCATGACCAGCCTTTCAAAGCATTTCATGGCTACAGATGCGATAGTCATTTAGACAAGTTACCTTAGCGTTCTTGGGCACAGGGACTATGGTGGTCTGCTTGAAACATGTGGGTATTACAGACTGGGTCAGGGAGAGGTTGAAAATGTCAGTGAAGACACTTGCTAGCTGGTCAGCGCATGCTCTGAGTACGCGTCCTGGTAATCCATCTGGCCCTGCGGCCTTGTGAATGTTAACTTGTTTTAAGGTCTTACTCACATTAGCTACAGAGAGCATGATCACAAAGTCGTCCGGAACAGCTGGTGCTCTCATGTATGGTTCAGTGTTGCTTGCCTCGAAGCGAGCATAGAAGGCATTTAGCTCATCTGGTAGGCTCGCGTCACTGGGCAGCTCGCGGCTGGGTTTCCTTTTGTAATCCATGATAGTTTGCAAGCCCCATCCGACAAGCGTCAGAGCCAGTGTAGTAGGATTCGATCGTAGTCCTGTATTTACACTTTGCCTGTTTGATGGTTCGTTGGAGGGCGTAGCAGCATTTCTTATAACTGTCTGGATTTGTGTCCCGCTCCTTAAAAAGCAGCAGCTCTAGCCTTTAGCTCAGTGTGGATGTTGCCTGTAATCCATGGCTTCTAGTTAGGATATATACGTACATACGGTCACTGTGGGGAGTACGTCATTGATGCACTTATTAATGAAGCCGGTGACTGATGTGGTAAACTCCTCAATGCCATCGGATGAATCCCAGGAACATATTCCAATCTGTGCTAGCGAAACAGTCTTGTAGCTTAAGGTGAGAGATGATACATGTTTAAAGCCCAGGGTAAAAAGGAAAACTTCCACTTACTGAAATAATGGAGGCCATGATCTCTCTTGAAATGTTTTCTGCGTGACTGAGTGTTACTTCTCTGTCGTTAACTCAGAGGAGATAGCTGACCTGACTGACCAGCTCTCGGATGGAGGGAAGAGCGTCCACGAGCTGCAGAAGACGAAGAAGAAGATAGAGATGGAGAAGGAGGAGCTGCAGGCCTCACTGGAAGAGTCTGAAGCTGCCTTAGAGGTATGGAGGTTACAGTAGGAGGTGGTCATATTGGGTGGAATGGTTACAGTAAAATAAGTCTACACCAAGCATTCCACAACTATTACGTAATATGTATTTGAATTTGTTATCTTACATCAACACCACATTCAATATTATTTGATCTCTGTTTACGTTCGAGTTAAATTCTCCTCAGCGTACGTCATACATAATGTAAGACTGTGAGGTGTGGATGTGAAACATTGTGGCAGCTCTTTGGCAGATCTGACAGTGAAAGGGGAGAAAAGGCCCCAGACGACATGTTTCAATTAGTATTGGCCAGTCAGGCAGGCAGGGAGCAGACAGATCCCAGCCACTGATAACACTACACAATCAGCTATCTGCTCCTATAATCAGCCTGGCCCTCCAGGGACTGGAGTCTTACAAGACAGGAGCCCCCTGGCTGCTCGGCATAGATGGTTTATTCACCCACCTCTCTCTCCTTTTCTTTCCCTCTCTCTCCCACCCCCTCTTTTGCTCTCCTTTCCCCCACTCCCCCCTCCCCCTCTCCAGGCTGAGGAGACCAAGGTGCTGCGTCTGCATCTGGAACTGTCCCAGGCTAAAGGAGACATGGAGAGGAGACTCCAGGAGAAAGAGGAGGAGTTTGAGGCAGCAAGGTACCCACTGTCCATGTATTTTTTTAAAAAGTTGTTTGTCTTTCTTTTCAACTGAAAGTGAAGAAATGACGTGTTCATATGCTATATAGCAGGGCCCCGACATCCAGGGGGCCCGCAAACCAATACCCCCCCCCCCGGAGATCGGGGGCACATGCCCTGCGTACCCGTTTGGTAATCCAACCCTGCTTTTTCAGTTGCTTGCTCTATTGATAACCCCATTCTCTCTGTCTCTCGCTCCCCCTTCCAGGAAGAGCCACCAGAGGGCGCTGGACTCCCTTCAGGCCAGTCTGGATGTGGAGGTCAAAGGTCGTGGTGAGGGGTTGAGGGTGAAGAAGAAGCTGGAGTCTGACCTAAATGAGCTGGAACTACAGGTGGACCTGCTCACCAAGAACAACACAGAGCTCACCAAGAACACAAAGAAGATGCAGCAGCAGATCAAGGTGAGATTCTACACCTCCATCACTTCTCTCTCTCTCTCTCTCTCTCTCATCCTCCTCCTCCTCCTTAGTTTTTCCTCATTCCCTCTATTCCCTTACTCCTTCCTTTACCCAGTCTCCTCTGCTTGCCCCACTCTTTCTTCAGTGTTTCTCTCGCTTTCTCTACCTCCTTTTCTCTCCTCTTTCCACCCTCTGAGAGGAGCTGCATACAGAATGTGATTGCTTGATTAGTGGATTGACCTCTTCTCTCCTTTTCTTTCTTAGGAACTGCAGGACCAATTGGAGGAGGAGGTGCGTGGGCAGGAGGAGCAGAGGGAGGAGCAGACTGTTTTGGAGCGACGCTGCCTCCTGCTAGTGAGCGAGGGAGAGGAGACACGCGGGGCATTGGAAAACGCTGAGAGACAACGCAAAACCTTAGAGATTGAGCTTACAGAGACCAACGAGAAGTACAACGACCTCAACAACCAGGTAGAGTACAGATCGCAACACTCTCTGTTCAGCGTTTACATCAATAATACATCAAATTAAACTGGTTTAGTTACATTACTAAACTCCCTTATGAACATTAGGTTTAAAGCTCTCAGTTTCTTACTGAACAAACAAGGAAAAACAGAACTTCAACCTATAAATGGATCTCCAATGCTAAATTTGATGTGTTCTACCTCATGTTGTCATGTTCATGGTGGTTCTATTTCCTCCTGTAGTTCCAGTCAGCGCTGAGTGGTAGGAGGAAACTGGATGTGGATCTACAGGCACTGCAGCAGGAGCATGAGGAGCTGCAGAACGAACTGAGAGGAGCCAACGACAAGATCAAGAAGGCCAACTGTGAGGTAGGACAATACTGGATTTTTGATCATTAGGATAATTGATTTTAATTGACTTGTCAATAGAACATAATTTATATATATTTTTAAAATAAAAATGTATTTCTCCAAGTATCAACACAATACAAATGTACTGTATGTATGCCTGTCTTTGAGAACCAGTGGAATAGATATTGATGTCCCTCTGTCCCCTCTCTCCAGGGAGCACGTGTGTCAGAGGAGTTGAGGTTAGAGCAGGACCACACCCTGCACATGGAGCGGGTGAAGAAGGGTCTGGAGGCCCAGATAAAGGACATGGGCACCAGGCTGGATGAGGCTGAGCAGATGGCCCTCAAAGGAGGCAAGAAGATCATCCAGAAACTGGAGGGCAAGGTAAGCACACACACAAAACTCACATACGCACAAACACTGTTCCTAAACTTTGAAATGGCTGTTTCTGTCACATTGCCCAGTTTTTCAGGTTTACAGAGAAAGATGGGCATCAAAATGTATATTTTTCTAGACTGACCATGTGTCTGTCTCTAGGTGAAGGAGCTGGAGTTGGAGCTGGACTCAGAGCTGAAGCGTCACGCTGAGACAGTGAAGACGCTGCGTAAGAATGAGCGTCGTCTGAAGGAGCTGCTGTTCCAGTCCGAGGAGGACCAGAAGAACCAACACCGCATGCAGGAACTGGTGGAGAGACTCCAGAACAAGATGAAGGCCTACAAGAGACAAGTAGAGGAGACGGTAAGGCTCTTGTCTGTCTGTCTGTCCATCTGTCCATCCATCTGTTTCTCTCGCTCTCTCTCCCTCTTCCCCTCCTCTCGCTTTCTCTCTGTCAGTCTATCTCTGTTTCTCTCATTCCGTTCTCTAGACTCCATATTTTGCTTTACAACATGACTTGCACCTTTCCTAAAAGGAGGAGCAGGCCAACATGAACCTCGCTAAGTACAGGAAGACAGTACATGAGCTGGACGATGCTGAGGAAAGGGCAGACATCGCTGAGTCAGCCCTCACCAAGATCAGGACCAAGAACCGCGGCAGCTTCAGCAAGGGATACTCCTCTGTAAGTCCCATAACCTTACCACATGAACTTGAATTCAGGATAGTCAAATCATCATTAATGTTGTCTGTACTGAATCTGTGGGTCACATCTGTGCTTTAAATTTAAAGATCAAAAGATAAATTCTATGTATTGGGTTGAGTTGTTGTTAGTCAAGTAAGTAATCATAACGTTGATCTGATGTTTTGTCCTCTTGCGTGTTTCCAGGGTTACAGCACGCCATACCCTGGGGGGATCGTGAGGTCACCCAGTTCCGTGGGATCAGAGGGTAGATGTGAGAAGATCATCAACGACGACAATGACTCGGTCAGTTCCCTCATCCCAGCCTATCTCAACTCCCTGAAGAAACTCATGATAGACTAGCACCTAGGGAAGGAGTCAGTTGGATGTACCAAACATTCCAGTGGGAGCAAAGAAACATGTACTGTCTTACAGAATTATGATCTTAATTTGAGTCAGTTTGCTACAGCAGGAAAATAATCCTGCAGCAACAGGAAATGTGAATTATTATGTGGATTATAATTAATGGCCATTTCTGTAGGGGTTGATACATTTTTCGATAGGGCAAATCAAGTCTGACATTTTTAAGTGGAAATTACAAACTTTAGAAGCCTTTTTAAAACTCAAATAAATTACAAGTTTGCATTTCCTGCTGTGCAGGAAAATTCTCAGCAACAAACGAGTGTTCAAATTAAGATCCTATGTCTGTATGTGTCCAAACCAATTTCCCTACAGACATTTCAAAGCAATTCAGACATATGATTTCATCCATCCTAGGTATTTGTTTGTGATTCAGTTCATAATACTGATGATAACCAGTACCACTCTAATTAAACTACATTATGTTTATATTCTCCAGCTCAAATGATATGTAAAAAAAGATACAAGATAAAATTGATGCTTGGTTATAAAGCATTGATAGACATAGTTTAAAGATGGAAGTCAAAATAAAGTTTGTGTTTACATTTTACTCTCATTCTACGTGCTCATCCAAAGAGTTTGACCAAGTAAAGTTATGCATCAGTAATGTGCATGACATTTTGCAACTAGGGGCAATATCCTAACCTGAAATCTGCATTTGTATCTCAAGTCTTCCATTGGCATCTGAGGTTATACCCGCTTGCATGTCGGGTAAGAATTTCGTTAACACTTTATTTGGATAGTCCATCTGTAGATGCTCTACAGACTATCAGTAACATTTCAACAAATGATCTTCTAACTCTAACCCTAAACTTAACCCTTATCCTAACCTTTACTCTAACCCTAACCTTAACCCTTATTCTTAACCTAACCGTAACCTTAGCAAGCAGTTGCTTGTCAACAGATAGTTCATTGATAGTATGACCATCTGTAGAGCATCTACAGATGGACTATCCAAATAAAGTGTTACCAGTATTTCGGACGTAAGATTTTAGGAAGATGCTATATCAAAGTTTACCTTTATATAATGTGCAGAAATATATATCACTGCCAAAAAAATGTAACATTACTTGTCCAAAGCATTTTATTGTTGAATGTGATTTTAAGAAATAAAACCTTTTTTCATTCCTTAAATGTCTTCTTGTACCCTCAAAATCATTTGCCAGAAACACAAACACCTACAAAAATCATCTGGTTATATTGTAAAATAAAAACTGCAGAAAGGAACTGCCAGAGATAGTTGTAACATAAAATGTATATCTATATATTTATCATATCAATGCAAAAACATTAATGCCAAACATTCAGCAGTTATGTCCATATGCAGGATCCTTGAAACGTTCAAGGTTCTTGTTGCACCAAACAAATAGTAATGGAACAGTCTGTACAACATGTATGCATCTGCATGGAACAGTAGTAACATGTACATAATACTTACAGGAGAGAAACAGGATAATGATATACTACACTGCTCAAAAAAATAAAGGGAACACTTAAACAACACAATGTAACTCCAAGTCAATCACACTTCTGTGAAATCAAACTGTCCACTTAGGAAGCAACACTGATTGACAATAAATGTCACATGCTGTTGTGCAAATGGAATAGACAACAGGTGGAAATTATAGGCAATTAGCAAGACACCCCCAATAAAGGACTGGTTTTGCAGGTGGTGACCACAGACCACTTCTCAGTTCCTATGCTTCCTGGCTGATGTTTTGGTCACTTTTGAATGCTGGCGGTGCTTTCACTCTAGTGGTAGCATGAGACGGAGTCTACAACCCACACAAGTGGCTCAGGTAGTGCAGCTCATCCAGGATGGCACATCAATGCGAGCTGTGGCAAGAAGGTTTGCTGTGTCTGTCAGCGTAGTGTCCAGAGCATGGAGGCGCTACCAGGAGACAGGCCAGTACATCAGGAGACGTGGAGGAGGCCGTAGGAGGGCAACAACCCAGCAGCAGGACTGCTATCTCCGCCTTTGTGCAAGGAGGAGCAGGAGGAGCACTGCCAGAGCCCTGCAAAATGACCTCCAGCAGGCCACAAATGTGCATGTGTCTGCTCAAACGGTCAGAACCAGACTCCATGAGGGTGGTATGACGTCCACAGGTGGGGGTTGTGCTTACAGCCCAACACCATGCAGGACGTTTGGCATTTGCCAGAGAACACCAAGATTGGCAAATTCGCCACTGGCGCCCTGTGCTCTTCACAGATGAAAGCAGGTTCACACTGAGCACATGTGACAGACGTGACAGAGTCTGGAGACGCCGTGGAGAATGTTCTGCTGCCTGCAACATCCTCCAGCATAACCGGTTTGGCGGTGGGTCAGTCATGGTGTGGGGTGGCATTTCTTTGGGGGGCCGCACAGCCCTCCATGTGCTCGCCAGAGGTAGCCTGACTGCCATTAGGTACCGAGATGAGATCCTCAGACCCCTTGTGAGACCATATGCTGGTGCGGTTGGCCCTGGGTTCCTCCTAATGCAAGACAATGCTAGACCTCATGTGGCTGGAGTGTGTCAGCAGTTCCTGCAAGAGGAAGGCATTGATGCTATGGACTGGCCCGCCCGTTCCCCAGACCTGAATCCAATTGAGCACATCTGGGACATCATGTCTCGCTCCATCCACCAACGCCACGTTGCACCACAGACTGTCCAGGAGTTGGCGGATGCTTTAGTCCAGGTCTGGGAGGAGATCCCTCAGGAGACCATCCGCCACCTCATCAGGAGCATGCCCAGGCGTTGTAGGGAGGTCATACAGGCACGTGGAGGCCACGCACACTACTGAGCCTAATTTTGACTTGTTTTAAGGACATTACATCAAAGTTGGATCAGCCTGTAGTGTGGTTTTCCACTTTAATTTTGAGGGTGACTCCAAATCCAGACCTCCATGGGTTGATAAATTTGATTTCCATTGATAATTTCTGTGTGATTTTGTTGTCAGCACATTAATAAGATTATTTCATTCATTCAGATCTAGGATGTGTTATTTTAATGTTCCCTTTATTTTTTTGAGCAGTGTATAATTTCAACTTCAGTTGAGGATTTGTATCCAGTTAGCATGTCTCTGAAACAACGTTGTTGTAATTTTCATTTAGTATAAAAATAAGCATTGTGTAATATCAGTTTAATATATTATCTGCACCATCACTCCTGTGTAATGTATATATATATATAATCTGTTTCGCTGCAGATTCCACTATTTCACATTATTTTACATCCTTCATTCTCTAGAGGTTTTACTTCTACACCCCATTATCTTACATATAGTATATTAATTTTGTATTTACAAAAGCTAAAGCACATTCCCTTGTAACAGGATCCCAGTTGTTCTGCCCCCTTATAGACTATATTTAAAATGTTGATGAATTTCAACAGTACGAAAAACATCACAAAACATTGTAGATTTGTTAAATTTGTGTCAATCTCTCTTCAAAACGACCCATTTGAAATAGGTTTGCAGAATCAATATTCACCTTAAAAACCTTTAGTTCACCTCACTTTATAGTTTCAATTTAGTGGCGCAGATCAAATATAATCTATAAATTGGAATGCATTTGTGTACAGTTTATTACATAGAAGCAGCAGTAGGTGTTAAATTTCATCATTAAACTCTGCGTCAGTATTTCAGTTGGCCAACAATTTACAGAGTTTGTTTGGGATTTTTTTGAGGAAGAGGATAAAGCACACACAGCCTCAGTCCCACAGGCTTGTACTGTAGCCCATAGATTATGTACAGGTCAAAATAGCCATGCCGTTTGTACATGTTGGTAATACATCCCCCTCACCTGAGTTTGGCCCATATACACACCTGTCTTCCCTATAGTAGTCCTCTAGGTCTAGGGCATAATGAACACTGTCTGTCTACCATACATATAGAATCCTCAAGGGCATCAAGAATACTGTCTGGTGGTACACTGCTGTCATTCACTTTCTGAATCTCTTTAGTCCAATGAGTTGACAGTGTGAATCATGCCATTAAAGAGCATACCCACTGGTAGAAGACGACTGTATCTCTCAACAGTTACTTTTCTAAATCTTTAATCTTAAAACCTCTCTCTCTCACTCTCTCTCTCTCTCTCTCTCACTCTCTCACACTCTCACTCACTCCCTCCCTCTCTCCCTCCCCCCCAGGTGTCTGTGAATCTGTGGAGTGACTTATCCTCATTTCTCAGGATGTCCATAATATCTCAAAGTTCACTTTAGTGAGGGGACTGAAGGTCTTGAAGCGCCAGTACAGATTTAGGCTTGTGGATCCACGTGTGTGACCCCTGGGAACCAGGTGTGTTATATCTCAATGTCCACAGGCCTGATGTCTCCTGTCTTATGCTCCTGGACCCAGAGCTCTCGGTCTTTAGCTGGGTCCACACTCTGTAACAGCTGATCCACCGGCTCCATCGTCTGCAGGGACAGGTGGAAAAACAGTCAATACCCTGTATGTTTGTGTGTGTGTGTGAAAAAAAACAAGGCATTTAGTGCCCTTTACTGGTACTACGAGGTAGTGCTTGACTTACACTCTGGTTAAACATGTCCGTCTCATGCCGCAAGGTGGTGTACTGACACAGATGCTGTCGTATCATCTCCACCCTCTCTACCTCCAGCCTCTCCAACTCCTGATGGACAGAACGGATTGAAGGGAACAGGGTTTTAGATTACATGATTCAGATTCATCCTTTCTGTAGTTAAAACCAAAGCCTCGATAGCCAGCCTCACTGTTTCTGAAGATGGCTGAAGTAGAAACAGACTAGCAGCCAGGCTACCAAAGCATTAAGTTACATACAGAGTCACTATAAATAAAAGGAGGAAATACAAAGGAGAATATGAACTACAGGAGAAGAGTCTTACCAGGCTTGTGGTCACCATCTCCTCAAACCATTTGGACTGGGACTGGTTGTAAAGGTCGACACAGCGCATCAGGTCATCTCCTGGTAGAGAAAAAAATTATGTTTAGACAAACTTATCTGTACTTTGGACACTGGCTAACACCTTTCTCTCTTCTGGGTTTATGACATATGAAACGGTTGTTCAATAACCTCTCCAGCAGGGGGAGTCACAGTCCAAATATGAATTTACAGAAGAGAACGCCCCTCTTCCTTCTCCTTGAACGTTAGCGCCAACAAAAAAAACAATAACTAAGGCTCACATTGCAAAACAACCTGCTATAAATTAATCTATATCTGATTTCAGTGTTATATAGTATTTTATTTGTAGTATTTTATTAGGGTCCCCATTAGCCCCTGACGCAGCAGCTACTCTTCCTAACATATAGATAATCAGATAATCTAATATGAATAATCTAATACACAGTGCAGTCTGATACATTCTAATTACAGTGTAATACATACTGACAAGAACATGTATGTAGCCTAACATATCCTACTCATAAAATAAAATCAGATAGAAATTACACTGATATGTGACTAACCCAAGACAGTGATTTTCAATCCCTTCCCTTCTCTCCCTGACAATCCCAACTTTTCTGTTTCATCATTTATTGCCTGAATGTAGACACTGAGATTATCCTAAAATGCATGTTTAAACCTATTATCCTACACAGTGTTTAATTCCCTTAAGACTTAGTAATAGTATATATTTGGAGAGATACAGTACATTGTGTTTAATGAATTGCCTTTAGTCAGGGTAGAGAACAGATTTATGGGAGACTGGGACTGAGAATGTAGCCTTGCTAAAGGCGAAGCAGATGCATTGTGTTGTGTGTTGGCGCGCTCTCTGTCCTCTCTGCCTCCTTCACACGACTGTCATAGCTGGCACACACACTGTCATCATCATCACAAACAACTGCTGCTGTTTTTCACACAGATTACGTAAGCAAAGAGGAGGTGTGAGTGTGTGGCGTGTGGTGTGTGGTGTGTGAGTGCGTGCGTGCGTGGGTGAGTGGGTGTGCGAGTGTGTGCAAGTCTGCGAGTGTGTGTGTTTATCCACCCCTCACTGTGAGTATCTGGCGATCCATGACGTGAGTGAATGGTCCAGAGATGATGTCACACTGGAGGAGGTCGTCATCTGTTTACTCTCAACAGTTACTTTTCTAAATCTCTAACCTTAAAACTACATTTTGTCTACACTACACACATCATCTCTCTCCCTCTCTCTCCTTCCCTCTCCCTCCTTCCCTCTCCCTCTTCCTCTCCTTCCCCCTCTCCCTCCCTCTCCTTCCCTCTTCCTCTCCTTCCCCCTCTCTCTCCCTCTCCTTCCCCCTCTCCTTCCCTCTACCTCCCTCCCTCCCTCCCTCCCTTTCTGTTCTCCATGTCGTTCCACAGACCCCCAGCTTCAGTGAAACTGCTGATAAACCAGTGACTCATACACAGTTAAATGTCTACTGTATAGATAGCACTGCAAAGCATGTGGTTTAATCTATCTCCATCTGATAGTCAAACAAGGAGGCACTTAAACGCACCTGAGGAATGAGATTAAGCCTCAAGACACCTTTCTGTTCCATTGCACATTTGCCAGCTTCAAGAGCTTTCTTATAGGAACTTTCCTTTTCTTCTTGTTAATTGCTATTTATGCTATTCTGCATGTGTACTCGGTCTCCACGGCAACATGCCATTGGACATAACACTGGCAGCACATTCATGATGACTGTTTGTATAAAGTTTAGAGTGTCTGTTTATCAAGTCATAAACAACTTTTTGTTTAAAGTTAGGTGTTAGCTAGCTACACCCTAGTCTCACTTGGTCAGATTTGTACTATAATAACCTGTCATCTGTACAGATAAAATACTCAGACACCCAGATGGGGACGGAATTAGTGACACCCCCATCAGTTATAACAAACATGTGAGCCTTTGACCCCACTGGCAAACCCCACAGTGACTGATGACCTTTGGATTGACCTTTGACCTGGACTCTGACCTGCTTGTGTGGATTTCCGCCGGGCCTTCTTGATGTCCTCCTCGATCTTGTTGCTTAGTTTGATCTCCAGCTGCTGGGTCTTCACCTCCAGGTCCTTCTGTCTGTCTGCTAGAGCCTTACGGGCCTAGAGAGATATATTTACATGTTATAAAAGCTGTTATAAGCTGTTATGAATGCATATAGCTGCTGGGTCTTCACCTCCAGGTCCTTCTGTCTGTCCGCTAGAGCCTTACAAGCCTAGAGATGTATTCAGATGTTATAAAGGCTGTCATAACATTGATATAAGCTGTTATGAACGCTTATAACAAAGTGAATGGGGACATACCGCAGGGTACTGCAGTAGGCCAAGGGTAGGCAACCCTGGTTCTGGAGTACCGCAGGCACTTCATGTTTTTGATTTAACCGACCTGGAAGACCAGGTGTGTTGAAATTAGCTCAGTTGGTCAATTAGCTCAGTTGGTCAGGTGTGGTGCCTTGTTGGAACAAAATCCTGCAGTACCTGCAGCACTCCAGGAACAGGGTTGCCTACCCTGCAGTAGGCTATTACTTTCTATTAGCCACTTGTGTGAAATGCATTATGAATGTCTAGATGACTGATGTGGAGGAGTTGACAGGTCTATGGTAGCTGAAGGGATCGGTCCAATCATTATTTATAGAAGCACAAAGAGGTAGTGTTTGTGTGTGCGTGTGTGTTTGTGTGTGTTGACAGGAAACGGTCCTCTACAGTCGTGGTCAAACGTTTTGAGAATGACACAAATACTAATTTTCACAAAGTCTGCTGCCTCAGTTTTGATGATGGCAATTTGCATATACTCCAGAATGTCATGAAGAGTGATCGATCAGATGAATTGCAATTAATTGCAAAGTCCCTCTTTTCCATAAAAATGAACTTAATCCCAAAAAAACATTTCCACTGCATTTCAGCCCTGCCACAAAAGGACCAGCTGCCATCATGTCAGTGATTCTCTCGTTAACACAGGTGAGAGTGTTGACGAGGACAAGGCTGAAGAACACTCTGTCATGCTATTTGAGTTAGAAAACTGTGGTCCTCTGTAGCTCAGCTGGTAGAGCACGGCGCTTGTAACGCCAAGGTAGTGGGTTCGATCCCCGGGACCACCCATACGTAAAAATGTATGCACGCATGACTGTAAGTCGCTTTGGATAAAAGCGTCTGCTAAATGGCATATTATATTATATTATAATAACAGACTGGAAGCTTTAAAAGGAGGGTGGTGCTTGAAATCATTGTTCATCCTCTGTTAACCATGGTTACCTGCAAGGAAACACGTGCCGTCATCATTGCTTTGCACAAAAAGGGCTTCACAGGCAAGGCTATTGCTGCTAGTAAGATTGCACCTAAATCAACCATTTATCGGATCATCAAGAACTTCAAGGAGAGAGGTTCAATTGTTGTGAAGAAGGCGTCAGGGCGCCCAAGAAAGTCCAGCAAGCACCCGGACCGTCTCTTAAAGTTGATTCAGCTGCGGGATCGGGGCACCACCAGTGTAGAGCTTGCTCAAGAATGGCAGCAGGCAAGTGTGAGTGCATCTGCACGCACAGTGAGGCAAAAACTTTTGGAAAATGGCCTGGTGTCAAGAAAGGCAGCAAAGAAGCCACTTCTCTCTAGGAAAAACATCAGGGACAGACTGATATTCTGCAAAAAGGTACAGGGATTGGACAGCTGAGGACTGGGGTAAAGTCATTTTCTCTGATGAATCCCCTTTCCAATTGTTTGGGGCATCCGGACAACACCTTGTCCAGAGAAGACAAGGTGAGCGCTACCATCAGTCCTTTGTCATGCCAACAGTAAAGCATCTGGAGACCATTCATGTGTGGGGTTGCTTCTCAGCCAAGGGAGTGGACTCACTTACAACTTTGCCTAAGAACACAGTCATGAATAAAGAATGGTACCAACACATCCTCCGAGAGCAACTTCTCCCAACCATCCAAGAACAGTTTGGTGACGACCAATGCCTTTTCCAGCATGATGGAGCACCTTGCCTTAAGGCAAAAGTGATAACTAAGTGGATCGGGGAACAAATCAATTACATTTTGGGTCCATGGCCAGGAAACTCCCCAGACCTTAATCCCATTGAGAACTTGTGGTCGATCCTCAAAAGGCGGGTGGACAAACAAAAACCCTCAAATTCTGACAAACTCCAAGCATTGATTATGCAAGAATGGGCTGCTATCAGTCAGGATGTGGCCCATAAGTTAATTGACAGCATGCCAGGGTGGATTGTAGAGGTTTTGAAAAAGAAGGGTCAACACTGCAAATATTGACTCTTTGCATTAACTTAATGTAATTGTCAATAAAAGCCTTTGACACTTATGGAATGCTTGTAATTATACTTCAGTATACCATACTAACATCTGACAAAAATATCTAAAAACACTGAAGCAGCAAACTTTGTGAAGACCAATACTTGTGTCATTCTCAAAACTTTTGACCACGACTGTATATACACCTGTTCTGAAAGGCCCCAGAGTCATTTGATGTTTGGCAAAAGCCATGTGGGAGACTCCCCAAACATATGGAAGAAGGTACTCTGGTCAGATGAGACTAAAATTGAGCTTTTTGGCCATCAAGGAAACCCAACACCTCTCATCACCCCAAGAACACCATCCCCACAGTGAAGCATGGTGGTGGCAGCATCAAGCTGTGAGGATGTTTTTCATCGGCAGAGACTGGGAAACTGGTCAGAATTGAAGGAATGATGGCTTGCGCTAAATACAGGGAAATCCTTGATGGAAACCTGTTTCAGTCTTCCAGAGATTTGAGACTGGGACGGAGGTTCACTTTCCAGCAGAACAATAACCCTAAGCATACTGCTAAAGCAACACTTGAGTGGTTTAAGGGGGAACATTTAAATGTCTTGGAATGGCCTAGTCAAAGCCCAGACCTCAATCCAATTGAGAATCTGTGGTACGACTTAAAGATTGCTGTACACCAGTGGAACCCATCCAACTTGAAGGAGCTGGAGCAGTTTTGCCTTGAAGAATGGACAAAAATCCCAGTGGCTAGATGTGCCAAGCTTATAGAGACATACCTCAAGAGACTTGCAGCTGCAAAAGGTGGCTCTACAAAGTATTGACTTTGGGGGGGTGAATAGTTATGCATGCTCAAGTTTTTCGTTTTTTGTCTTATTTCTTGTTTGTTTCACAATTTTTTTTTATTTTGCATCTTCAAAGTGGTAGGCATGTTGTGTAAATCAAATGATACAAACTCCCCAAAAATTTTAATCACGTGAGAAGATTCCTGAAATTCTACAGCTGCAAAGTGCAAGGACGGTTATTATTGCGTCAACTTTTGTATCACTAATGTAAGTCGCTCTGGATAAGACCGTCTGCTAAATGACTAAAATGTAAACAATGTAAATGTATCTTTTTGTGTGTGTATTTGTGTGTGTGTGTGTGCCTGGATGTGTATGTATTTGTTGCGTCTCTTTGCGTCAGGATGTGTACCTTCTCCACGGCTGTGTGTCGTCCGACCAGATGTTTTCGTAGTTCTGCGATGTGATGGTCGAACCGCTTCATGTCCTTCTTAAAGTTATCTCTGAACGTCAACAGAGGCTTCTCCACCTCACTCTGGAGCTGAAAGAGTTCAATAACAACAGTTTAAATGCAGACCTCATTGGAGACAACTGTTTGGAAGGCCTATAACATTACCTGGGTTTTTTCCTGTTTAAGTCATGTGGTTAGCAAAAACAGCTGGCCATGGCCTTTCCTATAATAATGATGTATTGAGTTGACAGCTGTGTTGTTTTTGTCTTGTTTTTTATGCCTGTACCTCATATCCATAGTGGCTAAGGGACAGCTATTTACAAAAGCCCTTTTTACCCTTTTTACCCATAAAACTTGTTTATCTGACAGAGCTGTCAACGATTTATAGTCACAAATGTGTCTCCTCTCTAAAATATAAAAGTAGGTCAATGTAGAGTTTGATTTGTGAGCTGCTTTGATTCTACTGAAGAGTATCTGCTTAGGACCAGGATATTATTTACTGTTGGGAGACAGATAGACTCCTACCCATAAACAGTTTATAGAAATGATATGGGCAAATCATTAAATGCACAATGCAAGAGGAAACATGATTAAATTACTCCAGAAACCTAGTTGAAATGGATTGAATAGGACACCGATTTAAGGGTAATAAATAGCTATTGAAGAGATAGAGGTGCATGTAGAATGTATTCAAATGTATTCATTTTCTCTCCCCCCTTTCCTAGATAATACTCTCTGCTCAGTCTCTCACTCCCAATACTCATTCTCCCCCCTAAACCTCAAGCTGTACTGAATACAGCACATCTGTTTGTCTGTCTGTCTCCAGAGAATCGAAACGCTGACGTTGTTTCCTCCACTCAGTCCAGCTGCTCGCTCTCTCTCTCTCTCTCTCTCTCTCTCTCTCTCTCTCTCTCTCTCTCTCTCTCTCTCTCTCTCTCTCTCTCTCTCTCTCTCTCTCTCTCTCTCTCTCTCTCTCTCTCTCTCTCTCTCTCTCCTCTCTCTCTCTCTCTCTCTCTCTCTCTCTCTCTCTCTCTCTCTCTCTCTCTCTCTCTCTCTCTCTCTCTCTCTCTCTCTCTCTCTCTCTCTCTCTCTCTCTCTCTCTCTCTCTCTCTCTCTCTCTCTCTCTCTCTCTCTCTCTGCGAAGACAAACCAATCATACATGTATAATTCGCAGCATAGGGCCAGAGAGTAAATAGGCCTCAATTAAGTCTTACAAAACCATGGTACACAATATTAAATAGACTGTACTGTGAATTGAGGTCATGTCAAGACACTCAGTGAAAGAGTAACATTTAAAATGTTCTCCTATACCTTAAATCAGGATCAACACAATAGATTTAATGGAATATCATTATTTCAGTAAAGTATACAGTCAAGTGTGTTACCTTAGAGGAGAACTTGAGGTGAACCTCAGCCTCTTCAGCCAAACTCTTCTTCAACTGAGCCCAGGCTTCCCCTAGAGTACTGAGGAGAGAGATAACGTTTTAGACCACAGAGAAACCACACTATCACTATATGACACCACAGAGTACTAGGAGACAGATAGAGAGAAGGGGGGTATAGTAGAAAGAAGGGTAGGAGTGAGAGGACCACATCCTGTAGGAGTTAAGTACCACTCACATCAAGAGCTAAGACCACACAGGCTTTACACAGAGAGAGAGAGAGAGAGAGAGAGAGAGAGAGAGAGAGAGAGAGAGAGAGAGAGAGAGAGAGAGAGAGAGAGAGAGAGAGAGAGAGAGGGCAGAAAGGAAGGAGTAAGAGAGATAATGAAAGCGGGAGAGGGAATGAAAAGATGAGAAGTGTCAGGGTGGATCCTGCCAAACAGAGAGAGAGAGATGAGGTTCAACTGAAGGTCCAGTGTAAAAGTTCATAGGCAGTATATAACCCAGCAGGCAGCCCATCTCACAGCTGTGCCTGGTCCTCGGCAAGTTTACTGTCTGGTTAGGATGTATAGACTGAGGATATGAGATAAAGCTAAACCCTTCCTTACATTCTGCAAGTGAACTGTTTAATCTCTGTACCATAGTGCAGTGTGGGAAAATGTATAATATATCTTTAATTAATGTTCACAAATTAATGCTTTGTCAATTTATATCTAATCAATCATACCTACAGAAAATAATGACAAAGGTGAGTGAACACCAACATTAACACTGATCATAGCAGAGGGAACCATATGTTGTTAAAAAGTCTTCATATCCTAGCAGAAATTTGCAGAAAATTCAAAGCCATGGTACATCAGTGAGTGAGACGCCAGGCTAGCCTTGAGTACTATGCAACCTCTTGTCCTCTGAACATAAATCTTGAGTCCTTCATTCCAAATATTAGCAGAATATTTATCCAAGGGCCATAAAGTGAGCCAGCAGCAGACTCATACAGCCACGAGGCACTGCAGGCTCTGGGTCTGTAGCTGGGGAGGAGAGGGGCTGAGGGTCTTTAGCCTCTTTACCACTAACCAGGTCACATCAAAGCACCACTCTGAATGGAAGACGTGTGGAATTCTCTCTGACTGACACCCATGCAGGCTACATTCCTACAACATCGGGGTGCTGCTCTCTGCCTGCTCTCAGCTCTGCCATCTCCACTTTAATATACTAAATTCAGCTACCTTCAGAGCCATCGGAGAAGAGATACAGTGAGGGAAAAAAGTATTTGATCCCCTGATGATTTTGTACGTTTGCCCACTGACAAAGAAATGATCCGTCTATAATTTTAATGGTAGGTTTATTTGAACAGTGAGAGACAGAATAAAAAATCCAGAAAAACGCATGTCAAAAATGTTATAAATTGATTTGCATTTTAATTAGGGAAATAAGTATTTGACCCCCTCTCAATCAACAGGTAACGAGCTGAGATTAGGAGCACACTCTTAAAGGGAGTGCTCCTAATCTCAGCTTGTTACCTGTATAAAAGGCACCTGTCCACAGAAGCAAGCAATCAATCAGATTCCAAACTCTCCACCATGGCCAAGACCAAAGAGCTCTCCAAGGATGTCAGGGACAAGATTGTAGACCTACACAAGGCTGGAATGGGCTACAAGACCATCGTCAAGCAGCTTGGTGAGAAGGTGACAACAGTAGGTGCGATTATTTGCAAATGGAAGAAACACCAAAGAATTGTCAATCTCCCTCGGCCTGGGGCTCCATGCAAGATCTCACCTCGTGGAGTTGCAATTATCATGAAAACGGTGAGGAATCAGCCCAGAACTACACGGGAGGATCTTGTCAATGATCTCAAGGCAGCTGGGACCATAGTCACCAAGAAAACAATTGGTAACACACTACACCATGAAGGTGTTCAAGAAAGCACATATACATGCCCGTCTGAAGTTTGCCAATGAACATCTGAATGATTCAGAGGAGAACTGGGTGAAAGTGTTGTGGTTAGATGAGACCAAAATGGAGCTCTTTGGCATCAACTCAACTCGCCGTGTTTGGAGGAGGAGGAATGCTGCCTATGACCCCAAGAACACCATCCCCACCGTCAAACATGGAGGTGGAAACATTATGCTTTGGGGGGTGTTTTTCTGCTAAGGGGACAGGACAACTTCACCGCATCAAAGGGACGATGGACGGGGCCTTGTACCGTCAAATCTTGGGTGAGAACCTCCTTCCCTCAGCCTGGGCATTGAAAATGGGTCGTGGATGGGTATTCCAGCATGACAATGACCCAAAACACACGGCCAAGGCAACAAAGGAGTGGCTCAAGAAGAAGCACATTAAGGTCCTGGAGTGGCCAGACCTTAATCCCATAGAAAATCTGTGGAGGGAGCTGAAGGTTCGAGATGCCAAACGTCATCCTCGAAACCTTAATGACTTGGAGAAGATCTGCAAAGAGGAGTGGGACAAAATCCCTCCTGAGATGTGTGCAAACCTGGTGGCCAACTACAAGAAACGTCTGACCTCTGTGATTGGCAACAAGGGTTTTTCCACCAAGTACTAAGTCATGTTTTGCAGAGGGGTCAAATACTTATTTCCCTCATTAAAATGCAAATCAATTTATAACATTTTTGACATGCGCTTTTCTGGATTTTTTTGTTGTTATTCTGTCTCTCACTGTTCAAATAAACCTACCATTAAAATTATAGACTGATCATTTCTTTGTCAATGGGCAAACGTACAAAATCAGCAGGGGATCAAATACTTTTTTCCCTCACTGTAGAAGATAGATAAAAAAGAGACAAGATGGATAAGAACAGATACACACAAACAAATAGCTAAAAAGGTATTTTTACTTTATGTATGCAACTTTTATCTGATCAAGAAGTCCCACTGAGATTAATAATTTATTTTGCAAGAGAGACCTGTCCAAGATGGTTTCTCTACTGGTAGGTTATAGTGTTGTAGGCTACTAAAAGTACCCAATGGCACCGATCCAAAACGTATTCACAGTTGGTTCCTCATACTCATATCCTCAAGACAGCTGCTAAAAGCATTCATACCCCAGAGAGCATTTGCCAACTACAGTTTTGTGAAACAAATCGACCAGTGTCCACTCCTTTCCAGCCCACTGTAAATACAGCACATGATTGGTAGCGAATCTAGCGATAAAAACTAGTCACATGCTCTGGGGGCTGCATTACGGCCAGACAAATGGTAAATTCAGGAATAAACAGGCAGTATTTCTGGGCTCGGATGCAGGCATGGCAGGAGCCTAACAACAAAACAGTGATTGTTCAGGCAGCCAGGCTGACAACAGAGCAGGGTAGAGAGAGAGGAGATAATAACAGTATTGTGTTGCTCTCTCTGGATGTGGTGGGTGTGAGTGGATGGAACTCACTGGCATCGTCTAGATTCTAGAATCTATATGAAACAATTCCACCCAACCCTGCTATTCTATCACAATAACACTGGTGCAGTACAGTAGTGGAGAGAGGTCAACTCATACAGAGTTGTATAAAACGCAGAGAAGGGGTTTTAGTAGTCCAGCATCATATGTCTAATGCAGGAAAGAGCCGTACCATCTTTGTTTCAGTGTTGACTGTAGGGCAGTATCATAAACATCAATATATCAAGCATCTCATAAGCTGGTGCAGCAGTAGCATGAGAAACCTCCTCTCTCTTCTCTGCCTCCATTCTCACCCCCTCCTAGAGCCTTAAAGACCAATATCTGGTACAGGTATATGGTAGAGGTCAGTCTCATAACACAGTGTGTGTTTAGAGTGCATGTAATGTAGTTAAGTCTGGTACAGTGGCCAGACTCATTATGTCTGTGTAGTAAATGTGCTATGCAGCCGTTCTTTTACAGCCTTCCCTCCCTTTCAGCCTAGCCCAGGACCCTCACCATACAGCCTGCCATTCCCCCCAGGAACCCATTTACCAGGGGAGTACCAGACAAAGAGCTGCTCACAGCGTGAGTTTTCCCTGTGGTGCCAGACTGAAGAGGGTTCCCCCTTTTCACTCTCTTTCTTTCTCTTCCTCTCTCTCCTTCACTGTGTGCGGTCCCCCCATCTCTGTCTCTTTATCAATCCCCCATCTATCTATCTATCCCTCCCTCCTCTCTCATATGTAATGGTTTAAAGGCACAGTCTGACGGGGTCTGGAGGGTCTGGATCAAAGGAAGTTGTAGGGATTTACAGGACGACCACACTTCCTGTTTCACAGCTTCTACTGACTGGCTGGGCCTCCATGCAGTCTCACCAGTTTCAGGCTCACCAGTGAGTCTGGGCTGATATGGTCCCATACCACCCTAATGGGAGAGGAACCATGGTACCCTGCTGTCCAGTCCAACAATAAACATAGTGTTCCTGCTCTTAGCTATATGATTGTTTTATCAGAAAGTCTCCACCATCTTAGTCTAAACTGTACAACCATCAAATCCTTTCATATCTACAAGAGTTGGCTAGGAATTGTCTAGTAGTTAGCTAGGAGTTGGCAAATAATTTGCATAATCTCTGAAATGTTTTTGGACATGGAATCTTTAAAATTGTTGACGCAGAGAGATTTTCTTGTATTGTGCCATATCTTCCGAGCAGAGTGTGTGAGTGAGGCGACAGACCACAACTATTCCAGCTGTGACACATACACTGAGTATACCAAACATTATGAACACCTTCCTAATATTCAGTGGTGTAAATTGCTTAAGTAAAAATACTTTAACGTACTACTTAAGTAGTTATTTGGGGTATCTGTACTTTACTGTACTATTTGTATTTTTGACAAGTTTTACTTTACTACATTCCTAAAGAAAATAATGTACTTTTTACTCCATACATTTTCCCTGACACCCAAAAGTACTCGTTATATTTTGTATGCTTAGCAGGACAGAAAATGGTCCAATTCACATACTTATCAAGAGAACATCTCTGGTCGGCAGGTAACTTAGTGGTTAAGAGCGTTGTGCCAGTAACCGAAAGGTCACTGGTTCTAAACCCCGAGCCGACTAGGTGAAAATCTGTCGATGTGCCCTTGAGCAAGGCACTTAACCCTAATTGCTCCTGTAAGTCGCTCTGGATAAGAGCGTCTGCTAAATGACTAAAATGTAAATGTAATGTATGTCATCCCTACTGCCTATGATCTGGCGGACTCACTAAACACAAATGCTTCGTTTGTAAATTATGTCTGAGTGTTGGCTATCCGTACATTTTCAAAACAAGAAAATCTGGTTTGCTTAATATAAGGAATTTTAAGTTATTCATACTTTTACTTTTGATACTTAAGTATATTTTAACAATTACATTTACTTTTGATACTTAATTATATTTAAAACCAAATACTTTTAGACTTTTACTCAAGTAGTATTTTACTGGGTGACTTTCACTATTACATTAGTCATTTTCTATTAAGGTATCTTTACTTTTACTCAAGTATGACAATTGGGTACTTTTTCCACCACTGCTAATATTGAGTTGCAACCCCCCTTTTGCACTCAGAACAGCCTCAATTCGTCAGGGCATGGACTCTACAAGGTGTCAAAAGCGTTCCATAGGGATGCTGGCCCATGTTGACTCCAATGCTTCCCACAGTTGTGTCAAGTTGGCTGGATGTCCTTTAGGAGGTGGAGCATTCTTGATACACACGGGAAACTGTTGAGTGTGAAAAACGGTCAAAGGCACTTAAATCTTATGTCTTGCCCATTCACCCTCTTAATAGCACACATACACAATCCATGTCTCAATTGTCTCAAGGCTTAAAAATCCTTCATTAACTTGTCTCCTCCCCTTCATCTACAGCTTTCAACCTGGATTCACCTGGTCAGCCTATGTCATGGAAAGAGCAGGTGTTCTTAATGTTTTGTATACTCAGTGTACATGTAGGTTCCTCTTTATCAAGGAACCACCACAGGAAGTGATGCCACTGCTTACTCACCCTTCTTCCTGTTCCGCAAGGGGAATCTGTGACAGCTTGGAGAGGCTCTTGGCATATTCCTCCTCTATCTTTATTCTGAAAGAGGGATGGTGAAAAGTTGCTTGTTACCACAATTGCAACACTTCCTGTTTTGCGCAAAAGGGAAAAGTGCACGTCTGTGCAAAAAAAAGGAAATGTATTTCAAGAAATCATATCTTCCACTGCATGGTTTTCATGGCAACACATTGTGTCAAACATGAAAATGCTGAGTTGTGAAACATTGGTCTGACCAGGATTGTTGACAAATCAGCTGAGATAATGAAATGGGATTTTGTAGTTACCTTTCTCGTATAAACTCGGCCATCTCTTTCTGCATCTGTTTCCCCTTCAGCTGTTTCTGCAGCAAGACCTCAAACCCTGAGATAGAGCTTGTCCCCTGAGAGTCCTTCTTATCCTCCTACACAACAACAACAACAACATAAATACACACTACTGTACAACAACATCTAGTGTAACATACTGTAAATCAACAAACAATCCACAAATAATATGACCATTATTGTAAAATAAATTCACTGATGGGTTGTATTGTATTGTGTTGTGTGTTGTATTGTACAGTACAGTATAGTATAGTATTGTATTGTACTGTATTGCATAGTATGCATTCATTCATACAGTTATTAATTGTATTGTATTGCTGGGAAAATACCAGGCCATATTTACTGCAGATCCATTCTACAGCACCACAGCCAATGTTATAGAAAGTCTACATTTCACACACCGCAGGGAGTACTAAATACTTGGCAACCTGTTTAAATCTGATCCTCTGTGTCTCAGTGAAAACTGTCACTCTCAGTGTATGGTATCCACTCTTTCTTTACGAGCGTCTTCCGGTGTTGTCACCTCAAAGTGTAATGTTAGCCCAGTCTGACAGTTAGCGTTAAAACCTGAGAACACACCTGGTGGTGATTACGTTTCAGCCGTGGGAGAAATGAAAACAGAGCCAAACAGATGCATTGAGCCTGGTCTCTCTCACTACGTCATGTTTTATTCTACTACATCTCTGTAGCCTTACGCTGCCGAAGCTGTAAAGTGTCCTGTTTCTAAGTGTGCATCGCACGGCAGTCTATATGGAAGAGCTGTGGACTGCAGTCTAAGGCAAGGCAGCACAACTCCAGTCCTTGAAGGCTGCAGTGTCTGAATGTTTTTTTAATTTTTTATTATTCTTGCCCGGACAGTTAGGGCAGTAATGTATTGATTATTCATACCAAGGGGACATGAAAACCAGCAGAACTGTGGTCCTCAAGGACTATGTAGTGTAGTATAGTGTAGTGCTGTGTATTGTTGAGTAGTGTAATGTAGTGTTGTGTATCGCAGTGTAGTGTTGTGTAGTGTTGTGTACCGCAGTGTAGTGTAGTGTAGTGTAGTGTTGTGTAGTGTTGCGTAGTGTTGTGTACCGCAGTGTAGTGTAGTGTAGTGCAGTGTAGTGTAGTGTAGTGTAGTGCAGGGTTGTGTAGTGTAGTGTAATGTAGTGTTGTGTTGTGTATTGCAGTGTAGTTTTGTGTAGAGTAGTGCAGTGCAGTGAAGTGTTGTGTAGTGTTGTATAGTGTAGAGTAGTGTTGTGTAGTGTGGGGATCGCAGTGTAGTGTTGTGTAGTGTTGTGTATCGCAGTGTAGTGTTGTGTCGTGTCGTGTTGTGTTGTGTAGTGTTGTGTAGTGTAATATAGTGTTGTGTATCGCAGTGTAGTGTTGTGTAGTGCAGTGCAGTGTTGTGTAGTGTAGTGTAATATAGTGTTGTGTACCGCAGTGTAATGTAGTGTAGTGTTGTGTACCGCAGTGTAGTGTTGTGTTGTGTAGTGCAGTGTTGTGTAGTCTAGTGTAATGTAGTGCTGTGTATTGCAGTGTAGTGTTGTGTAGCGTAGTGTAATGTATCGCAGTGTAGTGTTGTGTCTCGCAGTGTAGTGTTGTGTAGTGTTGTGTAGTGTAGTGCAGTGCAGTGTTGTGTAGTGTAGTGCAGTGTTGAATAGTGTAGAGTAGAGTAGTGTTGTGTATCGCAGTGTAGTGTAGTGTAGTGCAGTGTTGTGTTGTGTTGTGTAGTGTTGTGTATCGCAGTGTAGTGTTTTGTAGTGTTGTGTAGTGCAGTGTAGTGTAGTGTAGTGCAGTATTGTGTTGTGTATCGCAGTGTAGTGTTTTGTAGTGTTGTGTAGTGCAGTGTTGTGTAGTGTAGTGTAGTGTAGTGTTGTGTTGTGTAGTGTACTGTAGAGTAGTGTTGTGTAGTGCAGTGTTGTGTAGTGTAGTGTAATGTAGTGTTGTGTATCGCACTTTCGCCTGCTTCATTTTAAATCAGGATTACACCTCAACATGAGTGATAAGGGCACCATCTCAACAAAAGAGGGAGCAGAGAAGAGGGGACGTGGAAGACCAAGGAAACAGCCACCGGTGAAAAGTGCTTCTGATGAGCCCAGTGGGTCCCCTACCCCAAAGAGGCCCAGGGGAAGGCCAAAAGGCAGCAAGAACAAGGGCAAGAAGACACCAGCAGCCTCAACTGCAGGGATGAAACGCAGGGGAAGACCTAAGAAGGAGGAAAAGGAGGAACAGGCAGCCAAGGAATCATCATCTGAAGAAGGAGAGGAGGAGGAGGAAGACCAGTAAACGTGCTACCTCACTCAACATACTGACTTCCTGTCAACCAGAGCTGGTCTGAATCTCCAATACTGGTGCCACCCCAACCCCTGTTCTACTGTTCACTTTCTTGCCTTCTAGCCAAAGGAGGGTCAACAACACAGTTCATCCAACCTCTATCTGCAAATGCACTGAAAAACCAATGGATGTTTCTCAACAAGCATAAATCTTACAAAGAATCACAGGACAGGTGACAGACAACACTTTTTCTGTGTGTATGTCATGGTATTGCAAGTCTTTTTTATTTTGGACTAAATTATGCTCTGATGATGAGTTTTTGGGGGCGGCAGGTAGCTTAGTGGGTAAGAGCGTTGTGCCAGTAACCGAAAGGTTGCTGGTTCTAATCCCCGAGCCGACTAGGTGAACTGTCGATGTGCCCTTGAGCAAGGCACTTAACCCTAATTGCTCCTGTAAGTCGCTCTGGATAAGAGCGTCTGCTAAATGACTAAAATGTAAATGTAAATGTAGTGTTGTGTATCGCTGTGTAGTGTTGTGTAGTGTTGTGTAGTGCAGTGTTGTGTAGTGTAGTGTTGTGTAGTGTACTGTAGAGTAGTGTAGTGTACTGTAGTGTTGTGTAGTGCTGTGTAGTGTTGTGTAGTGTAGTGCAGTGTTGTGTAGTGTAGAGAGTAGTGTGGTGTTGTGTAGTGTAGAGTACACTCTTAGAAAAAAGGGGTCCAAAAGGGTTCTTCGGCTATCCCCATAGGAGAACACTATTTGGTTCCAGGTAGAACTCTTTTGGGTTCCATGTCAACTCTCTGTGGAAAGGGTTTTACATAAAACCCAAAAGGGTTCTACCTGGAACCAAAAATAGTTATTCAAAGGGTTCTCCTATGGGGACAGCCGAAGAACCGTTTTAGGTTCTACATAGCACCTTTTTTTCTAAGAGTGTAGTGTTGTGTAGTGTAGATTAGTTTAGAGTAGAGTAGTGTAGTGTAGTGTAGTATAGAGTTGTTTAATATGACTCTGTGGTGCGGCCAGTCTTTGTCTCTTACCCAGAAGTAATCACAGTAGCTCCACTCATCTGGCTTCAGCAGCTGCTGCTCAGGCATACTCATAGGAAGGGGGAACGTTACACAGTTAATCTGGAAGAGAGATCGAGAGAGAGAGAGAGCGAGACAGGAAGAGAGAGGAAGAGAAAGGGGGGAGTATGGAGAAAGAGAGACATAAGGAGAGAGAGAGAGGGAGAAAAAGAGAGAGAGAGAGAGAGAGGGAGAGAGGAGGAGATTCATTTTTCCATTGTGCATCGTATTTTATTTTAATAAATTAGAGTTGGTATGCAAGGGTCTGAGGAGTCTAAGCCATGAAGGGCTACATTGAGATTAGCAATAAGAAGTGCAAGATGTGGAGCTGCACACTGTGCAGACAGTAACTGTCCAACTCTGCTGATGCTACTATTCAAGGTGCTCTGCCACTGTTGCTCTGGCAACACTTCATCTCCTCAGTTCCGAGAATAAAAGACTAAGTAACATATTGACTTCATATCGCTCCTTGAATTTGTCAACTCTTTTTTATTTGCAGACTGTCAACCTTTCCCTATCACCAGCATTTATCATTGAACAGTCCTGACAGTCTGTTGTAATTCTCTCTCTCCTCTAGATGTTAAATCCGTTGGCTGAGCGACTATCTCCCTGCTCGTCTCTATCTGTTCTCTTGCTGCTGTACAGGGCCTGAGGGTTGTGTATTGTCATCTCTCTCTCCTCTCTCTCAGGCACACAGGCACGCACAAATGCACACGCACACACGGTGAGGCAGGCAGTGGTAACAGCAGGTCTCCTGTGTGGCTGTCAGTTCCAACTGTTAGCACCCGGAGTGGGGCTGAGAAAGGCTGGTGCTCCAGGGCTGACAATAGGACTGTTATCTCCCCTCACATTTACTCTCATTACCTCCAGCAGCAAAACAACTCCGCCTCGGGGGGCTGGAGGTGTGTGTGCGCACATGCGTGTGTGGATCCACTACTGAGCATGCCCCCTTTGCAAGTGGAAAGGGTTTGATGATGAAGATAAAGTTGATAGTCCTCTATTCACTATTCCTGCCTTCAGATGAGAGTTCACACAAGGCAGCTAAAACACCCACATCTGGCTTCCATCCCTTTCTAATGATCCTTTAAGTGACCTCTATCAACGACTCCCTTAACCCCTGACATGGGTTATTAGCTGAGGACTAGATCTCTCTCTCTCTCTCTCTCTCTCTCTCTCTCTCTCTCTCTCTCTCTCTCTCTCTCTCTCTCTCTCTCTCTCTCTCTCTCTCTCTCTCTCTCTCTCTCTCTCTCTCTCTCTCTCTCTCTCTCTCTCTCTCTCTCTCTCTCTCTCTCTCTCACACTCTCTCTCTCTCTCTCTCTCTCTCTCTCACACTCTCTCTCTCTCTCTCACACTCTCTCTCTCTCTCTCTCTCTCACACTCTCTCTCTCTCTCTCTCTCTCTCTCTCTCTCTCTCACACTCTCTCTCTCTCACACACTCTCTCTCTCTCACTCTCACTCTCTCAAACATCTGCCAATCAATAGCCTTGCCCTGGTTGCTGTAGGAACAGGGAGCGCAGCGTCGTTCCCTCCCCTGCAACCCCTGTGCACTCCTTCACCTCTGCTCAGGTCTCAGCGTTTCCAGAATTTCTACAACTATTTTACAAATTCTAAATGTGAATATTCAATTCTGTTCGACACTGACATCACAGAATTAGAATAAACTCATTGCATTCCACTTTTGAAATCAAAGCAATTTTAGTCTCTAAATCACGTCCTCTGTCTCAATAGTTCCTAACATCCTCAATTAGATTTTGCAACATTGTATTGCCCATGCATGTTGGGGTTAGGGTCGGTGTTAGGGTTTGTGTTAGCGGTAGGGTCTGGGATAGTGTTAGTAGTGGTACTCACTGTGATGGTAGTCTCTTTGCTCTGTCTCCTGGTGGGTGATGTAGGACCTGGATGCTGTTGAGAGAGACAGGATGCTCCGTCAAAACCTTCCTCTATGTCCGACATGGTCTCTGGCTAACATACATTCACACACCCACTCACACACACTGGAGCTGCTGGAGCTCTCTGGGAGTGACTGTCTGTGCGCTGCCTCCGCTTCGGCTACTGTGTGTGTGAGTGTGTGTGTTGCAGTGCTGAGTAGGGGGGCATGTCTGCAGCGCAGAGCAGCGTGCGTTTGGATGTCTGTGTGTGTGTGTGTGTGTGAACGCACTTCGGCTCAGAATATGTCATCGCATGAGCAATCTGAGTGTGTGTGTGTGTGTGTGTGTGTGTGTGTGTGTGCATGTGTGTGTGTGTGTGTGTGGAGAGAAAGAGTGGGAGTAATGAGATGGAGTGGGGTAGAGGTCGATTTAAAAAAGGTAGACACAGAAAGCGAGAGAAAGAGTGAAAGAGAGAGTGCACATCCCCCACTGTCCATACCATGCCCACTGAAGCAAGACACAGGGCTGGCGAGAAGGAGGGAAGGAGAGGAGGAGGAAGGGAGGGGAGAGGGTTTATTGACAAAGTACGGAATGCACCACACCTCCTCTCCCTCTCTGAAAGAGAACAATAGAAAGAAAGGAGGAGTTAAAGGAGGAGTTAAAGGAGGGGTTAAAGTAGCTAAAGGAGGAGTTAAAGGAGGAGGGAGAGGAGCTGGGTAGTGGTGGGGTGTATGGTGTGTGTGTGTGTCTGAACGATGATGAGTGCTCTCCTAATTATGATCTGAGGATTAGATAATGAAAGGAATCAGGATGGAGAAACTGCTCTCTTTTGCTGGGGTAATGAGTATCATTATCTCATTTCATGATGACGAGGTAGTGTATATGCGTACACACGCACGTGTCGGTCTTTGCCTCTGAGTCTTTGTGTGTGTGTTAAGGAGTTTGGGTAACCATGTCACCAGTAACCATGTCATTACTGTACATAGGAGAAATCTGCTGTTTGAAGCTATTACTGTACAGTATATCTATTGGCATAGCTTCTGCATAGTACTGTTTTGATAAAAGGACACAAGTAAAGCAATTTGTCAGCAACATGATGATTCTACTGTATATTCATACAGAGAAGATTGCAGTCACTGCTAAATGCTTTCGTTGACTGGCTACCACTGTGTGTTAGCGTGGTGGTGGCTGTTGGTGGTGTAACGTAATATGAAGAAATAGAATTGCCTATCTTCTGTGTGAACATAAGTATATGGGGTTCATGGGGTTCATGGGGAAGCCCTTAACTGGAGCAACGAGAGGAGGAGGAAGAGGAGGAAGAGGAGAAGGGAGGAGGGAGGAGGACAGCAGTTTTACCTGTGGTTCGGAACTGGGCTTTTTGACCAGACTGACGTGGGAGTGTTCATTCTGATGCAACGTACTGCCACTGGAGTGAAACCCATTCACTGTGGAGGGAGAGAGATGGAGAGAGAGGGGCAGGGGAGCGAGAGAGCGAGAAAGAGAGAGAGTGAGAGAGAGAATTAAATTTGTAGCACAGAGCCTGCGGAGGAGGAATAATGTGTGTTTGCCTCCTATGAGTTGTCTGTATATCTGAGCCGGGGGTAAATTCACTTATCTTTGTAACTCAAACAAAGCTATCAGAGAATCGCTTCTTCTTTGTCCTTTTGTTTGTTTAATGTCTTTAGCAGGGCGGTTACTGGAAACCAGAGACCGAGCACCTCAACAAACACAGCTCTGAGTCCAGACAGCCTGGGTTGTCCTCTGGTACACAGGCAAGGAAAATTAGCTATTATTTGGGAGAGTTGCTCTGCATGTGTGTGTGCAATGTTTGCATGTGTTTATTTGAAGGTGTGTTTACGTGATCAGGCGGCTTGCGAGACTACATGTCAGTGCATGTGTTGGAGAGAATTATTATGCAGTCCAGATGAGATACCCCGCTGTGTTTAGTGAAACTAGACTCCATTGGCCGATCAGCCTGAGCAAGCAAACGTTTGGAGACCCCAAAGGCTAGAGTTCATCAGCCTAATTGAAACAGGCCCCCAGTCCTTAACTTACAACTATACCTTATACCTTACAATGAGGTGCAGGCTAACATTCAATGCAATTAAATTCTGTTAATCTTGTTCTTTCTATCTTGTACCAGTTTTCACCCTGGTGTTCCCTTGAGATTATCAATCTCTTCTTCAAGAGAAACCTGTCTGAGCAGTCAGCTTGCTCATATGTTATTGTTATCTCTTCTTAAGAGCAGAGTACTGTGCACCCAGACGACTCCAGATCGCAGATCAAATTAGCCACATGAAATGTGTGTGTGCGTGTGTGAGGCCTCTGGAATTCTCTGCGTGCTGCCACACAGCGGTAGGCCTATGTACAACCCTCAGGACACTGGCAAAGGAGGAAAAGTGAGAGAAAGAGAGGGAGAGAGAGTGAGGGAGAGGGAGTCAAGGACAGAGTGAGAGCGAGAGGGGGGGATAAAGAGCAAGAACGAGAGAGAGAGAGAGGTTGCTTCAGTACCTGTAGGTATTGAGTTCTTGTGTTTCAGAGGGGTTTTGGGGGTCCCAGGTACACTGGTAGGTCTCTCCCACGTTGTCTCTGGAACCAGACAGGAACATGAAAACAAATTTAACTTGTGAGGTCAGACATACATGGAAATTGAGAGAAATACATAGGATATCTCTAACCTGGAGTTCATTGCAGGTCCAAGAGGGTTACATGAAACAAAAACTTGTTCATATTAAGATTCTTGATGATTATGTTGACGGGTCGTTCTTGAATTGCAACGTCATTTTTCTAGATGTGTATTTAGGTAAATGTGTTGAGTACATCTTCCCATTCTAAATCAATTAATATGGCAGCTTAATTACTTTAAATAATGTTTACCATTATGATAACATTGTGCCACCAGTAGGAGTAGTGACACCAATGACACATTTGAGGTAAATTAGGATTTTCTTAAAAATTGAGGCCACAGATGCTCAAATCTAAGGTCATTAATCCTTGAAAAATGATTTATTAAAGTGATATGATGAATCATTTTGCTCACAATGTAAATTCCCTTCATTTAAATTGAGTAACACCATGTGACACTTTGGATTTGGACACCAAATTATCTAAATAATCCTCAATTTTTTTTTACATAATAATAGGGTGTGATTAGCTAATAATTGTTTTTAATATAGACCCCTCCCCCAATAACAGTTTGCCACTGGAAGCAATACGCAAGGTCCTTGTATATCTTTGTAATAAGTGATTTTAAGGCGGTAACACCAATGACAAAACTAAGGGACACATTATATTGGGGGGATACGGTTATTGATCTATACAATATATAAAATACTTTTGTTTACTTTCTAGCATTCATGATAATAGATAGTTATCTCTAAATCCCCAAAACATGTCACTACAACTCTACTGGTGTGATGCGTTTGATAGAAGGAGTCAGGCGCAGGAGAGTAATACGCATCCAAAGAGTTTATTCCGTCGCTAAACAGTTGCGCAAGCATGCGACAACAAAACTCAGGCACAGGAGAAATATCTACCCTGGCAACAACAAGGTAAGGGTAGCTCAACCGAGCTACACACAGCTCACTACAAACAATCACCCACACAGACAAGGAAGCAGAGGGAACACTTATACAATGACTAATTGGGGATAAGGACCAGGTGTGTGTGATTAATTAGACAAGACAAGTGATGATAAATGGATCGGCAGCAGCTAGTAAGCCGGTGATGACGAACGCCGAAACCTGCCCGAACAAGGAGGGGAGGCAGCCTTGGCAGAAGTCGTGACAGATTCCGGGTCGAGAGCCAGAACCGATACCCCGGTACAAAGACGGGGGCCTCACTGCGGTGGCGGTCAGCGTTGGCCTTCTGACGACGCACGGCGCGTTGGAGGTGAACGTGGGCAGCATCCCACGACTCCTCTGCGCACCGAAACCAGTCATCCACCGCAGGAGCCTCGGTCTGGCTCTGGTGCCACGGTGCCAGAACCGGTTGGTAACCTAGAACACACTGGAAAGCCGTTAGGTTAGTGGAGGAGTGGCAGAGATTGTTCTGGGTATATTCTGCCCATGGCAAGAACACAAACCACTCCCCTGGCAGGAACCTACCCACGTCCTGATTTACCCGTTCCACCTGCCCATTACTCTCGGGTTGGAACCCAGAGGTCAGGCTGACCAAGACCCCCAGACGTTCCATGAATGCCTTCCAGACCTTGGACGTGAACTGGGGACCTCGGTCAGACACTATATCCTCTGGTACCCCGTAGTGCCGGAAGACGTGAGTAAACAGGGCCTCCGCAGTCTGCAGGGCCGTGGGGAGACCGGGCAGAGGAAGGAGGCGGCAGGACTTTGAGAAGCGGTCCACAACAACCAGGATGGTGGTGTTACCTTGGGAGAGGGGAAGATCAGTCAGAACATCAATGCTAAGGTGAGACCATGGTCGTTGTGGAACAGGTAAAGGTTGTAGCTTACCCGCTGGGAGGTGCCTAGGTGCCTTACTCTGGGCGCACACCGAGCAGGAGGAGACGTACACCCTCACGTCCTTAGCCAAGGTAGGCCACCAGTATTTTCCGCTCAGGCAGTGCACTATACGACCGATACCTGGGTGATCAGAGGAGGGTGACGTGTGTGCCCAGAAGATCACGGATAAGAGCAGGCACATACTGCAGCCCAGCTGGACACTGCAGTGGAGATGGATCTGTGCGTAATGCCTGCTCTATATCCGCGTCCATACTACCGGCGCCACAATGCGGGAGGCCGGGAGTATGGGGGTGTTATCTCTGGGCCTCTCCTCTGTGTCATACAGCCGGGACAGTGTGTCTGCCTGTACGTTCTTCGTACCCGGAATGTATGACAATGTAAAATCAAACCGGGTGAAGAATAGGGCCCGCCTGGCGAGGATTCAGCCTCCTCACTGCCCGGATGTACTCCAAGTTACGGTGGTCCATCCAGACGAGGAAAAGGTGTTTCGCCCCTTCGAGCCAATGCCTCCACACGGTCAAAGCTCGGACAACAGCCAACAGCTCCCGATCACCATCGTCGTAGTTCTGCTCCGCCGGGCTGAGCTTCTTCGAGAAGAAGGCACAGGGGCGGAGCTTGGGTGGCGTGCCAGAGCGTTGGGATAGGACAGCGCCCATCCCTACCTCGGACGCATCCACCTCCACTACAAACGGTAGTGATGGATCGGGGTGGGCTAGTACCGGAGCTGAGGTGAACAGACCCTGCAGTCTCCTGAAGGCCAGAACCACCTCAGCAGACCAGCGGAGCCGGAATGGCCCACCCTTCAACAGGGATGTGATGGGAGCTGCGACCTTGCCAAAGCCCCGGATAAACCTTCGATAGTAGTTGGCAAAGCCTAGGAATCGCTGCACCTCCTTAACCGTGGTTGTAGTCGGCCAATTACGCACGGCTGAAATGCGATCTCCCTCCATCTCCACCCCTGAGGTGGAAATGTGATATCCAAGGAAGGAGATGGACTGCTGGAAAAACATACACTTCTCTGCCTTAGCATAAAGGTAATTCTCCAACAGTCGGGCCAGCACCTTGCGAACCAGGGACACATGCTCAGTGCGAGTAGCCGAATACACCAGGATGTCATCGATGTAGACCACTACACCGCGACCAAGCATGTCCCGAAACACCTCATTCACAAAGGACTGGAAAACTGAGGGAGCATTCATCAAACCATAGGGCATCACCAGGTATTCATAATGCCCCGTGGTTGTGCTGAATGCTGTCTTCCACTCATCTCCCTCTCGGATACGCACCAGGTTGTATGCACTCCTGAGAACCAATTTGGTGAAGAAGCGCGACCCATGCATCGATTCAACCGCTGAAGGAATGAGGGGGAGAGGATGACTAAATCTGATTGTCTCCCTGTTCAGTGGTCAATAATCAATGCACGGGCGCAGACCGCCGTCCTTCTTCTTCACAAAGAAGAAACTCGAGGAGGCGGGTGAAGTGGAGGGACGTATATACCCCTGACGCAGGGACTCGGTGACATATGTCTCCATAGCTACCATTTCCGCCTGTGACAGGGGGTATATATGACTCCTGGGAGGTACAGCGTCTACCCTGAGGTTTATCGCGCAATCCCCCACCCGGTGAGGTGGTAACTTAGTCGCCTGCGTTTTAGAGAACGCTTGCGCCAGATCACGGTATTCGGGGGGAATGCGCACGGTGGAGATACTATCTGGACTTTCCACCGTGGATGCACCAACGGAAACATCTAGACACCTACCCTGACACTCACACGACCACCCTGTGAGAGCCCTCTGCAGCCATGAGAAGGTGGGGTTGTGGAGTGCTAACCAAGGGATACCTAATACCACAGGGAAAGCAGGAGAGATCCAGATATCCCGACCACGGGCGTTTGAGGGGACAGCGGCACTGTACCAGGGATTCCTCCTCCAATTGGAGCTTTACTTCGCCAGCATCAGGCCGGCACCATCGGAATGGGAGAAGGTGTCCTTCCTCATTTCCTGCCTCTGTGGGAAATCCCTGGAGTGGGCCAACGCAGTGTGGAACGAAGGAGGAGCCGCGTTGGAGGCCCTGATCGACCATTTCCGGTGCCATCTGCGGGAGGACGTCCGACGGGAGCTAGCCTGCCGGGACACCATGTTGTCCTTCGATAAACGGGTGGGTGATTCTGTGATGCGTGTGATAGAAGGAATCAGGCGCAGGAGAGTAATACGCATCCAAAGAGTTTATTCCGTCGATAAACAGTTGCGCAAGCATGCGACAACAAAACTCAGGCACAGCTCACTACAAACAATCACCCACACAGACAAGGAAGCAGAGGGAACACTTATACAATGACTAATTGGGGATAAGGACCAGGTGTGTGTGATTAATTAGACAAGACAAGTGGAGTGATGATAAATGGATCGGCAGCAGCTAGTAAGCCGGTGAAGACGAACGCCGAAACCTGCCCGAACAAGGAGGGGAGGCAGCCTCGGCGGAAGTCGTGACAACTGGGTCACTGCTGGGACAAGATAATTTGCATACCCTAAGTACGTTAAACAATGCATAAACATAAAGTTGTGCAGTATAAATCACTTGCATTATTTTTTATCATTGAGAAACTATTCAATATAAACAAAAACATGTATGATGTGTAGCTAGCTGTCATTTGAAAGTGTTTTTCATGGTTGCGAAGGCGAGGGACGCACATGACCCTGACCGTTTCTGTCCAATCTAACTAAACAATATTCAGACTGACTTTGGCACTGTATCAACTTCCCAGAGCGATATAGGAATATGAGCCAGATTCACGAAGTGTTTGCACCTGTGAGCAGAGCATTGCACCTGCTATTTTCATAAGCAGAATAAAAGACAAAACAACAAAGAAATCTTGATTTAATCTTTTGTTTTACCACTTTATCTTCAACTCCCTGTGTTAAAAATAACAGGTGCAAACTTTCAGTAAATCCAATATGGCTGTTTAACTTCACCAATAGACTCTCTGCCGCACTCTTTCAATTCATGTGTCCCCATTTTACTCTTGCTGGAGGAAGCAAGAACAAGAGAAGGAGAGAACGAAAGAAAAGAGGATAAGAAGCATGACTGACACAGAACCTGATAGAGAGAGAGAAAATATGTCATTCACTTAACTCCAATATCCAAATTCACAATACAACTTTGATCTCAATTACCCCTTAGTGTCACCAGAGAGAGAATAGCCGTTGAGACTAAAGAGCTTTTATTTCATTTGTGTCTTTGGCTAGCACTCAGCTGTCTGCCTGTACTAAGCAGAGCGGGAGACAGAGCCAAAACCATCAGTTCGGATGACACACATGGAGAGAGAGAGAGAGAGAGAGAGAGAGAGATTTGGCAGACAGACTCAGAGGAGGAGAGAGTCTTTCCCTTCCGATCTGATGTATAACACTGTCACAACACAGTCACAATGGTTCATTAAAAGGTGCTTTCTGCCTCTATTTCTCTCCGTTAGCTTGTCAAAGGAAATCGATCTGATGGGAGGAATCGGATATTAATGGAGAGAAATACAGTATAATTAGGTTTGCTCTGGAGAATTGTATGTCACTGTATCCTTCTCTCAGGAGCTACAGCAATCACAATGAAATCCTGAGAA
Source organism: Coregonus clupeaformis (assembly GCF_020615455.1). Classification (NCBI taxonomy): domain Eukaryota; kingdom Metazoa; phylum Chordata; class Actinopteri; order Salmoniformes; family Salmonidae; genus Coregonus; species Coregonus clupeaformis. The sequence goes on along the minus strand of NC_059222.1, from coordinate 29,352,942 downwards.
GGGACAAGTCTCTCTAAGTGTCATTATGCTATAATAATGATACATCAAGATAGGATTCAATCAAATCTCGACTACAATCTCTATAATTGTCATTGTGCTATAAAATACATAAAAAGAATAATTCAGAATAATTCAATCTAATCTCTACTGCAATCTAAACAATCTCAACTAAATAGTCTGAGTGGGAACAGGTATTCTAGTATATCAATAAAGATGGAATCCGCAGTAGGGGAAACAGCGCCACTGTAAGCCCCACTGCCGCTGTTATTGTTTTTGTTTTGTTGATGAAATAGAGTTGAGGAGCGTCACGCAACATGGTAAAAGAAATTGCATTGCAGTATCTATTCTGCTGTTCTATCGCACGTGCAATGATGTCAGAGGGGAAAAAAAACAGTGTTTGTTGTTTGCAGTAACTTCTTAGTTGTTGTAATATCGCAAACGGATGCAGCTACTTCAAGAGACATTGACATGTGAAATTAGCATGAGTAAAGTGTGTCAATGAGCGAAGTTAAATATGGGTTAACGTTCTATTTAGATCGCAAGTCTCTGTGACAAGTGACCTTATAGTTTCAATTACATTGACAATGTGTTAATTTCATGTGCAGCCCTAGTTGCATGACAACTTTAATAAGAAAATGAACAGGAAATGAATTTTTCAATGTTTCAATTACATTGAAAAAATTACTTAATTTTATGTGTAGGCCTCTATGCATGACACTTTTAATCAGAAAATGAACAGGAAACTAATGTAATATCAGTGGATAATGGATTGAAAGATGAAAGAAACATCTCTATTTACTATCAGGATCACAACAGAGCTGTAACTCTGTTGACATCAAAAGGGTCTGTTACTTAGCAACTGGCACCTGGAAATGCAGATTGGAGTGATTATCTACTTCACATCAGTGTGCTCAGATGAGAGGTAGGCTGCAGCTCTACACACATCCTCCAACGTATTTACTTTGTAACAAGCTCATTACAAAGCTATAATTCCAGGATAGCTGAGACAAGAGTTGAATACACTTACACAGGGGTGTCAAACTCTTTTTGCCCCGGGGGACCAAAATTTTTTATTTTTTATTTTCCTCGCCGTCAAAAGTTGTTTAAAAAAAGAGTCTTCTAGCCATCGTTTTTTGAATTTTCGATGCTCCCTGACTGTCTAGCGTTCATTTCGGTGATTATTAGCGAGCTGGACACAGTCAAGAAACTGTATGAATGTAGGTCCATTATAATTTCTACACAGTTTTGATTTGGTTTTAGTCATTTAAAAGTATATTGAGTTCCTTCCCCCACCACACAAACATTTAGCCATGGGGGTATTACTAGGTATTACAGCACTGTTGGAGCTAGAAACACAAGCATTTCGCTGCACCTGTGAGAACATCTGCAAATCTGTCTACGTGACCAACAAACTTTGATTTGAAAACATTGCAATTTTATCAATTTCATGCAATTCTAATTTTTAGCAGTTTTACAGGTAATTTCCTGCAATTCTACACATTTTGTAATGACTTACGCCATGTTAATATGATATCTGAGTGAGAATGACTAACAAAATAAATTGGGGGCCCCATAGAGGTCAGGGCCCCTGGGCACGTGCCCTGCATGCCCGGTCAGTATTCGGCCATGATTACTACAAGTTTAGATAGCTGGCTAGACTAACTACCAATCTAAAAATTGTTAGCTGACATGGCTAATTGAGTGACTGTCAGTGACTGACATAACGAGAAAAACTGCTGATTCACAACCAAATTTCGAAATTGCACCTGTTGTATTCTACTATTCTTATTCTCAATAGTAAGTTGCGACCCCGACTGTTCCTAAAACAATTATGATAATTGTGTCGGGGGCTCCTAGCAGCAGGGGGACCTAAGCAACCGCTTATGTCGCTTATGCCTGGAACCGGCGCTGGTTGTGTGGGATATCAATGTGAGTGAATATAATTAGTAGTAATATGGCCTAGTTAGGTCTAACAATCCCCATCTTTAATTCATAACCAGCTGACGCTCTGACACTCTCCACGCACACATGCGCGCACACACACACAGACACACACAGACACACACACAGACTACATTTATCTGGTTATAGCCTGGAGGGTAACTCACAAATGCCCAATACAGCTCACAATAAATAATTCATTGAAAAAAGTAAGGACAAAGGATGGTATCTGTCAAAAAGTCATATTGAGGGAACTAAGCATAAAACATTGTGTCACTGTAGCCTATACAGAGTCTACCGAAACGTTTATAGACAACGATAAACAGTCTAGGCATCTATAAAATGTCTAACAGTGTCTGTTGGGTGACGGCAGGCTGTGGGTCTCTAAGAAGGAAACCTCTAAGAAATGAGCTGTAACTCAGGAACCGTTACATCGCTAGCTCACCCACGCATGATGGTCCTCTGGTTACTATAGCAACGCAGAAACATAACGCACACGGCCGCACATGCATTTACGTGTCGTGCGCACACACATAGCACACACACACTCACTCAGAGAGAACATTATCTAATCTATCTGAACTTTAACTTAGAGATAGGGAGGCCTGGTTGAAATAGCTGATATCCTATAAATAACAGATTGGTTCAGCGAAATGTTATTAGATAGTTGGAGACTGTTTGGAAAAGACCTAGTTACAGTGGCTCTGCTGGTAAACTGTGTGTGTGTGTGTGGACTGTGCATTTATTGTGCTTAAATTTCCAATTACTTGAGGAAAGAACATAAAATAAGGACTGGTGATTGTCTATGCCCCTCAGAGGCCGATTTCGCAATACCACAACTACAATAACCATTTACATTTTTCAGCTGGGATGACTGTTACAGCTGTGTGTATTTTTGTGCAAAGTAATGAAAGATTAAGCATTTCCCTCCAAGGAAATCTGACAGCAAATAAAACGAATCCAACATCAAGAACAAAAGAGTGTCATGGGATCATATCACCCTCCTCTCATCTTTCTGCAACCCTGTGGAGTCAGAGAGATGATTATCTACTGAAGATATGGTTATTCTCCAGATAGAAAAACACACAACAGATCAGTGGAATCAACTCAGGGATGAAATGAGTATGTAAGGGAAATAACAACTGAAAGTGAAGGGGTTTTGCCATGCTTTTGGATGTGTGGTAGACAATCCTTCAGAAGAGGGTGTAGCCAAACATGACTGTCCTCTAGTTTGGTTTGTCTTTTCTCTTTCCCATTAACCAAAGAGACCTTCATCTAAAAAGGAGAGAGAGGAAGGAGCTAAAGGAGCAACTTGTTATTCTGGTCGTGTTTCTGGTTTTGGTTTGCCTAATTTTAGATGTTTTCTCATTGCCAAGTGCAGACCCCTGCGATCATGTGTCCTACTACACACACACACACACACACACACACACACACACACACACACACACACACACACACACACACACACACACACACACACACACACACACACACACACACACACACACACACACACACACACACACACACACACACACACACACACACACACACACACACACACACACACACACACACAAATAGAGAAACCATGATCCAAGACATGCACACAGGGAATGCCTTTGGTCTTAATTATAGCTACTATCATTCACAACACATTAACTTGTTAAGGCACTGAACGGCTTTACTCACTCAAGTGAGTGGTGTCATGACAAAAATACAGAATGTCTACATCTTCTATCGTCTACAACCTCCCAGTTCTACGCTGCCAATCTTACTTCTCCTCAAAATATAACCAGCATCTGTAAACTCATAACCTCATTAATCTATTCTCCCTCCCCCCTCTCTCTCTCTGAGAGTTGCCATGATGCCCACAGCATGCATAATAACATCCCCCAGGAGGTCTTCCATTCCATTTCACACCATCATGTCAACACTTCACGTTTCCTCCGGAGTTCATTTAAGGTTAGTAAATCAATACTGTGCCAGTCCCTGTCCTGTTCTAAACAGAGGAAAGCACACCGTGTTGCTTTCTCAGTCTCTGTGTGTCTCTGTCCCTGTGTGTGTGTTTGAGTGGTGGTGCTGGGGAGAGAGACAGACAGCTAATTGTGTGGACAGAAACAATGGTGTGAAGAGGAGAGAGAAGAGGAGATATCTTCCCCAAGTCTTTAATGTGCCTCAACACCCAGCAGTACCAGTCAGACACCTCAGCAGTCAGCTAGTGCTCTGAGGACATTGTTATGTAGCAGTGCTACATTGAATGTCTCATTGCCATTGAGTTTCACTCATACCGACTTTCAACATCTCTAGATTCATATGAATCAACTTATCTTAGGCAATACATGTATATCAGCCTCTATTTCTGTCCTTACCGTTGCTGGCTGTGTTGACATAGTAGTGCCGCCCTTGTGGTGACATGTAGCACTTCCAGTGTTGAGGGAGAGGCTCTCCGAGGTCCTCAACAAGCAGTGAGGTCATAGACGCAGTTTTCTGTCAAAACAGATAAATAAAATACATATAAGATGAATAAAATGAACATAAGGGCTTTCAGCTTTCACATGAGAGTGCTTACCGAGTGTTTTATTTCTGGCTCATTTCACAATCAGCAACCATTGGCGGAAAGACTGCGGTATATTGCAATACAAAGAACAACAAACAACTAGAGCCAGTCTGCTATTGGCCAGGCATGATAGAACTGATTGAACGTGCATGCACACACACTACGCTGACTAACACAGGTGAGTGTGTAGCCAACTCTGGCCAGCTGCTATTGATTAACAACACGAAAACAACATAGTTAAGTACAAGGCCAAGGCCAAGGCCATTGTAACACATTATTGGATGTTATTGTGGTGGTTGGGAAAACCGGATGAAATTCCATAACAATTACTCTCTGTTATTGGAGCGGGTGCCAACTCGCTCAAGCAACTATAAGAGATTAGTTTTAGTGGGTGTAAGTAATTATAATCCAAAAGACTGGAGTGATTCAGGAAAGTTGTACGTGCAGGTTAAGGAAATGTAACTATTACATGGCTGCATGTCTACAGCGGGACAAAGGAGGGAGAGCTAGGCTTATTAGTTAATGGGAACCCTGGATGATGTTTCGGTGAGGGGCAATTCCACGGTACACTCAAAACAATGCTGGGTTAAAAACAACCCAATTTGGGTTATTTGGTAACCCAGCCCTGGGTAAATATTGGACAGAACACACGCAGGGTTATTTTGACCCAGCCAGTTGGGTTGTGTGAATAACCCAACATGTTGCGTTATTTTGATTACCCAAACATGGGTTAATTTAACCATCAATTGGGTTTTTATTCACTTTCATTCTGGGTTGACCCAGCAGCTGGGTCTCTTTTAATGTAATCCATAGGTTCTTTTCAGGAGGCGTGGTATATTAGGGGTGTGGCTTTCATATCGTTATTTTTGGCTACCCGTGAGAGTAAATGTCATTCCTGTTCATTATGTTACGTTTGTACACTGAACATTTCAATTTTCCTTGAATATTTTTTCACATCACGTATTTTAATATAACATTAATAACATTATTATTTACATATTGTAAAAAGTGGTAACTATACAGACATTGGAATATGCATGAGGAACTCATACACTTGTATAAGCCTAATTAAAGCTACAAATGTGTCAGTGTTCAACCATAACATGTGATAACAATACAACAGAACAGATTAAATGGAATGACATTTACTCTACTAAACTACACCTTCAGTCTTCTGATCTGCTGGGTCATATCTCAATAACCCAGCATTAATAACCCAGCATCAACAACCCAACTAAGTGACCCAATGCCTTAGTTTTTTTTTTTTTTAACTGCTGGGTTATTGAGATATGACCCAGTTGGTCAGAACAGAAGGCTCAAGGCGTAGTTTAGTAGGGGCGTGGCTTTCAGATAGTTATTTTTAGCCACCCATGAGAGTAAATGTCATTCCTGTTCATCTGTTGTAGAGTTATCAAATGTTGAGGTCAAACGTTTACATTTTTGTAGCTTCAATGACGCTTACAAAAATGTATGAGTTCCCTAAAAGCCTATGTAAATCCCATTGTTGTCCCAATAATATTCAAGGAAAATTGAAATTTCCAGTGTACAAACTTAACATGATGAACAGGAATGAATGACATTTACTCTCACGGGTGGCCAGTAAGATCTAGCTGAACGCCATGCCCCTAATAAACCAGGTCTCCTGAAAATAACCTAAGGATTCCATTCAAAAAGACCCAGCTGCTAGGTAAACCCAGCATGAGAGTGAATGAAACCCAACTGATGGTTAAATTAACATGTTGGGTTATTCACGCAACCCAATTTGCTGGGTCAAAATAATGCAGCGTGTGTTCTATCCAATATTTACCCAAATTGGGCTGTTTTTAACCCAGCCTTTTTTTTTTACAAGGACCACTTGTAACAATTTCAACATAACATTTTACAAAAACACATTTCCTTAAAGAACAGTGCAGATGCAAAGTTTGGTAACAGAATGACAGCACAAACAGCACAAACCGTCATTCTGTTACCAAACTTTGCATCTGCACTGTTCTTTAAGGAAATGTGTTTTTGTAAAATGTTATGTTGAAATTGTTACAAGTGGTCCTTGTGTTGTATGGTTTGTTTAACTTTGCAATGATTGGTTTTTGTTTGACATACATTTTAAAAGGTCCAATGCAGACGTGTTTATCTCAATATCAAATAATCTCTGGTTAACAATTAAGTACCTTACTGTGATTGTTTCAATTAAAATGGTCAAAAAGAAACAAAAATAGCTCTTAGCAAAGGGCAATTTCTCAAACAAGAATTTTGCTAAGACTGTCTGGGAGTGGTCTGAGTGGGGAGGGGGAAACTGAAAATGAGCTGTTAGGCTATTGGCAGAGAGGTTTGGAACTCTCTTTCTTATTGGTCTATTAACTAATTTACTGTATGGTGATGACACCATGGAAGGCCAAAACTCCATCCCACCAAAACAGGCTGAAATGTCAGGCAGTCTTTTCAAACAGCTCTTTAGCCGTCTGCATGCTTCCCAGCCGAAACAGTTCGGAAGAGTTTGTGCATATATTACGGTGACATTGTGACGTTTCTGTTAGTTTTGGACTTCGGTAAGGGTTTTTTGGGGAGGCCAGCCGAAGTTCGGGAGCCGAAGTCTACGTCCTCCGTCCGTGATTGGTCAACTGTAGGGATTCTTCAATAAAGTATTTGTTGTCATTCAACGAGAGATGACCATTTTCATGCAAATATTTTCATTGAGAAATACTGCACCAAACATATTAGTTAGATGTAAAATTGCGTCACTAGGAACTTAATGACAGATTTGAGTTATCTTAGAGTAATTCTGGCTATTTTGAGGAAGTGTATACTGGCTAAGGCATATCAAACAGGACAAACAGTACTATTGCCACTTTTTTCTCATTTTTCAAGCAAAGGTCTTTTAAGGGAGTATGCGAGCACACTCGTTCAGTTCGCATGCGAGCACACTCGTCCAACTTCGGCTAGCCGCCAGCTGAACTGAAGCATGCTGACGCCTTTACACTAAAAGGGCATTATCATAATTTACAGTATTATTCCAGCCTCATAGTGTGGAAATATATACAGTGCCTTCAGAAAGTATTCACACCCCTTGACTGTTTCCACTTTTTGTTGTGTTACAGCCTGGATTAAATATAGTTTTTTACCCCCTAATTTTTACAAATTAATAAAAAATGAAATGCTGAAATGTCTTGAGTCAAAAAGTATTCAGTCCCTTTGTTATGGCGCGCCTAAATAAGTTCAGGAGTAAAGATGTGCTTAACAAGTCACACAAGTTGCATGGACTCACTCTGTGTGCAATAATAGTTTTTAACATGATTTCTGAATGACTACCTCATCTCTGTACCCCACACATACAATTATCTGTAAGGTCCCTCAGTCGAGCAGTGGAATTGCCCTGAAAGTATTCCAACATCATATAAGCTCATTCACAGACCTCCTACTACTGTTATTCTTAATCACCTTTAAATACATCTAATCCCTCTCTTCAGCTAATCATCAAGATCAGCTTAGTCTGGTTTGTTGGTTGGTGATGGGCTGGAGCAAAAGCCTTCACACCCCTCCAGGTTCAAGGCTGATGACCACTGAACTAGAGTCTAGTAACCGGCAATGCAGGCATCTTGAGTCATACATATTTGACCAGTCATAATTCCATCAACTTGAAATGCTGGAAAAATGCTATGGAACAAATATTTCAAATCTAATATGCATCACCATCATTATATACAATCAGACACAACCTGTACACAATTGTTTCTGATTTAATAGTCAACTAGTCATTTTTATATTTGAAAGGGATATGAGACAGCATTCTAGAATGCTAAAATGATCTGGGAGGAACAGGGTCTAACATGAATGAATCACCAATATTATACACAAAATGTCCCTGAGAATCAAATATCAACACAGACACATCACCACATTACCTCACTAATGCTGGGAATAAGAACCCATGCTACTTAGTCTTCAACGATGACATCAACAACGTGCAGGATTCATTTATATATTTGAAGACAGAAACTGTCCCTCAAGACAAGTTGTTCTTTTTCTGTCCCTCTCAGAATTAACTCATTCCATTCAACACTTTCTGGGCGGCAGGTAGCTTAGTGGTTAAGAGCGTTGTGCCAGTAACCGAAAGGTCGCTGGTTCTAATCCCCGAGCCGACTAGGTGAAAATTCTGTCGATGTGCCCTTGAGCAAGGCACTTAACCCTAATTGCTCTGGATAAGAGCGTCTGCTAAATGACTAAAATGTAAAAAGAGAAGAGCGGAGAAGAGAAGAAAAGAGGAGAGGTTTGCTGCTGGTCCCATAGGGATGGAGAGTATGAAGCGACGTCAACACTGGGTGACTTATGACTCCATGTAATTATACAGAACATTACAGCACTGCACTTCCTTTGATGGTCTCAGTGGTCACTGTGTTATATATATAATGTCTACATCCGCCCTCCAGAAATTGATTTACTTAACTAAACTTGGATGTTCCTCTGTTTATTAAGAAATGGAGGTGTATAATGTTTCAAAACAGAAAAAAAAGAAAAAATGGGATGGTTGTATGGGTGTAAGTGAGCATGCTGTCCTGATGGGGGTAGTGGTCAGAATTATGTCATTAAAGAGCAACCAAAGGAAAAAGGATACTGTCGCTACACTAAAGCAGGAAGCACCAGTGACTCGGTTAATAAAGAAGTGGTCAGATGATGCAGATGCTAAGCAACAGGACTGTTTTGCTAGCACAGACTGGAATAAGTTCCGGAATTCTTCCGATGGCTTTGAGGAGTACACCACATCAGTCACTGGCTTCATCAATAAGTGCTTGGCCCCAGTGATGTACTGGGCCGTACGCACTACCCTCTATAGTGCTTTGCGGTCAGAGGCCGAGCAGTTGCCATACCAGGCGGTGATGCAACCAGTCAGGATGCTCTCGATGGTGCAGCTGTATAACTTTTTGAGGATCTGAGGACCCATGCCAAATCTTTTCAGTCTCCTGAGGGGGAATAGGCTTTGTCGTGCCCTCTTCACGACTGTCTTGGTGTGTTTGGACCATGATAGTTCGTTGGTGATGTCGACACCAAGGAACTTGAAGCTCTCAACCTGTTCCACTACAGCCCCGTCGATGAGAATGGGGGCATGCTCAGTCCTCTTTTTTTCCCTGTAGTCCACAATCATCTCCTTTGTCTTGATCACGTTGAGGGAGAGGTTGTTATCCTGGCACCACACGGCCAGTTCTCGGACCTCCTCCCTATAGGCTGTCTCATCGTTGTCGGTGATCAGGCATACCACTGTTGTGTCGTCAGCAAACTTAATGATGGTGTTGGAGTCGTGCCTGGCCATGCAGTCATGGGTGAACAGGGAGTACAGGAGGGGACTGAGCCCGTACCCATGAGGGGCCCCCGTGTTGAGGATCAGCGTGGCAGATGTGTTGTTACCTACCCTTACCATCTGGGGGCGGCCCATCAGGAAGTCCAGGATCCAGTTGCAGAGGGAGGTGTTTAGTCCCAGGATCCTTAGCTTAGTGATGAGCTTGGGCACTATGGTGTTGAACGCTGAGCTGTAGTCAATGAACAGCATTCTCACGTAGGTGTTCCTCTTGTCCAGGTGGGAAAGGGCAGTGTGGAGTGCAATAGAGATTGCATCATCTTTGGATCTGTTGGGGCGGTATTCAAATTGGAGTGGGTCTAGGGTTTCTGGGATAATGTTGTTGATGGTGTTGATGTGAGCCATGACCAGCCTTTCAAAGCACTTCATGGCTACAGACGTGAGTGCTACGGGTCGGTAGTCATTTAGGCAGGTTTTCTTAGTGTCCTTGGGCACAGGGACTATGGTGGTCTGCTTGAAACATGTTGGTATTACAGACTCAGTCAGGGACATGTTGAAAATGTCAGTGAAGACACTTCCCAGTTGGTCAGCACATGCTCGAGTACACGTCCTGCATGAACATGCATGAACAAAGGAGTAAACCAAAAGCACCATGTTTCTAAACCCAAACTACAAGGGTCAAATCACCAGTGTTTTCTCCTCGCATAAAAACAAATAAAGAGAGGTACTGTAAGGGATCATGGTGAGTGAAGTGATCGTTCCTGTAGAAACCAGAGACACATGGGAGTGTCTGTTCACTTCCTCTTAAAGTCTACCTTCTTGTCTGCTTCCATATGTCTGACACAGGCACGCAAGCGCACGCACACACACAGTCCACTGACATGGTGAAACCCCACATTAGCTGGGGAATGTGTAACACAATGTTGGGTCACGTCTTGGTCTTATCAGTAAGGTGGCACCAGGGTTTTTCTCCTGCTCTGTAGATAACACTGAGGAAGACAGATGGGAGTGGGCTGTACTCAGTCAGGACACTGATTCCTGGAAAAGAGGACATCATTGGTTCACCCCGCTGACATGGTCTGTTTTCTAGACAGCAATATCTCATTGACTGTCTTTGAACACCGTCACTGAGTGAATTTGTCTTTGAACTATCAGTCAGTAAATCACTGTTCAAAGAGTATATGGGCTCTGTGAACTGGGCTCAACCTTTTAATAATGACGAATGTGTTGGACCAATGTCGGAGACCTCAATGTAAAATCTCTAACCCCGCCTCACAACATTGGGAGAGGGCCAAGTCCTATCTTGAATTAACAGTGCATTAACTTTCATATGAACCATGCATTGATATCAATGGGGAGTTAGGATTCAGGCCACAATTAGGCACACAGGGATGCCGTGAGTGAGTGAATGAGCACCGCACACCTATGTGTGGTGGGAACTAGGAACTTTGACAGCACATGGAGCCAGCTTGTCCCGGCATATGCAGCATTAAATAATGCACCATGCCAGATGGTTAACCTCGACAACCCCAGACTGCCTGTGGCTCTGCATTCACAGGATGCCAGAACAGCCCCTGGCTAAGAACATATGGCTTCAGCTATGGCTGTCTGGAGAGCAACAACAACAATCATGGCTGTCAATGGCTGTCTGTCTGTGTTCTGTAGAGCCATAGCAATCATGGCCGCCATCATGTTTCGAATACAGTATCTATTCCATTATAATTTTCTTTGCCACGTTGCTTATTCCATAAACCTAGAACCTAGTAAAGTCCCCTGAGTCATTCAAGTCATAAAGAGAGTTACCATAAGCTCAAGCTGAGGATAATTTCAACACAAGCCAACGCCATTGATTCATTTTTACTGAAATAACCACCAGTAGGCCTGTAGGCCCAGTAGGCCTACCAGTACAAACAAACATGCTTACTATAAGAGCAGAGTGGTCCATGGTATGTGTGGCATGACAGACACATCCCTGTGATGGTTTACAGCCACGTTTCCCACACCCAAAAACACAAACAGCATCTCTTACTATGGAAAAACGAAATAGCTCATAGCTTTCCATTTCAGTGCCACTGGCTCCCCGCCTGGAAAACCAGAAATAATTTGTCAAATTCCCTTCGGAGAAATGGCTGTAAATACCCTGGGCCTGTAGAGGAGGTCAGTGAGAGTATGAAAAGGCATTAAACCATGCCGTTATCCTTTCACCTGAGTTTTAATAGGCTAGCTAAGACCTCAGGAAGAGAGTGAAAGTGCTAGGTTTTAAGATCAAATGTTAAAGGGATAGTTCACTCCACAGTCAAAGTTTGTCAGAAGTTTGATGAAAGTGGTTGAGCTTCCAACAGTGAATATGAACTCTTGGATCCATCTAATTCAATTATCCATTTAGGATGGACTCAGAGACATTTGATATACAGCTTGTAACGTTTTATATAAATAAATATCTCGACTGGACCTCTGCATAAAATAAATCGCTATTTGTTAACCATGTTGTTGTTAAAGTAACATCAAGAAGAGAGAGAAAACTGGGTTATGGAAGGCTAATCCCCCCAGCCTCACCAGAAATAGTGTAAACATTAGATTGGGTTTCAGACCACCCAATAACAATTATTTTTATATCATATCAATGTCCTCAAGACAAATTAATATAACTTAAAGATGTCAAACTTCTGGCTTGATTAATTAAAAATATTCTACTATTGAAGTTGAAGAAGCAATTAATTTTAGAATGAATTGTAATTTCTATCTGTCTTAGAATTAGATTTTCTATGAGTTTCTCTTCGACTTCCATCTGGGTTTTGACATCAGTTTTTTCATGTTTGACAACATAAGTATGTGATTCACTGAGCAGATACTGAACGGTCAGCAGGTTTGTGAAATGGAGGTCGCCCACTCATGGACTGAGAGGAGAAATGTGCAGCCTCAGTATTAGTGGTCCTCCAGAGTTTCAACAGAGGATTACCGGTCGGGTCCTTGTCCAAAGCTTAGCTGCCCTTACTCATGCCTGAATTACTCATAGACTCCTGACCTGCAGTGTTGTGAGCTCAGTGTGTGTGTGGACATGTTAAACTATTCTTGTGGGGACCAGAAGTCCCCACAAGAATAGTAAACACTTTTTATTTTGACCAACGAGGTCAAATGCTATTTCTAGGGGGTTTAGGGTTAAGGTTAGAATTAGTGTTAGAATTACGTTAAGGGTTAGGGTTAGGAGCTAGGGTTAGGTTTAGGGTTAAGGTTAGGTTTTTGGGTCAAAGTAAAGGTTAGGGTTAATGTTAGGGTTAGAGTAAGAGTACGGGTTAGGGTTAGGTTTAGGGTTAGGGAAAATAGGATTTTGAATGGGACTGAATTGTGTGTCCCCACAAGGTTAGCTGTACAAGACTGCACGTGTGTGTGTGTGTGTGTGTGTGTGTGTGTGTGTGTGTGTGTGTGTGTGTGTGTGTGTGTGTGTGTGTGTGTGCGCGTGCCACAGGAGGTTGGTGGCACCTTAATTGGGGAGGACGGGCTCATGATAATGGCTGGAGCGGAATTGGGGGAATGGTATCAAATACATCAAACACATGGTTTCTATGTGTTTGATGCCATTCCATTCACTCCGTTCCAGCCATTATCATGAGCCGTTCTCCCCTCAGCAGCCTCCGCTGGTGCATGCGTGTGTAGGCATATGTGCCTTCATGACTGCATGCCTGCGTGTGTGTCTCTCTCTCTGTGTGTGTGTGTGTGTGTGTGTGTGTGTGTGTGTGTTCAGCCTGTCCTCCAGTGACCTCTAGTCAAACATCTGGACGTAGGAAGATGGGGGTATGAGGGTCGGGGTCTGTACAGGGTCTGTATGTGAAACCAGCTGTCCTGTTTCAGTAGGGTCAGGGATGGAAGTGTCCTGTATAACGACCAGGCAGGGGACAACACGCCAGAACAGAGGTGGAACAGTGTCATGAACCAAGGACAACAAGCCATTACAGAGAACATAGAAAGTTCCCAGTACACTAGGGCCAACCAAATGTAACAGTTCTTTCAACTGTGGTTTAAATAAGTATATGTTGTTCAGTATACAGAAACATTGAGGTCGCAAACAATGCTGGTGATGATTCTTGAGAATGAGGAATGTTTGGAGTTTTCCAATACTGCCAATTGTTGTATATCCTCAAAGCATCTGCAGTAGCCTTGGGCTGTACAGAGATACGATGCGAACACAAGCCACAAGCCCAAAAACGTGCATATATTTACATGCCAGTATATAGCCACAAACAAGGGCTGGCACACACACACAAACACATAGGCACGAACAAACATACACACTCGCTCTCTTTCATACACACACAGAGCAGAGGGTACCTCCTAGTAATGAGGGATTGCAAAAATAGTAGCAAGGTACGCACCGTCTCTGTTTACTTTGCCTCTCCATCTCTCTCTCTCTCCCTCCCTCCCTCCCTCCCACCCTGCTTTCCCGCTCTCTCCCATCCAGTCCTTCCTGCCCTTCTCCATCCCTCTACCCACCCCCTCATCTCTTCCCTCTCTCTCTCTCCCTCCATCCCTCTCTCACTCTCTTCCAATGTGATCTCTCTCTCCCACCCTATCCTGTCCAGTCAGCAGATGCAGTTCCAGAGGAACAGAGGTGTGACTGATGGTGGAAGTGTCTGTTTCCTATTATTCACTCATAAAAACCTTTACTGTACTCATATTTATATATACCCAGAGTCACTTTCCTTCATAGGTCACTACCAATAATTACAATGATGAAGGACTGGTGAATGTGTACTTTCAGACCATGCAAAAGCTGTTGGGGTACATTTCCCCCTAAAGATTTGATAAAAGGCTCTAGTACACATACATGGTTATGACTCAGCAAATATGAGCTCTTCACAAGCTATCATCATCTGTTTAACAATGGCTCCCAATGGAGAGTGGAGCAGCCAGCTAACGCCTGTTGCCCAAGACATTTGAGGCTGAGAAGGAGAAGAGGAGAGAGTTCTCAACCCTGTGAGATCACTCAGCCAATGACGGGCGGTTAGGGGGCCCAGGCCTCTCTCTCAGGGTGTGAGAAATACAGCCAGGGAGAAACATCTCACACACACACACAGTCACACACGCTCACTTAGTAATTACTACTGTAAGACTCTGTCTAGCAGATGCAAGTGTACAGTGGAAAGACTAACAGTGAGATGAGAGAGGGAGGTGAGACGGCGAGAGCGAGAGAGAGAGAGAGTTCTGCTTTGGGCTGTAGAGTAATGGGGCAGTAGCAGACATCTTTATTTGGTTTAGGGCTATTGTGGGAGCCTGAAGCCACATTCCCAGATGCACACACACACACACACACACACACACACACAGAAACTAGACACATACAGTCACAATGAGAGAGAAACACAGGCTATGAGACATAAGGAAGCAGACAATAGCAGACAGTGTGTAGTGAGTGCTAGGGTGCTCCCTACGTGCAACAAAGCCTGTTTTGTGCTTCCTCTGCCCCTACCAGTTTATGTGGATTGCACAAGACCTGTAACATGCCTTGTAACAGCCCTGTATTTCTCTCTATCCCTCCTCCGGTCTCCTTCTCTAGCCTTACAAATACAACTTTAACTGATAACACAGTGGGAGTGACGTCAGACACAATTGAGTTAGTGCAGCATGTTGAATGGCTTTACTGACTGCTAAGGTCATCATGTACAGTGGAAGATCATATCTTGTATTCACTCATTTGTAATTTGACAAAGCAAACAAATAAATACAGACACTTGATAACTCTACTTGAATAAACATCCCAGGTAGAAAGGAGATAACATCAACTTCATGTAACTACACAATACCTATACCCTACTAACTCATTTCCTTTAAAGACAAGGGAAATCCACATCTGCAGCTACCATGTACAGCTGAGTAAACAAACAGTCTGGTTGTTATTCAAAGTAGTCACAGAGTAACTACGACATCATATTGAATAAATACAGATTATATGCAATTTAGTGGAAAGTGTTGTCCAGTTAACTGACTATGTGTTTACCACAGGTATGACGTCAGCATTGGGAGTGGTGGTTAGAGAGTTGTAGAGTTTTCCCAAGTTCCAGGCAGGGAAGCACCTGGCAGTGTGGTGTGTAGGGGGGCAGTAGGTCTCAGCAGCTCCCTGACCCTCACATTCCTCTACAGGGGGATTATGCCATCCTAAATGACCATCTACCTACCCCCTGTGTGAGGAGCCCAGAGTCCTAACACTGCACTAGTCCCCTAGTCCAGTTACAACCACATATACAGTTTCATAACACAGTTGACTAAACCACTGAGGGAAGACTTGAGAGAGGGTAAGTTCCCTTGTGGAAAAAACATATGAATTCCACGTGATCACATGTGAAGTGTTCCAAAAACACATGTTTTCATGTGATCCCCTTTTAGTTGAATAAGCTCAGATCAGTTGGTTAATTCAGTATATTGTCTGGTTTCATTTAATTATTTCCTCATTTTAAAGTTTAACATTAAAACACAACTCACTTTAAAAACATACGCCATATGGAGATTAAGTTGGATGACTATTACACATTTAAATAATATCCCTTCAAAAAAATGTAAAAATGTTTTTTTAACACTTCACATGTGATCTCATGTTTTCACATGTGTAGTTTCATGTTATCACATGTTGCTTTACTTGTTGTCACATGTTATGACATTAACATCACATAAGATTCCATGCCTCATTTCAACAGTAGAAAAAGGTCTGCCTCATATTGCTGTTAGTAGATGTGAAAACCTCAACAAGTAAAATGACTTAGTCAATGTTTGGGAGTCACTGTGAACTCTCTAGCCTAGTCTCTACAGATGGTCCCTCTTGGGCCCATCTGTAGAGTTAGAGTTACACATCCATCCACGGCCCACGTTAATATTTCAGGAGTAACGGGGGCGTCCTGATTAGTTATGGGAGTGGTGCCCCAGTAACGCTGACCATGCCCAGCTGTCATCTAGACTAGAACTGTGGTCTCCATGCCCACACAGTACAGAATATAGTAGGCCTCATTGCCTCACCATGCCAGCTCCCTCAGTCACGCCAGTGCTGATAATCACACTAGACTGTGTTTGGGTTGGAGATTAGGGCGAGTGTGTGTGTGACAGTGGGCTACTAAGGAGAGATTAAATCAACATGCCCTTCCATAGCAACTAATGGAATAATCAAATAATAATATCATAGCATGGACACCACAAAACCCAGTATGTTACACTATGACCTATAGTTTAATCTGATTTGATTGGAACAGAGGGTAGCTAGAATACATAAGATGTATAGGAAATGAGCTAAAGACATTTACAGTAAGTTGTGAGCTACTTCAAGACGATTAGGCAAAGGAAAGTGACATCACACCAAAGTGCTATTTAGTTTAGCATGGAGACTAAATTGTTTTCTGGTAATAGTCAGTCATTGCCAACTCACCAACGGGGTAAATGGCTGTAGCTAACTATTATCCACAAAAACTCATTCTTCGAACCAATCAAATTCTTTGTCCCTTGGACAGCCATTTCCATTGGGTGAAATCTGTCATCAACGGTGTGTCTGATTGGTCCATTCATTTAGATTCTACAGCTTTCACTTCCTTTGTCCTTTTTTCCTCATCTCTTCCTCATTAAGCTCCACCTCAATTAGTTTGCCACTAATCAGCAATCACTTGACTTGATCATTCAATGGCATGATCCATGATTCACTGTGCCCTGTTCCGCTTCTGTTCATCAATTAGGTTGTCATGACCACCAGAGTCATATCGGTATATAAAACCATATAGACAATGGGTAGACTCATTTACTGATATAGAAAAATGCTAATTTCAGCATTTTACTGATAGAGAAGTTAGGGGTGGGTCACCTCTTTAACCAGACTATCCTAAATATCTCATTACATTATAAATTATATAACCACATTTCCTCTTTATCTTGGTCAATCAGCGAGCTTTGAAAATAAACGAAAGAAGGAGGACATGAAACAGTTCCTCAATCAAACACAGCTGTCATCCCTCACTCAGTGATCACTGCTATAGTAACATGAAATGTATAGCTTATTATCACCGTCCCCTTTAATGTATCTGAAAGTAGCCTCCAGGGCCCAATTATATTACACATTCTCCAGCTTCCATAACAATAACACAAATATACAAGTTAAAGTTATTTAAAAAATAAAGTTATGAACATCTCATCATAAAATCTGATGAACGCCTTCTGTGTTGTATTTATTTGTTAAAATAAAGGCAGTATCTATCTATACAAGGAGGTTCCTGGGGACTGTATGGATCTGAGGGTCTGTCAAGACGAGCACAGGCCTGATGACAGGTTTTCTGTTGAATGATTCATCAAAGTGTGAAGAAGAAAAATAAGAAGAATAGACTGTTTGGAGAACAAAGCGTTGTCTGCTGAAGATGACAATGGAGCGTGTCTCAGACGGAGATCAAAGAACCGCACTGTAAACTACACAAGCGGTGAAAACACACATTCCCCTGATTGTGTCGTTGAATACACCTTGGTCTGAATTTATGATTTATATGACTGTATTTCTAGGTGTGTTTTCCTCTTTTTTGAATTAATGTAGGACAGCCTGGCTACTTTGATTGGTTGACTAGAATAAGGAAGTTGTTATTGTGGTTCTTTCATTCAGATCCATATGCAAGAGCCAAGTCAGCATTAGTAGCATCATTTGCTAACTCATTCGGAAGAACTTCCTGTTTCTATACACCTCTACAGTGAGGGAAAAAAGTATTTGATCCCCTGCTGATTTTGTACGTTTGCCCACTGACAAAGAAATGATCAGTCTATAATTTTAATGGTAGGTTTATTTGAACAGTGAGAGACAGAATAACAACAAAAAAATCCAGAAAAACGCATGTCAAACATTTTATAAACTGATTTGCATTTTAAATGAGGGAAAAAAGTATTTGACCCCTCTGCAAAACATGACTTAGTACTTGGTGGCAAAACCCTTGTTGGCAATCACAGAGGTCAGACGTTTCTTGTAGTTGGCCACCAGGTTTGCACACATCTCAGGAGGGATTTTGTCCCACTCCTCTTTGCAGATCTTCTCCAAGTCATTAAGGTTTTGAGGCTGACGTTTGGCAACTCGAACCTTCAGCTCCCTCCACAGATTTTATATGGGATTAAGGTCTGGAGACTGGTTAGGCCACTCCAGGACCTTAATGTGCTTCTTCTTGAGCCACTCCTTTGTTGCCTTGGCCGTGTGTTTTGGGTCATTGTCATGCTGGAATACCCATCCACGACCCATTTTCAATGCCCTGGCTGAGGGAAGGAGGTTCTCACCCAAGATTTGACGGTACATGGCCCTGTCCATCGTCCCTTTGATGCAGTGAAGTTGTCCTGTCTCCTTAGCAGAAAAATACCCCCAAAGCATAATGTTTCCACCTCCATGTTTGACAGTGGGGATGGTGTTCTTGGGGTCATAGGCAGCATTCCTCCTCCTCCAAACACGGCGAGTTGAGTTGATGCCAAAGAGCTCCATTTTGGTCTCATCTGACCACAACACTTTCACCCAGTTCTCCTCTGAATCATTCAGATGTTCATTGGCAAACTTCAGACTGGCATGTACAGTGGGGGAAAAAAATATTTAGTCAGCCACCAATTGTGCATGTTCTCCCATTTAAAAAGATGAGAGAGGCCTGTAATTATCATCATAGGTACACGTCAACTATGACAGACAAAATGAGAAAAAAAATTCCAGAAAATGACATTGTAGGATTTTTTATGAATTTATTTGCAAATTATGGTGGAAAATAAGTATTTGGTCAATAACAAAAGTTTCTCAATACTTTGTTATATACCCTTTGTTGGCAATGACACAGGTCAAACGTTTTCTGTAAGTCTTCACAAGGTTTTCACACACTGTTGCTGGTATTTTGGCCCATTCCTCCATGCAGATCTCCTCTAGAGCAGTGATGTTTTGGGGCTGTCGCTGGGCAACACGGACTTTCAACTACCTCCAAAGATTTTCTATGGGATTGAGATCTGGAGACTGGCTAGGCCACTCCAGGACCTTGAAATGCTTCTTACGAAGCCACTCCTTCGTTGCCCGGGCGGTGTGTTTGAGATCATTGTCATGCTGAAAGACCCAGCCACGTTTCATCTTCAATGCCCTTGCTGATGGAAGGAGGTTTTCACTCAAAATCTCACGATACATGGCCCCATTCATTCCTTCCTTTACACGGATCAGTCGTCCTGGTCCCTTTGCAGAAAAACAGCCCCAAAGCATAATGTTTCCACCCCCATGCTTCACAGTAGGTATGGTGTTCTTTGGATGCAACTCAGCATTCTTTGTCCTCCAAACACGACGAGTTGAGTTTTTACCAAAAAGTTATATTTTGGTTTCATCTGACCATATGACATTCTCCCAATCCTCTTCTGGATCATCCAAATGCACTCTAGCAAACTTCAGACGGGCCTGGACATGTACTGGCTTAAGCAGGGGGACACGTCTTGCACTGCAGGATTTGAGTCCCTGGCGGCGTAGTGTGTTACTGATGGTAGGCTTTGTTACTTTGGTCCCAGCTCTCTGCAGGTCATTCACTAGGTCCCCCCGTGTGGTTCTGGGATTTTTGCTCACCGTTCTTGTGATCATTTTGACCCCACGGGGTGAGATCTTGCGTGGAGCCCCAGATCGAGGGAGATTATCAGTGGTCTTGTATGTCTTCCATCCTCATGAAAATGCAAATCAATTTATAACATTTCTGACATGTGTTTTTCTGGATTTTTGTGTTGTTATTCTGTCTCTCACTGTTCAAATAAACCTACCATTAAAATTATAGACTGATCATTTCTTTGTCAGTGGGCAAACTTACAAAATCAGCAGGGGATCAAATACTTTTTTCCCTCACTGTATCTCTGTGTTTTTTAAATAAATGCTTTCATGCTATTCAGAGATATTGCTCAATACTTATTGCTGATGGTAACTACTGATGCACAGTCATATAGACTACATGTTCCTTTACAGTAATGCTCTGGACCAGTCCCTGCATTACTAGAGGTGAAACGTATCTGATTTTACAAGTGAATAGAGTTTCCTTCTCATCCAGTTCTTAGTGAGGTGGTGGAACGGGTAGAGGGGGTGATGGTGCAACACACATCCTTAAGCCTGAGCCAATGTACGTACAGTGGCTTGCGAAAGTATTTATCCCCCTTCGCATTTTTCCTATTTTGTTGCCTTACAACCTGGAATTAAACTTGATTTTTGGGGGGTTTGTCTCATTTGATTTACACAACATGCCTACCACTTTGAAGATGCAAAATATTTTTTTGTGTGAAACAAACAAGAAATAAGACAAAAAAAAACAGAAAACTTGAGCGTGCATAACTATTCACTATAACTATTGAGGTCTGGGCTTTGACTAGGCCATTCCAAGACATTTAAATGTTTCCCCTTAAACCACTCGAGTGTTGCTTTAGCAGTATGCTTAGGGTCATTGTCCTGCTGGAAGGTGAACCTCCGTCCCAGTCTCAAATCTCTGGAAGACTGAAACAGGTTTCCATCAAGAATTTTCCTGTATTTAGCACCATCCATCATTCCTTCAATTCTGTCCAGTTTCCCAGTCCCTGCCAATGAAAAAGATCCCCACAGCATGATGCTGCCACCACCATGCTTCACTGTGGGGATGGTGTTCTCTGGGTGATGAGAGGTGTTGGGTTTGCGCCAGACATAGCGTTTTCCTTGATGGCCAAAAAGCTCAACTTTAGTCTCATCTGACCAGAGTACTTTCTTCCATATGTTTGGGGAGTCTCCCACATGCCTTTTGGCGAACACCAAACGTGTTTGCTTATTTTTTTCTTTAAGCAATGGCTTTTTTCTGGCCACTCTTCCGTAAAGCCCAGCTCAAAGTGGTCCTATGGACAGATACTCCAATCTCCGCTGTGGAGCTTTTCAGCTCCTTCGGGGTTATCTTTGGTCTCTTTGTTGCCTCTCTGATTAATAATATAATATGCCATTTAGCAGACGCTTTTATCCAAAGCGACTTACAGTCATGTGTGCATACATTTTTACGTATGTTAATGCCCTCCTTGCCTGGTCCGTGAGTTTTGGTGAGCAGCCCTCTCTTGGCAGGTTTGTTGTGGTGCCATATTCTTTAAAAAATGTTATAATGGATTTAATGGTGCTCCGTGGGATGTTCAAAGTTTCGGATATTTTTCAATAACCCAACCCTGATCTGTACTTCTCCACAACTTTGTCCCTGACCTGTTTGGAGAGCTCCTTGGTCTTCATGGTGCCGCTTGCTTGGTGGTGCCCCTTGCTTAGTGGTGTTGCAGACTCTGGGGCCTTTTCGAACAGGTGTATACATACTGAGATCATGTGACAGAT
Source organism: Coregonus clupeaformis (assembly GCF_020615455.1). NCBI lineage: Eukaryota > Metazoa > Chordata > Actinopteri > Salmoniformes > Salmonidae > Coregonus > Coregonus clupeaformis. The sequence continues at coordinate 29,330,838 of NC_059222.1, read as the reverse complement.
CATGTGACACTTAGATTGCACACAGGTGGACTTTATTTAATTAATTATGTGACTTCTGAAGGTATTTGGTTGCACCAGATCTTATTTAGGGGCTTCATAGCAAAGGGGATGAATACATATGCACGCACCCCTTTTCCGTTATTTATTTTGTAGAATTTTTTGAAACAAGTTATTTTTTTCATTTCACTTCACCAATTTGGACTATTTTGTGTATGTCCATTTTATGAACATACACAAAATAGTGGCGAGTGGCGCAGCGGTCTAAGGCACTGCATCTCAGTGCTTGAGGCGTCACTACAGACCCCCTGGTTCGATTTCAGGCTGTATCACAACCGGCCGTGATTGGGAGTCCCATAGGGCGGCGCACAATTGGCTCAGCGTCGTCCGGGTTTGGCCGGTGTAGGCCGTCATTGTAAATAAGAATTTGTTCTTAACTGACTTGCTTAGTTAAATAAAGGTTAAAAAAAAAAAAAAAAATCTATTTCAATTACAGGTTGTAATGCAACAAACTAGGAAAGACGCCAAGGGGGATGAATACTTTTGCAAGGCACTGTAACTAACTATTCAAGTAATTTCCTTCAATGCAGCCTCCACCTGTTACACACCAAGTATCAGTTCATGTCAGAGCTGCTTCCCACTTCTCCTTATCTGTAAAAATAGAGATGTACACTACTGTACCAAATACTGTATCAAGTACAAACTCATCCCATCTCTGCCTAATTCCAAGCCTTCCTGTATGTACATGTACAACCTCTATCAAGAGATCTGAGCCTTTATGGATGTTCACATGCTCTGGAACTACAGGGTCACCCCTTCAAGTGCTACACAACTACATCAAGCTGGTATTTTGAATGACAGATTGAGGTGTGTTGAGTACCAGCTGCCTCGGCCAGCCAACCAGCCCACACCCTACAGATCTACTCCCATCTGCCCATCTCAATTTGCCAAGAGTTGATAAAACAACATGTAATTTGCTGTGTGTTGTCTTGTCACTTTTGGTTAAAACCTGATTCAAGACAGTCCTTTGCTAATGATTTCCATGCCCTTCTGTGAACCCTATGTTCACCTGCATATCGCACAAGCGAGTGTTTGTGCGTGCTTGTGACCTTGCTGTGACAGAGCAGTGTGTTTCCTCAGTAATCTGCCCTGTGCACTCATGCAGACAGACAGACACACACACAGGCAGGAGACCTGAGAATTTCAATGGAATGTGTCAGGAATGAGGAAGTGTGGTGGAGGCCTCAGTGAGACAGAGTGTGTAGTAGAGTGGACAGGGGTGGGGAGGCTAGCTCTCAAGCTGATAAACACCCATAGGAAAACTGTTTAAAATCCTAACCAGCCATGGGTGTGAATGTGGGGTTATGAGGGTGTGAGAGTGGACATATGTATTTATCACAATGTCAAAATATCTAAATGTGTTATTGATGTGTAAAGACATCTGTTGACTCTTTATGATTACTTTATTTCATTGGGTAATATAGTATGTATCATAATGACTCTGACTACTTCATTTAATTGGGTCATAGTAAGTATACACTACTCAAAACTCAACAAAGAGAGAGGTGAAATATATAAAAAATTGTTTATTTTGTTGCTATTTGTTTCCCCATTGACATGGCACCATTTATTGATCTGAGAGTGGACATTCAGACTTACCTCTAAGACCTGAACATAACTTGCTGGGAACCATCCCCTGACTCCATCCAGCTCTCCTTCCCACCAGCCGCCAGGCAACGGCTGAACTATCTTTATGATTTCTCCCACTTCAAAAGTCAAACCCTGCTGATGTTGGTCCCCGCTGAAGGAGTATAAACTTTTGCAGTATGATCCAGACATCGTTATCTTCTCCGGTATAACGTCGGGTCCGCGCGTAGATTTACACAGACTGATCCCCCTCCTCGAGATTCACTTGGCTTTTTCAGAGTAGAATTTTCAGTGTAGATTTTTTTGTCAAACTTGTAATGTTGATTAGTTAGCGCATCAATGACAACAATCCAACATGTTGCGAATCTGGTTAAAGTACTTTTTGAGTGAATGAAAAAGTGTCCCTTGTCAATAGAATCCTGTAGCGCAGATGCGTTCTGAGCGTGTGTATATGGTGGCTTCTCCGCTTGTGTGAACTCCCTTTAGCAAAGTCCACAGTCAAGTCTGTGCTCCTTCAATTCCTCTTGCGCTTTGGTATGAGAAAACTCGGTACTCGCATCCGTTTTTTTGCACATGAGTTATGTTGTGGGGATTAGGAATCAATTAGCAACTTTCACCAAGGCTGGGCCTCTTGAAATGTAATGGACTTTGTGAATTGAATCACTTCTCCGAGACGTGATTGTTTATGAAGGTTTGACAACGCGACCGTGTAAAGTAATGTGACGTTGCCATAACATGTGAACTGTTGAAAAGGAGCTCCACGTATCAATTATATGCACGTTCAATGAATGTAGGCTAATGAATGCAGCTACGTAGTCCTACTTTTGGAATTTGTGCCACAATTTATTTTGCAATTAAACTTAGTGAAGATCTCACAATCATGGTAGGTGAGCCTATGCTCGTTGTAACATAGAGTATAGCCATATTTATTAGGTCGAAAATAATCTTAGAGTCGCAATCTTGAAGTGAAGGCAAACTAGAGAATACAACGGGTGTTAACCACAAGGCGGCGCCAATACACTTTTACATTTACATTTTAGTCATTTAGCAGACGCTCTTATCCAGAGCGATTTACAGTTAGTGAGTGCATACATTTTCATACTGCCCCCCCCGTGGGAAACGAACCCACAACCCTGGCGTTGCAAGCGCCATGCTCTACCAACTGAGCTACAGGGGACTTCAGGTAGAAATGCATTATTCTTTCCAAAGGAATTTATATCATAGGTCTACACACATAAACCCATATTATATTAGTTTAATAATACAGCATACAGTAAGCCAAGCATGCATAGTACATAAGTCATTCAAAACTCCTATTTTAGGAGTCTTCTGAGTCATATCTTCTCTTGTCTTCACTATTCTTTGCTCTGTTTGAAAAAATAAAGGTTTGATATCATTCACTACCTATGAATACTGTGGCATTACTAAACAACATTTTCTATAAAGGTATAATTTCAAACAAACCTTTGAGCCCATGTCTCTGCTCTTGGCTCTCATCTTGTTGACCTGGGACTCAGCAAGATCAGCCCTCTCAGATGCCTCCTCCAGATCATGTTGCACTTTCCTGCACTTAGTCAGGTGGGTGTTAGCCTGCTCTTCCTGTGGAGAAGTTCAGCATCAACAAGGTTAACATCATAATTAAATAAATATGCAGCCATTTTGAATTGGGTTATAGATGACAAATAATTATTTTTCTTACAGCTTCCTCAGCCTGGCGTTTGAATGCCTTTACTTTCAGCTGCAGCTTGTCCACCAGGTCCTGGAGTCTGAATACATTCTTCTTGTCCTCCTCTGCCTGGAAAATATTGTTATTATTACCATTTTGTCTTCATCCACCTACCCCACATCATCGTCATCGTAACCATCATTATCATTAAACTACTGTAGTAGTAGTCGTAGTGGTAATATCAATGCAATATGGTAATCCTCTACCTGGTAGGAGAGTTCCTTCACTCTCCTCTCATATTTCCTGACTCCTTTGATGGCATCAACTCCCCTCCTCTGCTCAGCCTCCAGTTCTCCCTCCAACTCTCGCACCTGCAACCCAGAGGGTCAAAGGTTGGAATCTCACTCTTTCAAATATATTTGTTTAATTAATATGCACTTCATTTGAAAAATCAATTTGAAATTCAGATGCAGAGTTATTATAGACCTAGAGATTTTCCTACCCCTGTACTCAGTCAGCACCTCCTCTGGATTTAATCAATTTGAGAGCGAAGCATTTGCATATCAAAATAAAATAGCTGTTATTGACTCACCCTGGTCTCCAGTTTTTGGAGTTGCTTCTTGCCTCCCTTCATGGCCAAGTTCTCAGCCTCGTCCAGACGGACCTGCAGGTCCTTGACCGTGACCTCCAGGTTTTTCCTCATCCTCTCCAGATGAGCGCTGGTGTCCTGCTCCTTCTTCAGCTCCTCAGCCATCATGGCTGCCTGCATTAGCACACAGAGAACAAGGACAAACAGGATTCAAAGAGCGATGTCTATGACAGGGGTTCACAGTGTACTCAGTGAAACCTCTGGTTGTCACTCACGTCTGTTATGGCCTTCTTGGCTTTCTCCTCTGCATTCCTGGCCTCCTGGACAGAATCCTCAACCTCAGCCTGGAGTTGGGTGAGGTCAGCATCCATCTTCTTTTTGGTGCTTATCAGGTTGATGTTCTGAAACAGAAGTTCTTAAACTTGAGAAGTTCTTCCTGACTTGACCGATGGGAATAGATAAGGCCTCAACTGTAATTTACATGATTATATTTCCTTAGAGATATAAGCCACTGACACTAACCTGGGAATGCAGCAGCCCCACTCTCTCACAGGCTTCAGTCAGCTCCTGCTCGGCCATCTTGCGGCTCCTCTCTGTCTGCTCCAGGGCAGCCCTCAGCTCCTCCACCTCGGCCTGCATCAGGGAGCTCCTGCGCTCCACCATGGCTGCCTGCTCCCTCAGCTCCTCCTGGCTACGCAGAGCCTCATCCAGGTGCAGCTGGGCATCCTGACAAACCAGTCACAACCATGTCTTGATTAGTTCTATGAAGCTGCAACTGAAGTGCAGCAAGGAAGTAGAGGTGTGGATCCTACTTCTAACACCAATTCAGCGAAGTTGGGGGATAGTGGTACTACCATGCTCTGTTATGATGCCACACATTACCCTGCTCCAAAATTTACCCCCTGGCTGTTTGCATTAAAAGAGACCCATACCTTAAGTTGTCCCTGGACATTCCTCAGCTGTTTCTGGGCCTCAGCAGACTGCCGGTTGACATGGCTCAGCTGGACTTCCATCTCGTTAAGGTCAGCCTCCATTTTGCGTTTGAACCTGAGAGCATCATTCCTGCCCCTGACCTCAGCATCCAGAGTGCTCTGCATGGACTCGATCACCCTCTGGCTGTTGCGTTTTAGCTTCTCCATCTCCTCATCCTTCTCCACCAGCTTCCTGTCCACTTCGCCTTTGACCTGGGCCAGCTCCAGGTGTACACGTAGGATCTTTGATTCCTCGTGCTCCAGAGAAGCCTGAGGGAGATAAGGGTGGTGATTGAAGAGCACATGCATTGAAGTGTACATGTAACTATAAAGAATACAACCTACCAAGTTTCATGCGCAGAACTGAACCACACCAACTTTACTCATCTACAGTATTGTTGAAACACAGTACCTCTGCTTCCTCAAGAGCTGTCTGGATCTCTGCTTTCTCAGTCTCTATAATCTTCTTAACCTTCTCCACTTCATGGATGCTCTTCCCAGTCTCACCAACCTGATCACTCAGGTCTTTGATCTCCTCTGGTGATCAAATAGAAAAACAGAGATTTGGTCTATATTTTTATCAGTTGCCTTTGCCTATAGGATACTTTTTAAAGTCAAAGAATGCCAAAGCTACATTCTAAGCCATACGCTGCAGGATCTTGTTCTCTCTCTTCATGGTCTCCAGCTGGTCCAGACATTCCTCATAAGAATTCTTCATTTTGAAGAGCTCAGTGCTCATAGCACGAGACCCTTTCTGGGAACCTTCCAGCTCAGCCTGACTCTCCTCATACTTCTGCTTCCATTCAGCCAAAATCTGAGGAGACAAAACGTTTGTTACCAAGAAATAGACTTCTCAACTTAAAACGATTTGATTCCTCTCCAAGTAATTTAATACCTTGTCAAAGTTATTTTGCCTCTTGTCCAGGTTAGCAGCCCAGGCATTATTTTTCTCCTGATCAATCATCAGGTCCTCCACCTCTCCCTGCAGCCTCTGCTTGCTCTTCTCCAGAGAAGAACACTTAGCATTCACAGCCTCAATCGTCTCTTCAGCATCCTGAAGACGCAGGGCAAGCTTCTTCCTATTAGATAAGTTCAAAGTTATAGACAGCCATAGATAAAGAGATTTCAGCAAATTCTGTTTGATATTAAGAAATAGAATGGCCTCCATATTGGTATCAACAGTTCCAAAAAACACTGTATGCAAATCAGAATATCTTTGCAATGAAATGTTTGGTGACTAATCGTACTTGGCCTCCTCCAGCTCTTCTGTTCTCTGGATGGCATCAGACTCGTATTTGGTTCTCCACTGAGCCACCTCTCCATTGGCCTTGGACATGCCACGCTGCAGCTCTGCCTTGGCCTCCTGCTCCTCCTCGAACTGCTCCCTCAGCAGGTCACAGTCATGGCGGGACGATTGGAGGGCATGGGCTAGGGCATTCTTGGCCTGCAAACACATCCAGTAAAGGGAAATGTTTAGTATAATAATATAATAATATGCCATTTAGCAGACGCTTTTATCCAAAGCGACTTACAGTCATGTGTGCATACATTTTTAGGTATGGGTGGTCCCGGGGATAGAATCCACTACCCTGGCGTTACAAGTGCCATGCTCTACCAATTGAGCTACAGAGGACCACAGTATACAGTGGGGGAAAAAAGTATTTAGTCAGCCACCAATTGTGCAAGTTCTCCCACTTAAAAAGATGAGAGAGGCCTGTAATTTTCATCATAGGTACACGTCAACTATGACAGACAAATTGAGAAAAAAAATTCCAGAAAATCACATTGTAGGATTTTTAATGAATTTATTTGCAAATTATGGTGGAAAATAAGTATTTGGTCACCTACAAACAAGCAAGATTTCTGGCTCTCACAGACCTGTAACTTCTTCTTTAAGAGGCTCCTCTGTCCTCCACTCGTTACCTGTATTAATGGCACCTGTTTGAACTTGTTATCAGTATAAAAGACACCTGTCCACAACCTCAAACAGTCACACTCCAAACTCCACTATGGCCAAGACCAAAGAGCTGTCAAAGGACACCAGAAACAAAATTGTAGACCTGCACCAGGCTGGGAAGACTGAATCTGCAATAGGTAAGCAGCTTGGTTTGAAGAAATCAACTGTGGGAGCAATTATTAGGAAATGGAAGACATATAAGACCACTGATAATCTCCCTCGATCTGGGGCTCCACGCAAGATCTCACCCCGTGGGGTCAAAATGATCACAAGAACGGTGAGCAGAAATCCCAGAACCACACGGGGGGACCTAGTGAATGACCTGCAGAGAGCTGGGACCAAAGTAACAAAGCCTACCATCAGTAACACACTACGCCGCCAGGGACTCAAATCCTGCAGTGCCAGATGTGTCCCCCTGCTTAAGCCAGTACATGTCCAGGCCCGTCTGAAGTTTGCTAGAGTGCATTTGGATGATCCAGAAGAGGATTGGGAGAATGTCATATGGTCAGATGAAACCAAAATATAACTTTTTGGTAAAAACTCAACTCGTCGTGTTTGGAGGACAAAGAATGCTGAGTTGCATCCAAAGAACACCATACCTACTGTGAAGCATGGGGGTGGAAACATCATGCTTTGGGGCTGGTTTTCTGCAAAGGGACCAGGACGACTGATCCGTGTAAAGGAAAGAATGAATGGGGCCATGTATCGTGAGATTTTGAGTGAAAACCTCCTTCCATCAGCAAGGGCATTGAAGATGAAACGTGGCTGGGTCTTTCAGCATGACAATGATCCCAGGAGTGGCTTCGTAAGAAGCATTTCAAGGTCCTGGAGTAGCCAGTCTCCAGGTCTCAACCCCATAGAAAATCTTTGGAGGGAGTTGAAAGTCTGTGTTGCCCAGCGACAGCCCCAAAACATCACTGCTCTAGAGGAGATCTGCATGGAGGAATGGGCCAAAATACCAGCAACAGTGTGTGAAAACCTTGTGAAGACTTACAGAAAACGTTTGACCTGTGTCATTGCCAACAAAGGGTATATAACAAAGTATTGAGAAACTTTTGTTATTGACCAAAAACTCATTTTCCACCATAATTTGCAAATAAATTCATAAAAAATCCTACAATGTGATTTTCTGGATTTTTTTCTTCTCATTTTGTCCTGATGAAAATTACAGGCCTCTCTCATCTTTTTAAGTGGGAGAACTTGCACAATTGGTGGCTGACTAAATACTTTTTTTCCCCACTGTATGTGTCTTAATGTTTTTTTGACTTGATGCGGACATTTCAATCAGTTGTGTTTCTGTACCTTAACCTCCTCTTCAGCCAGCCTCTTCAGTTCTTCCACCTGCGAAGTCAAAGCCTGTTTGCTTCTGGTCAGCTGAGATACCAGCGATTCTCTCTCCTCTAGCTGACGAGAAAGCTCACCATTCTCTGTTTGGAATCTTGCTTTTTGGACAGTGATGTCAGTGACGTTTCGCTGACTTTCATCGCTTTTGGCCTTTAGCTCGCTGATTTGGTCTTCAAGGCTTCGGCACATTTTCTCCAGGTTACTCTGCCAGAACAAAACATTCTTTATAACCACAAATATAGGTTTGAAAATGCTCAATACATCATGTTAACTTGTCAACTTACCTTCAATTTGGACACCAACTCCATGTTGCTGACCAGGTCGCTGATCTCCATTTTGTATTCTCCCTTCTCCTTCTCCAGCTTCTGCTTGACGCGCTGCAGGTTGTCGATGTGCTCTCCCATCTCGGCCATACTGTCTGCATGTTTCTTACGCAGGGCAGCAGAAGTAACCTCATGGTGCAGAGTTGACTCCTCCAGGTCTCTTCTCAGTTTCTGAAACTCGGCCTCTCGCTTCTTGTTCATCTCGATCTGAGCAATGGTGGCTCCACCAGCTTCCTCAAGCCTCTCACTGATCTCCTCAAGTTCCCTGGTGAGATCAGACCTCTGTTTCTCCACCTTAGCCCTAGCAGCACGTTCAGCCTCAATCTCCTCTTCCAGCTCCTCAATACGGGCCTGGAAGAAACAGAACAGTTGATAAAAAAATCATTGGACGCATTGTCGGCATTTGCACTACATGTCAATATCATTGCTTGAAACATTTGTTGCATTTTGATACCTGATGTTCCTTGAGTTTCTTCTGCAACTGGGCACCAAGGGCTTGCTCATCCTCAATTTTCCCAACAAGATGACAGATTTCAAAGTCTTTCCTATAAAGTTAAACATTAATTGAAAGTTATTGAAATTTGGATAAAACTTGATCCAGTAGAATGTATACAGAATGTAAGTAGTATTTCATCTTACTTCTTCAGCTTTTCATCCGTTTGCTGTTTTTCATTCTCCAGATCCATTATGGATTCCTGGGCATGTTTTAAATCTCCCTCAAACTTCTTCCTGGATCTCTCAAGGTCCATGGAATGTTTATTCTCTTGTTCAAGAGAGCCCTCTAGCTGTAACATCACATGGAAGAATTTTAAGAATATACCAAGGTTAGGACGTCATGACATACAGTAGGCCTATGATGTACTGGACTTGTCAAACTCACGTCGTCCACTTGCTGTTCCAGCTTGGCCTTGGCTTTAGTCAGAGTGTTGACTTTGTCTTCCTCTGCCTGGAGATCATCTAAGACTTGCTGGTGGGCTTCTTGGAGGGCTTTCTTCTCCTTGGATACTTTAACAATGGTTTCGTCCAGTGTTGACACCTCTTCAGTCAAGTTTTTCACCTGTTCACACAAACACAAAAGTTAATAGTTCTCATACTGATAAAATAAATAGCTTCAATGTATACTTTATGCTGGGGAAGTTGCTTTAACCTTGTTTTCAGTTGCATGTTTCTCTTTCTCCACTTTAACCAGGGTGAGCTCCAGATCATCAATGTCCTTTTTTAACTCAAAACACTCATCCTCCAGCTTCCTCTTCTTGGCAGTCAGCTCAGCGTTTATCTCCTCCTCTTCCTCCAGCCTCTCACTCAGCTCTTTAGCTTTGGCCTCCAGCTGGATCTTGTTCTTGACGAAACTCTCACATCTCTCCTCTGCATCTGAAAGGTTCTCACTTTCCTACAGAATCATTTTCAAAACATGTTTAAATCAAATATTATATTTATTTTTCATCAAAATTAGGGTTGCTAAGGGGGGAATGTTACTGGTAACTTTCACAATTTACCAGTAAACTACCAGAATTTTGGAAACTTTAAAGGATTACAGCTCATTTTTATAACATGTAAAATATATAAAATTATAAAATAAGATGTTTTAAATATGAAAAATAGAATGACAGAGCTGTAAAACATTATCCTAAATATAACCCATCAACTTACTGAATACCGTCGGTGTTTAATATGAGGGTTTCAACATAAAATAACCTTTATATTTTTACATGCTTTTATTTATTTTACAATGTCAATATAGCTTTGTTGTAAATGTTTTGGGGCCTAACTGGAGAATAACATACCGAAGCTACTTGTAACTGAAGATCGTTCTTCTCCTGCAGAAGCGTGACCATTTTCTCCTCTAGTTCCTTCTTCTTGGCTTCAGCCTTGGCCAGGTTCTCCTTGCACTTCGCAAACTCTTCCTTCATTGTGACCATTTCCTTCTCTGTCTCAGCACTTTTCAGCAGGGGCTTGATCTTGAAGTACAGCTTCATCCATGGCCAGTGTTTCACGTTCATGAAGGAGCGGATGTTGTACTGGACGATGAAGATAGATTCTCTGTGCAAAGAATAAGAGGCTATTACATCATCCCCATGGTCAGAAAAATGAAATATTATAGCTTTACAGATAATTAGTCAAGCAGATCAGTCCTACTGAGTCAATTGAACAGTCTTACCTTCGCTCCATCATCTTTTTGAACTCCTTCCTCATGACGAAGCCTCTGCAGAGTGCTTGAGTCATTGTAACCAAAGCTGCCAGCTTCTCGTCTCTCATCTCCTCCAGAGTTCCCAGCAGCCCAGCCTTAAAAAACACCTGAGAGACAAGAGGACATAGTTGGGCCGTAGAATAGGATTTAGATTAAATGCTAATGTTAACATTGTGGTTTGTGATTGTGAAAAAAATTGGCCTCCTCTTACCTTGGTGTGCCCAAATTTGTACTGAGTGTGGTCCACATCAATTGACCCCAAGAGCCTCTCTGAAGCTTTCTTGTTGTCAATGAACTGGCCATCGGGGATAACACTGGCATTCAAGACTTTGTATCTGTTACAAACATGAAAGATATATGCATTAGGTATGTCATATTTTTTCAAAGGATTTAAATGCATAGCATTTTTGGTGAACTACTATGGATGATTGTATACCTTTGCTTGAAATCACCATACAGGATTCTGCTCGGGAAACCTTTTCTGCAGATTCTGATACCTTCTAACACACCATTACACCTCAGCTGGTGGATCACCAAGGCATTCTCCATGAGACCTAAGATGTTCAAGATTTTAGCTGCATTTTTTCTGAAGAGAATGATTGTTAACTGCTACAGTGAGCTCCAACAGTATTGGGACAGTGACACATTTTTTGTTGTTTTAGCTCTGTACTCCAGCACTTTGGATTTGAAATGATAAGGTTATAAGGTTAAAGTGCAGACTGTTAGCTTTAATTTGATGTTATTTTCATCCATATCGGATGAACCGTTTAGAAATTACAGCACTTTTATTTTTTACATAGTCCCCCTATTTTAGGGTACCAAAAGTATTGGGACAAATTCACTTATATGTGTATTCAAGTAGTCCAAAGTTTAGTATTTGGTCCCATATTCCTAGCATGTAATGATATTTGTGCATCTGTAACTTTCTCACTCATTATTATTCACAATTCATTCAGGATTATCCGTAATCCTTTTAGAATGCACATTCATGTAGAAGTGTTTAGAAACATATTCTATTCTTATTTACAATAAAACAACAACAAAAATTCACTGTCCCAATACTTTTGGAGCTCACTGCATTTCGTACTTACACTCAATAACCAATGCTTTAGTTTTACCTGGAGTCTTTGACTCGTTGGGAATCAAGCAGCGCACAAAGTGAGGATGAGTGCATCTAAGGTTTGTCATCAGCTTGCCCAAGTTCTCCTGTGGGATGAAAGTAATGTGTTTGAGTGAAAAGTTTGAGTCTCAATACCTCGTTTGTAGTCAGTATTTTCACTACTTGATGAATCCCCCTACCCTAAACAAGGCAGACACTGTTTGGAAAGAGCCACCTTTCTTCTTGGCACCTTTCTTGCTAAGATCTGTCAATGAAACAAGCAAGGGTTGTGTGAATATCTAAAACATAATGTTGTGTAAACAAGACCATGTTTAAGAGGTAAAGTTATAGATCCCATACCATCGGCTTGTGTAAAGCTTGCATATAGGAGAGACAGCAGTTTAACTGCAGACTTCTGATACAGCTGGACCACAGACTCGTTCAGCGGGTCCTTGTTCTTGTCCAGCCATCCACAGATGTTGTAGTCTACAGTTCCGGCATAGTGCACCAAGGAGAAGTGGGCCTCGGCCTTGCCTTTGGCAGACTTGGGCTTCTGAAAGCAGCCAGTCTTTCCCAAATGCTGGTCGTACAGCTTGCTCTTGAAGGTGGTGTCTGAAGCCTTGGGGAACATGCACTCCTCTTCAAGGATGGAAAAGATGCCCATTGGCTGTTGTAGAATGAGGTTGATAAGAGGTTGATACGAGATACAACAGTAGTGTAAATTCTTCTCATATGACATTAACAATTCCCATTACACTTACCTTCTCAATGAGCTCAATGCAGGCAGCCAAGTCCATTCCAAAGTCTATGAACTCCCACTCGATTCCCTCTTTCTTGTACTCCTCTTGTTCCAGCACAAACATGTGGTGGTTGAAAAACTGCTGCAGTTTCTCGTTGGTGAAGTTGATACACAGCTGCTCCAGACTGTTGTACTGTAGAAAGTATTTGATTGACATACTGTATTTCAATATTGCAGAGACTGTATCATTAGATGAAGTACAGCGCTGACGACATTCAATACTTACATCAAATATCTCAAACCCAGCGATGTCCAGGACACCAATGAAGAACTGCCTTGGCTGCTTGGTGTCCAACATCTGGTTGATGCGGATAACCATCCACAAGAACATCTTCTCATAGATCGATTTTGCCAGGGCCATAACTGAATTATGGACCTAAATGTGAAACAACAATACAACAGAATTGTAATAATCATAATGGACTGATTGATATGAATTTTTCGGTAATATTAAATAGATATGGTGTTTCACCTGCTGGACTGTCTGTCCCTTGGTGACATATTCATTTCCAACCTTCACTCTGGGGTAGCAGAGAGCTTTTAGCAGGTCTGCAGAGTTCAGGCCCAGGAGGTAGGCAACTTTGTCAGCCACTAAAACAATGACAGCAGCAGTAGAATAATTTTACATCTCTATTACGTAAAGTTGACCACCCTCAAGGGACCATCTGTGAGATGAGTCACATGTTGTATTTTTAATTTCAGATTAAGTATATATACAGTGAGGGAAAAAAGTGTTTGATCCCCTGCTGATTTTGTACGTTTGCCCACTGACAAAGAAATGATCAGCCTATAATTTTAATGGTAGGTTTATTTGAACAGTGAGAGACAGAATAACAACAAAAAAATCAAGAAAAACGCATGTCAAAAATGTTATAAATTGATTTGCATTTTAATGAGGGAAATAAGTATTTGACCCCTCTGCAAAACATGACTTAGTACTTGGTGGCAAAACCCTTGTTGGCAATCACAGAGGTCAGATGTTTCTTGTAGTTGGCCACCAGGTTTGCACACATCTCAGGAGGGATTTTGTCCCACTCCTCTTTGCAGATCTTCTCCAAGTCATTAAGGTTTCGAGGCTGATGTTTGGCAACTCAAACCTTCAGCTCCCTCCACAGATTTTATATGGGATTAAGGTCTGGAGACTGGTTAGGCCACTCCAGGACCTTAATGTGCTTCTTCTTGAGCCACTCCTTTGTTGCCTTGGCCGTGAGTTTTGGGTCATTGTCATGCTGGAATATCCATCCACGACCCATTTTCAATGCCCTGGCTGAGGGAAGAAGGATCTCACCCAAGATTTGACGGTACATAGCCCTGTCCATCGTCCCTTCGATGCGGTGAAGTTGTCCTGTCCCCTTAGCAGAAAAACACCCCCAAAGCATAATGTTTCCACCTCCATATTTGACGGTGGGGATGGTGTTCTTGGGGTCATAGGCAGCATTCCTCCTCCTCCAAACACGGCGAGTTGAGTTGATGCCAAAGAGCTCCATTTTGGTCTCATCTGACCACAACACTTTCACCCAGTTTTCCTCTGAATCATTCAGATGTTCATTGGCAAACTTCAGACGGGCCTGTATATGTGCTTTCTTGAGCAGGGGGACCTTGCGGGCACTGCAGGATTTCAGTCCTTCACGGAGTAGTGTGTTACCAATTGTTTTCTTGGTGACTATGGTCCCAGCTGCCTTGAGATCATTGACAAGATCCTCCCGTGTAGTTCTGGGCTGATTCCTCACCATTCTCATGATCATTGCAACTCCACGAGGTGAGATCTTGCATGGAGCCCCAGGCCGAGGGAGATTGACAGTTCTTTTGTGTTTCTTCCATTTGCGAATAATCGCACCAACTGTCGTCACCTTCTCACCAAGCTGCTTGGCGATGGTCTTGTAGCCCATTCCAGCCTTGTGTAGGTCTACAATCTTGTCCCTGACATCCTTGGAGAGCTCTTTGGTCTTGGCCATGGTGGAGAGTTTGGAATCTGATTGCTTGCTTCTGTGGACAGGTGTCTTTTATACAGGTAACAAACTGAGATTAGAAGCACTCCCTTTAAGAGTGTGCTCCTAATCTCAGCTCGTTACCTGAATAAAAGACACATGGGAGCCAGAAATCTTTCTGATTGAGAGGGTGTCAAATACTTATTTCCCTCATTAAATGCAAATCAATTTATAACATTTTTGACATTTTCTGGATTTTTTTGTTGTTATTCTGTCTCTCACTGTTCAAATAAACCTACCATTAAAATTATAGACTGATCATTTCTTTGTCTGTGGGCAAACGTACAAAATCAGCAGGGGATCAAATACTTTTCCCCCTCACTGTACAGTATATTCATATTATGTATACATATTCAAAACCCATGTTTACCCTCAGTGCCGTCTGGCTCTGCTTGCTCCTCTCTCTGCTTCTGCTTGAACTTCATGTTCCCATGATGCATCACAGCACCTGTCAGCTTGAAGATGCCCATCTTTTCATCCAGCGTGAAGCCCAAGATATCAATAGCAGTCTAGTAGCCAAATAAATCAGATATAAGTAGATTCAATGTTAATAGAAGAGCAGGAATCTAAATATATACTATAAGCAGATTCCACATGATGTTGTATTATGCTAATCGCATTATGATACATGTGCAAACATGATTTGTCAAGTTATTGATCAAATCAAGAAGACCTACATCGGTGGCGACCAGTTCATCTTTGTCTACGATGCTGGTCACAGTGATCTGCCCCTGACTGATCATGGGGAAATCATATGGATTGGTTGTGATGAGCAGCATCTCTGTGGAGATCAATATAGTCATTAGTGATTTAGAATTCAATCTCAATACTCCGCTTCAATGTCAGGATGGACCATTGGGGATGCCATTAATCATGTGATCCTTACCTATCAGCTCTGGCTTGTGGTTGGTCATAACTTGATAGAAGATGTGATAACTTCTCTCATCAGCAAGCTGGAATGTCACTCTGGACTTTTCCAGCAAGTCTGGGGAAAGAGTCAAGAGTTGCAACGCCTTCCATAACCTCTAGTCTAGACCATGCACAGAAAAACACAGCGTAGACTCACATGTCTCAATATCAGCTGAGGCTAGCTTTCCAGTGGTTCCAAAATGAATCCTGATGAATTTACCCTGTTTGAAAGAGAATAATTTATGATTGCTGGTTTGAACTGTAACACGTCTTAAGAATTATATTAAAGATATCGGTAATATGCTCAACTTACAAATCGGGAGGAGTTGTCGTTCCTCACAGTTTTGGCATTACCATAGGCCTCCAGCAGGGGGTTGGCTGCAATTATTTGATCCTCCAGCGAGCCCTGTAGAATAATTGCTAACACTTTACTTCACAAACCACTATTTATCTGATTTTTACTTGTTAAAATGGCTATTACATACATTTGAACTAGGTTTTTGTCGGCTGGTACCAGCCTGGTATCACAGGGCCTCTGTCACGATCGTTTAAAGATTAGTGGAACCAAGGCGCAGCGTGATAAGCGTACATTTTTATTTAAGTACTGAACACGACAAAACAACAAACAAACGATACGTGAAGTCTTGAGGTTACACAAAACAAACCTATACAGAACAAGATCCCACACAGACTGGTGCCAAACGGCTGCCTAAGTATGGTCCCCAATCAGAGACAATGAGCTACAGCTGCCTCTGATTGGGAACCACCCTGGCCAACATAGATCTACACGATCTAGACACTAAACATAGAAAACTTAACATAACACGGAATATGAACACCCTGACTCAACAAATAAACGTCCCCTGAGTCAGGGCGTGACAGCCTCTCACCTGCATTTTGCCACTGGTAGATTCTTTCTTCCCAGACACTGCGATTGTCGCAAAGTACTGGATGACACGCTTAGTGTTCACAGTCTTCCCTGCACCAGATTCTCCACTGAGTTCAGATAAAGATACAAGGGTGGGAGAAGAATAAGATGCGTTGAGATAGGTAAGATAAGTGGTACTTGTGGTACAAAAATATGACGGTTTGTTAATATAGAATGCAACTTACGTGATAAGGACAGACTGGTTCTCTCTGTCTGTGAATACAAATATTTTTTGAAGGTTTAATGAAGGGATATATTGACATTATCAGGTAATTCTGCTGAATCAAGTTTTTCATTACAGCCAAATATCAACCTTACCAGTGAGCATGAACTGATATGCGTTGTCAGAGACAGAGAAGATATGAGGTGGGGCTTCCATGCGTTTCTTCCCTCTGTAGGCCACTACCACCTCCTGGTTGTAAACTGGTAACCACTTATAGGGGTTTACAGTGACACAGAACAGCCCAGAGTAGGTCTGAAACACAGTATGATGCGCATCATTAGTAACCAATTACTTTTGGCTCATCTCATTGATATTGTATTGGAGTGAATGATAAAGAATTGTATATACTATGAAGTGGTGTAAAGTACTTAAGTAAAAATACTTTAAAGTACTACTTAAGTAGTTTTTTGGTGTATCTGTGCTTTACTTTACTATTTATTATTTTAGCCAACTTTTACTTTTACTTCACTACATGCCTAAAGAAAATAATGTACTTTTTATCCCATACATTTTCTCTGACACCCAAAAGTACTCGTTACATTTTGACAGGAAAATGGTCCAATTCACGCACTTATCAAGAGAACATCCCTGGTCATCCCTACACAAATGCTTTGTTTGTAAATTATGTCTGAGTGTTGGAGTGTGCCCCTGGCTATCTGTAAATGTAAAAAATATATATATAATTGTGCCGTCTGGTTTACTTAATGTAAGGAATTTGAAATGATTTATACTTTTACTTTGATACTTAAGTATATTTTAGCAATTCCATTTACTTTTGATACTTAAGTATATTTAAAAAGAAATACTTTTAGACTTTTACTCAAGTAGTTTTTCACTGGGTGACTTTCACTTTTACTTGAGTCATTTTCTATTAAGGTATATTTACTTTTAATCTAGTATGACAATTGAGTACTTTTTCCACCACTGATACTACGTAATGTCAACCAGTCTAGACTCACGTAGATCATCCATGCTGCGTAACGCTCTTTGAGGTTATACAGCACAGTGGCCTCGTTGAGGTGGGTCATCATAGCCATGTCCTCAATCTTATCAAATTTAGGAGGATTCATTGGATACACGTCATCCTCTGTCACTGTTACACCCTTGGAAAGTTAGACATGAGAGTTATTAACATGTAGTACTACTTCTGTTAATTACTAACATATTGTATTAGTTATTATTACAACGTACACTGAGTATACAAAACATTGACCAGGTGAATCCAGGTCAAATCAAATCAAATTGTATTTGTCACATACACGTGTTTAGCAGATGTTATAGCGAGTGTAGCGAAATGCTTGTGCTTCTAGCTCCGACAGTGCAGTAATATCTAACAAGTAATATCTAGGTGAAAGCTATGATCCCTTATTGATGACACATTAAATCCACTTCAATCAGTGTAGATGAAGGGGAGGAGACAGGTTAAAGAAAGATTTTTAAACCTCGAGACAGTTGAGACATGGATTGTGTATGTGTGCCATTCAGAAGGTGAATGGGCAAGACAAAATATTTAAGTGCCTTTGAACGGGGTATGTTAGTAGGTGCCAGGCGCACCGGTTTGTGTCAACAACTGCAACGCTGCTGGGTTTTTCCACACTCAACAGTTTTGCGTGTGTATCAAAAATAGCCCACCACCCAAAGGACATCCAGCTAACTTGACCCAACTATGGGAAGCATTAGAGTCAACATGGGCCAGCATCCCTGTGGAACGCTTTAAACACCTTGTAGAGCCCATGCCCCGACAAATTGAGGCTGTTCTGAGGGCAAAAGGGGGGGTGCAACTCAATATTAGGAAGGTGTTCCTAATGTTTGGTATACTCAGTGTAGTAATACTGTCTATATGAATCACTTGTGGAGTCAAACACTCACTTGTCCACCAGTAATCTTTACAGTGACTTTGCCAGCGTCTCTCTTCTGGATGTTGCCTTTGCGGTACAGCTCTTTGCTGTCGGTCACATAGCAGGCTGTCTTGGCATCAAATGGGATGTTCTGAGCGGCAATCCTCTCTCTCTCTGGTTTCCGGAGGTATATGGCTGCCTCGCCGAAAATGGCCATCTCTGCGTCCGTACTCATGGCTGGGCTTTTACTGTGAAGAGAAAGCAGAGTTTCAAAATATGTCCAGAAAATTCACTTTCTCTGATGGAGAGACATCCAGTGACAGGAATCAATTAAAAAGACCAGCTGAGAGAGGACTGTAAAATAATGCATCTTCAACCTTACCCAAATCCAGACTCACTGAGAAAAGGTTGTTGTTTTGTTTCCCTCACCTGAGGAGAAATAGGAACCATTATTTTAAATTCATTCTTGAATTAAATCAAACATTTGAAAACATCTTAATGGAACCTTTTGTTGATAAAAAGCTTTAACATAGACAGTCAGTAGTGCACAAACCTCTATAGGAGAGTGTTACTCACCAGAGTTCTCCCTCATACGGATCCCTCAGTAATTAAAGGGACTTTTATTGAGTTAATTTGGTCCGCCCCTCAAATCCTTCACCTTGTTTTGGGAAAGTAAGCCACCCCCCTGATTAGTTCTCTGTCATCTCTCATTATGGAGCTTATTCTGGGATCTAGTGGCATAGTGGCCAGACAATGGTTTTCAGAGGCAGAGGGCAGACGTTACAGAAACTGATGGATGGAATTGGAAAACTGTGAAACCTTGAAATATTTTGCATCTTAAAATTGTTTGGGGGGATAGCTATTCATTTCAGATGAAGCAAAGATAAGGATACATATGTGATCCTATTCTAAGCATGATCTTAATTGGTCCTTGATGTATGTGACAGGAAATGGCATTTCAGCATTTATATATTTTGCCAGGCATATAGATGTTCCATCTATAATGTATAGTTCCATCATTTATATTTATAGTTTAAAACATCAATCTAACGTAAATCAATAGCATGGAGATATTAATCTGCTAATCTGTTTGTATTTGGGCAGAAAGAGCACAGGACCTTATTGGAAATCGAATTAAAGCTCTAGTGTAATCCTGCAGTATGTAAAACATGCAGGATGGGTATTATACTCCAATGTCAAGCTTAAGTTCCAATCTGGTTTTCAGACAATTTAAATTCCAAAGTTATGATGATGACTTTTGAGACACTGAATGTGTGTGTTTATAACTGGACCACAGAAAAATAAGACAAACACAGGTGGGATGCGTCACCCTAAATATGATAGTCAATCACTGTGCACTAAACAGATAGTTCTAAAGAAGGCATCACACAGCTAATGACACACAGCTTTAACTCAGCGATAGGAAATGTCTTCGTGCCTTTCTGATCAGGCTGGATTGTCTTTCGATTATGGGGCCTAATCATGACTAATCCTGAGATAGCATGCGAGCTTTAGGCCCGTGGGCCTTTTGTGTGTGCGTGTGTTCTGTATTGGACTTTGACATTGGAGAGGATGCCTATTTTGGATGTCATGGGGAAGCCCAAAATGTCACCATGCATTCTCCTGAGGATCTCTACTGATCTCTGAAAATCCCAGACTCTCAAATGAAATTAAAACTATATGCACATGGCGGTCCTGCCGGGTCTAAATTGAGCCTCAAAATCCACACTGTTTGGCTAAGGGACTAATGATTGGGATGATTGTGTTACACTTGTTATACTGTTGCCTTGTTTGGCAAGATAATGACAATTTTAAAAAAAACTATAAAACGTAGGCCTGATTAGATCACTGGAGCATCTGTTTATGCAAAAAAGATAAGAGCGAATGTTAAATGTTTTGTATCACACTTTAAAAGAACACCCCAGAAACAGTTTTCATGCACTTGCTTAATTTATTTTGTACTATAGTTCCACTAGGTTGTGCTACAGTCACTACATAAGCAGATCCAGACATCCAGGCAGGCAGCCAAGCAGGCACAAATCCTGGGTCTTCTAACCACTTCTGGGTCTTCTAGTCACTCAGATTCAGGCTGGTACATATAAAAAATATGTAATACAAATGTTGTTTTTTATTTTCATTTTTTTCTAAAAAATAATACACACATCAATCAATCAATGTAGTAGTGAAATATATGAATACTTATGTTTTTGTATTGTATCGTATTGTACCTTCCCGGCATCCCTGCTCTGGCATTTAAACAAAGACTAGCCTGCTGGCCTTACGGGGCATTTAAACAAAGACTAGCCTGCTGGCCTTACGGGGTCAATGGGAACATTTGCCCGAGCTATTTAAGAGGGATATCACACCTGGCACAAATGATTGTCTCGTTCTATTTTTCCTGCTGAGGGGTGCCCTATACCTACGCCCAGAGGGGAGTAATTCAAAGTCCAGGTACAGGGGGTGACTTGGGTCTAAAATGATTTTGTGAGCCTTACGGAGGGCCCTGACCTTAAAGATCTCATCCAGGCCTGTCTGTTTGACTCCAAGTACCTTACTTGCTGTGGTAATAATCCTTCTCAGCATGTTTCTCTGACTGACAGTGGCATTGCCAAACCAACAAACAATACAAAAAGTTAAAATACTCTCAATAAAGGATTTGTAAAACAGAGTCAATATAGTACAGTCTATATTAAAAGAACCCAACTTTTTTAGAAAGTACAGTCTCTGTTGGCTCTTTTTGTAGATCTGGTCTGTACATTTACTCCACTGAACAGACCAGATCTACAAAAAGGAAGGTGAGCTCCTTGACTCTCCTCTCATATTTTTGGACTCCTTTGATGGAATCAGCTCCTCTCTTCTGCTCAGCCTCCAGTTCTAATTCCAGCTCACGCACCTGCCAATGAGTAGATCACATCAAGTAATAAACACTTGGTAAAGAGTCTCAGGCTTCCTCTGGGATACGCTTCCAGTATAGCAGCTAAAAACCTTCAATGATTTCACTGTGCCTCCAGTCTACATTTTTGTCATTTAGCAGACGCTCAGTTAGTGAGTGCATACATTATTAATATATATATATATTTTATTATTTTTTCATACTGGCCCCCCGTGGGAATCGAACCCACCAACTGAGCTACATCCCTGCCGGCCATTACCTCCCCTACCCTGGACGACTCTGGGCCAATTGTGCGCCTCCCCATGGGTCTCCCGGTCACGGCCGGCTACGACAGAGCCTGGATTTGAACCAGGATCTCTAGTGGCACAGCTAGCACTGCAATGCTGTGCCTTAGACCACTGTGCCACTTGGGAGGCTAGCAGCTCTAGGAGAAACACATTCCATATTGACAGGATCAACAGCACCATCTGCCGGTATGTCTTCAGATTAATCTAGAGTATTTGAGTCCCAGTGATACTATGATAATCTTGTGAAAAGGGGATGGGTTACCCGAGCCTTCAGTTTCTGGAGCTGCTTCTTGCCTCCCTTCATGGCCAGGTTTTCAGCCTCATCCAGGCGGTGATGCAGGTCCTTGACTGTAACCTCCAGGTTCTTCTTCATCCTCTCTACATGACCGCTGGTGTCCTGCTCCTTCTTCAGCTCCTCAGTCATCATGGCCGCCTGTGTAGGGGAACATTTCATCACATCATATTGTTGTTGGTTTTATATTAAATGATATGGAGGTAAGATATTGTGAATCTTTGCTTGATATGACACATACATCAGTGATGGCTTTCTTGGCTTTCTCCTCTGCGTTCCTAGCCTCCTGGATGGCATCCTCCACTTCCCCTTGCAGTTGACTGACATCTGCATCCAGCTTCTTCTTGGTGTTGAGAAGACTGGTGTTCTGTTAAAGTATGGCATTATAGATAATGTTATTAGATGTTACAATAGTGGCATGGGAAATCTATATAAACCAAGGAAATGCTACATATTTGTGAGTATACCTGGGAATGCAGCAGCCCCACTCTCTCACAGGCATCAGTCAGATCCTGCTCAGCCATCTTACGGCTCCTCTCCGCCTGCTCCAGGGCAGCCCTTAGCTCCTCCACCTCAGCCTGCATCATGGAGCTCCTGCGCTCCACAATGGCTGCCTGCTCCCTCAGCTCCTCCTGGCTACGCAGAGCCTCATCCAGGTGCAGCTGGGCATCCTGAGGAGAGAAATAAACTAAACTTTGTAATAAAGTTAATTAGTAAGACATTATAGATTCATATTATGTAGAAATGCTTTGAATGCATTACCTTGAGGTGGGCCTTAACGTTCCTCAGCTGTTTCTGGGCCTCACCAGCCTGCCTGTTGGCATGGCTCAGCTGAACCTCCATCTCGTTGAGATCGGTCTCCATCTTCTTTTTGATCCTCAGGGCATCGTTTCTGCTGCGGATCTCAGAGTCTAGGGCCGACTGGATGGTGTCGACGACACGCTGGTTGTTAAGTTTGATCTGCTCCATCTCCTCCTCTTTCTCCGCCAGCCTCCTGTCCACCTCACCTTTGACCTGGGTTAGCTCCAGCTGGATACGAAGGATCTTGGATTCTTCATTTTCCAAAGAGGCCTAAAATAATTTGATAAATTGACAATTATTTGGGTGACAATACAATATATGCTATTCATGCTGAAATTATTCCATTGTTTATTGACATTTTCAGGACATTTCTCCATTGGCATCAAACCTCAGCTTCCTCCAGAGCAGATTGGATCTCAAATTTCTCTGTTTGCTTCTTGTTCTACTCCAGTTCATGGATGGCTTTGCCATTCTCACCAACTTGTTCTGTCAGATTAGAGATTTCCTCTGGAATAACATTATAGTTAGTTACAGATCTGAAGTTTAAACCTGCAGAGTCACAGACTATTGTGTAGTTAGCATTTACATTTTAGTCATTTAGCAGACACTCTTATCCAGAACAACTTACAGTTAGTGAGTGCATACATTTTCATACTGGCCCCCCATGGGAAACGAACCCACAACCCTGGCATTGCAAGCGCCATGCTCTACCAACTGAGCTACACAGGACTACATACGTTGCAGGTTCTTGTTCTCTCTCTTCATGGCCTCCAGGTGCTCCAGACATTCCTCGTAGGAGTTCTTCATTTTGAAGAGCTCAGTGCTGAGGGAACGAGACACTTTCTGGGAACCTTCCAGCTCGGCTTGACTCTCCTCATAATTCTGCTTCCATTGAGCCACAATCTAAGGAGGGTTTGAAAGATCTTGGTTAAAGGTGGTTGACTTGATTTTAGCTTTTTGGCAAAACATTGGTAGTCCAATTTAGTGTAGTCTATTACTTAAGGGTCAGAATCGGTGTCTGACTGATAAACTTTTGTTTTATGGAGGTCGCTACATGTGAATTCAATACAAGTCTATTACCTTGTCATAGCTCCTTTGCTTTTTATCCAGGACAGCTGCTTGACCATCTGCCCTCTCCACATCAGCCATGAGGTCCTCCACCTCTCCCTGCAGCCTCTGCTTGGTCTTCTCCAGAGAGGCACACTTGGCGTTCACAGCCTCAATGGCCTCCTCAGAATCCTGGAGTCGCTGGGCAAGCTTCATCCTGAGGATATAAATGTCCTTCTTTAGTGTAGAAACAATGTTTCTTGGCCTCGTGAAGGTGAGCAGTACATTTCTAAAGTACAATATTTAAAAGGCCTGTATCTTCTGACTCACTTGGCCTCCTCCAGGTCATCAGTACGCTGGATGGCATCAGTCTCGTATTTGGCTCTCCACTGAGCCACCTCTACATTGGCTTTGGACATTCCCCTCTGCAGCTCAGCCTTGGCCTCCTGCTCCTCCTCAAACTGCTCCCTCAGCATCTCACAGTCATGGCAAGATGATTGGACAGCGTGGGCTAAGGCACTCTTGGCCTTTACAGAAACAAATTAAAGTAGATCAAGCAAGCACCCTTTCACCAAAAGATGGGAGTTGGTTATGATTTGGAGGTTAGAATTTTTAAGAATGTGTAGAGCTGTGTACTTTCTTATACTTTTTTTAACTCTTTAGAGGCCTGGATAGGAATTCATTATTCAAAGTAGAATATTAAAACAAACCTTGGTTTCTTCTTCAAGCTGCCTATTCAGCTCTTCAGTTTGTTGAGTGAATTACATCTTGGTCCTTGACATCTGAGAAAGTATTCCGTCTTTCTCGTCAAGCCGGCGGGTAAACTCGCCTTTCAGATAAAGGATTACAAGAACATTTGTTAGAACAGGCCCTCTTTTATTGTGGTCCAAGTGGTGGATAATTGCCAACTCAGCATGTTGTATTTCCTACCATTCTCAGTCTGAAGTCTTGCTCTTTGAGTGTTGAGATCAGCGAGCTGGCGAGTGTTCTCATCATGTTTGGCCTTGTATTCACTCAGCTGGTCCTCCAGAGTATGACACATCTTCTCGTAATTTGCCTTTGAAAATAATAAGCAATGAAATCTGTTTTCATGATTTTAAAAAGTATGAATGCATCTTTCTGTAATGGAATGATATTGTTATCTACCTTGGACTTGGACACTGATTCCATGTTGCTGACCAGATTATCAATCTCCATTTTGTATTCACTCTTCTCTTTCTCCAGCTTCTGCTTGACACGCTGCAGATTGTCAATGTGCTCTCCCAGCTCTGCCACAGTGTCTGCGTGTTTTTTACGCAGGGCAGCAGAAGTAGCCTCATGGTGCAGAGTTGACTGCTCCAGGTCTCGTCTCAGTTTCTGAAACTCGGCCTCTCGCTTCTTGTTCATCTCGATTTGAGTAATGGTGGCTCCACCAGCTTCTTCAAGCCTCTCGCTGATCTCTTCAAGTTCCCTGGAGACATCAGACCTCTGCTTCTCCACTTTAGCCCTAGCAGCACGTTCAGCCTCAATCTCCTCTTCCAGTTCCTCAATACGGGCCTGGAAGAAAGTATTGAAGGAAACATGTTAAACACATAAAGGTCTTAATCTTGAAGGCAATATTTTCTCATTGAGTACCTGGAGCTCCTTGATCTTTTTCTGAGGTTGTGCCGATGAACTTTGCTCGTCCTCAATTTTGGTGAGAATCTGGCTGAACTCAAAGTCTTTCCTGCCAAGTAAAACCATATGATTAGAGTTTCTTAGGTTGAGTTTCTATCAAATCACATTTTCTAGAATATGAATGGATGAATAACTGAAGTGTTTATTGTACTTCTTCAGTCGATCCTCCAGCTGCTGCTTGTCATTCTCCAGATCCATTACAGATTCTTGAGTCAGTTTCAGATCCCCTTCAAGCTTTCTCTTGGACCTCTCCATATCCATCCATATCTTTTTTTCTTGCTCCAGAGAGCTCTCAAGCTGTAAAAAGAAGTAGGAAGTATGTTTAATAGTTAAACCTATCCAGAATAAAGCTAATAAAGCTCAAGGTTTAGACTAACATCATCCACTTGTTGCTCCAGCTTGACTTTGGCTTTGGTCAGAATGTTGACTTGGTCTTCCTCTGCCTGGAGGTCATCCAAGGCTTCCTGGTGGGTCTCTTGGAGGGCTTTCTTCTCCTTGGATAATTTGCCAATCATCTCATCCAAACCTGACATTTCTTCTGTCAGATTTTTCACCTGCTGGTTTTTCAAAAACAGACAGGTCAGTGAATAAAGTATATAACCTTTTTTAGAAAACAGATACGTTCATGAAAGACATTAACCCTGTTTTCAGTGGCATGTTTCTCCTTCTCCACTTTGGCCAGAGTGAGTTCCAGGTCATCAATGTCCTTCTTCAGCTCAGAGCACTCATCCTCTAGCTTCCTCTTCTTGGAAGTCAGTTCAGCATTGATTTCCTCCTCGTCCTCCAGCCTCTCACCCAGCTCTTTGGCTTTGGCCTCCAGTTGGATCTTGCTCTTGATGAGGCCCTCACATCTCTCCTCTGCATCCACCAGACCTTCACTCTCCTGGAAAGAAAATGTCTCATCAAACGAAATATAATATTCTGTTGATATTTTCTATTGCATCCTAATAACCTTGCTTTTTGATGTGATAAAATTCCTCTGGATCTCTAGAGCAAGTCATTAAATGTTGTAAGAACATTGTTTCCTATCCTTTGGCACTCAAGAACTATACTTACAGTCTGAACTTGCAGTCGCAGGTCATTCTTCTCCTGGAGCAGGGTCACCAATTTGGCCTCCAGCTCCTTCTTCTTGGTCTCTGCTTTGACCAGGTCGTCCTTGCACTTGCCAAAATCCACTTTCATGGTAGCCATTTCCTTCTCAGTCTCAGCACTCTTTAGGAGTGGCTTGAGTTTGAAGTATAGCTTCATCCATGGCCAGTGTTTCACATTCATGAAGAAACGCATGTTGGACTGAACAACAGAAATGGATTCTCTGCAAAGACATAACTCAGATTTAGGATCCTTACATTTTAATGTACTCCATACCATCTCAGGGACAGATTATGACTTGAGGTGTTTATAACTGAAATGTTCTTACAAATGTCTCATTGACATCAATGTATGCAATGCATCTCCTGTTTGGTCTCCAATCTATCATCATGGCCTTCACCTCCTCTTCATCATCATCCAGTACTCTGTCCTCATTAGGAAGCCGCGACACAGGGCCTGGGTGATTGTGATGAGGGTGGACAGTTTTTCGTCCCTCATCTCCTCCAGCAAACCCAGCAGGCCTGCCTTGAAGAACACCTGCAGGAGACAGACATGGAGGCCATTTTGAAATTACCACACCTGATTTTTTCATACCAAAAACGAATCTGTACAGTATTGGTACTACAATTTACATTGTAGTCATTTAGCAGATGCTCTTATCCAGAGCGATTTACAGGAGCAATTAGGGTAAAGTGCATTGCTCAAGGGCACATCGGCAGATTTTTCACCAAGTCAGCTTGAGGATTCAAAACCAGCGATTTCTCAGTTACTGACCCAATGCTCTTAACCGCTAGGCTACCTGCCGCCCCTACCAGGAGTGATGATGTTCACTAACACTTGCCTTGGTGTGTCCAAACTTATACTGATTGTGGTCCACATCAATTGACCCCAAGAGCTTCTCTGCAGCTTTCTTGTTGTCAATGAACTGGCCATCAGGGATAACACTTGCATTCAGTACTTTGTACCTAGAGGGAAAAGGTTTGTAGAAAAGAGATTGAACTGTTTGTAGAATTTTTTTTAATGAGTTTCAATAAAATAAATAACAAATTGTGTGTACTGTATGTTCAAAAATCCTATTACCTCTGCTTGAAATCCCCATAGAGTATTCTGCTTGGGAAGCCCTTTCTACAGATTCTGATACCTTCCAGCACACCATTACACCTCAGCTGGTGGATAACTAGATGGTTCTCCATAGCACCTACATAAGGAACAAATCAAAATAATGAGCAAAAGCCAAATAACCTGAAGTAGACACCAATGATATGGTGAAAATGTTTACCTGGCGTCTTACTCTCATTTGGAATCAGACATCTGACAAAATGGGGGTGAGTGCTTTTCAGGTTTGTCATCAGCTTTCCCAAGTTTTCCTGTTAAGGGCAACAACTAAATGTGTATTACAATAATTTTCATCAAACATGTAGGAGGGAATAATGAGAATACAGAATGTGTTGTTCATTCTCTACTGACCCTGAAGACGGTTGACACTGTCTGAAAAGAAGAGCCCTTCTTCTTAGTACCATTCTTTGCTGCACCAGCACCACCACTATTTTCTACAGTACAAAACATTTCCAAAGACATGAAACCACTTCTGACTGTAATTCCACACAAAATGACAGACAGGAATGTGTGAGTGAGTGAATGCATTGTATGTACTTCTATGTCCCTACCCTCAGAGGCAGAATAACTACAGTAGAGGAAAGAGAGCAGCTTCAAGGCTGCCTTCTGGTAGAGCTGAATGACTGTCTCATTCAGTGGGTCTTTGTTCTTCTCCAACCAGCCAGTAATGTTGTAGTCCACAGTGTCGGCATAGTGCACCAGGGAGAAGTGAGCCTCTGCCTTGCCCTTGACCGGCTTGGGCTTCTGGAAGTTGTTAGACTTTCCAAGGTGCTGGTCATAGAGCTTGTTTTTGAAGGTAGTGTCTGAAGCCTTGGGGAACATGCACTCCTCTTCAAGGATGGAGAAAATGCCCATTGGCTGTGGATTAACAAACAAATGACAGTGCCGCGTTTAGATCTTGAATGAAAGTGTAAAAGTTGTTCTAAATTCTATGAAATTGCTATCACGAATGAAGCTAGTATTTCTCACTTTCTCAATAAGCTCAATGCAGGCAGCCAAGTCCATTCCAAAGTCTATGAACTCCCACTCAATTCCCTCTTTCTTGTACTCCTCTTGTTCCAGCACAAACATGTGGTGGTTGAAAAACTGTTGCAGTTTCTCATTGGTGAAGTTGATACACAGCTGTTCCAGACGGTTGTACTGTTGAGAAAGTCAACAAATACCATTTAGATTGCTATCTATTGGGCCAATGTTATGACACTGGGGAATTATAAACACACATTTTTTGACATTTCACTTACATCAAAGATTTAAAACCCAGCAATGTCCAGGACACCGATGAAGAACTGCCTTGGCTGCTTGGTTTCCAACATCTCATTTATATGGATGACCATCCAGAGAAACATTTTCTCGAAGACAGATTTAGCCAAGGCTCCAATAGAGTTGTACACCTTATAAGCATATTACATGAGTCAACAGCAACAAGTTGAATTTGAGACCTCTAAAACAACACAAGATGGCAAATACCTGCTGAACAGTCTGTCCCTTGGTGACATACTCATTTCCAACCTTCACTCTGGGGTAGCAGAGCGCTTTTAGCAGATCTGCTGAGTTCAAGCCCATGAGGTAAGCTGCTTTGTCAGCCACTGAAATAGAAAAGAAAGGACACCAGAATATGTGTGTGTTGTCATTTTCAGTAAGCATCAGCTCTAATAAGTTCCCACCATATTAGAGCAATTCTATCAGATCTGTGAAGGGGAGTGAACAATGGTAGGAGGGAGGGAATAACTTTCTGGAATGACATGCATCCCATGTTTTTACCCTCAGCGCCATCTGGTTCCGCCTGCTCCTCTCGCTGCTTCTGCTTGAACTTCATGTTTCCATAATGCATCACAGCACCAGTCAGCTTGTAGATGCCAATCTTCTCCTCTGCAGTGAATCCCAGGATGTCAATAGCACTCTTGAAGCACATCAGTGGACAGTGTTTTTTTTAATGAATGAAACAGAGCATTTGCAAGGGATCCTGATCAAATCAGAAATTAAGGGACAAATTCATCACATTTTCTGCCATTTGAGTTTGATTGCATTTAGCCCAAAGTTTCTCTACTTACATCAGTAGACAGCAGTTCATCACTGTCATCGATACTAGCCACAACAATCTCCCCTTGGCTGATAAACGGGAAGTCATAAGGGTTTGTGGTGATGAGAAGAGTCCCTATGAGCTCAGGCTTCTTGTTGGACATGATCTGGTAGAAGATATGGTAGCTCCTCTCTGCTGATAGTTGGAACGTCACCCGGGATTTTTCCAGGAGATCTGCCAAATACAAAGAGAACATGTTTGTGCTGTGTATCATGTGTATGTCACAGTGTATCATATAAATGTTTCTGAGCCAAATGTGGCATACAACTTACGGTAACACTTTATTTGGATAGTCCATCTGTAGATGCTCTACAGACTATCAGTAACATTTTAACTAACTATCTACTAACCCGAACCCTAGCCCTAACCCTAACCTTAACCCTTATCCTAATCCTAAACTTAACCCTTACCCTTACCCTAACCTTAACCCTTACCCTAACCCTTATTCTAAACCTAACCCCAACCCTAACCGTAACCTTAGCAAGCAGTTGCTTATCAACAGATAGTCTGTTGATAGTATGACCTGGAAAATCCGGACTATACAAATAAAGTGTGACCCAACTTACAAGTCTCAATATCAGCGGAAGCCAGTTTTCCTGTAGTTCCAAAGTGAATTCTGATGAATTTTCCCTGAACAGAGATAAAACAAGACAGTAATGACCTTGATGACTGAATTATGACAAATAAGTGACACCATATGACATAGACAGAAATACTAACTTACAAAGCGAGAGGAGTTGTCGTTCCTAACAGTCTTGGCATTTCCAAAAGCCTCCAGCAGAGGGTTGGCTGAGATGATCTGGTCTTCCAGGGTTCCCTACAGGTAAGACACAACAGATCAACCAGTCAGCCAATCAAGTAACATTAATTCAATCAGTCATAAAATACAGCAGATTATCTGTCTGTTTAGATAGCCTACTAAAGGCATGTTCTTTGTATAGTAGTCTGAACATTGTTTCTTGAGAGGAAAATAAAGATGTTGAGTTCTACTTGCATGAATTTTGCCTGGACCCTCTTTCTTCTTGTCCCCATTTCCAGACACTGCGATTGTCGCAAAGTACTGGATGACACGCTTGGTGTTCTCAGTCTTCCCTGCACCGGATTCTCCACTGAGAGAAACACAAAGCACATCCATAAAAAACACAATGTTTCTTCCTGTTGAAGTCTGTGGATTTTCAAGTTCTGTTACTTACGTGATCAAGATGGACTGGCACACTCTATCTAAATGAAAAGGAAGCATCACAATCATGAGAAGAACATACTGTATATGAATAGACGATGAACTAATAAATTACATTGAAGAGCTTGAATCCTACCAGTCAGCATAAACTGATAGGCATTGTCGGAGATGGAGAAGATGTGGGGTGGAGCTTCCTGGCGTTTCTTCCCTCTATAGGCCACTATCACCTCCTGGTTGTAAACTGGTAACCACTTATAGGGGTTCACAGTGACACAGAAAAGCCCAGAGTATGTCTGAAAACACAGCAGTGATTGTAATGTCAGTTTAAGGAGAGTAATGTGGAAAGGCTGAGCTATGGAAACAAGCTCACCATCAGACAAAAAACTGCCTTCACTCATGTCAAATGTGACTCACGTAGATCATCCATGCTGCATAACGCTCTTTGAGGTTGTACAGCACAGAGGCCTCATTGAGGTGGGTCATCATGGCCATGTCCTCAATCTTATCAAATTTAGGAGGATTCATGGGGAATACTTCATCATCCTTCACTGTTACAGTCTATGTTTAGGAAGAAAATACGAATAGATTTTTGGAAAATACTCGATCTCGACTGTTTACATATTTTTTTAATATGGCACTGTACTAGTTCAATTAGACGTAACTCACTGCTCCCGCTTCAGTCTTAACGGTTGCTTTGCTGCCCTCTTTGCTTTGGAGAGTGCCTTTGACAAACAGTTCCTTAGGCTCCGACACAAACACAGCCGTCTTGGCATCAAAGGGTCTGTTCTGGACTTCTATCCTCTCCCTATCAGACTTCCGGAGGTATGGGGCAGCCGGCCCAAACACCCCCATCTCAGCATCTGAGCTCATCTTTGTAAAGCACCCTGGAGGGGACTGGGGGGGACAGAGATGGAAGTATTTGTCAATTGAACTGAAGAATAAAATTGACTTTTAGATCACAAGAGGCTGCTGAGGGGAGAACAGCTCATAATAATGTCTGGAATGGAGCAAATGGAATGGCATCAAACACATGGAAACCATTTGTTTGATGTATTTGATACCATTCCAATTATTCCGCTCTAGCCCTTACCACGACCCTGTCCTCCTGAGTTTTAGACACTTACCTCTGATGATAGAATGAATGTATGAGATCCTTTCAGTAATGTGTGTTCCTATAAAAGAGAACTCAAATCACTCATCAAATCATAAGATCACAGTAAACATGTCTAGCAATGCTTTAATTGGCATGTAATGGAAGTTAACCCAAGGCACAAGTACACTATACTTCACAGAGTTTAGAGGGACTTACCAATAGCAGCTCCAATCGAAAAATGTAGATGTCTGTTTCTTCTCCTCCTTTTATAAGACTCCTTTTGGCTCAAGCGGAGACTGAACAAACACCTATATTTGGGTCAAAGCCCCTTGAAAATGTGTGGCTTGAGAGAGGTGATGAGATTGGTATGCGATATTAAGGCAAATTAATGTCACTGAGCTTTTGTCACAAATCTGCAGGGAGCAGCTGCAGCTCAGGGGGGAGATCTCATAGGACACACTCAGAGGAGAGTGACCTCTGGCTGGGGTTCATCTTTGGCCAGCAGCCTCTGATGCTAGGGCCTCCAAGGTTTTGATAGTTACCTTGTTGACTCTTCTATACAGAGAAACATAATGCAATACTTTCTTAAGAATCACACAGATCTTTGTATTACCAGAGGTGTCAGTGAAAGCTCCAAAAGCTTAATGGCTGACTTAAATAACTAAAATACATCTGAGTGTCTTGTGATTGCTGTGATTGGGCTTATGAATAAAAGCATAGCTGGTTTCTCCTTCAATATACATTCCTTCAACAGACATTCCTTTAGGCTCTTCACAGAAGCCTCTGAGATTAGTGGACGAGGCCATGGCTGAGATTTGGTCCCCCAGGCCCAGCATCTCACTATGAATCAGCTTTGAGGACAAAAGGACAACACCGAAGATGTGTGTTGTATTGTGCTGTACTGTACAGTAGGCAAGTCCTCGTTGATAATTATTGTACTTTAGAAAGCCATAGAATATTATGTATAATTACATATTGTAGTTAAAAAGCCGAATCCTTCATGTTTCTCTTCTAACAGACAACTGCCTTAGTATATCTAATTTGTTAGAGGGCTAATAAGCAATGGAGTCAGGGCTGAAAAGCAGCCAGTAGTTCTGTCACTCATTGCAAGTTTAATCATGTCATCAGAAGGAGTTAAGAGAGATGATAACTGGTAAGAGAAGTGATAAATCATGAACAAGCATGCTGTGAATCAAATCAAATCAAATCAAATCAAATCAAATTTTATTGGTCACATGCGCCGAATACAACAGGTGCAGACATTACAGTGAAATGCTTACTTACAGCCCTTAACCAACAGTGCATTTATTTTAAACAAAAAAAGTAAGAATAAAACAACAACAAAAAAAGTGTTGAGAAAAAAAGAGCAGAAGTAAAATAAAGTGACAGTAGGGAGGCTATATATACAGTAAAATAAAGTGACAGTAGGGAGGCTATATATACAGGGGGGTACCGTTGCAGAGTCAATGTGCGGGGGCACCGGCTAGTTGAGGTAGTTGAGGTAATATGTACATGTGGGTAGAGTTAAAGTGACTATGCATAAATACTTACTTAACAGAGTAGCAGCAGCGTAAAAAGGATGGGGTGGGGGGGCAGTGCAAATAGTCCGGGTAGCCATGATTAGCTGTTCAGGAGTCTTATGGCTTGGGGGTAGAAGCTGTTGAGAAGTCTTTTGGACCTAGACTTGGCACTCACCTAGACTTGAACCCTCAGCTTAATTGAATTAATACATTCCTGAAGTGCCAGCTGTCCTAAGGATGACAGTGAGAAGGGATCTTAGGGTGGGGATGCACCTCATTCCAATAAGTTATCTCCTCTACCCCTGCCCTTGTTCATTCCCCTTTGTGAATATCAGACGTTCGTGTCAATGTGAGCGTTTTCAGAAACTCTGCCACTGAGAGAAAAATAATTGCATTGTTTCTGATAAGTCTGTAAGCATGTATTTATTTCCTGAAATATGCCAGATTCAAGTGAGCCCTGGCCAAGAAAGCAGCACACACATATTTATACATGAGACACAACACAACATAAAACATAACTACGAATGGAAGTTAAAACAGTGCAAAGTGCATAAAATAACTTAAAAGAGCAGGTTTAAAAACATGTGCAATCTATTGTCAACAGCCCTCCAATCAATCAGAATAAAATGATGTAGTTTTAAATCCTTCTGCAAATTGTTCCAAGATGATGGGGCAGCAAATCTAAAATGACTCTTACCAAACTCAGTTTTTGTGTTTGGAACATTATATAAAATACAGTTCTTTGATCTCAGAAGAAAGTGTCTACCTGAGGCGGAGTAGGGGGTTGCTTTCTTGATCTTGACAATATCATTTGTTTTGTTTTCTCTGAGTTTAAAGGCCCAGTGCAGTCAAAAACATGATTTTCCTGTGTTTTATATACTGTATATTTCCACGCTATGAGGTTGGAAGAATACTGTGAAATTGTGAAAATGATGATAATTCCCTTTTAGTTTGAGTCAATGTGAGCGTTTTCAGAAACTCTGCCACTGAGGGAAAAAAGAGCATTGATTCTGATAAGTCTGTAAGCATGTATTTATTTCCTGAAATATGCCAGATTCAAGTGAGCCCTGGCCAAGAAAGCAGCATACATATACACTGCTCAAAAAAATTAAGGGAACTCTTAAACAACACAATGCAACTCCAAGTCAATCACACTTCTGTGAAATCAAACTGTCCACTTAGGAAGCAACACTGATTGACAATAAATTCCACATGCTGTTGTGCAAATGGAATAGACAACAGGTGGAAATTATAGGCAATTAGCAAGACACCCCCAATAAAGGACTGGTTTTGCAGGTGGTGACCACAGACCACTTCTCAGTTCCTATGCTTCCTGGCTGATGTTTTGGTCACTTTTGAATGCTGGCGGTGCTTTCACTCTAGTGGTAGCATGACACGGAGTCTACAACCCACACAAGTGGTTCAGGTAATGCAGCTCAACACCGTGCAGGACGTTTGGCATTTGCCAGAAAACACCAAGATTGGCAAATTCGCCACTGGTGCCCTGTGCTCTTCACAGATGAAAGCAGGTTCACACTGAGCACATGTGACAGACGTGACAGAGTCTGGAGACGCCATGGAGAACGTTCTGCTGCCTGCAACATCCTCCAGCATGACCGGTTTGGCGGTGGGTCAGTCATGGTGTGGGGTGGCATTTCTTTGGGGGGCCGCACAGCCCTCCATGTGCTCGCCAGAGATAGCCTGACTGCCATTAGGTACCGAGATGAGATCCTCAGACCCCTTGTGAGACCATACGCTGGTGCGGTTGGCCCTGTGTTCCTCCTAATGCAAGACAATGCTAGACCTCATGTGGCTGGAGTGTGTCAGCAGTTCCTGAAAGAGGAAGGCATTGATGCTATGGACTGGCCCGCCCGTTCCCCAGACCTGAATCCAATTGAGCACATCTGGGACATCATGTCTCGCTCCATCCACCAACGTCATCAAGGCGGTGACCCGATCCTGTAGGTTCATGCTCTACAACATTCGGAGAGTACGACCCTGCCTTACACAGGAAGCGGCACAGGTCCTAATCCAGGCACTTGTCATCTCCCGTCTGGATTACTGCAACTCGCTGTTGGCTGGGCTCCCTGCCTGTGCCATTAAACCCCTACAATTCATCCAGAATGCCGCAGCCCGTCTGGTGTTCAACCTTCCCAAGGTCTCTCACGTCACCCCGCTCCTCCGCACACTACACTGGCTTCCAGTTGAAGCTCGCATCTGCTAGAAGACCATGGTGCTTGCCTACGGAGCTGTGAGGGGAACGGCACCTCCGTACCTTCAGGCTCTGATCAGTCCCTACACCCAAACGAGGGCATTGCGTTCATCCACCTCTGGCCTGCTGGCTCCCCTACCTCTGCTGAAGCACAGTTCCCGCTCAGCCCAGTCAAAACTGTTCGCTGCTCTGGCACCCCAATGGTGGAACAAGCTCCCTCACGACGCCAGGACAGGGGAGTCACTCACCACCTTCCGGAGACATTTGAAACCCCACCTCTTTAAGGAACACCTGGGATAGGATAAAGTAATCCTTCTAACCCCCCCCCCCCAAAAAAAAGGTGAATGCACCAATTTGTAAGTCACTCTGGATAAGAGCGTCTGCTAAATGACGTAAATGTAAATGTAAATGAGAAACTGCTCTTTGCTAAAAAGCTATTTTGGTTTATTTGTGACTATTTTAATTGAAAAGAATCACAGTAAGGTGCTTAATTGTAACCCAGAAATGATTTGATATTGAGATTTAAATGTCTGCACTGGACCTTTAAGACCAATTTGAGCTGAAAGAGGTTATGTTGGAAAACATTAAACACCTCCTGCAATTTGAGAAATACCCAATCTAGTGTGGGAGAAGTGCTATTTTGGTGTCATCTGCATATATATATTCAGAAGGCATGATAAAAGAACGACATTGATTGCATTGGATTGGCATCATATGCTGTTTAAAAAGCTTATATTTAATGCAACAGATGGTAAAATCTCTAGGCTTATGAGTTAATGTCAGGTCAAGTTCAAGTTGTCTAAATAAAGCACTGCTTAGCAGGGTAGTTCAGTCCATAATCAGACTCATAGACACACTATTATCTGATAGTCAACAATAAACAAACACTGGTATGAATTGACCCTTCGCTAAGCCCTGCCCCAGAATTTTGGGCAATCAGTCCTGATCCCTCGGCAAAAACAGAGTTTTAAAAATAAAAATAAATGCAATGGCTAAATAATTTAACTGTGCACCAGTAGTACTTGCTACTGTGATTACTGAAATGCAGAGCATGTTGGAGTATTTTTCGAATCCGAAATTATACTTTTGTTACATTGTTTACAAGCTCAATTAGTTAGCTAGCTCTCAGTGTCATTGACCACCAAACATTGCTAACGCCAGCTAGCTCGCCACTTAATATAAATTGTTTTCTCAAAATGTATGTTAGCTAGCTAAGTTAACCATGTTATGAATACAGCTCCCATCTACTGTTGACATCAGGATACGTTTTGAGAGCACTCCTTAGCTCCAAAAGTGGTTATAACTTTGACTGCATGCTAACAGTGAATTCAGAGCCATTCAGTGGCTAGCTACACTACAAACTTAATTTTACCAGGTTCCTGCGAAGCAATTGAAATGACAATCCACCACAACATACGAGTTTCATGATTAACAAGGGGTAGTCTGTGTTTAATTTAATTGTGTATTAGAAAAGCAGTTTAAGATTATTGTGAGGGGATTTCGACAGACAGTGGTTGAATGGGGAAATTCTTCTTCTTTGCTATCATGACGTTCGCACATTTTGTTTGTGCATGCCGCCACCTACTGTGCGGTAGTGTGTGTTCAATCATGTTACATTTGTGATACAAAATGCTCCTGCACCATACCAACGGCCTGGGAGGATGGGACACCACCCCTCAACACACCCTGTAATTCTTCTTTGGTCAAATCTCGTATACCCTTATACTTCTCTGCAGCTTCCACCACAACATCTATTTTCTGTGATTTACGTTCCATTTCTGCGGTACAGTTGATAACCATTGCTATAAACGCTAAGAAGCCAACATTACTGAAGCATAAATCACTCATTGGCCTATCCCTCTGTGCTGGCACAAACCTACTACTCACTAGGATCCTTTAAGGATCCCTCACTCTTGACCCATCCTCTACTTTCTTCACTGCCTCAGCATACGACACCCTCAGCACTACTCTGACTCTGGTCACTTCAACCTGCCTCTCCCGCACCGGACACTTCTGATCCCCAGCAACATGGGCACCCCTACAGTTGACACGCACACCTTTATCCACCGAAACTACACAATCCTCTGTCCCATGCCCTCCTGCACACTTCCCACATTGTGGAATCTCCCTCCTACACACTGCTGCGACATGACCATAAATGTTGCACCTGATTCTGCACAAAAGCTCTAACAGGATAACTGATATATCCTGACATAACTTTGTCTGGTAGAGACTCTGACTCAAAACTCCAAAGGACTGACAGTGACTCCTCTGTTTCATCACGCTCCCCACCGGGTCTGTGTCGCACCAAAGTGCGGGCGTCACAAACACCAGGAATTTTCTACTTCAATTGCTCCATCTCCACACCTAACGCTACCCCAGAAATCACTCCTTTCAATGGTGCCCTGTTCCTAAGCGCAAAGCAAGAAACAGATCTTGACCCAAGTTACGTGACATGGAGTGCCTGCTCTTTCTGGTCAGAAGAAACACAAACAAATATCACAAGTCCACTACAGGTTACCTTCACTGATTCACCTTTCTCACCCACCCTGAAACCACAAATGGATTTGCCAAAAGGCAAGGGTCCACTTTCTCCAAAAATGTCACTCCTACTGGACCAGATTCATCTTTATCATGTCCAACGATGCCAGGCTCGGGTTCCATGCTCTTCACCACACCTTCCACATCACTTAACTCGCCCTCATTCACTTCCATTTCCCCTCCAGAACTTGGTCTGGTGCACAGCTCACTCTGTTTGCACTTGACACCAATCTTCTTCGACACCCCATCTCCATTTTTAACGCGATATTCCTCAGATTCATATCCAACCTCTGTTTTCCTCATTCTCTTCAACCCCCTCTTCCTCTTTTTCCACCTCCATTCCTCCTAAGAAATCCACGTTTCTGTGTCCCTGTCCCACGTTTCTGTGTCCCTGTCCCACGTTTCTGTGTCCCTGTTTTTTTCCCCATGATTCCCTGAATGGGGAATTGGGATTCCTGGAGAATGTTGTTTGAGGTTGCAACAGTAAATAAGGGGGGCAGGACTTAGCGAAGGTCAATTGTTTCTTATGATCTTAATTCAACATGAAACAACCTGAATAGTGTGTGAGTTCAAACACACCTCTAGATCTATGTGATTAATATAAACATGTAAAGACAAAATTAATCAGATTTTGTTGATTGTATGAAAATATTGATCCATATTATTAAAAAGATGTAAGCATCAGGAAGCATCGTAGCCTACAGTGTTCAATGGCCAATTAGGTGTGGTATTACTACTGTGAAAACATGGGGGGAGGGGGGTATCACTTTCACTTTTTTTTTATGAGTCAGTAGAGCCACATTACTATACCTGCTAGATTTGTCTATGGCCCTGTTCAATATTTCAAGACACTCCCGTGCATTTGGTGGTTGTACAGTACTTGTCTGTTGTTTAAGTAACCTGCCATGCAATCACAACACTGTATCTGATACTGCGCATTCACAGCGCAGTTGGGATGTTCGTGAACAAATGCACTGACAGCAGTCTGAATTACCCTTCTTCTAGCAGCATATTATGCTGGCAACAGGATCGCGGATATTTTTTTCGCAAATAAGAGTTCCCCTGCAAAGACATGCTAAACTTGGGGAATATCGATTTTTTTTTTGCAATCTAGTGCATTACTACTGTTTTTCACTGCATTGCAACCACCAATTTGGCCCATTTTACTATGTATTATTTATACCAGCGTGGGAAATACTCAGTAGGTTCGCTACTAACCAAATAAGGTTAGTTTTTGAGGGGGACTGAGTCGCACAGCTTTACTCCGACCCCTCCATAGCCCCCAATGCATTACACTGTAATAGACTGTACATGGGAAACATATTGGTTTGTAGGGAGAACTTTTCTACCTGCCTCAGCTAAAGTGGGGTGGGAAATACTCAGCAGGGTCTCTACTAACCAAATATGTGTAGTTTTGGAGGGGAACATTGTCATACATATCCAGCAGCGCTTCTTTCTCCACCCCCCTATAGCCCCCAATGCAAACAGTTAGAGACCCTGTTGAGTATTTCCCACCCCAATTTAGCTGACACAAGTAGAGAAAAGTTGTCTCTCTACAGCCCAACATACCAGTGTCAACATAGTATTTTTTCATTTTTGGTCTTACATTTTATTTATTTTTACTATGGTTTTTATTTGTTTTCATGAATTGCTTATTGCATTTTCTTGTTGGCACAATAAAAGTGGCCATTTGATTAGATTCCACATATTTGAATGGAATAGATATTCACAGTAGTTATTCACGTTGCAATGTTTTGAAATGCGGGCTTTTATTTTGAAGGTTTCCTCATTACCATACAACGTGACGTTATCATGTGTGCTGCTGGCAGAATACTAGTACAGTTGGACATGTAACAACTCTCCCGGCGTTTTAGAAACACTGTAACCTAACTGTATCAATTGACATTGAAACAATGTACAGTATCTAGTACAAGAGGACAAACAGCCACAGAATATCCTGGCAACCTTCACTCCATTCTACACAAGTAGGTAGAATAAGCAAGCGTTCTGGCAGCGGTCAAAAATGTTAGAAGGTTAGCTAGCTTTCTCAAGTGGACTAAAAGTAGAAGTTTGATAAATAAAATCATGACAACAGGAATGGAGAACTGCGCCCAACCACTGTTTACATTTGGAATAATCGCTGACATTCAATACGCCGACATTGACGATGGTTTCAATTTCAAACACTCAAGGAAACGATACTACAGGAACAGTCTTCGCCTATTGCACAATGCACAGGAGAGGTGGACCGCGGAAACTGTCAAGCCCCGGTTCATCCTTCAGCTTGGTGACATTATCGATGGCTTCAACAAGAGGCATGACGCATCAGAGCGGGCCCTGGAAACGGTGATGAAAGAGTTTGACTCCTCTCCGGTTGAAGTCCACCACGTTTGGGGAAACCATGAGTTTTATAACTTTAGCAGAGACACCCTACTGCGGTCGGTTCTCAATAGTACTACAGATTCTGAAGCAGGAGGGGGGCATCTCAGCATCTGTGGTATCTATGCATATCATTTCAGTCCAGCCCCCAAATACCGATTTGTCGTTTTGGATGCCTATGATGTGAGCCTACTAGGGAGAGAGGAGTCCAGTGTGCAATACCAGCAGGCTATTGATATTTTAAAAGCCCACAATGACAATGAAGATCTGAACCACCCCCCAGGTAGGTCTGCTGTTAGTCAGGAGGTCTGGACCTTTAGCACAGGTAGTGCACCTGCCCTGTTAACTGCAGGGTTGCTAGTTTAAGCACTGTTCCCCCACAAGCGTAATACACTAACCTCATCCCATAACTTATGATCAGACTAAGCTACCACCAGTAACTACTATTTTATTGATACTGCACAATTCCATGTAGCTTGACTGTGGATAACCTA
The DNA here is from genome assembly GCF_020615455.1 of Coregonus clupeaformis. Taxonomy (NCBI): domain Eukaryota; kingdom Metazoa; phylum Chordata; class Actinopteri; order Salmoniformes; family Salmonidae; genus Coregonus; species Coregonus clupeaformis. The sequence continues at coordinate 29,289,692 of NC_059222.1, read as the reverse complement.
AAGCCACAGTAGGCCTAATGCTCAGAATAAGAGGTGTTTCACATGAATTGAAGTATTTGACACCTGTTTAATAATGTCTTTCTCCATATGTTTTAGTACCTGTGGGGCTGGAGCAGAGGTTTGTGAAGTTTAATGGAGGATTCAGTCAAGATCAGCTGGACTGGCTGGAAGGAGTTTTGTCGTTGGCAGACAACAAACTGGAGAGGGTCATCATTGTCAGTAAGTCAAGTCATGAGGCCTACATAACAAATGTCATAGCATTCAGTAATGTGACTCTAAACAAATTGACAAATTGACTAAATCATTTTGACTGTTTCCTTGTACAGGCCATCTCCCTATCCACCCCAGCTCTACAGATCATATCTGCCTAGCCTGGAACTACGATGCGCTGCTCTCCATCCTCCAGGCCCATAAGAGTGTAGTCTGCTTCATGGCAGGACACGACCATGATGGAGGGTATCACAGAGATGACTTCGGAGTGCACTACCTCACACTGGAGGGGGTGATAGAGACCCCCCCGGACAGTGACGCCTTTGGTACAGTCTCTGTGTATGAGGACGGGATGTTTTTAAAGGGATATGGAAGGATGTCTGATAGACTACTGATGTATCCATGATAATGCCAAAGATTCTACGGCTAAACGTAATCTGGGGAGGGACAATTCCTTGGGTCCTCATATACACTGAGTATACAAAATATTAAGGACACCTGCTCTTTCCATGACATAGATTGACCAGGTGAAAGCTAAGATCCCTTATTGATGTCACTTGTTAAATTCACTTCAATCAGTGTAGATGAAGGGGAGGAGACATGTTAAAGAAGGATTTTTAAGCCTTAAGACAATTGAGACATGTATTGGGTATGTGTGCAATTCAGAGGGTGAATGGGCAAAACAAAATATTTAAGTGCTTTTGAACGGCATATGGTAGTAGGTGCCAGGCACACTGGTTTGTGTCAAACTGTAATGCTGCTGGGTTTTTCACACGCAACTGTTTCCCATGTGTATCAAGAATGGTCCACCATCCAAAGGACATCCAACCAACTTGACACAACTATGGGAAGCATTGGAGTCAACATGGGCCAGCATCCCTGTGGAACGTTTTCGACACCTTGCAGAGTCCATGCCCTGACGAATCAATATTAAGGTGTTCCTAATGTTTGGTATACTCAGTGTGTGTGTATAAATACACTGCTCAAAAAAATTAAGGGAACACTAAAATAACACATCCTAGATCTGAATGAATGAAATAATCTTATTAAATACTTTTTTCTTTACATAGTTGAATGTGCTGACAACAAAATCACACAAAAAGTATCAATGGAAATCAAATTTATCAACCCATGGAGATCTGGATTTGGAGTCACACTCAAAATTAAAGTGGAAAACCACACTACAGGCTGATCCAACTTTGATGTAATGTCCTTAAAACAAGTCAAAATGAGGCTCAGTAGTGTGTGTGGCCTCCACGTGCCTGTATGACCTCCCTACAACGCCTGGGCATGCTCCTGATGAGGTGGCGGATGGTCTCCTGAGGGATCTCAGGATCTCATCTCGGTACCTAATGGCAGTCAGGCTACCTCTGGCGAGTACATGGAGGGCTGTGCGGCCCCCCAAAGAAATGCCACCCCACACCATGACTGACCCACCGCCAAACCGGTCATGCTGGAGGATGTTGCAGGCAGCAGAACGTTCTCCACGGCGTCTCCAGACTCTGTCACGTCTGTCACATGTGCTCAGTGTGAACCTGCTTTCATCTGTGAAGAGCACAGGGCGCCAGTGGCGAATTTGCCAATCTTGGTGTTCTCTGGCAAATGCCAAATGTCCTGCATGGTGTTGGGCTGTAAGTACAACCCCCACCTGTGGACGTCGGGCCCTCATACCACCCTCATGGAGTCTGTTTCTGACCGTTTGAGCAGACACATGCACATTTGTGGCCTGCTGGAGGTCATTTTGTAGGGCTCTGGCAGTGCTCCTCCTGCTCCTCCTTGCACAAAGGCGGAGGTAGCGGTCCTGCTGCTGGGTTGTTGCCCTCCTACGGCCTCCTCCACGTCTCCTGATGTACTGGCATGTCTCCTGGTAGCGCCTCCATGCTCTGGACACTACGCTGACAGACACAGCAAACCTTCTTGCCACAGCTTGCATTGATGTGCCATCCTGGATGAGCTGCACTACCTGAGCCACTTGTGTGGGTTGTAGACTCCGTCTCATGCTACCACTAGAGTGAAAGCACCGCCAGCATTCATAAGTGACCAAAACATCAGCCAGGAAGCATAGGAACTGAGAAGTGGTCTGTGGTCACCACATGCAGAACCACTCCTTTATTGGGGGTGTCTTGCTAATTGCCTATAATTTCCACCTGTTGTCTATTCCATTTGCACAACAGCATGTGAAATGTATTGTCAATCAGTGTTGCTTCCTAAGTGGACAGTTTGATTTCACAGAAGTGTGATTGACTTGGAGTTACATTGTGTTGTTTAAGTGTTCCCTTTATTTTTTTGAGCAGTGTATATATATTTCATTTTCTGAGTTAAAATGACCAGTGATTAAAATAACTTTATACCACTATATTTAATTGATTTAAGTGGAAGACAACAGGTACTGATAAAACATGTTGCATATTCCATCTGGCCTGAGATTGGGTGCCAGAAGAGTGGGAGAATGTCTTCATAACACATAAACACACTGTGTCTCATAATGTTACCTCAATAAGCTGATATTGTAGCTCTATATTGTGTTATTTTGGTGATCAACCTATTGATAACACCCAATGTATAATTAATGCTTTGCCAAGAGAAAACAGGGATTAATCTGTGTATTGCTCTGTAATGGGTTCATTATTTTACCTTCAATAAATTTCATTTTATTTCTAAATGTTGCTTTCAGTCATGCAAATTAAGTTTATTGTCATTACTAAATATAATGTATGCCATTTGATGCATTTATCCAAAGCACTTGTCTGCCATGGGGCTAAGAGTATAAGAAGCACCATCAGTTACAGTGCCTTGCAAAAGAATTCATCCCCCTGGGCATTTTCTTCCTATTTTATTGCATTACAACCTGTAATTTAAATGGATTTTTATTTGGATTTCATGTAATGGACATACACAAAATAGTCCATATTGGTGAAGTAAAATGAAAAAAATTACTTGTTTCAAAGAATTCAAAAAAATAAATAATGGCAAAGTGGTGCGTGCATATGTATTCACCCCCTTTGCTATGAAGCCCCTAAATAAGATCTGGTGCAACCAATTACCTTCAGAAGTCACATAATTAGTTAAATCAAGTCCACCTGTGTGCAATCTAAGTGCCACATGATCTCAGTATATATACACCTGTTCTGAAAGGCCCCAGAGTCTGCAACCCCACTAAGCAAGGGGCACCATGAAGACCAAACAGGTCAGGGACAAAGTTGTGGAGAAGTAGAGATCAGGGTTATAAAAACATATCTGAAACTTTGAACATCCCACGGAGCACCATGAAATCCATTATTAAAAAATTGATAGAATATGGCACCACAACAAACCTGCCAAGAGAGGGCCGCCCACCAAAACTCACGGACCAGGCAAAGAGGGCATTAATCAGAGAGGCAACAAAGAGACCAAAGATAACCCTGAAGGAGCTGCAAAGCTCCACAGCGGAGATTGGAGTATCCGTCCATAGGAACACTTTAAGCTGTACACTCCACAGAGCTGGGCTTTACGGAAGAGTGGCAAGAAAAAAAGTTATTGCTTAAAGAAAAAAATAAGCAAACATGGAATTATTTTTTTATTTTATTTTTATTTCACTTTTATTTAACCAGGTAAGCCAGTTGAGAACAAGTTCTCATTTACAACTGCGACCTGGCCAAGATAAAGCAAAGCAGTGCGATTAAAAACAACAACAACAACAACAACAACACAGAGTTTCATATGGAATAAACAAAACGTACAGTCAATAACACAATGGAAAATCTATATACAGTGTGTGCAAATGTAGTAAGTTATGGAGTTAAGGCAATAAATAGGCCATAGTGCAAAATAATTACAATTTAGTATTAACACTGGAGTGATAGATGTGCAGAATAAGATGTGCAAATAGAGATACTGGGGTGCAAATGAGCAAAATAAATAACAATGTAAATAACAATATGGGGATGAGGTAGTTGGGTGGGCTAATTACAGATGGGCTGTGTACAGGTGCAGTGATCGGTAAGCTGCTCTGACAACTGATGCTTAAAGTTAGTGAGGGAGATAAGAGTCTCCAGCTTCAGAGATTTCTGCAGTTTGTTCCAGTCATTTGCAGCAGAGACCTGGAAGGAATGGCGACCAAAGGAGGTGTTGGCTTTGAGGATGACCAGTGAGATATACCTGCTGGAACGCATACTACGGGTGGGTGTTGCTATGGTGACCAATGATATATTATATATTATAGTCATTTAGCAGATGCTCTTATCCAGAGCAACTTACAGTTAGTGAGTGCATACATTTTTCTTTTTTTTCCTTTTCATACTGGTCCCCCGTGGGAATCGAACCCACAACCCTGGAGTTGCAAGCGCCATGCTCTACCAACTGAGCTACACGGGACTATGATCTAAGATAAGGCGGGGATTTGCCTAGAAGTGATTTATAGATGACCTGGAGCCAGTGGGTTTGGCGACGAATATGTAGTGAGGGCCAGCCAACGAGAGCGTACAGGTCACAATGGTGGGTAGTATATGGGGCTTTGGTGACTAAATGGATGGCACTGTGATAGACTACATCCAATTTGCTGAGTAGAGTGTTGGAAGCTATTTTGTAAATGACATCGCCGAAGTCAAGGATCGGTAGGATAGTCAGTTTTACGAGGGCATGTTTAGCAGCATGAGTGAAGGAGGCTTTGTTGCGAAATAGGAAGCTGATTCTAGATTTAACTTTGGATTGGAGATGCTTAATGTGAGTCTGGAAGGAGAGTTTACGTTCTAACCAGACACCTAGGTATTTGTAGTTGTCCACATATTCTAAGTCAGACCCGCCGAGAGTAGTGATTCTAGTCGGGTGGGCGGGTGCAAGCAGCATTCGATTGAAGAGCATGCATTTAGTTTTACTAGCGTTTAAGAGCAGTTGGAGGCCACGGAAGGAGTGTTGTATGGCATTGAAGCTTGTTTGGAGGTTTGTTAACACAGTGTCCAATGAAGGGCCAGATGTAAACAAAATGGTGTCGTCTGCGTAGAGGTGGATCTGAGAGTCACCAGCAGCAAGAGCAACATCATAGTTATACACAGAGAATAGAGTCGGCCCGAGAATTGAACCCTGTGGCACCCCCATAGAGACTGCCAGAGGTCCAGACAACAGGCCCTCCGATTTGACACATTGAACTCTATCGGGGGGCAAGTTGCAGCGGAGGGTGCAGAGCTGGTGGCCGGGGTAGGGGTAGCCAGAATTATTGAAATTCTCAATTATCGTAGATTTATCGGTGGTGACAGTGTTTCCTAGCCTCAGTGCAGTGGTTAGCTGGGAGGAGGTGCTCTTATTCTCCATGGACATTACAGTGTCCCAAAACTTTTTGGAGTTAGTGCTACAGGATGCAAATTTCTGTGAAAAAGCTAGCCTTTGCTTTCCTAACTGCTTGTGTATATTGGTTCCTAACTTCCCTGAAAAGATTCATATCGCGGGGGCTATTCGATGCTAATGCAGTACGCCACAGGATGTTTTTGTGCTGGTCAAGGGCAGTCAAGTCTGGGGGGAACCAGGGGCTATATCTGTTCTTAGTTCTGAATTTTTTGAATGGGGCATGCTTATTTAAGATGGAGAGGAAAGCACTTTTAAAGAACAACCAGGCATCCTCTACTGACGGAATGAGGTCGGTATCCATCCAGGATACCCGGGCCAGGTCAATTAGAAAGGCCTGCTCGCTGAAGTGTTTTAGGGAGCGTTTGACAGTGATGAGGGGTGGTCGTTTGACCGCGGACCCATTACGGACGTAGGCAATGAGGCAGTGATCGCTGAGATCCTGGTTGAAGACAGCGGAGGTGTATTTAGAGGGTAAATTAGTCAGGATGATATCTATGAGGGTGCCCATGTTTACGGATTTAGGGTTGTACCTGGTAGGTTCCTTGATGATTTGTGTGAGATTGCGGGCATCTAGTTTAGATTGTAGGACGGCCGGGGTGTTAACATTATCCCAGTTTAGGTCACCAAGCAGTACGAACTCTGAGGATAGATGGTGGGCAAGCAATTCACATATGGTGTCCAGGGCACAACTGGGGGCTGATGGGGGTCTGTAGCAAGCGGCAACAGTGAGATACTTATTTCTGGAAAGGTGGATTTTTAGAAGTAAAAGCTCAAACTGTTTGGGCACAGACCTGGATAGTATGATAGAGCTCTGCAGGCTATCTCTACAGTAGATTGCAACTCCGCCCCCTTTGGCAGTTCTATCTAGATGGAAGATGTTGTAATTCGGGAATGGAAATGTCTGAATTTTTGGTGGCCTTCCTAAGCCAAGATTCAGACACTGCTAGAACATCAGGGTTGGCAGAGTGTGCTAACGCAGTGAATAACTCAAACTTGGGGAGGAGACTTCTGATGTTAACATGCAAGAAACCAAGGCTTTTACGGTTACAGAAGTCAACAAATGATAGCGCCTGGGGGGTAGGAGTGATACTGGGGGCTACAGGGCCTGGGTTAACCTCTACATCACCAGAGGAACAGAGGAGGAATAGAATAAGGATACGGCTAAAGGTTTTAAGAACTGGTCTTCTAGTGCGTTGGATACAGAGAAGAGGGGCAGATTTCCGGGCGTTGTAGAATTGATTCAGGGCATTATGTACAGACAAGGATATGGAAGGATATGAGTACAGTGGAGGTACACCTAAGCATTGGGTAACTATGAAAGAGATAGCATCACTGGAGTACCGATTGAACCGGTCTCCGCGTGTATGGGGGGTGGGACAAAGGAGCTCTCTGAGATGGTAGAGCTGAACTTGGGGCTCTACAGTGAAATGGTATAATAAGAACTAACCCAAACAGCAAATGGCTAGGCATATTGACATGGGAGAGAGGCATAACGCAATCACAGGTGTTATTCGAGAGGACTAAGACAACAACTGGTAATGGCGACGAAAGTTTGGGCTGAGGCTAAACAGATAAACAGGATGGGGTACCGTGTAAAGGAACAGTCCAGCAGGCATTAGCTGTGTAGCTGAGTGATCATAAGGTCCAGTGAACAGCACTAAGTCCGGGAGCAGATCGTAGGCTGCTAAAGCACAGGCGAGCGTGCTAGCGGGCCAGGGCTAGCAGATGGATCTTCGTGGTCATCGCAACGGGAAGCCTGTTGAAACCACATCAGACGATTACGTCGGCAGACCAGTCATGATGGATCGGTGGGGCTCCGTGTCAACACTAGGAGGTCCCGTCCGGTTGACAGAGATGAGACTAAAATTGAGCTTTTTGACCATCAAGGAAAACACTACGTTTGCCCACTGACAAAGAAATGATCAGTCTATAATTTTAATGGTAGGTTTATTTGAACAGTGAGAGACAGAATAACAACAAAAAAATCCAGAAAAACGCATGTCAAAAATTTTATAAATTGATTTGCATTTTAATGAGGGAAATAAGTATTTGACCCCTCTGCAAAAAATGACTTAGTACTTGGTGGCAAAACCCTTGTTGGCAATCACAGAGGTCAGATGTTTCTTGTAGTTGGCCACCAGGTTTGCACACATCTCAGGAGGGATTTTGTCCCACTCCTCTTTGCAGATCTTCTCCAAGTCATTAAGGTTTCGAGGCTGATGTTTGGCAACTCGAACCTTCAGCTCCCTCCACAGATTTTCTATGGGATTAAGGTCTGGAGACTTGCTAGGCCACTCCAGGACCTTAATGTGCTTATTCTTGAGCCACTCCTTTGTTACCTTGGCCGTGTGTTTTGGGTCATTGTCATGCTGGAATACCCATCCACGACCCATTTTCAATGCCCTGGCTGAGGGAAGGAGGTTCTCACCCAATATTTGACGGTACATGGCCCCGTCCATCGTCCCTTTGATGCGTTGAAGTTGTCCTGTCCCCTTAGCAGAAAAACACCCCCAAAGCATAATGTTTCCACCTCCATGTTTGACGGTGGGGATGGTGTTCTTGGGGTCATAGGCAGCATTCCTCCTCCTCCAAACACGGCGAGTTGAGTTGATGCCAAAGAGCTCTATTTTGGTCTCAACAGACCACAACACTTTCACCCAGTTCTCCTCTGAATCATTCAGATGTTCATTGGCAAACTTCAGACGTCCCTGTATATGTGCTTTCTTGAGCAGGGGGACCTTGCGGGCACTGCAGGATTTCAGTCCTTCACGGCGTAGTGTGTTACCAATTGTTTTCTTGGTGACTATGGTCCCAGCTGCCTTGAGATCATTGACAAGATCCTCCCGTGTAGTTCTGGGCTGATTCCTCACCGTTCTCATGATCATTGCAACTCCACGATGTGAGAACTTGCATGGAGCCCCAGGCCGAGGGAGATTGACAGTTATTTTGTGTTTCTTCCATTTGCAAATAATCGCACCAACTGTTGTCACCTTCTCACTAAGCTGCTTGGCGATGGTCTTGTAGCCCATTCCAGCCTTGTGTAGGTCTACAATCTTGTCTCTGACATCCTTGGAGAGCTCTTTGGTCTTGGCCATGGTGGAGAGTTTGGAATCTGATTGATTGATTACTTCTGTGGACAGGTGTCTTTTATACAGGTAACAAGCTGAGATTAGGAGCACTCCCTTTAAGAGTGTGCTCCTAATCTCAGCTTGTTACCTGTATAAAAGACACCTGGGAGCCAGAAATCTTTCTGATTGAGAGGGGGTCAAATACTTATTTCCCTCATTAAAATGCAAATCAACTTATAACATTTTTGACATGCGTTTTTCTGGATTTTTTTGTTGTTATTCTGTCTCTCACTGTTCAAATAAACCTACCATTAAAATGATAGACTGCTCATTTATTTGTCAGTGGGCAAACGTACAAAATCAGCAGGGGATCAAATACTTTTTTCCCTCACTGTATGTCTGGCGTAAACCCAACACCTCTCATCACCCCGAGAACTCCATCATGCTGTGGGGATGTTTTTCATCGTCAGGGACTGGGAAACTGGTCAGAATTGAAGGACTGATGGATGGCGCTAAATACAGGGAAATTCTTGAGGGATCCCTGTTTCAGTCTTCCAGAGATTTGAGACTGGGACGGAGGTTCACCTTCCAGCAGGACAATGACCCTAAGCATACTGCTAAAGCAACACTCAAGTGGTTTAAGGGGAAACATTTAAATGTCTTGGAATGGCCTAGCTCTACAAAGTATTGACTTTGGGGGGGTGAATAGTTATGCACGCTCAAGTTTTCTGTTTTTTTGTCTTATTTCTTGTTTGTTTCACAAAAAAATGTATTTTGCATCTTCAAAGTGGTAGGCATGTTGTGTAAATCAAATGATACAAACCCCCCCGAAATCCATTTTAATTCCAGGTTGAAAGGCAACAAAATCGGAAAAATCACGGCAGATCACACTTTAAGAAATGTATTTTTCTTTATTCTACTACTTAAACCCTTTTATGCATTTCCTTTATTATTGTAACAAATTCAGGAGGTAGCTCTGACCGGTGCTTGAACCCAGGTCTAGCGAGTGTTTGATTAAAGGGAAAATCCACTCAATGTTTTATTTATTTTTGTCCACTGTTGATACAGTCCCAAAATGTTCTGCATGTCAGCAGTCAGGTTTTCAAGATATTGGAATTTCAAGAAGCAAAGTGTCACCGGCCACATCATGATGATGATGCAAAAAACTTGACTGCTGACATGCAAAACATTTTGGGACTGTATCTACAGTGGACTAATAAAAAATAAATAAAATAAAAATACAGTTTTTGAGTGGATTTTCCCTTTAGGGTTGCTTGATTACTCTTCCTTCAGGAGAGCATGTCCCCATGCTTCTCTACATATCAAGTCCCTCGTGTACACGCCTCTCGGACACATCCCACTTCTGACACCAACATAGTGAATTTAGGGTATAGTCAGTGGCGGCTCCTGAAAAAATTCTCAGGAGGGGCAATTTTTCTGATGATTTAGGTGACCTACACACATTTTTAAAAAGATATGTCCAGCAACAACATGAAGACAGGGGCAGCATATAAGTCAATACCAGAATCATTTATTGACTGATCTCAGGGAGTGCTCCTAATCTCAGCTTGTTACCTGTATAAAAGACACCTGTCCACAGAAGCAATCAATCAATCAGATTCCAAACTCTCCACCATGGCCAAGACCAAAGAGCTCTCCAAGGATGTCAGGGACAAAATTGGAGACCTACACAAGGCTGGAATAATAATAATAATAATAATAAATGCCATTTAGCAGACGCTTTTATCCAAAGCGACTTACAGTCATGCGTGCATACATTTTTGTGTATGGGTGGTCCCGGGGATCGAACCCACTACCTTGGCGTTACAAGCGCCGTGCTCTACCAGCTGAGCTACAGAAAGTGGATACTCATGGATGCGCATCGCAATTGTAAAATGTCAACACAATTGGAGACACCACGTCATTTTTGGAGACATGTTATTGACAGTAAACTATTGTAGATGCGACTGCTAACTAAATAAAACATTTTAGCTGGCTAGCTAATCATCTTAGCTAAATGTGGGGCAAACAATTCAGTTATTTACCGTTAATTTGAGGGATTGGGGTGAAAGAAATCGAGTTACATAGTGATACTTTACGATATACTGTATTGACAATATCGCAATATAACCATATCCACCCTGTCCAAAGTCTCTACTTGGTCTCAGTTCTCCAGTAAACTTGTGATTATCAACACTAACCTCATCGTTGTGGCGGCGGACAGCTAGCCTGTATCCCTCATCCAGTTGAGTGGCAATGTTATTTTTTCGTTCGTACCATTTTTTGGAAAATCCTCGGGTGTAGGACTTCCCCCCTTTAGTAGAAACCTGTTGAATTATTAAATTTGGTCTGGGAGGTCCTAATTGTTTCGTTGCTAATTTATCTTCATTTGTTCGCCGACAAAAAGGAAATTCTTTCAAAGACACAATCGAGTTGCACTGAAGCCTAGCCATGTTGATAGTAGTAGTGAATTGATTGACGCTGCTACCCTCTCTTTTCTTAGTTACGTTCATGTGACGAAAGCGCGTAAGTGCAAGCCCACAGACACCCATTGAGATTGTATTGAAGGCTCTGAAATTTGAAAAAAATAGATTTTACATGGGAGTCTATGACAGAAGTTCTGGGCGATTTTCAATCTGACTGAAATCGCCCCAAAAAGGGGGTGGAGCCATTTGAAGCACGACTTTAGCCTGATTCGACATTTAGTGGCAGTGTGGCACTGTGGCAGATCAGACGTATAGATTACAACACTGATAACTACTGTTGCCGTGATATAATTGATTAGAAAAAAAATCCCTTCCTTTTCCCGTTTGGCAGTGCGTCGCCCATATCGCCCTATTGAACAGGCCGTCCCTGGGTATAGTCCTGACTGGGACTCGATCCCGGTACATGTGACTGTCAAGCCAACACCTTAACCATTACACCAAGAAGTCTGAACCTCTTGACAAAGTTGCTAGCTGTTGTGTTAAGGTTGCTACACAATATTTTATCTTCCCACTGACCTTTCCTACCTTGCACCAGCCTCAGACAAATGCCCTGCCCATGGCAGATCATAGGAAACAATGCACTGAGCATTACTTACAAGCCACATACTGCTGGCCCTGGGCCAACCTTACAATGTCTCTATTACCCCCATTCAATAAATTATCATGTATATAGCCTTTCCTGTAGCCATATCAACTGGATTCCTCAACTCAAGAAGATGTCTGGCTTCAGTAGCCTATAGTATTTGCAGTACTCAAAGCTGAAGCTGGGCGTACCATTATACCAGGCCAATGGAAACCCCCGCCCTTTCTGGCGTAGGCTAAATGTTACGCACTGTCTTCCGTGACACAGGAGTGTCCATAGCCCGCCCATAGCCCATCGATAGACGTGGCCGTCCTATGCTGTGCTGCGTTCGCTTCGCTGGCGCAGTGTCCCGTGTGGAGCGAGAGAGGGCGAAGTTTACTTTGCCTGCATTGCAGCCTGAGCGCTGCTGGAATCGAACACAACAATGGCGTCTCCCAGTTCCAACAGCAACTCAACAACCTCCAACAGCAACATCGCAGGATCCACCTCGCACCACCATCACCCGCAAACACAACACATGACCACCGTCAGCAGCATGCAAGGTAAGAGCAGATGGCCTAATGTCGATTTTCTACTTGATCACAGCTATTTAGCTGTTGAAAAACATGACTTGGCTAGCCTACCTACCATTGCCCGGAGAGGCTAAGCTACATAGCAGAGATGCAGCTAGCTATATGCTGCTAAATGTAGCGCCTCGGCCATTTGTTGCAACATTGTAATTTTCTACACGGTGTACTCTTACAATGTTACAACCACTGAAATGTGATCACGCCATCTGAAAATGGTTACATTGTAGTTACGGACGTTCCACTGCAATTGAGTTTCCATCAATCGATTTTAGTCGAGTTAGTTGCTGCATGCACAACTAAAGACAGGGCCTAGTACCATATTGAGAAATTTATGTTTTCCCTTTCACGACATTTGCATAGGTAGGCTATTTACTACTGTATTGTTAGTAAATACATTTTACATATAAATAATGACAATTTTAATTACTTTGTTTCTATGTATATTTTACCTTGGAAACATTGACACATGATTGGCATTGCAATGTCAGTGCTATATTCTTGATTATAAACTGGGCGGTTCGAGCCCTGAATGCTGATTGGCTGACAGCCGTGGTATATCAGACCATATACCACGGGTATGACAAAACATTTATTTTTACTGCTCTAATGAAGTTGGTAACCAGTTATAATAGCAATAAGGCACCTCAGGGTTTTGTGGTATATGGCCAATATACCACAGCTAAGGGCTGTATCCAGGCACTCCGCTTTACGTAGTGCATAAGAACAGCCCTTAGCCGTGGCATATTGGCCATTTACCACACCCCCTCATACATTATTGCTTAATTGACACTGTCATTTAATGTTGCAATATGTGATCAGTGTTTTAGTGCTATAAATGTAGGCCTACTTTCACAAATGCAATTGTAGATTTCTGTAGCAAATTTTCAGCTTCAAATCTTTATTTTAAACATTTCAGAAACCAACACGTGCTGGAGGTGTCAAAACGAAACAGGTACTATTGATTTTTTAAATAGGATTTCAGTAGAATATTACTAGGTTGTTGTTGATGCGATATTCTGTTAATCTTAGTGGAATATGATTTACCATTGTTTCACTCCCTATTTCCCTTTTTGTTTTTAATTTCCTCATTGAATTCCCCATTCTGTATGTTTTCATTCACTGGTACAGGTTCTAGGTTAGAGATTTCCCACCATTCCATAGCTACTGAAATAAACAGATTATTGTAGCCTAATATGAGGCTCAATATTTTAGACAGCCAAATATTTGGAGGGTAGCATAAATACACATAAATAACATAACCAGCTCTCACTTGCCCTTGAAAGCTAGGGTTGCACAGTCATAGTAGATTGACGACTTCCATCCAGATGACATAGTGACTAGACAACAGGAATATCTATCTATCCACCTGTAAATCACACAGAATCAATGTATTTATCTTCAACTACATGCTGCGCCTATATTGCACTGTTGCGGAACAGCAACTTTTGCTAAATTTAACTTGCTAAATTCATAATTACAGAGAACCAGATTAGCCTGTTTTCGAAACCTATTGGAAAACACTCACGTTTACAGTAGAAGAGCGCAAAGCCAAAATGTAGTAAAATGTCTTTTCTTTACCTTAGGGTTTCAGATAAGCCTGTCTGGAGTGCCCCAAAGTAAGCATTAGCATTCTCTCAGCACAACAACCCTCTCTCTCTCTGTGGGTGCATCCCAATAGTCTGAAGTGTTTCCTCTCCTTGTCTCCTTTCCTCCATCTGCACTGACTGGACAGTTGAAAGCAAATATTTGTTGGGCATCAACCAAATCTCTTTCACCTAGTATGTGTTGTCAGAGCAGTGAAGGATAGGATACAAGGTAGGTGGGGGAGGAGACAAGGAGAGGAAGCCACTCTAGACTATTGAGATGCAGCATGTGTGGTTCTCTGGTAGTGGGGGTGGTCTGTCTACTGTTCTCTGTTGACTAATCTAATCCAAGGTGGAGCGTTTGTTTGGGTGAGGATTCATTTGCACCTGGGCATAATGGTTAACGGGACCACTAGTACTGCACTTCTGATTTGGGCCTGTAGGCCACTACTCTGTATGTCAAAGAAGACCCCATGCTCCCATCTCATTATCATATAGTTGAGTACTTAACAGTTATTCTGTTATGTATTTCTTGATGAAAGACCATGATAGAAACATTTTGCACTTAAAGAGTTAACAGATATAGACTACGTTAGTATGGAATAGATTGTATCTTGCTGTCTCGTTTGGACGTCAAATAATGTTTTGAGGGTGTTGTTGGGTTTCCTCTTTGACAAGTCTATTACTATAGCTACTGCACAATGAAAACAAACTATGGAAATGTCTTAAATGGATTCCCAGTGCATGCAGGTTTGCATTGCAATCAATTCATGTTGGGTTAATTTTGTAGTGGTAATTCAGTAACGACACTGAGGCGTTGTCTGCATTTCCTGGCAATTGGGAACCCCTGCATTTGTGGGCACTTTGCTTGTGTTTATAATGCATCATACTTGTGTTCTGTCAATATCAGGCAAATCCAAGCCTGAAAGGTATAGGGAGACTGTCTCTCTGAGCATGGAACAATGACACTATAATTACACCAAAAGTATGTGGACACCTGCATGGGCATTAATATCATGGGCATTAATATGGGGTTGGTCCCCCCCTTTGGTGCTATAACAGCCTCCAGTCTTTTGGTAAGGCTTTCCACTAGATGTTGGAACATTGCTGCAGGGTCTTGCTTCGATTCAGCCATGAGCATTAGTGAGGTCGGGCACTGATGTGGGCCATTAGGCCTGGCTCCATGTCGGCGGTCCAATTCCAATTCATCCCAAAGGTGTTTGATGGGGTTGAGGTCAGGGCTCTGTGCAGGCCAGTCAAGTTCTTCCACACCGATCTCGACAAACCATTTCTGTATGAACCTCGCTTTGTGCACGGGGTCATTGTCATGCTGAAACAGGAAAAGGCCTTCCTCAAACTGTTGCCACCAAGTTGGAAGCACAGAATCGTCTAGAATGTAATTGTATGCTGAAGCGTTAAGATTTCCCTTCACTGGAACTAAGGGGCCTAGCCCGAACCATGAAAAACAGCCCCAGACCATTATTCCTCCTCCACCAAACTTTACAGTTGGCACTATGCATTGGGGCAGGTAGCGTTCTCCTGGCATCCGCCAAACCCAGATTCATCTGTCGGACTGCCAGATGGTGAAGTGTGATTAATCTCTCCAGAGAACGCGTTTCCACTTCTCCAGTCCAATGGCGGCGAGCTTTACACCACTCCAGCCGACGCTTGGCATTGCGCATGATGATCTTAGGCTTGTGTGCTGCTGCTCGGCCATGGAAACACATTTCCTGAAGCTCCCGGCGAACAGTTCTTGTGCTGACGTTGCTTCCAGAGGCAGTTTGGAACTCGTTAGTGAGTGTTGAAACCAAGGACAGACGATTTTTACGCGCTACGCACTTCACCACTCCGCTGTGTGCGTGGCTGTGTGCTCGATTTTATACATCTGTCAGCAACGGGTGTGGCTGAAATGGATCCTCAAAACGTTCTATAGCTGCACCATCGAGAGCATCCTGACTGGTTGCATCACTGCCTGGTATGGCAACTGCTCGGCCTCCGACCGCAAGGCACTACAGAGGATAGTGCATACGACCCAGTACATCACTGGGGCCAAGCTTCCTGCCGTCCAGGACCTCTATACCAGGCGATGTCAGAGGAAGGCCCTAAAAATTGTCAAATACTCCAGCCACCCTAGTCATAGACTGTTCTCTCTGCTACCGCACGGCAAGCGGTACCGGAGCGCCAAGTCTAGGTCCAAAAGGCTTCTTAACAGCTTCTACCCCCCCAAGCCGTAAGACTCCTGAACAGCTAATCAAATGGCTACCCAGCCTATTTGCATCCCCCCTCTTTTACGCTGCTGCTACTCTCTGTTTATTATCTATGCATAGTGACTTTAACTCTACCTACAACTACATGTACATATTACCTCAATTACCTCGACTAACCTGTGCCCCCACACATTGACTCTGTACCGGTACCCCCTGTATATGGCCTCGCTACATTAATTATTTTTTACTTATTTATTTTTTACTTAACACTTATTTTTCTTAACTGCATTGTTGGTTAAGGGCTTGTAAGTAAGCATTACACTGTAAGGTGTACACATGTTGTATTCGTTGCATGTGACATAAAATTAGATTTGATTTGATATAGCTGAATCCACAAATTTGAAGCGGTGTCCACATACTTTTGGCCATGTAGTGTATTTTCCAGTCTCCTGAAACATCATTGATACTTTAATTTACTGAATTTCTCACTCAATTTACGCTGAAACTAAACTTACTCTCAGGGACTTCTCTTACAACCCCATATAATGTTTTCCCGCGTCCCATCCACCAATGTAGCATTACCTGCTCCCCTTGTTTCCTCACCCTAACCAGCATGTGTTGTGTACAAACATGTCTGTTTCCCCCTGTCTCTCTGCCAGGTAAACGTAAAGCCCTGAAGCTGAACTTCGCCAACCCTCCAGTGAAGCCAGCTACCAGGTTGCCCCTCAACCCCTCCCCTTCAACTGCCCCCTCCTTCCAGAACCCACACATGTAAGTACTGTGGAGAGCAGGTCGAAAACACACCCTTATCCTAGTGCTAATCTAATGGTCAGTAAGAGGGCTGTTTCGAAGGGTTGTTGGGTCTTGATAGTGCTAGTTTAGAACTAATTGTAATGTTAGGTTTATAACAGGTTATGTATTTCTGTTTGGCGATTATGTTAGCTTTATTGTTGTAGGGAAACATAATCTTCATACACACTGTAGGGTACTGTTTGTGTGCAGGTATAAACCAGGTTTTAAAGCACTCTTATTCTCAGCCCTGAGAATACAGTAAAATGTCTGTGCAGGATGAGTCAGCATCTTGAGTCTCTTCTTCAGTATGGTCTGCTCTGCCAAGACGTTATATCTTATTTCTCGTGTTTTTTTTATTAGTTATACTTTTTGGATATTGAATACTGCCCCGTTGGGTAGGGCTTGCGTGTGAAGCATTTCACTGTACTTGTGCATGTGACAAATAAAACGTGAAACTTGAATGCCAAGGAGCGAGGTGGAGGCATCCTCTAAATATGATTAGCGGCTCAGGGACTTGATACATTATTTATCACTTCCTCATTTATGTATAATGTATTCTCCCCTCTCTTCCCCAAACACTCTCCTCTTTATTCTCTCTCTTCCTCTGTCTCCCCTCTCTGTCCTGCCACCTTCTTCCTCCTCTGTCTCGATTCCTCTTTTCCCCCTCCTCCCTCTCTCTTACCCCATCTTCGTCCTTCCCCACATTTTCCCTCTCTTTTTATCCTCTCTCTCTTCCTCCTCCCTCTCCCTCTCCTCTCCCTCCCGTAAAGAGAGCGTATGAGGACACACAGTATCGAGTCGTCGGGGAAGCTGAAGATTTCTACGGAGAATGCCTGTGACTTCACGGCCGAGGACCTGAGGGACCTGGGGGAGATCGGCCGTGGGGCCTACGGCTCCGTCAACAAGATGCAGCACAAACCCAGCGGACAGATCATGGCCGTCAAGGTGACCACACCAGCTGCTCTCATCCTCACTGACTGAGCCATTACAGGCTGAATGCTAACTTTGATATACTGTAGTCTACCCACCTCGTAAATCGCTCTGTCATGTAAATAAATAATGTATGGATGTTTATGTGTGTGACAGTTTGATTTAGATGTGCGCATCTAATGAATAGGAGAGCTTATAACATATTGTCTTGATTCTTGGTGGATGTTAGACCTAGTAATACAACAATGTTTTGACCATAATGGTCTTCATCAGGTGATGGCTAGTACGCGCTATGAACTGATCTCTCAGCTGTTGGTAGTTTCCCCTATTTCTGTTGAACATCTTTTGTTGTTGTCACTGTCCCCCTCAGAGGATCCGCTCCACGGTGGATGAGAAGGAGCAGAAGCAGCTGCTGATGGATCTAGACGTGGTGATGAGGAGTAGTGACTGTCTCTATATCGTCCAGTTCTACGGAGCTCTCTTCAGAGAGGTGAGACTGTTACATTATACACTACATGGCCAAAAGTATGTGGACACCTGCTCGTCGAACATCCCATTCCAAAATCATGGACATTAATTTAGAGTTGGTCCCCCCTTTGCTGCTATAACAGCCTCCACTCTTCTGGGAAGGCTTTCCACTAGATGCTGGGACATTGCTGCGGGAACTTGCTTCCATTCAGCCACGAGCATTAGTGAGGTCGGGCACTGATGTTGGGCGATTAGGCCTGGCTCGCAGTCGGTGTTCCAATTCATCCCAAAGGTGTTCGATGGGGTTGAGGTCAGGGTTCTGTGCAGGGCAGTCAAGTTCTTCCACACCGATCTCGACAAACCATTTATGTATGGACCTCGCTGTGTGCACGAGGGCATTGTCATGCTGAAACAGGAAAGGTCCTTCCCCAAACTGTTGCCACCAAGTTGGAAGCACAGAATCATCTAGAATGTCATTGTAAGCTGTAGCATTTAAGATTTCCCTTTACTGGAACTAAGGGGCCTAGCCCGAACCATGAAAAACAGCCCCAGACCATTATTCCTCCTCCACCAAACGTTACAGTTGGCACTATGCATTTGGGCAGGTAGCATTCTCCTGGCATCCCCCAAACCCATATTTGTCCGTCGGACTGCCAGATGGTGAAGCGTGATTCATCACTCCAGAGAACGCATTTCCACTGCTCCAGAGTCCAATGGCGGCGAGCTTTACACCACTCCAGCCGACGCTTGGCATTGCGCATGATCATAGGCTTGTGTGCTGCTGCTCGGCCATGGAAACCCATTTCATGAAGCTCCCGACGAACAGTTCTTGTTCTGACGTTGCTTCCAGAGGCAGTTGGAACTCGGTAGTGAGTGTTGCAACCAAGGACAGACAAGTTTTACACGCTACGTGTTTCAGCACTCGGCGGTCCCGTTCTGTGAGCTTGTGTGGTCTACCACTTGGCGGCTGAGCCGTTGTTGCTCCTAGACGTTTCCACTTCACAATAACAGCACTTACAATTGACTGGGGCAGCTTTAGCAGGGCAGAAATTTGACGAACTGACTTGTTGGAAAGGTGGGCATCCTATGACAGTGCCACGTTGAAAGTCACTGAGCTCTTCAGTATGGGCCATTCTAGTGCCAGTGTTTGTCTATGGAGATTGCATGGCGGTGTGCTCGATTTTTTTATACACCTCTAAGCAACAGGGGTGGCTGAAATAGCCGAATCCACTCATTTGAAGGGGTGTCCCTTCACTACATACTTTTGGCCATGTAGTATATATTAGTAGTAGTGACTGTCTCTATCGTCCATTTCTACGGAGCTCTCTTAAGAGCAGTTAAAATATCTCATTAGAGAGGTTCAGTTCTGGGGCAGCAGTAATACTAAAATTTTGGGTCGGGACTGGACACATTGTTTTGTTACAAGTATATTTCTGTGGCATACTTGTGATCAATAATGAAATCTCTTTCTTTTTAGGGCGACTGTTGGATATGTATGGAACTAATGTCTACCTCATTCGACAAATTCTACAAATATGTATATTGTTCGTTAGATGACGTCATTCCAGAGGAAATATTAGGCAAAATTACATTAGCAGTGAGTGTTTTTTATTTATTTATTGTGATTATAATCTGTTTATAACATATTTATATGAATGCAGTTGTTGGTCACAGATACAGTACATTGTAACAATGTTTATGTTTCTTTGTACAGACCGTTAAAGCACTGAACCACTTAAAAGAAAACTTGAAAATAATTCACAGAGGTAAGTCTTGGTTGTCAGATAAATCTTTTGCAGTTTGGCCATATTTGTACGAATTATTCTCACAGCTATGTTTGGTGCATGAACTCCAAAACCTTCTTTATGTTTGTGTGCTCCCAGACATCAAACCTTCCAACATTCTCATGGATCGTAACGGCAACATCAAGCTGTGTGACTTTGGCATCAGCGGTCAGCTGGTGGACTCAATAGCCAAGACCAGAGACGCAGGCTGCAGGCCCTACATGGCGGTAAGTCTGGTGGAGACGGGTGTCATGTAAAAATCTTCCCAGCATGAAATAGTTTCCAATCGTTCTGATTGTGTTCTGATTGTGACGTCATGCTGTAAAACTTCTTCCAGCGTGAAAATGTTCCCAGTTCAATAATTGCACGAGCATCTCTTTATGTGGATGGCAGAGCTCTTGCGGATGTTTCTCACTCCCTTCCTCGACCTCGAAAAACTGTTCTGTGTGCACACACATTTGCTTCACACATCTGTCAGTCAATAGTGGCCAGGAGTATTGACACTGACCAATCAGACACCCAGACTCACGCGTCAAAGTCCTGAGGGTTGGTGTGAGGAGAGATTTTTTCTGATTGCAAAGACTTGGGCGTTACGGGAGGGTGTGAGAAACATCTGCACCAGCTCTGCCATCCACATAAAGAGACGCACGTGCAATTATTGAACTAGGAACTATTTCACGCTGGGAAGATTTTTACATGATAATGGGCACTGCTTTTACATTGTTGGAACAAATACTAAGTAGTGAGATGCATGGGTAACTTGAGTTTTACTGCAAATCTCACTAAAATGTTAGCTAGGATTCGGTTCCTGAATTGTCCGGTATATCGTGTATAAGTGTGCTGTAGGTTAAATTGTGTTTTTGTTCTCCAGCCGGAGAGGATAGACCCCAGTGCTTCCAGACAAGGCTACGACGTCCGATCTGACGTGTGGAGTCTGGGGATAACCCTGGTAATTATCTCATTCAGTTGATTCATACATTGATTTGATGTTGACCAATGGGACAGGAGAAAAACAACTTTACTATATTGCCAAACATATGTTATAACCTGGCTGCACTGTTATTGAGTATTACTGTTATTAATGACAATCTATTAAAGCTGCAATATGTAACTTTTTGGGTGACCTGACCAAATTCACATAAGTATGTGTTATAGATCTGTCATTCTCATTGAAAGCAAGTCTAAGAAGCGGTAGATCTGTTCTATGTGCGCTATTTCTATGCTTCCCGTTCTTAAGTTCGGTTTTTGCGTCTTTTTCTTTCGGTTTTGTAGACCAGCTTCAAATAGCTATGATTATGGAAATGATATTTCACAGCAGTTTAGATGGTACAATGATTCTCTTGACTATACTTGCTTGTTTTTGTCACAAACTGAAACTGTTATAATTGTAGGAAACAGGAAATGGCGGAGAGATTTCTGCATAGTGCATCTTTTAACTAATTCTAAACCCTTGGTGGTGGCAGTCAATGAGTAATACACATTTTCTTTGTCTAATGCCCGTCTCTGTGTGTCTTCAGTATGAGCTTGCCACCGGCAGGTTCCCGTACCCTAAGTGGAATAGTGTGTTTGACCAGCTGACCCAGGTGGTGAAGGGTGAGCCGCCCCAGCTCTGCAACTCTGAAGACAGGCAGTTCTCCCCCAAGTTCATCAACTTTGTCAACTTATGGTGAGTATGACCTCTGGTGAAAGCAGTCTACCAGTGGATATGCTATTGCACAATGACTCTCTCCTAGAGGCTTTTTCATTTATGCCCTCTGCTGGTAGAATGGGGATAAGGCAACAGTGCTGTTTATCCAACAGGAGTATATTGCTGTTTGCTGAATTGCTAATTGCTTCACCCCCCATTTTTCTACAGCCTTACAAAGGATGAGTCAAAACGGCCAAAGTACAAGGAGCTCCTGGTAAGTTTGTCTTTCTATGGTAGGACTTGAGCTGTTATATACCTTTTTGGATTTCACTGTGTATTGGCTGCTATGTGGGAAACTGTAAAGCTTGATCTATACTGAACAAAAATATAAGCGCAACATGCAAAAAAGGTCAAAGATTTTACTGAGTTACAGGTCATATAAGGAAATCTGTCAATTTAAATAAAGTAATTAGGCCCTAATCTATGGATTTCACATGACTGGGAATACAGATATGCATGTGTTGGTCAGAGATACCTTTTAAAAAAGAGTAGGGGCGTGGATCAGAAAACTGGTGTGACCACCATTTGCCTCATGCAGCGCAACACATCTCCTTCAGAGTTGTTGGCTGTTGATTGTGGCCTGTGGAATGTTGTCCAACTCCGAACTGCAGTCAGGTTAAGACCATGGTGAGGACGACGAGCACGCAGATAAGCTTCCCTGAAACAGTTTGTGCAGAAATCCTTCGGTTGTGCAAACCCACAGTTTCATCAGCTGTCCGGGTGGCTGGTCTCAGACAATCCAGCAGGTGAAGAAGCCGGATGTGGAGGTCCTGGGCTGGCGTGGTTACACGTACTGCCAAATTCTCTAAAATGAAGTTGGAGGAGGCTTATGGTAGAGAAGTGAACATTCAATTCTCTGGCAACAGCTCTGGTGGACATTCCTGCAGTCAGCATTCCAATTGCATGCTCCCTCTACTTAAGACATCTGTCATTGTGCTGTGTGACAAACGTCACTTTTTAGTGGCCTTTTATTGTCCCCAGCACAAGGTGCACCTGTGTAATGATCATGCTGTTTAATCAGCTTCTTGATATGCCACACCTGTCAGATGGGTATTTTTGTTCAGTATAGTTTCTCAGTGGCCATATTGAACATATGTGACTGAGGTAATGTTTTTGTCTCCTCCAGAAACACCCGTTCATCCTGATGTACGAAGAGAGGTTTGTGGATGTGGCTAGCTACGTGTGTCGCATCCTGGACCAGATCCCAGCCTCCCCCATCTCCCCCATGTATGTGGACTGACGGGGGGGGGCACACCTTACACCGCGACACACATGCCGGGGGGAAACAGTACACCGTGACACACGACGCATGACATCTTAGCCCTCAGATGCACAGAGTTACTATAGTATCAGCTGTTTGTTTCCATCTTCCAAAGAACACGAGAACAATTCCATATAAAAAATTAATCGCCCTGTGCAATACGATAATACACACTCACTCATGCTTGTTCAATGTCAATTAAAATATCTAGATTATCCTCCCATCTTCAGACAGCTAAACTTGAAGACATTCAATTGGCTCAACGTATATACAATGTTCATATTTTTTGTGCTAGAAAAATGGGTTATAGTACATATACTGTATGTGTATATGTACAGTGTGTGTGTATGTGTGTGTATATATTTATATTTACGCGCACATATACATACACTTGAAAATAGATGTAAACAAATACAGAAGTTACCAAATAAACATGTTGTTGGAAAGTGATGCTCATGACATTATGAACAAAATAGTATTCTATTTGAATTGTACATTGTGGACTGTTTGTGTGCTCACTTCTATGTCGTCAGAAAATGTACAGATGTATGCAGACAGACTTGTCTAAGCGTGACACTCGTATCACACAGTATGTTATGGGCACCTATACTCATTGTAAATGAATGGGTCTGATGATGCAAAAGTGTGAAACCCAAATCGATGGTGTTAATGTGGCTTTATTTTCTTAATATGCAATTTACAGTATGACTGTTTTCTGTCTCATCGCATAATTCACGTTAAAAAAAAACATCTAAATGTTGTTCACTCTGCAAAATGAAAAATGTACAGTAGGATTGTAAGACTCCACAATTGTATATCTGTATGTATATGTACATCTCAAAACAGTCTGCTATTATACACCGGTTCTCTTCAGTAGTTAGTAGCGCGGATGCACACGGCAAAGCCTGCTCAAGCAGTTAGAGTACATCATTCTCAACCTGCCACTACTAAGTGGAGCAACTTACAACCAGTCGCCATGGTCCGATCTGCATGGCCACTAGCTATTAAACCTCTCACTTTGCAGGGCGTCACGTTGAACATGTCATATATACATTGATTGCTTGACCAGGCCCGTGCTGTATCGGTCTGTGGAAAATAGTTCCTAACTCCCGCCTCGACAGTCACGTTATACTATAGCACTGTACAGTTCATCTGCCCATCCCTCCTGATCAAAGAGCTGTAAGAGTTCAGTAATAGATCAGTCAGCATGTTCTTCAGTGGCTCGGGCTGCTCGGAATGATACTCGAGCCTCGCACTAGATGGAATGTTCTGTTTCCCTCACTAACCCTTAGGCATCACGTAGGGCGGATCTCAATAGTGTACTCTTTCTTTCGCTCAGAAATCCACATTCAGTGTATAATAATGTAGCGAAGCAAAACGAACACACGATGGAGTTAGCTAGTGAACCAAACTGTTGTGTGTATGTGGCGTTGAGGAGGGATGACACGGCAGGCGTTCAGCATCGGCATGTCAGCCGTGTTAAATGACAACCAACCTGGGTTGTGCTTCACTAAGCACAGTCAATGTGTTTGCCAGATAACTTCGATAAACTTTCAGATGTAACTCCCAGGTTACTGTATGTGATATCTTTAAGAACTAGAAAACGACAGTTGTTCCTGAATGTTTAGGAAAGGTAGCTGGCTATCTCATTGATTGTGCTTCATGAAATGCCCCCTTGGAATTATGTCAGGGGTCAGTACAGAAATGTTGCTTACATATGCAACTGATTCAGGAGCGTGGAACATTACAGAACATTCCGATAGAAAAGTACTACATAGACCTGACCTGATTCCCTGTTATGTGACGTATGGAATCGAGTTGGCTCTATTCATTCCATTTCTATCTGCATTGTTCCAAATGTTGCATCCCTCTGGAAAAGCATATGCTCTTATCAACTAAAGTTTGGGTGAGAAGATTTTATTGATGGTGCACCGATGTGTTCTATGGATGTGGAACACTTATGGTTACCTGGTGAATATATTATCTTATGGAGGGGTACATGTTGTATAAATTGCAATTTATTAGAATGTTGATATTAGATTATAAGATGATAAATGGCAATGAGTATTATATTGTATCTTTATCAAGGGTTAAAAAAATGAATAAAGTTCACATTGAGAAAATACAAACGCTGTATTGAGAAACTGGGTGATCTGTCTGTCATCATAGATAAAGGTACAACATAGAAACGTTGATTTATTTGTGTTTCAGTTTATTGCTTTCTCTTCTACAATAATGCAGTGGTGTGGACACATACTGGTTTACATGGTAAAGCTGTTCAGTGGCCAAGCAACAAGGAAGCTTTTTGTCAGATGTAAAATGTTGATTTAAAAGAAAGAGAGAAAGGAAAATCGCCCCGCAACATTAGGTAAAGCTGCTGTAGAAGCACATTACCTGCCATCAGCTTGAAATGCCCAATGGCCGGGTGAGAACATAGACATGTATAGTCTTCTGTGTTTGTATTGGTTATTTGTTTATTTTACCTTTTATTTTAATATATATTTTATATGGGAGTCATACTGAGGCCAAGGTCCCTTTAACAGATGAGGCCTGAATTAAATAAATTATAGAATATATACACTGAGTATACCAAACATTGGGACACACCTTCCTAATATTGAGTTGCGCCCCCCCCCCCCCTGCTTTTGGCCCTCAGAACAGCCTCAATTCGTTGGGGGATGGACTCTACAAAGTGTCGAAAGCGCTTCACAGGGATGTTGACTCCAATATTTTGTCTTGCCCATTCCCCTTCTGAATGGCAAGCATACACAATCCATGTCTCAATTGTCTCAAGGCTTAAAAATCCTTCCTTCTATACTGATTGAAGTGGATTTAACAAGTGACATCAATAAGGGGTCATAGCTTTCACATGGATTCACCTGGTCAGTCTGTCATGGAAAGAGCAGGTGTTAATGTTTTGTATACTCAGTGTATATATACCCAACAAACGTCTTAACTGATCTGGGGTGACAACATGGGTGGTTGCAACCACATAAAACGTATACACAAGGGTGCCACAGCTTACTTCAGAAGTAACAGAGAAAAAGGGTGTTCTACTTCAACTATATTTTTAAAACAGCATTTGAGGGAAATTATCCCACTTCTTTGGTCAAAAGAGCAATAATACTGAACCAAATCTGACAGATGGCTAGACTAAGTCCAAGTTAATGTTTTGAAAGTTCTTCCCCATTTCAGTGTCATCACAAAATCTCAGACAATCTGGTAGTCACATGATTAAAATCATACCCATAGTTATGCTTACATATTCTAACATCTCAATTTGTATCCTTACAAGAACAGTCCCATTAGTTTAGCTATAGACGTCATATACATGTATTGCAGATGGGTAGTTATTTTTGCTATATTCACAGTTTTCATGAATACATCTCAGTAAACTTGTTGAAAAATACATGTTTATCCTTCCTGATTCACAATCATTGTACAGATCCTACCCCAAACCTCTACAGTGTAATGGTGGCTTTAGTACCAAGTTTATAGAAAGGTTACACATACTTTATGTAACATATTGAACACTGATTATTCTCTGCTAGAGTCACAGGATAGTCAAAACTCTGTATATATTACATTTTGATATTCACAAGTGCTGGTAAGAATGGATATTTACTCTGCATATGCAGTACTTTTATATCATATTGTTCTCCATGGAAAACTGGTAACACTGTTTTTAGAAAATATTTTTTCTTTGTAAATTATTTGGTTCAATTCATATACCATTTCAAACAGGCATCTTTTTTCAACATTTTGGGAAGAACAATGCAAGATCAAAACAGCCCCATGAGTTTTCATGTAAATCAAGAATCCCATTTTATCATAAAGGAATGTCAAATATAAATATATTATATCAACATATAAATAAAAATGAAAAAATAAATAACTAAGTGATGCTCGCTAATATATAAATTGGTGAATTTTCCGAAGGTCAAATACAAAACAATTAATTTATTGTAGATAATGAAAAGAAAAAAATAGAGATGAAATTTAGACTGATTTTCTTGCCATACTTGCGACTTTTCTAGGTAGCTGTGACTAAAAATATGGATCCTTGCGCTAAAAATGTAATATGATTTATCAAAGCAGTGTGATAAAAGTGGTGAACCATGCACTGTGGAGTACCAAAGCATTCCACATCAATGTTGTCTTGAATTTTTGTGGATGCTTTGTGTGGCCCGAGTAATGGCTACATTGTTTGGTGTGATGGGACATAGTCAGGAAATGCTTCATTTGAAATGCCAAGAGCTTTCTTGTTGTGAAGTGTTTAAGGCACAAACTGAGTGAAATATTGCTGTCTCTTCCTACAATCCATGCATTTCTGCATCTGAAGACACTGCCCCTTTAATCGAAACTGTGAGACAAATGGGTTTTCAGACTAAAGGTAAGTATTAATCTTAATATTATAATTTTGTGAATAAATATACCAGTTAAGCGTGAGACGAAACCTACGCAAGCACTTGCATGAAATGGCAAACTAAATGCTTTCCCTGCAAATAAATTCTAGGCTTAAGCAAAGTGTGACAATCTATGCTAATCAAGGTGCAAAATGTGAGATTTTAAATATTTACATTGAAAATATCAAACTACATACTAAAATGATACATTTGATTTTGTGATAGTTTCTAAAGTGTTCTCTCCCACACCACTGACAAATATGCAGACCTAAACTTGTCTCTGTCAGTAACAATATAATATTTACAAATTTGGCATTCGATTTCATCCAATTAAGCTTTTCCTCTTTTGGTTTCCAGTAATACAAACATAGACAGTCTCTTCACAAATAATACATTGATTGTCGAAATATGTGTCTTCAAGTCTAGGTGGCATAGCACTTACAACTGTAAGAAACTATTTGCATATATTCTATAGACTTCTCATAAGGCAACGTTGGAATATTTTTTCGTCCATAACATTCATTTAATGAACAACCGTCAAGGATCTATCCAGAGTCATACTGCTTCGGTAGTTGTGCGCATCGTTGTCCAAGAAGACAAAAAAAACGTTTCAATGTTCGTCATCAACAAACTATATGGCATTTCTGTGTGATTCTGTTGTTGTATAGTCCTTTGCAGGGCCGTGGCTCTGCTTGTGTTCTATGGTAAATCGTTGCACTTAAAATCCCATTGTAAGGTTACCTGGAACCGGTTTTGGTACCAAGGCAAATTTGGTGTGATAACTACAGCTGGTCTCCTGCTGTGTGTTTTTGGTTGCTGGTCAGTGCTGTCTCTGGTCGGTATCTAATCTAGCTATTTTTTTGCTAGCTGGATGCTAGTTGCTAGCTAGTCTTCTTCTGTGTCTTTTGGGGAGCTTGCTAGACACGATTGTCTTGTGTTTTCTAGGTAGCTAGCTAGTAGCTAGCTAGTCGTCTGCTGTGTTTTTCTTTTTGTAGGTACCTAGCCAGCTAGTGGATAGCTGATAGTGGCTAGCTGCTCCATAGCCAGTCTCTGATGTTTCACCAGTGCTCTAGATGAAGGTCCATGGCTGTATTCAGGTTGATGTCTGTAACATCCAGGAACTCTGTGTTGAAGATGCTTGGCCCGGCGGGCGGGACGGAGTTGAACCCCGTAGCCGAGCTCGGGGGTGTCAGGTCCAGCCATTCCATTGTCTCCCACGGCGACTCGCTGAACGTCATGCCGACCATCCCCTGCGCCTCAGCCACGGACGACACTTTGGCGTTGATGGGGTGGATGGCAGATAGAGGCGTTGGCGTTTCCATCAGGTCCCTGTTGGGGAGCAGTTTATCCTGGTGGGGGTGTTGGTGAGGGTGGTGGTGGTGATTGGGGCTGGGGTAGGTCTCTGGTCCATCACCCCCCTCCTCCCCCTCCCCTGCTTCCTCGGCAGCCATCTTGAGAAGGGCGACCTCGCCCCCTCGGCCTAAAGGGCTTCCCAGCAGGGTCTCCAGGTGGCTGTCTGCAATGTGATTGGCTGTGTGGTCATAGTTGAGCTGGGAGGGGGGCAGGTGTTCGTAGTGTCTTTGGTTGAACTTTGGGACAGCTAGGCCGGTGGTTCCGGGGGACACTGTAATGTGAGGCACAACTTTGGTTACAGAGGACCTCTCCCTCGCTTCTCTGGCGTTAGCTGGCATCTCTTGAAGAGAAGAGGATGGGGGGAGGGGAGTCACAGCACAGAGTGTGATTTAATACCCATGTAAGAGGGAAATCTGGAGTTACTTAACTAAGCGGTGATGGATGGTATGTAGGCAGGCAAACTGACTAGTACCTTATGCAGGGGATTGAAGCTAAATTGCTTGCAGTTACAAATCCATTACTCATTCATAACCATGGCAACAACATGCACTGACAACTATATCACCTTCCAATTTCTAAGACAATACATTACAGTGGGGAGAACAAGTATTTGATACACTGCCAATTTTGCAGGTTTTCCTACTTACAAAGCATGTAGAGGTCTGTAATTTTTTATCATAGGTACACTTCAAATGTGAGAGACGGAATCTATAACAAACATCCAGAAAATCACATTGTATGATTTTTAAGTAATTCATTTACATTTTATTGCATGACATAAGTATTTGATACATCAGAAAAGCAGAACTTAATATTTGGTACAGAAACCTTTGTTTGCAATTACAGAGATCATACGTTTCCTGTAGGTCTTGACCAGGTTTGCACACACTGCAGCAGGGATTTTGGCCCACTTCTCCATACAGACCTTCTCCAGATCCTTCAGGTTTCGGGGCTGTCGCTGGGCAATACGGACTTTCAGCTCCCTCCAAAGATGTTCTATTGGGTTCAGGTCTGGAGACTGGCTAGGCCACTCCAGGACCTTGAGATGCTTCTTACGGAGCCACTCCTTAGTTGCCCTGGCTGTGTGTTTTGGGGTTGTTGTCATGCTGGAAGACCCAGCCACGACCCATCTTCAATGCTCTTACTGAGATAAGGAGGTTGTTGGCCAAGATCTCGCGATACATGGCCCCATCCATCCTCCCCTCAATACGGTGCAGTCGTCCTGTCCCCTTTGCAGAAAAGCATCCCCAAAGAATGATGTTTCCACCTCCATGCTTCATGGTTGGGATGGTGTTCTTGGGGTTGTACTCATCCTTCTTCTTCCTCAAACACGGCGAGTGGAGTTTAAACCAAAAAGCTCTATTTTTGTCTCATCAGACCACATGACCTTCTCCCATTCCTCCTCTGGATCATCCAGATGGTCATTGGCAAACTTCAGACGGGCCTGGACATGCGCTGGCTTGAGCAGGGGGACCTTGCGTGCGCTGCAGGATTTTAATCCATGACGGCGTAGTGTGTTACTAATGGTTTTCTTTGAGACTGTGGTCCCAGCTCTCTTCAGGTCATTGACCAGGTCCTGCCGTGTAGTTCTGGGCTGATCCCTCACCTTCCTCATGATCATTGATGCCCCACGAGGTGAGATCTTGCATGGAGCCCCAGACCGAGGGTGATTGACCGTCATCTTGAACTTCTTCCATTTTCTAATAATTGCGCCAACAGTTGTTGCCTTCTCACCAAGCTGCTTGCCTATTG
The DNA here is from genome assembly GCF_020615455.1 of Coregonus clupeaformis. Classification (NCBI taxonomy): domain Eukaryota; kingdom Metazoa; phylum Chordata; class Actinopteri; order Salmoniformes; family Salmonidae; genus Coregonus; species Coregonus clupeaformis. The sequence goes on along the minus strand of NC_059222.1, from coordinate 29,259,234 downwards.
TCCTGTAGCCCATCCCAGCCTTGTGCAGGTCTACAATTTCATCCCTGATGTCCTTACACAGCTCTCTGGTCTTGGCCATTGTGGAGAGGTTGGAGTCTGTTTGATTGAGTGTGTGGACAGGTGTCTTTTATACAGGTAACGAGTTCAAACAGGTGCAGTTAATACAGGTAATGAGTGGAGAACAGGAGGGCTTCTTAAAGAAAAACTAACAGGTCTGTGAGAGCCGGAATTCTTACTTGTTGGTAGGTGATCAAATACTTATGTCATGCAATAAAATGCAAATTAATTACTTAAAAATCATACAATGAGATTTTCTGGATTTTTGTTTTAGAATCTGTCTCTCACAATTGAAGTGTACCTATGATAAAAAATTACAGACCTCTACATGCTTTGTAAGTAGGAAAACCTGCAAAATCGGCAGTGTATCAAATACTTGTTCTCCCCACTGTATATACATCGCACACATCGAGACTGATTCAGAGTCAGTTCACTCACCTCCACTCTCAATGAGCACATCCAAAAGCTCATCCATCTGCTGACTCCTGGTCAGTTGCTAAAAAAAATATAAGAATGTGATTAACAGACTTGTTCCAATACATTCATGCTTTATCAATACTTTACAAAAAATAACAAAAAATAACATCTGAAAAACATATCCCCAGTTTCAGCACCATGTTGGGGATTTTTAATACTATCAATGATAATGTTTCATGATTTTAACATTATGATATTGATATATTTGCTGTCCAATATTATACAATGTTCTACAAGGCACTTGGGGCAACCACAATTCTACATAACACAACCACAAAGCAGTCAGCTCTGAAGAAACCCAGTCAAACTTGGTCAAGGGTGCAAAGTGTGGGATGGATAAAGCAATGGATGGATGAACAAAGAGGTGCAAAGCAGGTGAGAGAGAGAGAGAGAGAGAGAGAGAGAGAGAGAGAGAGAGAGAGAGAGAGAGAGAGAGAGAGAGAGAGAGAGAGAGAGAGAGAGAGAGAGAAGGAAGGAAGGAAGGAAGGAAGGAAAATAGAGGGAAAGTGGGAATCGAAGCGACACCACAGAGGTTACAACAACGAAACAAAAAGCGTTGGCCGGCCATGATCAGGAGCAGAGTTTGGTGTATAATTTAGTTTACCTGCTTGACTGCATCCTCATAGCAAGGGGGCTGTCTAGAGTCGAATGCAGTTGAATCTGAGCTACAGAAGGCCGGGGACGAGACCGGGCACTTTTGGCCAACGTGCCGGGGAGAGGGCAATATAGCCATCTATATGAAAAAATAGGCGAACAATTTTTTATTACTGATTTGAAAATGGAGCTGGAATTTTAGTGTAGTGTGGTAACTTATATGTAAGAAAACCTCTATGCATCCTGATAAAAACAAGATGCTTTAAAAAAAAGTTTGGGCTGTAGAGTTCTTGTGAAATGAGCTAGCTAGCTCATTGGAGAGATCTGCTTGAATTAGAACTGCTAAGTTTTTCTCAAAGGATGGAGTTGTGAAGAGTAGTACCATGAACCTCATGATGGAAGTTTTAGAGAGAAGCAACAAATGAATGGAAAGCAGAAAAATGGTTAAGTGAATGTGATGGTGGATACCCAGTCATGTGACACATAACTATGTTAAACCGCTTCAGTTTAGACAGAATAATAGCTCTTGCCTTCTGCTGCATGTTTCGGTTCTTGCCCTTAGTGTTGACCCTGTGGTTCAGGCCGTTGTCGGCCGAGTTGGGGAACGCTGACTGAAGGCCTCTCTGGTCAGAGGGATAGGCGCAGTTCACAGCCTGTCCACCATTCTTCTGCTGAATCTGTTAGGAGGGAATACATAATTATCATGACCACCGAGCTATCAATCAATAATCGTGTGAATAGAGTCACAACAGACACAATATAAAGAACATTTTAGACCCAACATATAAAGTACATGTACAGTGGCTTGCGAAAGTATTCATCCCCCTTGGCATTTTTCCTATTTTGTTGCCTTACAACCTGGAATTAAAATGGATTTTTTGGGGGGTTTGCATCATCTGATTTACACAACATGCCTACCACTTTAAAGATGCAAAATATATTTTTATTGTGAGACAAACAAGAAATAAGACAAAAAAACAGAAAACTTGAGCGTGCATAACTATTCAACCCCCCCACCCCCCCCCCAATTTTTTTTCCCAATACTTTGTAGAGCCACCTTTTGCAGCAATTACAGCTGCAAGTCTCTTGGGGTATGTCTCTATAAGCTTGGCACATCTAGCCACTGGGATTTTTGCCCATTCTTCAAGGCAAAACTGCTCCAGCTCCTTCAAGTTGGATGGGTTCCGCTGGTGTACAGCAATCTTTAAGTCATACCACAGATTCTCAATTGGATTGAGGTCTGGGCTTTTACTAGGCCATTCCAAGAAATTTAAATGTTTCCCCTTAAACCACTCAAGTGTTGCTTTAGCAGTATGCTTAGGGTCATTGTCCTGCTGGAAGGTGAACCTCCATCCCAGTCTGAAATCTCTGGAAGACTGAAACAGGTTTCCCTCAAGAATTTCCCTGTATTTAGTGCCATCCATCATTCCTTCAATTCTGACCAGTTTCCCAGTCCCTGCCGATGAAAAACATCCCCACAGCATGATGCTGCCACCACCATGCTTCACTGTGGGGATGGTGTTCTCAGGGTGATGAGAGATGTTGGGTTTGCGCCAGACATAGCGTTTTCCTTGATGGCCCAAAAACTCAATTTTAGTCTCATCTGACCAGAATACCTTCTTCCATATGTTTGGGGAGTTTCCCACATGCCAAACGTGTTTGCTTATTTTTTTATTTAAGAAATGGCTTTTTTCTGGCCACTCTTCCGTGTAGGGCTTAAAGCGGTCCTATGGGCAGATACTCCAATCTCCCTGTGGAGCTTTGCAGCTCCTTCAGGGTTATCTTTTGTCTCTTTGTTGCCTCTCTGATTAATGCCCTCCTTGCCTGGTCCGTGAGTTTTGGTGGGCGGCCCTCTCTTGGCAGGTTTGTTGTGGTGCCATATTCTTTCCATTTTTTTATAATGGATTTAATGGTGCTCCGTGGGATGTTCAAAGTTTCTGATATTTTTTTATAAACCAACCCTGATCTGTACTTCTCCACAACTTTGTCCCTGACCTGTTTGGAGAGCTCCTTGGTCTTCATGGTGCCGCTTGCTTGGTGGTGCCCCTTGTTTAGTGGTGTTGCAGACTCTGGGGCCTTTCAGAACAGGTGTATATATACTGAGATCATGTGACAGATCATGTGATTGCACACAAGTGGACTTTATTTAACTAATTATGTGACTTCTGAAGGTAATTGGTTGCACCAGATCTTATTTAGGGGCTTCATAGCAAAGGGGGTGAATACATATGCACGCAACACTTTTCCGTAATTTATTTTTTGGAATTTTTTGAAACAAGTTATTATTTTCATTTCACTTCACCAATTTTGACTATTTTGTGTATGTCCATTACATGAAATCCAAATAAAAATCAATTTAAATGTCAGGTTGTAATGCAACAAAATAGGAAAAACGGCAAGGGGGATGAATACTTTTGCAAGGCACTGTAGACCATTATGTCTTGTAACGTTCTGCCTTAGGCCTACCTGCATGTTGCGGGGCCTGGTGCTGGCCTGGTTGAGGGGATGGCTACACCCGTCTCTGCCCAGCGGCAGTGATAGCAGGTAGGGGTTGTTGGGAGAGGAAGGCTGGGAGCTACTGGAGGTCTTGGCGATGGGCGAGTCTTGAGGAGAGCACTGGGGGCTGAGGAAGGCAGACATGCCTGAGGGACTTCCAGAGGAGGGGACTGAGTCCAGGCATCGTTGCCCACCAGGGCCCCCCATATTGGGCAGGGAGGCACCGCAGTGGCCCATCCCCTCCATGCAGCTTCCTGGAGGACTCTTCAGGTGCTTGGGGGAGGAGAGGGGGCAGCTGGAGGAGAGGGACATGGGCTCCTGTTTGACAGTCACCCCAAAGAAGTGCTGCCCCATCAGCGAGGGGGATTGCTGGAGGTGCAGGTGGTGGGGCTGGGATGGATCCAGGATGCCCTCATGTGTGGCGCCATGGCAACGCTTCCTCTTGTGCAGCTGCATCTTGAGCTCCTCCACCTATTGCGAAACAGGGTGTTAACAGTACGTAAGCTTAGTCTTGAATGGCCCTTTAAGGACAATAACATTTTATTGAATTGAACAGTGCGGTTACCCACCTGTCTCTGTTCCTGGTGCAGCTTCCACGTCAGCTCCTCGATCACTTTTTGTTTCTCCACCAACATCTTATCCTTCTCTTCCTCCAGTCCCTCCATCCCTCCACTTTCCCCTCCCCGTAGTCCTGTCCCACTCAGACCTCCTCCCCCCAGGCCTTCTTCAGCGCTGAGCTGGGCTGGGGACGGCTGGAGGCCAAACTGTGGAGGGGAGGACATGGGCACGTCGCTGAAGCTGTCTGGGAGCGAGCCACTACGGGAGATGTCTGAGGAAGCGGGGGAGATGGGTGGGGTGGAGGAGGTGCTGGGGTAGGGGTAATACCCCCCTTGGGAGAGGGCGCTGGAGGAGGAGGGGGACTGGTAGGAGGACAGGGACCCTGTGGGGGTGACAGGGAAGGTGACCGTGGTGACGTCATTGGAGCCAGAATGGGAGGGGCTTGAGGTGGGGTCCTTAAAGGGGCGGAGTCTCTCGATGAGGGCCGTCTTGGTGCCTGAGACGGGCATGCCCCGGATACGAAGCTGCTGCCTGAGCTCTGACACCTGTAAGATGGAGGGAGAGAGAGAGAGAGATAGCGAGGGATAGAGGGGTAGAGGAAAGCCATTAGATGCTTGCATTTTTTAAATCTTATACTTACAGTATGTGAGTTATTTTTACAGCCCGTACTAAGGAATATATCCCTCACTTTACGGACGGAGAGTACCTACCTTCAGGTCATCCAGGTTAGCTGGCAGAGGACCAGGTTTGACTGGTGAGATGCTGGTTTGACCAGAGTATGTGGTCTTAACTCGAGACGAGGAGCTACTGTTGATCGTGTTAGTAGTAACACTGGAGCTACCCACCGTCAGCTGCTCACTGCATTGTCTAACGATTGGAAAACATTCGATTTTTGTGAGATAAAGACCACAAAAGACAATATTAAGGAACATTTCTCAACATTTTGTACATTGAAGGCCAGATCGGAGACATGGGGTACTCACTTCTGGGCTTGGACTGGCTGGTGCAAGGGCTGGTAGCTGAAACTAGGCTGCCGTTGATGTGCATGGGCCTGTGTGTGTTGGGAGTGTGTATGCTGGGTGTGTGAGTGTGTGTGTGCGTGTTTCTGCTGGCTGAGGATCTGCAGCTGTAGGAAGAGCTGTTGTTGCTGCAGGAGCCTGGCGTAGGCTGAGTCCATGGGAGGGGGGGACTTCTCAGCCTTCTGGTCTGGAGGGATGTACTGGTGGTACTTCAGCTTCTTCACCTTGGGCTTCACGTCTTTGGGCTTCTTGTGGCGGTTCTTGTCCGATGTCTTGGACTGTAGAATCAATGGGAGAAATAGTGAGAACATACAATATATGCAATACAAGCTGATGTTCTCTTATGGGATGCATCTTCTTGGCTAAAGTGTTTGTTCCTACCTTGACTATGGCAGGGACAGGTATGGGTGGGGTTGCAGACAGCCCATTGTTAGCCGCAGACAAGCCATCGTCCTTGCTCTGATCAGACGGGTCCCTGTTCTGACACCCCTGGAACACAAAGGCAGACTGGGAGTCAGTAGAAAAATATGAATGCAGGAAATGTCAACTACATTCACTGGTTGGCTAACCATAAAACAACAACATGAATTCAAAGAAAACCTAAATTAATTGATTTATTTAAAAAAAAGTGTATATTTGAAAATAGGAATTAGGTACTAAATCCAAGCTGACTTTTGGTAAACACTTAAAATAGAAAACGGTTTATGGCAGAAGCTTCCAGTGACCGTTTGGAATGATGTCATCATTTCTGTCCACACAGTGAGGGGAGAGTGGTGCAGAATGCAGGAAGTCACTGAGATGATAAAACACAGGAAGCAGTAGCGTTCAGCATACTGTGTCTGTGTGAGACAGACTGGCATGGAGGAATGTGACACGTGCCAAAGAGCAGTCACACGTTCCAACGGTCACTAGAGAACCCAGGGGAGGACGCTGTAGTTCTCCCAGCCATCACAAGATGGCGGACTTAACCTAGCTCCCTGCTTGAAATGACTCAATACCACATAACTGACTGGGATATGTTTGTGAAGGCATAGGGGAGACTTTGGTGCACCTATTGTTCATAGTGTGTGGATAATTTATGTTATGATACATTATCAAGAGGGAGGAGGACAATGAGGAGATGGGCAGGAAGAAGAGGGAGTAGGTGATGGAGGGGAAATGAGAGGATGATGGGCCTATTTGGGGCTGGTAAGGAGAGAGGTAAGAAGGAGGAGGAGGAGTATTACCTGTATAGGGCTAGTGAGGGCTGGTGATGAGGAGGAGGAGGGGGTGCTGCCCATGGCCTCAGAGGAGGGGCATGCGGACCCCTGGGACTCGTCACTGTGGTGTTGCTCTGGAGACAGACTGTCACTGCTGCTGTCCTCCTCGAACGCATACGAGTCCTCCTGCTTAGGAAACTTCCCATGGTTCACTGGAGACAGAGAGAGAGAGAGAGAGAGAGAGAGAGAGGGAGGGAGAAAGAGAGAGGAGGGAGAGAGAGAGGAGGGAGCGACAGGGATGGAGAGAGGGAGGGGATGAGAACTTGATGTGGTTCACTACAGAGAACCACACAGGAGGCAGTTTAATCACACACAGAGAGACAGAGGACTGAAACCTGACACACCACAAGATACTGACAAAGAGGGTTTAGAATCTTTAAATATTTCCAGAGGTTCAAACATAACATTCCTTGGACTTTTGCAGGGTGGTGTATTAGTGAGAGAGATGTGAATGTTTGTCTCTGTATTAATGTGTGTCTCTGTATGAATGTGTGTGTACAGTATGTGGCTGTCTGAGTACTGCCTACGTGTGACACCACTGCACGGTGCTCTGTACAACGCAGTCCATATCTGTTCCATTGTATAACATCAGTATTCACACACTGCTCTTCTGTCACTGTCACCTAGTCCAACACTTAGCCCTGAGGTGCTACTCAACAGTGGGCAGAGATTGACATGGCCACTTTACAGTGAACACAGCCCTGATTGGCTGAAGTGATAGTGGACAGAGCCTTGATTGGTTTAGCTGTTAGAGGCTGTGCTATCTGGAGGAGCAGAGCCTGAGGTTAACAAAGGGACAGAGCCAGGAGAGGAGAGGAGTGGTAATGTGTGTGCGCGTGCCGGTGACTCTCTTTTAGAATGAGAACATGTGACCTTCCAAGAGCAGACCCTGGTTTCAATCACACCATCAGCCCTCTGGGCCTGCACACACAGCCCTGGGTGTTATCTCTCTCTCTCTCTCTCTCTCTCTCTCTCTCTCTCTCTCTCTCTCTCTCTCTCTCTCTCTCTCTAACTAATCACATCCTGAGTTCCTCCACATAACATTTCTCTATCAGCAAGGACTTCAACTGAAACTGGATGTTTTGAAGTGTCAGAGATCTAATATTTTCAAAGATGATAAAGAAATGGAAGAGGTAATCGCATCCGTGATATATAAGGTTTGTGTGTGTGAGGGGGGTGAAGGGGAGGTGGCAGACAGCTGAACAACAGCCTTGTCCAATCAGATACCTTCGTAGGTGACTCACTGGAGCCATATAAATCAGACAGAGTTAAAACACAGAAGCGGGGGAGGGACACACACACACACACACACACACACACACACTCCTCTTCAGAGAAAGGTGGACCCAAATACAGCTGCTGTTTGTCTCAATAAGCATCCTCCCTGTTCGTAGGGAGGTAGAGTAAACCTCGCCGCTCCAGCCTCGTGTTGACCTTACGCAATATGTTTACTGAAGAGCCCGAGGAGGAAAACATAAAACCAGCATATACAAAAACCCTGGCTGGACAGCGAGCCAGTCATGATATAGAGGGGAGGACTAACATACTTTGGGTTAAGGGATCCTTATTTGTTTCCAAAATGGGTTTTCCAGCTAGTATAGAAAATAGTACGCTTTTATAGTGTGCTATGGTTGCCACATATTTTCAATAGGGAAACTATGATGTTGCAAAATATACCACCAACTCTATGGAAAGCTGCAATTCAATACATGCTGTCGGTTGCTTGGGGTTCACACTAAACTTAAAAGGCCCAATGCAGCCACTTTTATATACTGAAGAAAAATATAAATAAAACATGTAAGGTGTTGGTCCCATGTTTCATAAGCTGAAATAAAAGACCCCAGCAATTTTCCATATGCACAAAATGCTTCTTTCTCTCAAATGTTGTGCACAAATGTGTTTATATCCCACATTTTAGAGAGCATTTCTCCTTTGCCAAGATAACCCATCCACCTGACAGGTGTGGAATATCAAGAAGCTGATTAAACAACATGACATTACACAGGTGCACCTTGTGCTGGGGACAATAAAGGCCACTCTAAAATGTGCAGTTTTGTCAAACAACACAATGCCACAGATGTCTCAAGTTTTGAGGGAGCGTGCAATCGGCATGCTGACTTCAGGAATGTCCACCAGAGCTGTGGCCAGAGAATTTAATGTTCATTTATTTATCTTCCATAAACCGCCTCCAACGTTGTATTAGAGAATTTGGCAGTACGTCCAACCGGCCTCACAGCCACAGACCACATGTAACCATGCCAGCCCAGGACCTCCACATCCGGCTTCTTCACCAGCCACCCAGATAACTGCTGATGAAACTGTGGGTTTGCACAACCGAAGAATTTCTGCACAAACTGTCAGAAACCATCTCAGGGAAGCTCATCTGCGTGATCGTCGTCCTCACCACGGACTTGATTTGACTGCAGTTCGGCGTCGTAACCGACTTCAGTGGGCAAATGCTGACCTTCGATGGCCACTGGCACGCTGGAGAAGTGTGCTCTTCAAGGATGAATACCGGTTTCAACTGTACCGGGCAGATAGCAGACGGTGTGAATGGCGTCGTGTGAGCGAGTGGTTTGCTGATGTCAACGTTGTGAACTGAGTGCCCCATTGTGGCTGTGGGGTTATGGTATGGGCAGGCATAAGCTACGGACAACAAACACAATTGCATTTTATCAATTGCAAGTTGAATGCACAGAGATACCGTGACGAGATCCTGAGGATCATTGTCGTGCCATTCATCCGCCTCCATCACCTCATGTTTCAGCATGATAATGCACAGCCCCATATCGCAAGGATCTGTACACGATTGTACACGATCTAAGCTGGAAGCTGAAAATGTCCTAGTTCTTCCATGGCCTGCATACTCACCAGACATGTCACCCATTGAGCATGTTTGGGATGCTCTGGATCGACCTGTACGACAGCGTGTTCCAGTTCCCGCCAATATCCAGCAACTTCGCACAGCCATTGAAGAGGAGTGGGACAACATTCCACAGGCCACAATCAACAGTCTGATAAACTCTATGTGAAGAAGAAGTGTTGCGCTGCATGAGGCAAATGGTGGTCACACCAGATACTGACTGGTTTTCTGATCCACGCCCCTACCTTTTTTTTTCTAAGGTATCTGTGACCAACAGATGCATAGCTGAATTCCCAGTCAAGTGAAATCCATAGATTAGGCCCTAATTTATTTATTTCAATTGACTGATTTCCTTATATGAACTGTAACTCAGTAAAACCTTTGAAATTATTGCATGTTGCATTTATATTTTTGTTCAGTGTATCAATATCAAATCATTTCTGGGTAACAATTAAGTACTTTACTGCTATATATAGAGAGAGAAGTGAGAGAGAGAAGTGAGATGTTTGTTTCTTTTTGACAATTTTTGATAAAAAAAAAGAATATATATATATATATTATATTTTTTTAATCAGAAATTGTCAAAAAGAAACAAACATTTCTCCAGCAAGCATTTTGCTAGGACTGTCTGGGAGTGGTCTGTGAGGGGCCTAATTGGACCAGCCTAATGGGTGGAATATGTAACCTGAGGGGCCTGATTGGACCAGCCTAATGCGAGGGATATGTAACCTGAAAACTAGCTGTTATTGGCAGAGGTTTGAAACTCAATTTGTTATTGTCTATTAACTTAGGGGTTCTCAAACGTTTTGGGGCTGGGGACCCCTTTTGTGATAGCAAATTCATCAGGGATCCCCTCATAATCAGAACACAACTTGAGTGAGAAAAAAATATATATATATATATACAAAGAGTTTTACTATGACTTTGGCAGTGCATGGCCGAACGAACCAAGTCTCGGGCCCTGGGAAGAATCATTTTAAAAGCCCGCCTCTTGGCATCGAAGAGAAAATTGTGCAGTTCAAGGTAATTTCCTACAATTCTACACATTTTGTCAAGGGGCAGAGGGATTTTGCTGTTGTTGCAGCTTTAAAGCTAATAACCTGCAATTATACAAAATGTGCCATAAGGCAGAGAGAAAACATTGCAGTTTTAAAGCTTTAAAGCTTGGGTTTGATTCCCACGGGAGACCAGTACGAAAACGTTCCAAAAAAATTATACACTCACAACTGTAAGTCGCTCTTGATAAGAGCGTCTGATAAATGATGTAAATGTAATGAATGTATGTTTTAAAAAATGGGGGGAATAGAAAAAGTATTGAGTAAATTGATAATTGGTGGAGTGGATACTAATATCCCTGTGAGCCTCCCAGGACCATGTTACCCAGCGTTAAGAACATAAATTGTAGATGAATAATATTACATTGTATTGTATTGTATTACACCCTATAAACTTATTCCAGGGATCCCTTGTCCAAAATGTGTTTAATCTGTTGTTGCTATTAATATTCATTAAAAATATATATATACACTACCAGTCAAAGTTTGGACACACCTACTCATTCTATTTTACCAAGAAGGAGAGTGATGGAGTGCTGCATCAGGTGACCTGGCCTCCACAATCCCACGACCTCAACCCAATTGAGATGGTTTGGGATGAGTCGGACGGCAGAGTGAAGGAAAAGCAGCCAACAAGTGCTCAGCATATGTGGGAACTCCTTCAAGACTGTTGGAAAAGCATTCCAGGTGAAGCTGGTTGAGAGAATGCCAAGAGTGTGCAAAGCTGTCATCAAGGCAAAGAGTGGCTATTTGAAGAATCTCAAATATAAAATATATTTTGATTAGTTTAACACATTTATGGTTACTACATAATTCCATATGTGTTATTTCATTGTTTTGATGTCTTCACTATTTTTCTACAATGTAAAATGTTTTTAAAATAAAGAAAAACCCTTGAATGAGTAGGTGTGTCCAAACTTTTGACTGGTACTGTATATATATGTAAAAAAATTAATAATCTTTCAGCACCCCTGTATTAACTTGCTAACACTTTACTTGACACCCAGCGTCATAACACGTTATGACACGGTCCTAACCATGTCATAACAGCTGACATGACTTGTCATAACCTGTCATATATGGTCATAACACTGTCATGACCCATATATTTACACCTGTTGTGACATATATTCTGTTATTTTATGGCTGGTTATGACACCTACATAAGAGTGTCAAACCCCACATTTATCAAATGTGTTTTTTCCCTGCCAAGAAATGTCCTTTCGTTTGAAAGTTTGTTTCTTAATTCCTTTGTTGTTGTTGTAATGAATCTTTACAATCATGTTTTTTTTCTCATCATTTTTAAATCACTAGTAGAAAATACATTATGACCATCCTGTGTCACTTTACTTGGACTAAGAAAATGCACTTTATGACACTGTCAAGAAGCATTAGGATCATCCTGTGTCACTTTACTTGGACTAAGAAAATAAACTTTATGACGCTGTCAAGAAGCATTATCACCATCATAATCATATAAGCCAGATAGGCCTATCACGTACATGCCCTTATGTCAGTCATCAGTCACAAAGAGGGTGTTTTGTCTTGCTCCTGAAATCTCCTCCAGCATTCATCCCAGTCATCAGCAACAGAGCATTTGGGTAGGTGTAGGTATGACATCAATGTGTGCACAATTACAATGATAATTTAATATGTCCAATTTCAAAAAATTTTATATAAAATAAACATACTGTTGACAAGTAGGCTATGGTGTAATTGAATGTTCTGCCTTGTGTGGTAGGTTCCGTGGGTATTCACACTCTTATGTAGGTGTCACAACAGGTCTAAATATGTGTCATGACAGTGTTTTGACCATATTATGACAGGTTATGACCATGCCATAAGGTGTTATGACTCTGGGTATCAAGTAAAGTGTTACCATTAACTTATACTGCCTGGTGATGACGCCAGGCAGGCCAAAACTCCCTCCCACCAAAACAGGCTGACATTTCAGGCAGTCTTTTCAAAAGCTCTTACACTAAAACGGCATTATCATAAATTTCACAATTTCACAGTATTATTCCAACCTCATGTTGTGAAATATATACTGAGTGTACAAAACATTAAGGACACCTGCTCTTTCCATGACAGACTGACCAGGTAAACCAGGTGAAAGCTATGATCCCTTATTGATGTCACTTGTTAAATCCACTTCAATCAGTGTAGATGAAGGGGAGGAGATTTTAAGCCTTGAGACAATTAAGACATGGATTGTGTATGTGTTCCATTCAGAGGATGAATGGGCAAGACAAAATATGTAAGTGCCTTTGAACAGGGTATGGTAGTAGGTGCCAGGAGCACCAGTTTGTGTCAAGAACTGCAACAGTGCTGAGTTTTTCACAGTCAACAGTTTCCCGTGTGTGTCAAGAATGGTCCACCACCCAAAGGACATCCAGCCAACTTGACACAACTGTGGGAAGCATTGGCGTCAACATGGGCCAGCACCCCTGTGGAACGCTTTTGACACCTTGTAGAGTCCATGCCCCGACGAATTGAGGCTGTTCTGAGGGCTAAAGGGGTGGGGGTTCAACTCAATATTACGAAGGTGTCCTTAATGTTTTGTACACTCACACACAGGAAATCACGGTTTTGACTGCACTTGGCCTTTAAAAGGTTGACTACTTTTAGTCTGTGTCCATCGGTTAGTTTTTCACCGCAGCTGTATAGCCTCATCTCCAGGTCACTAAAGAGTTAAAACACACCCTTTTCAAACTCAAAAACAAATTTAAAACCAAACTCACACGTTTATGTGTCAAAAATCACACACCGGTGCTTGTGAGTCACACACGTCAAGATACAGGCAGATAGGTGTTACGTGCAAAGGGCATCCGATCCCTCAGTGATACCTGTCATGGCGGCTGCCTGTCTGAAGGCAGCAGAGTCTAGGGGAATTATATTCTTGTGCACCAGCTCCATGGGGCCAGGTCTCAGGGCCAGTTTGTCATTGAGGTCGTCTGCCAGGCGGGCTCTCTTCAGCCTCAGCTGAGCCTCCACAGACGATACGTCCCCTGCCGAGTCTAAATGTACACAGCAAGCAAAACCACACTATTAACTCCCTTGACTATTAACGTTTTTGTATATGAGTTGATTAAGGCCAGTAGGGCTCGCTCCTCATCTGAATCTCCAGATGCGAAACATCCACAGATGACTTATACAGTGGGGAAAAAAAGTATTTAGTCAGCCACCAATTGTGCAAGTTCTCCCACTTAAAAAGATGAGAGAGGCCTGTAATTTTCATCATAGGTACACGTCAACTATGACAGACAAAATGAGGAAAAAAAATCCAGAAAATCACATTGTAGGATTTTTTATGAATTTATTTGCAAATTATGGTGGAAAATAAGTATTTGGTCAATAACAAAAGTTTCTCAATACTTTGTTATATACCCTTTGTTGGCAATGACACAGGTTAAACATTTTCTGTAAGGTTTTCACACACTGTTGCTGGTATTTGGGCCCATTCCTCCATGCAGATCTCCTCTAGAGCAGTGATGTTTTGGGGCTGTTGCTGGGCAACACATACTTTCAACTCCCTCCAAAGATTTTCTATGGGGTTGAGATCTGGAGACTGGCTAGGCCACTCCAGGACCTTGAAATGCTTCTTACGAAGCCACTCCTTCGTTGCCCGGGCGGTGTGTTTGGGATCATTGTCATGCTGAAAGACCCAGCCACCTTTCATCTTCAATGCCCTTGCTGATGGAAGGAGGTTTTCACTCAAAATCTCACAATACATGGCCCCATTCATTCTTTCCTTTACACGGATCAGTCGTCCTGGTCCCTTTGCAGAAAAACAGCCCCAAAGAATGATGTTTCCACCCCCATGCTTCACAGTAGGTATGGTGTTCTTTGGATGCAACTCAGTATTCTTTGTCCTCCAAACACGACGAGTTGAGTTTTTACCAAAAAGTTATATTTTGGTTTCATCTGACCATATGACATTCTCCCAATCCTCTTCTGGATCATCCAAATGCACTCTAGCAAACTTCAGACGGGCCTGGACATGTACTGGCTTAAGCAGGGGGACACGTCTGGCACTGCAAGATTTGATTCCCTGGCGGCGTAGTGTGTTACTGATGGTAGGCTTTGTTACTTTGGTCCCAGCTCTCTGCAGGTCATTCACTAGGTCCCCCTGTGTGGTTCTGGGATTTTTGCTCACCGTTCTTGTAATCATTTTGACCCCACGGGGTGAGATCTTGCGTGGAGCCCCTGATCGAGGGAGATTATCAGTGGTCTTGTATGTCTTCCATTTCCTAATAATTGCTCCCACAGTTGATTTCTTCAAACCAAGCTGCTTACCTATTGCAGATTCAGTCTTCCCAGCCTGGTGCAGGTCTACAATTTTGTTTCTGGTGTCTTTTGACAGCTCTTTGGTCTTGGCCATAGTGGAGTTTGGAGTGTGACTGTTTGAGGTTGTGGACAGGTGTCTTTTATACTGATAACAAGTTCAAACATTTGCCATTAATACAGGTAACGAGTGGAGGACAAAGGAGCCTCTTAAAGAATAAGTTACAGGTCTGTGAGAGCCAGAAATCTTGCTTGTTTGTAGGTGACCAAATACTTATTTTCCACCATCATTTGCAAATAAATTCATTAAAAATCCTACAATGTGATTTTCTGGATATTTTTTTCTCAATTTGTATGTCATAGGTGACGTGTACCTATGATGAATATTACAGGCCTCTCTCATCTTTTTAAGTGGAAGAACTTGCACAATTGGTGGCTGACTAAATACTTTTTTTCCCCACTGTACGTTTCCTGGTCCGAGCCCTGTACCAAGCAGCTCTCCCAAAATTGCAGCCGTAATGCCTAAGTGTCAGAGCTGGTGAGCTGGCTGGTGCCAGGTGCTCATAAAAGGTCTACATCTATATGGTTGAATCCTTTTTCTCCTCTCATGGAAGGCAGACAGACTTCCTCCACTGGATAAATAAATGGGTTAGAGATAATTAAAATGGATACTGTGATATGGGTAAGACTGCCTTGCACACACACTGCCCATTAATCCTATACAAATAATCCTGGGTTGGGTTGGCCCAATATCCATGCTTCTTTTAGGATGGATAACCTGCTGATGAGCTGTAGCCTGAGCTAGCTTGATTAATCAGCTGAGAGAAATAGTAACAGCACTTATTTGGTCAAATCTTTCATCGATGGCTGAAATCTAGACTATGTGATGGGAAACGAATGAATTGAATGATATTAAGCATATTTAATTGGCTCCTTTTAAGAACTATTGCTGTCTCATTAAGTCGCTTACATCTGTTGAACAAAAGCATCATAATTTTGTACAGACTACAAATTATAGCTACATCTAGATAGTCCAGAGTATTGCTACTGGTTACGATCACTGATCAAGATCATTTCCAAATATAGCAACTACTGGACTACTTAAAAAAAAAAAAAAAAAGAGTTAATGATCTTCATGAGTGAATATCCAAATACATGCCTAAAAGACAAAAAGTGAAGAAAGAAAGGAACACAGCAAAATTCGATCGGTAAATTGAACACTGTGGGTGTTAAATCTAACACTTTTGAAGTGTTTATATGAGAACTACCAGAAAGTATTGAATTTACACTTTTCAAAGTGTTTACCTTTTAACACCGATACTTTCCAACACCAGTGGCATTAAAATGGAACACTAACTCAGTGTTAAAGGTACACAGTTATGGGTTTCACTAATCCCTTGTATTTAACACTTTAGAATTCGATTTTTACACTAGGTCAGTGTTAAAGGTACATCAGCCGCGTAGGTACGGGCCCGGGCCCACCCAATCAAATTGAGCAAAAAATAATATTATAATAATATTTTTTTCTGCTCTCTTCTTGTCAGTGTTCCAAATAGGCAGAGGTGGGTAGTAACACGTTACAAGTAATGCGTTACATGTACTTAAGTAAATTTGTGCTTGTAATGGCACAACCGAGGGGGAGGAGAATGGGCCAGCCAAGAAAAGAAAAGACCCTTCAAAGTGTAAAGGAGCGGTTCGGAAGAGAAGGAGAATGGAGGGGAAATCCTACCTTAGCAGGAAAAAGATGATTGAGTTGACTATGGCAATTGATATTTGCACTATTTGATTATTTATTACTTACATGATTCTTACCTGAATACCTACCTTGATGTTTAATTCCATGCTGAAATGTGTCTGATTTGCATACTAGCAACATGATTGATAGTGACATTTCGATGTTGTTTGACTGTTGTAACACCTACCTGATCCTCCTTGATCCTTCATTCTGAGTAGAAAATGTAACATCACACTTGGTGTAAATCTTTTTAGTACGCATTCACCATCACATGTACTTGAAATTATATTGTGAAATAAATGTTCATTAATGATATTGAAATGTTGAAATTATTCCAAACTCTCGAGTACCATTTACCTTTCTATGAAATTGAACACATTGATTCAGTAAATATTAAGTAATCTTTGAAAAGCACCATCATTGAAACTGTACAGCCTATGGACTTTGTTTTATGTTAGTCTTCATTGGAGACTACCTGTGCTGGAGGACATCTGCAATTTAGCATTTTTATAAGGATCCCCATTAGCTGCTGCTAATGCAGCCGCTACTCTTCCTGGGGTCCACAAGATGTTGCTGGCTTAAATAATAGTTTAATGTGAAATCAATTGCACTAAGTTGTTATTCTTTTTGTTTGCTGTCACAGTTTACCAGGTGTAAAAAATATCCAAACTAAATTTGTAACTAGTACTTACACTATATATACACAAAAGTATGTGGACATGCCTTCAAATTAGTGGATTCGGCTATTTCAGCCACACCCGCTGCTGACAGGTGTATAAAATCGAGCACACAGCCATGCAATCTCCATACTAAACATTGTCAGTAGAAAGGCCTTACTGAAGAGCTCAGTGACTTTCAATGTGGCACCGTCATAGGATGCCACCTTTCCAGCAAGTCAGTTTGTGAAATTTATGCCCTGCTAGAGCTGCCCCGGTCAACTGTAAGTGCTGTTATTGTGAAATGGAAATGTCTAGGAGCAACAACGGCTCAGCCGCGAAGTGGTAGGCCACACAAGCTCACAGAACGGGACTGCGAGTGCTGAAGCGTGTAAAAATTGTCTGTCCTCGGTTGCAACACTTACTACCGAGTTCCAAACTGCCTCAGGAAGCAACGTCTGCACAAGAACTGTAAGTGCAAGAACTGTATGCACACATGACCTCATGTGTTCTCGCATACCCCGAGAGCATCTGGTCAGCGGGGTGGTGGCACAGGAATCCTCATCTCTCCCAAGTTGACATTCTCTCTTTTTCCGCTGACCCATCTGTCTATTTCCTCATTTGAATTCCATGCTGTCACAGTCACTAGCCCATTCAAGCTTAACATCCTTATCATTTATCGCCCTCCAGGTTCCCTTGGAGAGTTTATCAATGAGCTTGACGCCTTGATAAGTTCCTTTCCTGAGGATGGTTCACCCCTCACAGTTCTGGGTGACTTTAACCTCCCTACGTCTACCTTTGACTCATTTCTCTCTGCCTCCTTCTTTCCACTCCTCTCCACTTTTGACCTCACCCTCTCACCGTCCCCCCCTACTCACAAGGCAGGCAATACGCTTAACCTCATCTTTACTAGATGCTGTTCTTCTACTAATCTCACTGCAACTCCCCTCCATGTCTCCGACCACTACTTTGTATCCTTTTCTCTCTCGCTCTCCTCCAACACTACTCACTCTGCCTCTACTCAGATGGTAATGCGCTGTCGCAACCTTCTCTCTCTCCCGCTACTCTCTCCTCTTCCATCCTATCATCTCTTCCCTCTGCTCAATCCTTCTCCCTCCAATCTCCTGATTCTGCCTCCTCAACCCTCCTCTCCTCCCTTTCTGCATCCTTTGACTCTCTATGTCCCCTATCCTCCCGGCCGGCTCGGTCCTCCCCTCCTGCTCCGTGGCTTGACGACTCATTGCGAGCTCACAGAACAGGGCTCCGGGCAGCCGAGCGGAAATGGAGGAAAACTAGACTCCCTGCGGACCTGGCATCTTTTCACTCCCTCCTCTCTACATTTTCTTCCTCTGTTTCTGCTGCTAAAGCCACTTTCTACCACTCTAAATTCCAAGCATCTGCCTCTTACCCTAGGAAGCTCTTTGCCACCTTCTCCTCCCTGCTGAATCCTCCTCCCCCCTCCCCCCTCCTCCCTCTCTGTGGATGACTTCGTCAACCATTTTGAAAAGAAGGTTGACGACATCCGATCCTCGTTTGTTAAGTCAAATGACACTGCTGGTCCTGCTCACACTGCCCTACCCTATGCTTTGACTTCTTTCTCCCCTCTCTCTCCAGATGAAATCTTGCGACTTGTGATGGCCGGCCGCCCAACAACCTGCGCGCTTGACCCTATCCCCTCCTCTCTTCTCCAGACCATTTCCAGAGACCTTCTCCCTTACCTCACCTCGCTCATCAACTCATCCTTGACCGCTGGCTATGTCCCTTCCGTCTTCAAGAGAGCGAGAGTTGCACCCCTTCTCAAAAAACCTACACTCGATCCCTCCGATGTCAACAACTACAGACCAGTATCCCTTCATTCTTTTCTCTCCAAAACTCTTGAGCGTGCCGTCTTTAGCCAACTCTCTTGCTATCTCTCTCAGAATGACCTTCTTGATCCAAACCAGTCAGGTTTCAAGACTGGTCATTCAACTGAGACTGCTCTTCTCTGTGTCACGGAGGCTCTCCGCACTGCTAAAGCTAACTCTCTCTCCTCTGCTCTTGTCCTTCTAGACCTGTCTGCTGCCTTTGATACTGTGAACCATCAGATCCTCCTCTCCACCCTCTCCGAGTTGGGCATCTCCGGCGCGGCTCACTCCTGGATTGCGTCCTACATGACAGGTCGCTCCTAACAAGTGGCGTGGCGAGAATCTGTCTCCGCACCACGTGCTCTCACCACTGGTGTCCCCCAGGGCTCAATTCTAGGCCCTCTCCTATTCTCGCTATACACCAAGTCACTTGGCTCTGTCATATCCTCACATGGCCTCTCCTATCATTGCTACGCAGACGACACACAACTAATCTTCTCCTTTCCCCCTTCTGATAACCAGGTGGCGAATCGCATCTCTGCATGTCTGGTAGACATATCAGTGTGGATGACAGATCACCACCTCAAGCTGAACCTCGGCAAGACGGAGCTGCTCTTCCTCCCGGGGAAGGACTGCCCGTTCCATGATCTCGCCATCACGGTTGACAACTCTGTTGTGTCCTCCTTCCAGAGTGCAAAGAGCCTTGGCGTGACCCTGGACAACACCCTGTCGTTCTCCACTAACATCAAGGCGGTGACCCGATCCTGTAGGTTCATGCTCTACAACATTCGGAGAGTACGACCCTGCCTTACACAGGAAGCGGCAGAGGTCCTAATCCAGGCACTTGTCATCTCCCGTCTGGATTACTTCAACTCGCTGTTGGCTGGGCTCCCTGCCTGTGCCATTAAACCCCTACAACTCATCCAGAATGCCGCAGCCCGTCTGGTGTTCAACCTTCCCAAGTTCTCTCACGTCACCCCGCTCCTCCGCACACTCCACTGGCTTCCAGTTGAAGCTCGCATCTGCTACAAGACCATGGTGCTTGCCTACGGCGCTGTGAGGGGAACGGCACCTCCGTACCTTCAGGCTCTGATCAGTCCCTACACCCAAACGAGGGCATTGCGTTCATCCACCTCTGGCCTGCTGGCCCCCCTACCTCTGCGGAAGCACAGTTCCCGCTCAGCCCAGTCAAAACTGTTCGCTGTTCTGGCACCCCAATGGTGGAACAACCTCCCTCACGACGCCAGGACAGCGGAGTCACTCACCACCTTCCGGAGACACTTGGAACCCCACCTCTTTAAGGAATACCTGGGATAGGATAAAGTAATCCTTCTACCCCCCCCTTACCCCACCCCCCAAAAAAAGAAAAACATATTGTAAAGTGGTTATCCCACTGGCTATAAGGTGAATGCACCAATTTGTAAGTCGCTCTGGATAAAAGCGTCTGCTAAATGACATATTATTAAGAACTGTTCGTCGGGAGCTTCATGAAATGGGTTTCCATGGCCGAGCAGCCACACACAAGCCTAAGATCAACATGCGCAATGCCAAGCATTGGCTGGAGTGGTGTAAAGCTCGCCGCCATTGGACTCTGGAGCAGTGGAAACGCATTCTCTGGAGTGATGAATCACGCTTCACCATCTGGCAGTCCGATGGACAAATCTGGGTTTGCCAGGAGAACGCTACCTGCCCGAATGCATAGTGCCAACTGCAAAGTTTGGTGGAGGAGGAATATGGTGTGGGGCTGTTTTTCATGGTTCAGGCTAGGCCACTTAGTTCCAGTGAAGGGACATTTTAACGCTACAGCATACAATGACATTCTAGATGATTCTGTGCTTCCAACTTTGTGGCAACAGTTTGGGGAACTCCCTTTCCTGTTTCAGCATGACAATGCCCCCGTGCACAAAGTGAGGTCCATACAGAAATGGTTTGTCGAGATCAGTGTGGAAGAACTTGACTGTCCTGCACAGAGCCCTGACCTCAACCCCATCAAACACCCTTGGGATGAATTGGAACGCCAACTGCGAGCCAGGCCTAATTGGCCAACATAAGTGCCCGACTTCACTTATGCTCTTGTGGCTGAATGGAAGCAAGTTCCCACAGCAATGTCCCAACATCTAGTGGAAAGCCTTCCCAGAAGAGTGGAGGCTGTTATAGCGGCAAAGGGGGGACCAACTCCAAATTAATGTCCATGATTTTGGAATGAGATGTTTGACAAGCAGGTGTCCACATACTTGTGGTCATATAGTGTAAGTAGTTTTCTGACCGGATACATTTTCTCTTACTTGAGTAGTTTATTCAGAGGGCTACTTCTACTTTTACTTGAGTAAATTACAATCTAGGTAACAATACTTTTACTTACATACAGATTTTCAGTACTCCACCCACCTTTTCAAATAAGACATTATTTGTCTTTTTACCTAAACATGCAAACACCATCAGATAGAATTCATAGCAAGCAGTGGACTGGAATGACATTCAGATTAACTGGAATGACATTCCCTCTCATGTGATGGGTGGCAAAAAAGAACTAACTGAAAGCAAGACCCCCAATAAGCCATGAATATGACTGCATTGAGGCATATGTCACTGTGCTTCTATGGCTATATGCACCATGCCACTGCCTACTTCATTAGTTCATTTAGCAAACAAGTCAACACACCTATATTTTAGTCTCATGGCAAAATGTACAGAATAGCATGATATTAGCAATAAAACTGAACATTTGTATCTTTGCCCCATGGCAAAATGTGTAGAATTGCATAATTGCAACACATGTCTAGCTACACTACTGAGGTACACTTATGGTGTTCACTGATACCTTTACAGCAAATTCTCCAGTGTTAAATCAGCAGAGAGTGTTATATTTAACACTGGTTCATTATCTATACGGGTCCACACTTTTCAGTGTGAAATTAGCAAACTGTTTAGTGTAAAGCCTTATTTGCATATTTCCCAGAGTGCCTTGCCTTTCGAGTGAATTGTAGAGTTACCACCCATGACTGTATTTGTTAGTGACAGGGACATGGTTGTTTCATTCATCAATTTTCAGTCCAGTGGCCTTCACCAAGTGTGATCCTAAGCGAATATGTTATCATTAAATTGTATTCCTTAACACAATACAACACATAATTTATAAGGCCTTATTTTGAGGGTCTAGTTTTACCCTAATACAGTGGCCTGAAACTCATGGTTTACAGGTCACATCAAGCCTGCAAGTCACATTATTCTGGCTTGCAAAGTGATGTGTAATTCCTATTGAAATCCAGCCAGAGTGGGGATATCCAACATTCAGAATGACTGCCGGGAAGACTAAGATATGAGACTAGATATGAGCATCTAAACTGAAACAACCATTTCAGTAACGGGTGCAATAAGTCCAAGTAACATTGGATTAGTTTATTAAAATGTATGTTATTTATAATTGAGTAGCATAAGATGAATCAATTAATCAATCAATGTACATGCAAAAACATAGATATTGAAACAAACAATTCTAAAAATCAACCTGCAATAGCGCATGCTGGGAAATATGATAATGATGGCCATGGTTTTGGTTTAACACTGGTTATTAACAACAACACTGGCGTTCTTTTACAACAATGAGTGTTAATTTCACACTTACAAAGTTAATTTAACACCTAAATCAACACTAGAAATGTTACACTGAAAATTCAATACTAGGTAAAATTTGACACCCTGACTGAACAACAGTATTTTTAAACAACATCTTAAAAAGCAATACCAGCTGGCATTCATAGTAACACAAAGTAACACCACATCAACACCAAAACTGCCCTCACCAGGATATATGAACACTGCCGATTTTGCTGTGAAGGAAGGCAGTAAGAAAGGAAAGATAGAAAGAAGGGAGGAAGGAAAGATTTATGAGTAATTGACCGGGGCCTTCAGTGTCCTTCCCTAGAGGATGCAGGGATCACCTGCTGTCCTGGTCTGTCCGGGCATGGTTTGTCCTGGCGTAACAGTCGTCATGTTGCTAACCAGCCACATGGGATGCGATGGTGAGATCACTGTCTGTTAATACACCATCTGCCCCGGCCTGTCACTCACTGTGTCCGTTTCTCTCACTCTGACTCGCACATGACTCTAACCTGACGTAAGGGCTGCAGAAGCTTTATAGAGATGCATAGAGACTAAATAAAAGTCTCTCCAGCACAACACTGTCCTGATATAAGGCCTGCACAGCTACTTCATATCAACTCTCCACGTAATATACAAAAAACATATAACAACACTCTCCATGACATTAGAGCTGCACAGATTACATCACTCTCCAATGCAACAATGTAAGCGCTGTCCAGACACTGAATAACAACACAGCAGGACATTAGTGTTTTTACATAGTTCTCCAGACTATTATCTATAATAGAAACATACCCTGTAGTATGAGTCAGTCTACTTTACAGTTGGCACCAAGTTAAAACAACCTAAAGCTAAACTAAAACCCACTATTTACTTTCTGTCTAATGTAAACCTCACTTCATATCTCAATCATATGTACAGTATATGGTGCATTAATGCAGTAGAATAAACTATACAGTACTATTCATCGTTTTTCCATTGGCCCTATGGAATAAAGAAAAAGTACCACTGAAACGACACACTTATCGTGTTAGAGTAGAGGACTTAGAGTGTGTTGTGTGTGTGTGTGTGTATGTGGACCCTTCCTTCTCCGCCAACCACACGTCAGAGTTGAGAGGCAGTGTCTCACTCTCTGTGTGTGTGTGTGTGTGGGTGGGTGAGTGAGTGCGTGGGTGTGTGGACTCTTCTTCAGCCAGCCACAAGCCAGAGAGCCCTGAGAGGCCGAAGCAGCACTAGAGATTCTAATAAACACCAGATGTTCTCTGGGTAATATATACACACACCCTACGCCATGTCCATCTCACACACACACACACGCACACAATACTGATAATGGTATTCTGTCAAACATTGAAAAACAATATTAGTAAAAATGAGCCTTATTTACGTACTAAAACTGCACAGAATGAGAAATCACATTCTCTCTCCATCACACCGTGAGAGGCTTGGCTTTGACTGCCCAGTCCCCTGTCCTGTGAAGGATAATACAATGTGTATGTGTGTTTGTGTGTGTGTGCAACCAGTGTTAAGTGTGCGAGGGAACGGAATCCAGAGGCCCGGCATGGCCTATCAGTTTCTGGGAGTCTGCCGGAGATAAAGCAGCAAGGGGCAACGTGATTGGTCGACAGGGCAAATACTATTTTAGAAGAATTTTTCGATTGGCCGTTTATCTGCTGATTGTATGCGAGAGGTCCGCAGTACACATGGAAAGGGTTTTTGAAGATTTCTCTGAGTGCCGTCTATTAACACACATACAGATGCATGGGCACACACACACACACACTGTGGCTAGGCCTCTGGATTGCATTCCCCCTGCACACACACTTACCACTGGTTATCTCACTGCTGGAGCCCCAGTGAAACGAATGTCAAACCGTGCCAGAGAGATAGCATTCAACTACCTTCCCTACTACACTACAACCCCCTAACCCCAGCCTGCAGCCGTTTATAAATACTCAGGCTAGTGCACTCACACAGGCTACAACTCTGGACTGTATTGTGGAGATGACTCGTGACTGGCTTCTCTCACAGACGTTAGCCAGTTTGTAATATAGCCCTAATTTTATGAGCATTAAATGCAGATTAAATATACCTGTTTCGTGTGTGCATGTGTGTGTGCGCGCCTTTCTACCTAGCTGTCTCCCTGCCTGTCTGTTTGTCTGATACTCCCTTACTGTCTCACTGTGCAAGATGATTCAAGGCTTCCACATAGATCACAGACCATAGATCAGCTGTAATATGGTGTTATCGGGATAGAGGTGATCATAGATCATATATCAGCTATAACATATTATGGTGTTAGAGGTATAGATCCTAGATCAGCTTGAACATGGTGTTATCAGGATAGATGGGTCTCTGGTTACATTGTTAAGGACTACGTTTTGTTATCATGAGGTAAGTGTGTCGGCTCGTAGAAGCGAGGGCCATGTAGCACGTTGTGTTTCATCGCCGTCGTCAGTTGCAAGTTAAATCTCTCTCTTTTTTTCTCTCTCTCTCTTTCTCTCACTCGCTCTAGTAATACAGTACATGGTGTCACACACACTTATGAGCTGTGTGTGTGTGTGTGTGTGCGTATGCATGTGTATGTGTACATATGCATGTGTCTTCATGTGTAAAAGAGTGTTACTCACGAGGCATGATGCCTTGGTCTGCAAGCTGCTCTCGAGTCCTCCTCTGCTGAAGTCTTAACTGCAGAACTACAGGGGGAGAGATGGAGAAGGGAGGGAGACAGAGAGATGAGGGAGGGCAGAAAAGGGCGAGGGAAGGAGATACAGAGGAGGGGTAGAGAGACTGAGTATGCTACTAATGTCAGATGACTACCGTAGCAGCAGAGAAAGTATTGTTATGGTTGTGTGACGGTGAGAGAATCGGGTTTGACAGTTTCATGAACCAACATCAATGAAGTTTCAGTGATAGAACACACCACTGTTTAAAAGTTCTCAAAGTTCTGATGCTACCGTCCTCAAAACAAGCTTCATGCCAATCTCTCTGTGTGCCAATCTTTCTGTGCGGCAATTACGTAGAAGAGTTGCACAGACACACAAAACAAGGAAGAAATGGCGATGTGGGCTGACAAATATTTCTGTGAACAGGATGTAGGGAATGATGAACACAGCTCCTGGCCTTTAAACAGATCTGCTAGGCAGTGTGTGGTCTGGGAGGGCGTGCATCTGTCTGCGTTCTGACAAACACACTGGCCCATGTCTCCCGAGCTCCCCTTAACCTCTATCCAAAGCCCCTTGTGTCTGCCAGAATGTGTGTGTGTGTGTGTGTGTGTGTGTGTGTGTGTGTGTGTGTGTGTGTGGGGGGGGTTATCACTCTTAGCTGCTCTTTGGTTGGAGTGGCCCGCTGAATGGACAGAGCTGCTACGTAGTCTAAGAGATCTGTTTCATCAATACGCCAGGGAAACACTGTGACACATACCCATTGATGTTTAAGGAGTACTGTATGTATTGGTCTGTGTGTGTGTGTTGGCTTTATCTCTCCCTCCTCTCAGGCCATCTACCTCTGTTTCATAATGACACACACAATTCTCTAAACATCTGATTGAGTTTACAGCCCCGAGCCGTGACCTCCTGCCCTGTACATCAGATGGCAGCAGCACAGCCATTCACTCTGACTGGACACTGGGACAAAAAAATGCAAACCATTTTTCAGTATAGTACTCAAATTCTTTGAATCTCTCTCTTTAGCTCTTCTCTTCCTCTCTCTTTCTGTCAATGGATATGTTACCCACCCCACTGGATCCCAGCCAGGTTTAATACAATTATTCTTAATACTTTATGTATCTATAAATATGTGATTAATATCTTAAACAGCTCATAAATAGCCCGTCCAGTTGTCAAAAGGGCCTGTGTCCCATGTCAGGAGAGTCTGCTCACTGCTCTGGTGATATCAATTACTGGTACAGCAATTAAAACATTGACTGTCCAATAATGTCTATCAGTCTAATCAAATCAAAATTATTCCTGGAGCAAAAAGACACGGCAACACAGTCACAGCAACTCACAGTCATAACGACCATGGCACAGCTGTTGTCAAAGCAGCTGCGATGCTCCTGGAGAGGTCAAAGGGTATATAGTTAGGGGTTTCCTCTAAAGAGGAGTTCCCCAAACAAGACTAAGATTTCTAAAATGCCACTAACCTGAGAGATGATTCTCTCCATCTATCTCTCTCTCTCTCGTCTCCCACACATTCACTCACAGCGCAAATAAACACACACCCTTGCGCCTCCACACACTTACATTTATGGCATTAGGGCAAATCATTTTCAGATCCATCCTCACCCTGTCCTTCGTGATTCTTGGAAGTGTGGTGCCTGTCAGTGTGTAACAGAGTTGGCTCTGAGCTGATTTATAGTTACTACCCTGCTTTAATATTACCACCAACTGGCCCTCTGAAATCAGACAGAGATAGCACAGACACACCAACACTACTGTTAATCACAACTAAATTCAGGGAGAGAGCTATAGAGATACAATAACCCTTGTTTAAGTAGGAAAGCTTGGTATTCCATACAATAAAAACATGCTAGATGAACACTACTGGGAGGTTATATCAGGGTTTATAACAAGGTTATGTTTATAACAGAACCTACCATTTATACTGCCATGAAACTCTCCAGAGGCAGAAGGCATGGACAAATGTAATAAAATACAAAAAATCTAATTCAACACGTTGAGCCTAGATTTTGTGTTGACATAATATACAACTCCAACATCTCTGTCCTGTACAGTTATGTAATGCTAGTGAGAAGCATGCGTGCACACACACACACACACACACACACACACACACACACACACACACACACACACACACACACACCCCTGGGACCCCTCTGAGATTCTTATCCCTCGCTGCTAGAATATCTTACCAGTAGTAGTTCCCATAGCTTACTCTCTGTGACCCAGCATGTAAGACTAAACAGTCTCCCCACATCAGCAGGGCATTAATAACCAGTCTATCAGCCTAATGTGTGTGTGTCACAGCAACACCAAACACCAAATCCATGAGCCGCTGCCGTGTGAAAGTCTCTCTGTCTGGCCATACCACTACAATGACTCCAGCCCTTACATCTCTCTCTCCTTCTCTCTCCATCCCTCTCTCGCTCTCCCCCCAGAGCCCAGAGGTAATTTCCCAGTGCACAGTTGCTGGTCTAAACAACACAGAGGAAAAGCACAATTTAGCCTGCGATTGCTGGTAAGCAATTACCGCGCTGAGTGCAGAGAGATTGCACTGAAGTCAAATAAAGAGAGAGAAAGAGAGCTGGTCAGAGCCTTTCAACTATTGTGGTTCCCTACGTTTTGTTCACAGTGAAATGAATCACTGGATAAAATGCTGGTTGACTGTAAACCGTGTGTATCAAACTGTGACTGAGCAGGACAGGGAGAAAGTCCCAAGCATTAGACTGTAGCTCTGGCTGTCAGTAACATTCCCTTCAGGGAGGGGGCAGTATTGTTCACAGTACAGACATCTACATAGAGACAGAGTTGCAAGATAAAGAGTAGACTGTATATATACACGATACATAGACAGAAGAAGAGAGAGAGATCGAGAGAGAAGTTTGTGTGTGTGTGTGCGCGCGCATGTGTGTGTGTTTAAGTGTATGAGAAAGAACAGAGATAGAGGGATATACAAGAAGAAGCCCAAACAGCTGCTGTGTGTTAGAAGGGTTTATATCAGTACTGTAGTCCAGGCAGGTAAGGTCACCAACACACCACACACACACCGCTCTCATCACAGCCTAATTATGATAACCTTTAACCTTGCACTATTCTCTATCAGAACCTTGAGGGTTTAAGTGTCAGAACGTCACTTGCTGCTTTTCTTCAAAAGCAAACAAGTGCATGAACCTGTACAAGAGAACTCTTGGAAACAAGTGTACAAGGTTGGGGTCGATTCCATTTCAATTCAAATATTTTATTTTCAATTAGGATTTTAGCTGTTCTTGAACTGGAATTTTAGTTCACTTCCCGAATGAACTAAATCTAAATGGGATCGACCCCCAACCACACACGTACCCTCAGTCACGTGTTTTCACTTTTACGACAAAGCATCTATACACCATAGCATCCATAGAGCAGAGCAACGTGATTAAAGGGTGGCACCACTGATGGGTGGTATCCTCCATGAACTCTGTGATGACGGAGTCTCTCTGCTCCTCCTCAACAACATTATCAGCTGGCCCTACTAAATTACACACACCTGTCATCCAACCTCCCTCATCCTCTGTGCTCTGCTGCACGGGAGGCAATGCAAATCATACTCTACCACAGATGAAGGATAAAGAAAGAGCATGTACCGGTACTACTGTACACTATCAACAAAATACAAGTATTGACGGTTGGACAAACGGGATTGAACAAATACATGTTTCTTATTCCACGCAAGTGCAAACATTGTATCATACATTACATCAAAAAAGTGCCAGTCCAAAGGTTTGAATGAACAAATGACTGGACAATTGCATAGGTGATTACCGATAGGTGAGTAGAAATGAAAAGAGACACACACACACAGTATAGGATCTTACCTGATCTAAACTTGCTTCGTATCAGTATGGAGTGTTCAGAGCCAAGTAGAGTCATAATGCTCACAGTATGGTTCCAGTGTTCAGTAGGGAAAAATAAAACTGGCACAAGCGACAGGACAGGACACACACTTTCACTTCAATGACCCTGCCTCTTCCTGGGACCAGAGACCGAGACCAGAGCTGGCCAAACGCTCGTCATCAACAACACAACATCTATTACAAGAAAATAAGAAAAAAGGTGGTGTATCTCTTGTATCGCTTCACTCCTCTCTCTCTCTCTCTCTCTCTCTCTCTCTCTCCTCTTCTCTCGCTCTCTCTATTCTCTTCTCTATCTCACTCCTTCGCTCTCCCTAGGGTAGCTGTGGGAGTCGGACAGTGAGGCAGACTTTGGTCCCATGTAGCTCTGAGCTCTGAGTCCACGCCAGAGAGAGTAGAGTGATATGCCATCTGCTGGGAGGAGCTAACCACTGAGGCTTCCCATAGCCCCTCCCACAGTTCCCCTAACCCCTCCTCCAGTAGGTAATGATGTCCTCTGCACGGACTAGGAGCTAAAGGTTCTGGTAGCTCCTCCTCCTAGGGAGAGGGAGCCAAGAGGACTGCAGGCTGGAGGGCTGGACTGGAGACTCCCCCAGACCTTCTGAATATGTTACTAGTCTGACACTGCACACACAGAGAGATTCAGACACACACATATACATACACAGACAGACAGACTGACAGACAGACAGGCTGATATACTGACTGTACACAGACACACAACCCCCACCCCAACACACACACTTACAGAATATACACAATTCATTTAGACTATCACACGGGACAAAAAGAAAGCTTTTAAAAAAGGCACACTACCTGTGTCAAAACGACTGGCGTTGATGTGTACAGTGAGTAGTAGTATAACTCTCCAGTCAGTAATCAATCAATTTCAATCAATCAATCAATTTTATTTTATATAGCCCTTCTTACATCAGCTAATATCTCGAAGTGCTGTACAGAAACCCAGCCTAAAACCCCAAACAGCTAGTAATGCAGGTGTAGAAGCACGGTGGCTAGGAAAAACTCCCTAGAAAGGCCAAAACCTAGGAAGAAACCTAGAGAGGAACCAGGCTATGAGGGGTGGCCAGTCCTCTTCTGGCTGTGCCGGGTGGAGATTATAACAGAACCATGCCAAGATGTTCAAAAATTTTCATAAGTGACAAGCATGGTCAAATAATAATCAGGAATAAATCTCAGTTGGCTTTTCATAGCCGATCATTAAGAGTTGAAAACAGCAGGTCTGGGACAGGTAGGGGTTCCATAACCGCAGGCAGAACAGTTGAAACTGGAATAGCAGCAAGGCCAGGCGGACTGGGGACAGCAAGGAGTCACCACGTCCGGTAGTCCCGACGTATGGTCCTAGGGCTCAGGTCTCTCAGTTGGCTTTTCATAGCCGATCATTAAGAGTTGAAAACAGCAGGTCTGGGACAGGTAGGGGGTTTCGTAACCGCAGGCAGAACAGTTGAAACTGGAATAGCAGCAAGGCCAGGCGGACTGGGGACAGCAAGGTGTCAGCATGCCCGGTAGTCCTGACGTATGGTCCTAGGGCTCAGGTTCTCAGAGAGAAAGAGAGAACGAGAGAATTAGAGAGAGCATACTTAAATTCACACAGGACACTGGATAAGACAGGAGAAGTACTCCAGGTATAACCAACTAACCCCAGCCCCCCGACACATAAACTACTGCAGCATAAATACTGGAGGCTGAGACAGGAGCGGTCCGGAGACACTGTGGCCCCATCCGAAGAAACCCCCGGACAGGGCCAAACAGGAAGGATATCAACAAGGCTTCCCTTTCTCCATCTCCCACATACCAGCCTAGCATTTGTCAGTCTCTCGCTCTCTCTCTCTCTCTCTCTCTCTCTCTCTCTCTCTCTCTCTCTCCACCAATCTGCTCTGCGTGCCTGCTCTCCTCAGAGACTACAAGAAAAGCTCCATAACAACTGTTTTACAGATCAACCAGGGCTAGTTTTACACATCTCTCAACACTCAACCCACTCACATCATCACTCAACTCCCAACTCCTAACTGCTCAAGGCCTCTTTCAGTTCAGATAACATAAACCGACATACAGCTACGAAACATACTTTACTATACTCAACTACACTCACAGAGGCCTTGCTTTGGGAACTTTAGCTAAAGTCAGAGTCCTATAACATCTTAGTTCAGTTCCATGGGGTCTTACCTGGTGTCCATGGCTGCTGTTGGTCTGACAGGGCAGCAGGTGTAAGTGTGTGTTGTTACAGAAGGCTACTGTTCCCAAATAAACCTTCACCGGCTACAGCTGGGAATGTGGCTGAATGCTCTTGATGTCACTGTCACTGTCCCTTAGCCTTGGCTGTTCCCATCACCATCCCTGGGTCCTACAGTATCTGGCCCAATTCATACACAGGAGCAAGATGCACACATCAAAACTATCCAAAGTAAATAACACAGTGTCTGATAGTATACGTCTCCTCACGTTAAAACTCCTATAACCTCGGCTGAACATGGTACACTAAAGCCTACTTGGGTTTAATGACTAAGGAATTCATACATATAAAACATATAATAATTTAAAACAATAAATGACATCCAATTGAAATGAAAATCGTAACTGCTCGCCATGGCTATGACGTGTGTTGGACTGGACTCTCATAGACTTACAATAGTAAAGTCAAATATTTATGTAAGGACATCTTGGCCTGCAAATCCACTGAGTCCTCTCTGACAGTCCTGGGCACTCAGTGCCTTACACACACACGCATGCACACACGGCTCCTGGCCTCCCTAATTAGCAGGTGAGAGTGCTTAAAGGGAGGGTTGGTGGTTGGGTCTGACAGTGTACACACACAGCATGGGAGGGAGATTCCTGGGGAGGTCACCCAGTCCTGGACTAATCCTCCCCTTTAATTGGGCCGTGTGTCAACGGACGTGACAAGTCTCATCTGAACTGTCTGGAGCCTCCGTATACTCTATGTGTGTGTGTGGTGTGTGTCTCCTCAGGAAGAGATTCATTACCTTAGGGTTATGATTTATGTTTGTGTACATAGTACAGCATTAACTGGCCCCCATACCCTCTACACAGTATAATGGTCATTTTAGACACGCTACACCGTCATAATAAAAGTAATGTGTACTCAGTGCCAATAACATACAGTACTGTAACTGTAGTTTTTTTTCTCGTTTAACTCATCAGCAAGGTTAACCAAGAACTAGACTGTTGTTTACTGGCCAACTGTGCAGACAGCTTTATCAAAACATTAATATTGTGAACATTTAGTGTACACTTGCTTTCTAGTGTTACAGATACAGGGGGAAATGTCTCATTTAAGAGTTGGGAGATCAAAAAAATGGAATAATATGAAGTGAAAATGATGTACAGCGCATTCAGAAAGTATTCAGACCCCTTTACCTTTTCCACATTTTGTTACGTTACAGCCTTATTCTATAATGGATTAAATCGTTTTCCCCCCTCATCAATCTACACACAATACCCCATAATGACAGAGCAAAAACAGGTTTTTAGAATTTTTTTGCAAACGTATAAAAAAAAAAACACCTGAAATATCACATTTACATAAGTATTCAGACCCTTTACTCAGTACTTTGTTGAAGCACCTTTGTCAGCGATTACAGCCTCGAGTCTTCTTGGGTATGGCGCTACAAGCTTGGCACACCTGTATTTGGGGAGTTTCTCCCATTCTTCTCTGCAGATCCTTTCAAGCTCCATCAGGTTGGATGGGGAGCGTTGCTGCACAGCTATTTTCAGGTCTCTCCAGAGATGTTAGATCGGATTCAAGTTCGGGCTTTGGCTGGGCCACTCAAGGACATTCAGAGACTTGTCCTGATGCCACTCCTGCATTGTCTTGGCTGTGTGCTTAGGGTCGTTGTCCTGATGGAAGGTAAACCTTTGCCCCAGCGCTCTGGAGCAGGTTTTCATCAAGGATCTCTCTGTACTTTGCTCTGTTCATCTTTCCCTCGATCCTGACTAGTCTCCCAGTCCCTGCCGCTGAAAAACATCCCAACACCGTAGGGATGGTGCCAGGTTTCCTCCAGATGTGACGCTTGGCATTCAAGCCAAAGAGTTCAATCTTGGTTTCATCAAACCAGAGAATCTTGTTTCTCATGGTCTGAGAGTCTTTAAGTGCCTTTTGGCAAACTCCAAGCGGGCTGTCATGTGCCTTTTACTGAGGAGTGGCTTCCATCTGGCCACTCTACCATAAAGGCCTCATTGGTGGAGTGCTGCAGAGATGGTTGTCCTTCTGGAAGGTTCTCCCATCTCCACAGAGGAACTCTGGAGCTCTGTCAGAGTGACCATTGGGTTCTTGGTCACCTCCCTGACCAAGGCCCTTCTTCCCCGATTTCTCTGTTTTCTCTAGGAAGAGTCTTGCTGGTTCCAAACTTCTTCCATTTAAGAATGATGCAGGACACTGTGTTCTTGGGGACCTTCAATGCTGCAGACATTTTTTGGTTGTAGGCCTCCAGGTGTCTTTTATACAGGTAACAAGCTGAGATTAGGAGCACTCCCTTTAAGAGTGTGCTCCTAATCTCAGTTCGTTACCTGTATAAAAGACACCTGGAGGCCAGAAATCTTTCTGATTGAGAGGGGGTCAAATACTTATTTCCCTCATTAAAATGCTAATCAATTTATAACATTTTTGACATGCGTTTTTCTGTATTTTTTTGTTGTTATTCTGTCTCTCACTGTTCAAATAAAACTCCATTAAAATTATAGACTGATCATTTCTTTGTCAGTGGGCAAACGTACAAAATCAGCAGGGGATCAAATACTTTTTTCCCTCACTGTATAGACAGGTGTGTGCCTTTCCAAATCATGTCCAATCAATTGAATTTACCACAGGTGGACTACAATCAAGTTGTAGAAACATCTCAAGGATGATCAATGGAAACAGGATGCACCTGAGCTCAATTTCGAGCCTCGTAGCAAAGGGTCTGAATACTTATGTAAATAAGGTATTTCTGTTTTTTCAAAACAATAGCACTAACCCAGCTTTTGTTTATTTCACTACACTCTTAGAAGTAAAGGTGCCTGGAAGAACCTATTGGGTTGCCACACCGGCTGTCACGCCCTGGCTTTGGGGACTCTTTAATGTTGAGCCAGGGTGTTAGTTTCTTGTGTTTGTTAACCTTAGGACTTCACGTATCGTTTTGTTGTTTTTGTATATTTGTATAAGTACTCATTAAAAGATGTACGCATATCACGCTGCGCCTTGGTCCACTTCTTACGACGAGCGTGACAGAAGATCCCACCAAATAAGGACCAAGCAGCGTGTCCAGGAGCAAACGCCGGAGGTAACGCTAGTGGATGTCCTCCTCGGTTGGGGGAAGATCACCGAGGAGGAGACCGTCCGCTACCGGAGGGCGATGAGGGAGGTTGCCCAGACAGGCGAGAGGCAACCCCAATAAAACATTTTGGGGGGGCACACGGCATGGACGACGGGGCTGCGGGAGGCAGCTACAGGGCGAGTTTGTGGATTAGGAGAGGAGGCCACCAGGTTTGGGGGGCTGGAAGGGAGGTTGACGGAGCCTAGAGGTAGAGCAGAGCCAACTCCCGTACTCAGGCTAGGCAGCGTGAGACTGGGCAGGTTCCGAGGTATGCGGAGCTGCGTACTGTGCCGTGAGTGGTCCTGCACAGTCCTGTACGTCCTGTGCTAGCACCACGCACGTGTCGTGCTAAGGTGGGCATGCAGCCAGGACAGAGTGTGCTGGCTCAACGCTCGTGGCCTCCAGTACCCCTCCTTGGTCCCGGATATCCTGCGCCAGTGCCACATGCTGTAGTGCCAGTATGAGTGCACAGCCCTGTACGTCCTGTGCTGATGCCTCACACAGAGTGTGTAAAAATAGGCATTCAGCCAGGACGGGTTGTGTCAGCTCTTTGCTCCAGACCTCCAGTCCGTCTCCACAGCCCGGTCCGGCCTGTTCCTGCTCCCCCGCACCAAGCCTGTGGTGCGCGTCGCCAGCCCGGTCCGGCCCGTTCCTGCTCCCTGCACCAAGCCTGTGGTGCGCGTCGCCAGCCCGGCCCGGCCCGTCCCTGCCCCTCGCACCAAGCCTGTGGTGCGCGTCGCCAGCCCGGCCCGGCCTGTTCCTGCCCCTCGCACCAAGCCTGTGGTGCGCGTCGCCAGCCCGACCCGGCCTGTTCCTGCCCCTCGCACCAAGCCAGTGGTGCGCGTCGCCAGCCCGGTCCGGCCTGTTCCTGCCCCTCGCACCAAGCCTGTGGTGCGCGTCGCCAGCCCGGCCCGGCCTGTTCCTGCCCCTCGCACCAAGCCTGTGGTGCGCGTCGCCAGCCCGGCCCGGCCTGTTCCTGCCCCTCGCATCAAGCCTGTGGTGCGCGTCGCCAGCCCGGCCGGGCCTGTTCCTTGTCCCCGCACCAAGCCTGTGTTGCGCGTCGCCAGCCCGGTCCGGCCTGTTCCTGCTCCCCGCACCAAGCCAGTGGTGCGCGTCGCCAGCCCGGTCCGGCCTGTTCCTGCTCCCCGCACCAAGCCTGTGGTGTGCGTCGTCAGCCCGGTCCGGCCCGTTCCTGCTCCCCGCACCAAGCCAGTGGTGCGTGTCGTCAGCCCGGTCCGGCCCGTTCCTGCTCCCCGCACCAAGCCAGTGGTGCGCGTCGCCAGCCCGGTCCGGCCGGTTCCTGCTCCCCGCACCAAGCCAGTGGTGCGCGTCGTCAGTCCGGCACAGCCCGTGCCTTTTCCACCGGTGCCTGGTCAGGTACCGGTCAGCTGCTCCACACCGGAGCCTAAGCAATCCGCTCCACCGATGTCCAGCTCCAGCCAGCGGGACCAGACCAGGGGCGCTACGGGGGGGTAGCTAGAGAGTGGTGGTCACGCCCGGAGCTGGATCCGCCCACCCGGCCCCTCCCCTGTTGGGTTTAGTTGGCGCGGTCGCAGTCCGCGCCTTTGGGGGGGGGGGTACTGTCACGCCCTGGCTCTGGGGACTCTTTAATGTTGAGCCCGGGTGTTAGTTTCTATGTTTAGTTTTCCAGGTTTCTGTTCTAGTATGTTGTATGTTCTATGTTCAGGTTCTAGATCATGTATTTCTATGTTGGCCGGGGTGGTTCCCAATCAGAGGCAGCTGTGGCTTGTTGTCTCTGATTGGGAACCATACTTAGGCAGCCTGTTTTGCACTTGTCATTTGTGGGATCTTGTTCCGGAGAGGTTTGTGTTTGTTAACCTTAGGACTTCACGTATCGTTTTGTTGTTTTTGTATATTTGTATAAGTACTCATTAAAAGATGTACGCATATCACGCTGCGCCTTGGTCCACTTCTTACGACGAGCGTGACAGAAGATCCCACCAAATAAGGACCAAGCAGCGTGTCCAGGAGCAAACGCCGGAGGTAACGCTAGTGGATGTCCTCCTCGGTTGGGGGAAGATCACCGAGGAGGAGACCGTCCGCTACCGGAGGGCGATGAGGGAGGTTGCCCAGACAGGCGAGAGGCAACCCCAATAAAACATTTTGGGGGGGCACACGGCATGGACGACGGGGCTGCGGGAGGCAGCTACAGGGCGAGTTTGTGGATTAGGAGAGGAGGCCACCAGGTTTGGGGGGCTGGAAGGGAGGTTGGCGGAGCCTAGAGGTAGAGCAGAGCCAACTCCCCGTACTCAGGCTAGGCAGCGTGAGACTGGGCAGGTTCCGAGGTATGCGGAGCTGCGTACTGTGCCGCGAGTGGTCCGGCACAGTCCTGTACGTCCTGTGCTAGCACCACGCACGTGTCGTGCTAAGGTGGGCATGCAGCCAGGACGGAGTGTGCCGGCTCAACGCTCGTGGCCTCCAGTACCCCTCCTCGGTCCCGGATATCCTGCGCCAGTGCCACCTGCTGTAGTGCCAGTACGAGTGCACAGCCCTGTACGTCCTGTGCTGATGCCTCACACAGAGTGTGTAAAAATAGGCATTCAGCCAGGACGGGTTGTGTCAGCTCTTTGCTCCAGACCTCCAGTCCGTCTCCACAGCCCGGTCCGGCCTGTTCCTGCTCCCCGCACCAAGCCTGTGGTGCGCGTCGCCAGCCCGGTCCGGCCCGTTCCTGCTCCCTGCACCAAGCCTGTGGTGCGCGTCGCCAGCCCGGCCCGGCCCGTCCCTGCCCCTCGCACCAAGTCTGTGGTGCGCGTCGCCAGCCCGGCCCGGCCTGTTCCTGCCCCTCGCACCAAGCCTGTGGTGCGCGTCGCCAGCCCGACCCGGCCTGTTCCTGCCCCTCGCACCAAGCCAGTGGTGCGCGTCGCCAGCCCGGTCCGGCCTGTTCCTGCCCCTCGCTCCAAGCCTGTGGTGCGCGTCGCCAGCCCGGCCCGGCCTGTTCCTGCCCCTCGCACCAAGCCTGTGGTGCGCGTCGCCAGCCCGGCCCGGCCTGTTCCTGCCCCTCGCATCAAGCCTGTGGTGCGCGTCGCCAGCCCGGCCGGGCCTGTTCCTTGTCCCCGCACCAAGCCTGTGGTGCGCGTCGCCAGCCCGGTCCGGCCTGTTCCTGCTCCCCGCACCAAGCCAGTGGTGCGCGTCGCCAGCCCGGTCCGGCCTGTTCCTGCTCCCCGCACCAAGCCTGTGGTGTGCGTCGTCAGCCCGGTCCGGCCCGTTCCTGCTCCCCGCACCAAGCCAGTGGTGCGTGTCGTCAGCCCGGTCCGGCCCGTTCCTGCTCCCCGCACCAAGCCAGTGGTGCGCGTCGCCAGCCCGGTCCGGCCGGTTCCTGCTCCCCGCACCAAGCCAGTGGTGCGCGTCGTCAGTCCGGCACAGCCCGTGCCTTTTCCACCGGTGCCTGGTCAGGTACCGGTCAGCTGCTCCACACCGGAGCCTAAGCAATCCGCTCCACCGATGTCCAGCTCCAGCCAGCGGGACCAGACCAGGGGCGCTACGGGGGGGTAGCTAGAGAGTGGTGGTCACGCCCGGAGCTGGATCCGCCCACCCGGCCCCCTCCCCTGTTGGGTTTAGTTGGCGCGGTCGCAGTCCGCGCCTTTGGGGGGGTACTGTCACGCCCTGGCTCTGGGGACTCTTTAATGTTGAGCCCGGGTGTTAGTTTCTATGTTTAGTTTTCCAGGTTTCTGTTCTAGTATGTTGTATGTTCTATGTTCAGGTTCTAGATCATGTATTTCTATGTTGGCCGGGGTGGTTCCCAATCAGAGGCAGCTGTGGCTTGTTGTCTCTGATTGGGAACCATACTTAGGCAGCCTGTTTTGCACTTGTCATTTGTGGGATCTTGTTCCGGAGAGGTTTGTGTTTGTTAACCTTAGGACTTCACGTATCGTTTTGTTGTTTTTGTATATTTGTATAAGTACTCATTAAAAGATGTACGCATATCACGCTGCGCCTTGGTCCACTTCTTACGACGAGCGTGACACCGGCGGAAACTTTCCAGTTGAAAAGGGGTCTTTGAGGAACCCTTGTATAAAGGTTAGAACTGGAACTTTTTTGTGATGGGACGGGTTTAATTTTTAACCTTTTTAATAATATAGAGGTGGCAGCCTATCAGATTGGAGGCATGGCTTTCACATAGTTATTTTTAAACGTCATCATGTTAAGTTTGTACACTGCAAATTAAAATGTTCCTTGAATATCTATGCATATTACATATTCCAATATAATATTAATAATATTAACATTGCTGATTCCCACTTTGGGATTTGAATAGGCTCTTGAGGAA
Organism: Coregonus clupeaformis; assembly: GCF_020615455.1. NCBI lineage: Eukaryota > Metazoa > Chordata > Actinopteri > Salmoniformes > Salmonidae > Coregonus > Coregonus clupeaformis. The sequence goes on along the minus strand of NC_059222.1, from coordinate 29,220,548 downwards.
CTCATACAACTCTGTCAGCCTCATTGAAGCTATAAAACTATCAGTGTTTAACCTTAACATGTGATGACAATATAACAGAACAGATGAACAGGAATTACATTTACTCTAACGGATGGCCAAAAAAAGCATATCTTATAGCCACGCTCCTACTAAGCCACGCCTCAACTCAAGGGTTCCTCCAGGAACGCGTTGCTACATTGAACCATTAAAGGTTCCTCCAAGAACCCCTCAACTAACCGAAGGTGCAAATATGAACCATTGACAAGCAATGGCTTCTTGAGGAACTCCAGGGGTTCCTTGAGGATCTCCAGGGTTTCTCGAGTCACCAACATTTCTAAGAGTGTACACTGCACAGTGCATTACTGGTATCCAGTTTTGTTTCCTCAAAATAGCCACTGATAGGAAGTCTTGCATGCTTCGCATGTTTGACATACAGTATCTCTGTACATGTGCCATGCATGGAATCCAGTTGTCCCTTGGCCATTTGTTAATCAGGGTGTGTAGAGGAAGTGTTGTGGAATGTAGTCTGAATCATATTAGTGTTTTATACTATGGTAACTATCCTCTCCCTGCTCCCCATCCTCCCTCCTTCTCTGGTCCACCAGGCTGAGTGTTCCAGGGACAGGATAGACATTCTGCGTCTGGGAGGAGAAGCAACAGTCTGCTGGGCTGTGAGGCAGACTGGAGACTAGAGACAGACAAGAAAAGGAAAGCACTGTGTCTCCCCTAGAGCAGACCTGGGCCAGAGTGATGAGGAGAGGAGACGCAGAAAAGGAGAGAGGAGGGGGAGATGATGGGAAGGAGAGAGTGAGAGAGGAGGGGGAGAGGAGGGGAAGGAGAGAGTGAGAGAGGAGGGGGAGAGGATGGGAAGGAGAGAGTGAGAGAGGAGGGGGAGAGGAGGGGAAGGAGAGAGTGAGAGAGGAGGGGGAGAGGAGGGGATGGAGAGAGTGAGAGAGGAGGGGGAGAGGATGGAAGGAGAGAGGAGAGAGGAGGGGGAGAGGATGGGAAGGAGAGAGTGAGAGAGGAGGGGGAGAGGATGGGAAGGAGAGAGTGAGAGAGGAGGGGGAGAGGAGGGGAAGGAGAGAGTGAGAGAGGAGGGGGAGAGGAGGGGATGGAGAGAGTGAGAGAGGAGGGGGGAGAGGATGGGAAGGAGAGAGTGAGAGAGGAGGGGGAGAGGATGGGAAGGAGAGAGTGAGAGAGGAGGGGGAGAGGAGGGGATGGAGAGAGTGAGAGAGGAGGTGAGAGGAGGGGAAGGAGAGAGTGAGAGAGGAGGGGGAGAGGAGGGGAAGGAGAGAGTGAGAGAGGAGGCCAGAGTGAGCAAAGAGGTTTGTCATGGCAGGTTTGTCGTGGCAGAAGTGGCCTGGAGACGGTGGGGGGTCTGAGGTGTGTATGTCTGTCTGCAAGCGTGTGTCTGTGTGTGTGCGTATATATTTCCAACTGCTGTTCATGCATGTGTGTGTCTGTGTGTATGTGTAGGGGAGAGCAGACATAGCAGCCGTCCCAGCCCTAACAGCAGCAGCTGGCTCTTATCTGTCTGAGAGCCGTAGGTCTCCGTTTCAGACGGGACTCTTTTAATGGCTACACCCCCCCTGCTTACTGTCCCTGGCCAGGTCCAAGGTACCAGAGAAACATGTACACTCTCCTCAGGTAAACACTCCCAGAGGAGGACCAATTAAATCATATATCAGACACACAAGCCACAGAGGACTACCAGGCTGGTTTACATAGAAGCTACGCAGGACTACCAGGCTGGTTTACATAGAAGCCACACAGGACTACCAGGATGGTTTACATAGAAGCCACACAGGACTACCAGGCTGGTTTACATAGAAGCCACACAGGACTACCAGGCTGGTTTACATAGAAGCCACACAGGACTACCAGGCTGGTTTACAAAGAAGCCACACAGGACTACCAGGCTGGTTTACATAGAAGCCACACAGGACTACCAGGCTATTTTTTCTAGCTTTGTACCTACACAATGGCTGTGAAATGAAATGCCTGCCTTGTACCATCACCATTGCTAATAACATGGTTAAGAAAGAAAATCACAGACAATTGTGTTTTAGAGTCTCCTGTTACTCCAATTATAGTACATGTGTTATCAGGGAAGAGAGGGACACTGCAGGGGGATATTGATAGGCATGAGAATAATTTATACTTTTTATCAGAGCAAATCAGCCTTATCAGAGAAACAATGACTTTCTCACGACCAGAGGGAAGAAATGGGGAAAAATAAAAAGAGAGAGGGGGAACATCAATGACTGAGTAACACAGAGACTGGGGGAAAGGTGGAGAGAGTAACAGAGGGAGGGAGAAAGAAAGAAAGAAAGAAAGAAAGAAAGAAAGAAAGAAAGAAAGAAAGAGTGTTTGAGACAGATTCAGTGCCAATAAGGGTTAAACCCCAGTCTGGCGCTGTTCTGTGCTGGGTTCTCATTAAGGTTCCAGAGGGAACACACAGAACCCAAACTAGACGTGACAGATAAGAGGGCTGGGGCCAACAGATTCCCAGGACCACTGTAACTCTCTCTCTTTATTTTTGTCTCTCACTCCATCTTTCTCTATCGATGTCTCTTTGTCCCCCTCTCTAACAACATTTTGGAGTCGTTCTCAACCCGCCCCCCTCTCTCTCTACACTCGGTCAATCTTTCTATTGCTCTCCCTCAACCTCACAGACCCTGGGATCAGAGGGTTGAACGTGTGAGCTGGGGCTCTCTTTCCCTCCCCATTATCTATCCTTATCTCCTCTTTCTCTCTCCATCCATCTCTCTCTCAGTCCCTTGGCTGCAGCCTATCTGAATGGAATCCCAAAACACAAAAAGGGGTGCGATCACACTGTCCCGGACCCAGATTGAAGCCATATCACGCTAAAGCAAAACAGCAGGGATATTATTTGTTGTCTTTGTGGTTGTTTAGATTTCGGCAATTGACTTTGCCTCCACTTCAGTCTGGGACGACTGGCATGTGGCCACAAGGAGAGGAGGGAGAGCAGCGAGATATGCCTGGAGGCATCAGTAGAGAAGGCCCTGCTTAGGCCTAACTCCTGGTTATTATCGCAGGCTTTGCGAGGTATTCCCAAAAACTTCTGTACCCTTTAATATCTGAAAATGTAATAACTCCCGGGCCACTTTGTTGTTGTTAATGTGTGTCTATGACTAACAGTTTTGATGGATGGAAAGCACTTCAAAAATAGATATATTTAAAGAGACGATTTAGGTTATTCCAAAATGAGATTCCTCTGGCTTTAACAAGTGAGTATCAGACAGTCATATTTAGAGCTGCTGGATCGTGAGTCATTAGATATGACTTAAAGCATGATGCTTCCAGTCAGTGTCATTCCTGTCACTCTCACCAGCCCTCACAGACATATGTTGGATGGAAAGGAAAGAAAAACTCTCCAAACAAGGAGAGACTGGATAGAAAGTATGGATAGACTAGAAAATAAAATATATAGAAAGAGTGGATAGAAGAAAAGGATTGTAGACAGCGGCTAGAGAGAAAGCATGGATGAAGAAAAATAATTTATAGAGAAGATGGATACGGAGAAAGGATGGACACCCAATTGTGCACTAAATATACAAAAGTATGTGGACACCCCTTCAAGTGAGTGGATTTGGCTATTTCAGCCACATCCGTTGCTGACAGGTGTATACAATCGAGCACACAGCCATGCAATCTCCATAGACAAACATTGGCAGTAGAATGGCATTACTGGAGAGCTCAGTGACTTTCAACGTGGCACCGCCATAGGATAACACCTTTCCAACAAGTCAGTTTGTCAAATTTCGGCCCTGCTAGAGCTACCCCGGTCAACTGTAAGCTCTTTTATTGTGAAGTGGAGATGTCTAGGAGCAACAACGGCTCAGCCGTGAAGTGTTAGGCCACACAAGCTCACAGAACGGGAGCACCGAGTGCTGAAGTGCGTAGCGCGTACAAATAATCTGTCCTAGGATGCAACACTCACTACCGAGTTCCAAACTGCCTCTGGAAGCAACATCAGCACAATAACTGTTTGTCTGGAGCATCATGAAATGGGTTTCCATGGCTGAGCAGTTGCACACAAGCCTAAGATCACCATGCACAATGCCAAGCGTTGGCTGGAGTGGTGTAAAGCTCGCCGCCATTGGACACTGGAGCAGTGGAAACGCATTCTCTGGAGTGATGAATCACGCTTCATCATCTGGCAGTCTGAATGCCAGGAGAACGCTACCTGCCCGAATGCATAGTGCCAACTGTAAAGTTTGGTGGAGGAGGAATAATGGTCTGGGGCTGTTTTTTAGATCCAGTGAAGGGAAATCTTAACACTACAGCATACAATGATATTCTAAACGATTCTGTGCTTCCAACTTTGTGGCAACAGTTTGGGGAAGGATCTTTCCTGTTTTAGCATGACAATGCCCCTGTGCACAAAGCGAGGTCCATACAAAAATGGTTTGTCGAGATCAGTGTGGAAGAACTTGACTGCCCTGCACAGAGCCCTGACCTCAACCCCATCAAACACCTTCAGGAAGAATTGCAACGCCAACTGCGAGCCAGGCCTAATTGCCCAACATCAGTGCCCACCTCACTAATGCTCTTGTGGCTGAATGGAAGCAAGTCCCCGCAGCAATGTTCCAACATCTAGTGGAAAGCTTTCCCAGAAGAGTGGAGGCTGTTACAGCAGAAAATGGGGGACCAACTCCATATTAATGCCCATGATTTTGGAATGAGATGTTTGACGAGCTGGTGTCCACATACTTTTGGTCATGTAGTGGATTTGTTTTTCCGTGTCTCCTGAGCGAGTCCAACACTTCCAAATGGCCTGGCTGAAATGAGCTGTCAACCGGGACATTCTCTCACTCAATGAACAGAGACCAGGGCCATGTTATTGTTGGTAGACGTACACATCAGTATAGAGAAGGAGAAGCCCCCACTAACTTCTGATTCAGGGTCAGATCTTCACATTCGCCTAATAGTTAAGGTTTTGATTGACAGTCGGGGTAACCTGATCCTAGACCTGTGCTTAAGGTTGCTGATTATGTTTCTTTGACAGATCGATGTAGTTAAAATATACCCTAAGGCACAGATCTAGGATCAGCTTACCCCCCCAGAGCCATTAAACCGACAACAGCGAAACTGACCCAAAATCAGCATCTAGGGGGGAGGTTAATCTCCATCCTGGTTTTGCCAGAAAACCAATGCAGGAATATGGCAGCCACGGGCCACAGACAGCTCCCTGAGTCGATCACTGTTATCTGTTGGAACGGATTCCACTTGACCCCTCAGGACACACACACACTTATTAATAGGTTTGGAAGGGTGTGTGTGTGTCTCTGTCTGTGTATGCGTGCCTGTGTGCACCTGCATGTGTGTGTTCTTATCTTCACTCTAAGGCATTCATCAGGAATGACACCTTCTGCCATTTTGCATTCAAACTAAACACACAGCTCCATGTTCTGTCTCTGTTCCTCAGGATGTTGAGAGGCTTGACTTATGCAAGTTGTCAGTAAGAAATTACACTATCGTCACGCTGCCCGATTGATTTGGTACATTGCGTTTTTATTATTTTTCCTGCGATAGGTAATATGGTCAAACAAACCTCTCTTTCTCTCCTGATTCCAAAACCTGAAACAACAAAGGAGGACCAACAGCTACAGAGTCATGCTTGCTTTTACCTCCCAGGGGACAGTCACTGCACTTTAAAAAATGCTGGTTTAAAAAAAAACAATTTGTGTTCTTTGGTAACCCAGCGCTGGGTAAATATTGGACAGAACATTATTTTGACCCAGCCAGTTGGGTTGCATGAATAACCCAACATGTTGGGTTGTTGGGATTCCCCAAACATGGGTTAATTTAACCATTAGTTGGGTGTTCTTTGTTTCCATGCTGGGTTTTGAACAAACTCCTTAGGTTATTTTCAGGAGGTGTGGCTTATTAGGGGCATGGCTTTCAGATAGCTCTTATTTGCTACCCGTGAGAGTAAATGTCATTCCTGTTCATCATGTTAAGTTTCCATACTGCAAATTGCATTTTTCTTTATTTTTCTTCTAGAATTTTAAGATTATGTATTACATATTATAATAAAGTGGTATCTATCCAACAATGGGATATCTCAATAACCCAGCACCAATAACCCAGCATTAACAACCCAACCTTGCTCTTTTTAAAGAAAACAACCCAACTAAGTGACCCAACACCTGCAACCCAGCAGTTGGGTCAACCAAACAACCCAGCATTTTTTAGAGTGTGGGTTCTGATCAACTGTTGTTTGAGGGTCGTGAAAAAACTGTAATAGCTCTCAACTCCAATGCGCATGCTCGCACGCACAGACACACACACACACACACGTCCTCACAAAAGAAGCAGTAACTGTATTAACCTCTGCACACTTCTCTTGCCAGCGTGGTTTCGGAAACTTGCATTACCGTGTTATTTGAAGGTAATTGGATAAACTGAAGCTGATTATGTGTACTCGGAGATTCAGATTATGAACCACATTGTAAATGTTGGTTTTGACCTCAGTGGCATTGACAGTATCCATGTCCAGGAGGCATTCTGCCTTTGGGACCAGATTCAGGACCAGTTACCCAGTAAGTATGTAGAGGTTAACATGAAAAATTATAATTAATGGATTAATTATTTACATTTAGGCATTCTACTCTAAAACAGCTCCTAAACGCTTAGGTATACAGTTGAAGTCAGAAGTTTACATACACTTAGGTTGGAGTCATTAAAACTCGTTTTTCAACCACTTCACACATTTCTTGTTAACAAACTATCGTTTTTGCAAGTCGGTTAGGACATCTACTTTGTGCATGACACAAGTAATTTTTCCAACAATTGTTTACAGACAGATTATTTCACTTATAATTCACTGTATCACAATTCCAGTGGATCAGAAGTTTACATACACTCAGTTGACTGTGCCTTTAAACAGCTTGTAAAATTCCAGAAAATGATGTCATGGCTTTAGAAGCTTCTGATAGGCTAATTGACATCATTTGAGTCAATTGGAGGTGTACCTGTGGATGTATTTCAAGGCCTACCTTCAAACTCAGTGCCTCTGCTTAAGATCATGGGAAAATCAAAATAAATCAGCCAAGACCTCAGAAAAACAATTGTAGACCTCCACAAGTCTGGTTCATCCTTGGGAGCAATTTCCAAACGCCTGAAGGTACCACGTTCATCTGTACAAACAATAGTACGCAAGTATAAACACCATGGGACCATGCAGCCGTCATACGGCTCAGGAAGGAGACGCGTTCTGTCTCCTAGAGATGAACGTCCTTTGGTACGAAAAGTACAAATCAATCCCAGAACAACAGCAAAGGACCTTGTGAAGATGCTGGAGGAAACAGGTACAAAAGTATCTATATCCACAGTAAAACGAGTCCTATATCGACATAACCTGAAAGGCCGCTCAGAAAGGAAGAAGCCACTGCTCCAAAACCGCCATGGAGAAATGTCCTCTGGTCTGATGAAACAAAAATAGAACTGTTTGGCCATAATGACCATCGTTATGTTTGGAGGAAAAAGGGGGAAGTGGCAAGCCGAAGAACACCATCCCAACCGTGATGCACGGGGGTGGCAGCATCATGCTCTGGGGGTGCTTTGCTGCAGGAGGGACTGGTTCACTTCACAACATAGATGGCATCATGAGGAAGGAAAATTATGTGGATATATTGAAGCAACATCTCAAGGCATCAGTCAGGAAGTTAAAGCTTGGTCGCAAATGAGTCTTCCAAATGGACAATGACCCCAAGCATACTTCCAAAGTTGTGGCAAAATGGCTTAAGGACAACAAAGTCAAGGTATTGGAGTGGCCGTCACAAAGCCCTGACCTCAGTCCTATAGAAAAGTTGTGGGCAGTACTGAAAAAGCATGTGCGAGCAAGGAGGCCTACAAACCTGACTCAGTTACACCAGCTCTGTGGGAAGCTTGTGGAAGGCTTTCCGAAACGTTTGACCCAAGTTAAACAATTTAAAGGTAATGCTACCAAATACTAATTGAGTGTATGTAAACTTCTGACCCACTGGGAATGTGATGAAAGAAATAAAAGCTGAAATAAATCATTCTCTCTGCTATTATTCTGACATTTCACATTCTTAAAATAAAGTGGTGATCCTGACTGGCCTAAGACAGGGAATTTCTACTAGGATTAAATGTCAGGAATTGTGAAAAACGTTTAAATGTATTTGTCTAAGGTGTATGTAAACTTCCGACTTCAACTGTACATGTAATGTACTTAGGTCTATAGAGACGTCATGCAGTAAGACAAAAGAGGCCCCACCGCAGAACAAAGCATGTAACAGTTGCTCCGAGATCAGACACACACCTTCCCTAAACTCTGCGCTCATCTGATCACACACATATATTCCATTAGCTCAACGGATCACACACACACAATCCCATAGCCGTGCTCAGATCTGACTCACAATGCGGGCCGTGTGGGGTGAGATAGTGTAGTGTGTCACCACGACCAGCGGTGTCACACTGTCTCCCTCTCCTCCCACCGCCAGGGTGAGGGATGATATTACTGGACGCCTGTCGGCTGAGCAGTGGACCAAAGCCATGATCAGAAACCAGAGGACTTACAGACGCCACATGGGAAGGAGGGAGGAGCAGGGGGAAGAGGGGAAAGAGGAGGAGGGGAAAGGGGGATGAAACAACAACCAAAGTTCTGGCTAGAGCATAGACTAATGATGTTCTAGGGACAAGCTTACATTTCAGGTCATCATTACACACTAGGCTGCCTGAATTAACCAAATAGGCTAAATAGATTAAAAAAGGACTGTTACCTTCCCAAAAGGCCTACAATACAGTAGATCAGACATCCCACTGGTAGTCCAATGAATGCCACACACAATACACAACCCAACCCCCAAACACACACTCTCCAGCCCCTCTCTGATAAGCCCCTGGCAGGTGTCAGCTGTCTGAGGAGGCTCCTGGGGGAGAGACTCCCTGATTACCCCTCTGACTGACTGACTGATTTGACAGCCATGTTGTCTGTTTTTCAGTCTCTGGTGGGGTACACCTAGCCACAGTGTTGACAAGGAGGCCATTCACTAACAGCATACTTCACACAGACCTGCTAACTGACTGCTGTGTGTGTGTGTACGTCCGTGCGTGTCGGTCTGGCCGACTGAAAACTTGACAGTTAAAGAAATGTCTCTCGAGACCCTGTCTTGGCCGAGGTAGCACTTCACATCAACTTTATCTACCGACTCTGACTTGGAATCAGACAGCAAGTGATTTATAAGAGGAGTAAAAGATACTGGATTAGTGAGACAGAATCAGAGACGCAAGTTGTTATCTGTGTGAATGTGTCTGTTTTAGTAATGGAGCCATTAGCAGAGGAGATAACATACAGCTTGCTCTGGGAGAGTGTTTTCACCTCTTGACTTCCAGGGGAAATCTACCGCCTGGGTGCAACAGTCAAACCAGGCCCACCACTGTGACAAGAGGTTAAACACACATAGTGCCATACCATTTCCAGGGCCCATTGTACAAAATAGAATGTTCCATTTCCAGGTGAAGAAAAACCATCTCATCAGCTTGGCCCAATGTACTGGTATGCCAAAACGTAATTTATTCATATTACAAATACCAAAGCCAGTCTGCCGTATTCTTAGTAAATATTGAGTTGTGTCCAGCACAGTGAAATCTAATTAAAACATGGGTGGTTTTCAGTGTGGGAGAGGTTGTAGTGTACACTGAGAGACAGACTTGTGAGTGAGGTGGTGTGTTTGTGTGTGTGTGTGCACGCGCGCGTCCGTGTGTATGTGACCTTGTGTTGTAGGGCTTCGCTGTGTATTTAGGTGGAACATTGAGCAGCGTGGAGGTTCTTATCACCCCTGTCTGTTTTGGAGGGGAACATACATCGCCTGCCTGGAGGGATCGCTGCCTGGCCTGGCCTGGAATGTCCTGCTGGAAACATCTGCTATTGGCTGAACACGACAGGTCAGAGGTCACCTGTCAGGATGCTGGTCAAACTCTACGCTGACAGGAGACGTGAGTGTAGAGGAGATAGATAATAAGATATTCAGTTGGTTTCTGGACCAGAGAGATGAATGGGGAGGAAGATAAAAAAAATTCAAGAATACGAGATGTTCAATTCCTGTGTGACAGGAAGAGAGAGAACAAGTCCTCAGGTGTCAGCCAAAATTGCTCATCAAGCAAGCTTGGTTCATTGAACTGCCTTCAGTGCAGTGGGTCTACATTTCTGTTTTGATGTACTGTATCGCATGCAGCTAAGATGATAATTCGCAAACAGTTTCTTCCTCACTCCTACCCTCCTACTCCTAATTTCATTGGAATGCCCACTTGCAAACAGTTCAATATCACAAGACAGTGGTCCATATAAAACAAAAGCAAACCTTCGACCCAAAACCCAAATCCTTCTTAAACTCTTCTTCAATTTTAATGAAAATTCCACTCAGGTGTGTTGGAGATGATGGACAATGTAAAATAAATAAAGACATATTATCGAAGTACCAGAGTCTTCCCAAAGATTTAATTGCAGCCGTTTTTGACCTGTGATGAACAGTCAGCTGCATGCTTCACTGATAGGATCTCCAAAGTAATGGCTCGGGCCGACCAAAATCTCAATATGAGTTGGTATTCTGTTGTTTTTGCTCTAGCCAATTCCCATAGTCAAGCGGCTGGTATGTCAGCTGAAACCTTTAAAAATACGAGCCTTGCAGCCTCTCTGCTGTGTTTTGTTTGGCCTATGGGATAGACAGCTTTCAGGAGGAGACATCTGAGGCAGCATGTGATGGATTCTCTGCTCTCCACTTTAATGAAGACCACATCCATAACCAGACGAGGAGGCTGGGTCTATTGGACTGACTGGGTGTGTAGGCCTACCAACCACTGCACTGGTTCATTCTACTGTCTCTGCATGTGAACCACACGTTGGGTCTATCGTTTATTCACATTACCTCGACTAACCTGTACCCCCGCACACTGACTCGGTACCGGTACCCCCTGTATATAGCCTCGTTATTGTTATTCTATTGTGTTACTTTTTTTTTTTTTTTTTACTTTAGTTTATTTAGTAAATATTTTCTTACCTCTTGAACTGCATCGTTGGTTAAGGGCTTGTAAGTAAGCATTTCACGGTAAGGTCTACACCTGTTGTATTCGGCGCATGTCACAAATACAATTTGATTTGATTTGTGGGAGGTAATAGATGGCTTCGACATTTCACTCAATTGTCTCCCAAAGCACTTTGTGTTGTGTTAGTTTTTTTTTTACAAGTGAAGCACTCCATTATGGTCTTTCTTGAGTTTGCAACTACATCAAGAGAATAGAGGTAAGGAGCAAAACTGGGATATCTTTCTATTAAACACAATCAAGCTTTTAAAACTTCATTTTTGGAAGAACAATTTCCAGACTTATCTAACCGCAGTAAGTCTTATTCCAAACACCTGTTGAGGTTTGGTTGCCTGAAAATCAAATGGAAACCTTGTTGTGCGTTCCGCCCGCCTCACTGACTATGTTAGGTCCCCAGGACAGGTGAGAAGGTTCTGAGGCATACATGCCTTCATGCTGGGAGGGAAATCATAAAACAGATTATATTACTTTTTTATAGATTCATAAAGTGCCTTGATGTTGAGAGTCTGTGTTGCTGTCTACCACACAAATCACATTGCTTCAAAGTGCTTCAAAAGGAGGCATGTGGGACCTGGCGACTCCATTTTGTGTTTGTTGGCCTGCTTGTTGATATGAGTTCTTTATACCCTATAATTGTTTTGATTTACTCATCATTGTCCAGGGTACCGGGCTGTCTCGGGCCTGGTCTCTGTTTGCACTCCTATCATCCACAGCATGTCTATAATCACAACCATGTGCTTTCCCATTCAAATTAACATATGGTTCTAACTTTCCCCCTATTTTGACTAATACATACCTGGGTTGCTGACTAGTAAAACTGTAAAATGAATTCTTCTTTTGTTATTTGCAACACATGAGGATGATTTGGGAGTGGGGAGTGGAGAGGGAGGAATGTTACTGAGAATGATTTCACCTTGCATGCAACCCGACTCCATCCCTCTACCCTTTATTAATAGTCTGATTGTGTACCTTTGTTACATAGTTGGTACCACAAAGATGTTTATATTCTCCTCTGGTTTTCTCTGTATCTTTGGTTTTAGCAGGTGTACCTCTCTACCATTCCAACATCTTTATCAGGCTTGTATGGCAGAGAAAAGCTTTAGAAACAGTGAATAATGAAGCCCCACATCTAAAACAGACAGAAGATGCAATCAATTTCATCTGAGAACTTCCTCATACAGCATTCATCCCATTCACATACAGTGCATTTGGAAAGTATCCAGACCCCTTGACTTTTTCCTCATTTTGTTATGTTACAGCCTTATTGTAAAATTGATTAAATACATTTTTTCCCTCATCAATCTACACACAATACCCCATAATTACAAAGCAAAAACAGGTTTTAAATGTTGAAATTTTTCAGCCATTCCTGAACCTGCGACAAAAAACAAGCTACATATGGACAATACCAAAACAAATGATTTAACGATTGTCTCTTCACAGCAAAATCTGCAGAGCTGGTATGGTTGTATCCCCCATATACAGTGTATTTTTCCAAATTTTTAACGTTACAGCCTTATTCTAAAATTGATTAAATTAAAAAATGTCCTCATCAATCTACACACAATACCCCATAATGACAAAGCAAAAACAGGTTTTTAGACATTTTTGCTAATTTATTAACACTAGGATGCATATGCCGGGTCAAAATGACCCGGCCTAATGTTTTTTTTTTTTGCTGTATTGAGCCCCCCCCAAAATGTAAACATCTAATATTCCAGGAGTTCCTTAAATAATGTGTCTTTAATGTTCTAACATCCTAGTTTTGTTTTTTAATTTCTTATTTTAAGTAAAAATAGTTTTTGCATCACTACGCCAAGTTTTCATATGTGGGTCAAATATGACCCGTATGCATTTCCTATGGAATTCACTGCTGTGCACTCATCAACCTTACCTTTCTTTTTGCTACAACAATAAAATAAATGTAATTAATAAAGTATGTATTAAATATCTTGTTTTTAATGTTCATTAATCCATTGGTGTCATCCAATTCAGATGACACAGACTATGTGCCTGTTGGTCAAGTTGGAGTTGTGGATGCACCTGGTAGTCCAGCTATCCTAGATGATTCTACAGATGGAGCGGACTCCTCCTCTGAGGAGAGTGAAAACCAGTCAAATAGACTGAGTAAAAAGGGGTCTTACTGAAGGGAACATGTTTTCTAAATTCACAATTGTTAGTGTTGTCGTTTATATTGATGATGAACTTTGGATTTTCAAATAAATGTTTTGAAATATTATAAAACACGTTTAAGGTGGTTTTATTTTGTTCTTCACACTAAAAGGTTGAATGTGAAACTTTGACTGTAACATTGATTGTAAGAAAACTATGCTAATAATTTCAATAGCCGTCATGAATTTTCATAATATGTTATCATTGAAATGTGTATCAAACTGTTGAAGAGCGACTAAAAACATTTCAAACAAATCATCACTCAAAATAATTATGTTCCACAAAATTGATAATATTTTAGACCCATATAAATAAAACACATATTACATTATCGGGTCATTTTGACCCGGCATATGCATTCTTGGGGTGTCATGTTTACTATGCATCCTAGGGTTAAAAATACAAAACAGAAATACCTTATTTACATAAGTATTCAGACCCTTTGCTATGAGACTGTCTATATAAGGTCCCACAGTTGACAGTGCATGTCAGAGCAAAACCCAAGCCATGAGGTCGAAGGAATTGTCTATAGAGCTCCGAGACAGGATTGTGTCGAGGCACAGATCTGGGGAAGGGTACAAAAAATTTTCTGAAGCATTGAAGGTCCCCAAGAACACAGTGTCCTCCATCATTCTTAAATGGAAGAAGTTTGGAACCACCAAGACTCTTCCTAGAGCTAGCCGCCCGGCCAAACTGAGCAATCAGGGGAGAAGGGCCTTGGTCAGGGTGGTGACCAAGAACCCAATGGTCACTCTGACAGAGCTCCAGAGTTCCTCTGTGGAGATGGGAGAACCTTCCAGAAGGACAACCATCTCTGCAGCACTCCACCAATCAGGCCTTATGGTAAAGTGGCCAGCCGGAAGCCACTCCTCAGTAAAAGGCACATGACAGCCCGCTTGGAGTTTGGCAAAAGGCACCTAAAGGACTCTCAGACCATGAGAAACAAGATTCTCTGGTCTGATGAAACCAAGATTGAACTCTTTGGCCTGAATGCCAAGCATCACGTCTGGAGGAAACCTGTCACCATACGTACGGTGAAGCATGGTGGTGGCAGCATCATGCTGTGTGGATGTTTTTCAGTGGTAGGGACTGGGAGACTAGTCAGGATCGAGAGAAAGATGAACGGAGCAAAGTACAGAGAGATCCTTGATGAAAACCTGCTCCAGAGCGCTCAGGACCTCAGACTGGGGAAAAGGTTCACCTTGCAACAGGACAACAACCCTAAGCACACAGCCAAGACAATGCCGGAGTGGCTTCAGGACAAGTACAGTGGGGGAAAAAAGTATTTAGTCAGCCACCAATTGTGCAAGTTCTCCCACTTAAAAAGATGAGAGAGGCCTGTAATTTTCATCATAGGTACACGTCAACTATGACAGACAAATTGAGAAAAAAATTCCAGAAAATCACATTGTAGGATTTTTTATGAATTTATTTGCAAATTATGGTGGAAAATAAGTATTTGGTCACCTACAAACAAGCAAGATTTCTGGCTCAAAGAGACCTGTAACTTCTTCTTTAAGAGGCTCCTCTGTCCTCCACTCGTTACCTGTATTAATGGCACCTGTTTGAACTTGTTATCAGTATAAAAGACACCTGTCCACAACCTCAAACAGTCACACTCCAAACTCCACTATGGCCAAGACCAAAGAGCTGTCAAAGGACACCCGAAAACAAAATTGTAGACCTGCACCAGGCTGGGAAGACTGAATCTGCAATAGGTAAGCAGCTTGGTTTGAAGAAATCAACTGTGGGAGCAATTATTAGGAAATGGAAGACATACAAGACCACTGATAATCTCCCTCGATCTGGGGCTCCACGCAAGATCTCACCCCGTGGGGTCAAAATGATCACAAGAACGGTGAGCAAAAATCCCAGAACCACACGGGGGGACCTAGTGAATGACCTGCAGAGAGCTGGGACCAAAGTAACAAAGCCTACCATCAGTAACACACTACGCCGCCAGGGACTCAAATCCTGCAGTGCCAGACGTGTCCCCCTGCTTAAGCCAGTACATGTCCAGGCCCGTCTGAAGTTTGCTAGAGTGCATTTGGATGATCCAGAAGAGGATTGGGAGAATGTCATATGGTCAGATGAAACCAAAATATAACTTTTTGGTAAAAACTCAACTCGTCGTGTTTGGAGGACAAAGAATGCTGAGTTGCATCCAAAGAACACCATACCTACTGTGAAGCATGGGGGTGGAAACATCATGCTTTGGGGCTGTTTTTCTGCAAAGGGACCAGGACGACTGATCCGTGTAAAGGAAAGAATGAATGGGGCCATGTATCGTGAGATTTTGAGTGAAAACCTCCTTCCATCAGCAAGGGCATTGAAGATGAAACGTGGCTGGGTCTTTCAGCATGACAATGATCCCAAACACACCGCCCGGGCAACGAAGGAGTGGCTTCGTAAGAAGCATTTCAAGGTCCTGGAGTGGCCTAGCCAGTCTCCAGATCTCAACCCCATAGAAAATCTTTGGAGGGAGTTGAAAGTCCATGTTGCCCAGCGACAGCCCCAAAACATCACTGCTCTAGAGGAGATCTGCATGGAGGAATGGGCCAAAATACCAGCAACAGTGTGTGAAAACCTTGTGAAGACTTACAGAAAACGTTTGACCTGTGTCATTGCCAACAAAGGGTATATAACAAAGTATTGAGAAACTTTTGTTATTGACCAAATACTTATTTTCCACCATAATTTGCAAATAAATTCATTAAAAATCCTACAATGTGATTTTCTGGATTTTTTTTCTCATTTTGTCTGTCATAGTTGACGTGTACCTATGATGAAAATTACAGGCCTCTCTCATCTTTTTAAGTGGGAGAACTTGCACAATTGGTGGCTGACTAAATACTTTTTTCCCCCACTGTATATGAAGGTCCTTGAGTGGCCCAGCCAGAGCCCGGACTTGAACCCGATCGAACATCTCTGGAGAGACCTGAAAATAGCTGTGCAGCGACGCTCCCCATCCAACCTGAAAGAGCTTGAGAGGCTCCACAGCAAGGAATGGGAGAAACTCCCCAAATACAGGTGTGCCAAGCTTGTTGCGTCATACCCAAGAAGACTCGAGGCTGTAATCGCTGCCAAAGGTGCTTCAACAAAGTACTGAGTAAAGGGTCTGAATACTTATGTAAATATAATATTTCAGTTGTGTTTCTTTTATATATAAATTTGCAAAGATTTCTAAAAACCAGTTTTGCTTTGTCATTATAGAGTATTGTGTGTAGATTGATGAGGTAAAAAACAACAACTATTTAATCAATTTTAGAATAAGGCTGTAACGTAACAAAATTTTTAAAAAAAAAGTCAAGGGGTCTGAATCCTTTCCGAATGCACTGTAAATGTCACACATATTATCAATAACTGAGAATTCAGAATGATCTCTATATCTTTGTCTCTTTCTCCCAGAGTGTAATGAGGTCGCTCTCTTTCGTTCCTCCTCTCCTGTTAGCTGGATCAGAGCTGTATATTGTGTTTCTGTTTTCCTTTCCACTGAGAGGATTTCTCTCCTTGGTCAAATTCACCATCTAAAACTCTTGTATCCACAATACAACACCTGGAAAAAGAAACTCTCCATTAATCTCCGCTGCCCTAAGAATCTGCTGTGTTTAAAGCGCTAGCTCCTGTCTACCAAACCACATGTGAGAGCTGGGCCAGCAGCGTAGCGCACCGTGGCAGGCTAGCAGGCGCACACAGCTCTTTGTTTTACAATAACTCTGTGGGTTAGTGTCAGGTCATTGTGGCCTTTCTTGACTGAGCGTTTTGTTTAATATGCCACTGTAAATATCTAATAATAGAATACACTGGAAGTGATGGCCTCATATTTACCGGCAGAGCGCGAGGCGATGGTTCTAGAGAAAGAGTTTAATTTCAGTTATCTTTATCTTCCTGGTGAAGGGCTGATGAATTAATAATCATGCCGTGCCTTAGATGAGATCAATGGCAATGTTTACGCAACGGCATTTAATCATACCGTATCGCACTGATTATGGATAACGCTGAGACTACATGCTACGAACTTAAGCTACCCAAATCTTTACTCACTTTGTGTGTGTGTGTGTGTGTGTGTGTGTGTGTGTGTGTGTGTGTGTGTGTGACACAGACCAAACAACAAAGTTAACATCAATTCCAGGTAACCTTTAAGCTTCTTTAATGAAGTTAATAGGTCCGCCTCTAGTGATAGATGATTTTGAGGCAACAATTGCTCTCCTAATTCACCCACATTAATCCATGATTTCCTATTTTGTCAAACCACTAAGCTCGATCCATGGTATTCCCATCTGATTGCTACTTTCCTGTTGGCAGAGGCTTAGATGAGCAATAGCTTTCAATTACCTCTTAATTCACTCCGAATTTAGATTCTACTCTCAAATGCAATCCACATTGCTTTTCAGCCCACATCAAGCCAGAGAGACAATCATTACTATAGACAAGCATTGTGTTATCACACAATACTGCTAATCGTTTGTACTAGATTCATGACAGAAAATATGACAATTCAGATTGGTTTCAGTCCAGCCAAGAGACCATGTTTCAGTAGTACAGTTTAGCTGGCCCATCTCTTCAATGGATCCTGATTCGATGGAATGGAACTTCATACAGTAATGGAATGACTCCTTGAGAGGTGTGAGTGGCAGAAGAGCAGCTGGTCCATCACAGGGACTCATGGTTAAGGATTCAATCTGTGACATCATCTCATGTCCTTAATTAGCTGTTGGAGATCGAGGGCAGACGCACCACTATATTAGTGCCACCTCATCCACTTAAACTACATTCAGAGTGAACCATAGTACGTGTCCTAATGATGACGTGTCCTCAAGGTCAATTATGAGGGAATAAATGACGAAGAGTTAAATCTACTCCAGAGAGGGTCTGCTCTCTCTCTCTCTCTCGCTCTTTCTCTCTCTCTACTACAACTGCAGTCAGTGCCCCTTATTTATATTAGCTGCAAACCAACTTCAACTGTACATTCCAGCTAGGTGAGCATAGACTTGGCGAAGGGGGAGCCAAATATTTTAAAGCTTACAACAAAAAGTCAACTATCGATGTCCAGTCAACATGCAGGCAGAACTCTTGGCATAGTACAGAACATTTTTGCAACAAAGGTAACGATGCCGTATTTATGTGGCTGAGCTCAGAGGTCCCTGCTAGTACACGTTTCAATAAGGTTTTACTGTAATACAAGCACAATGTGAAACCAATTACCAACCAGCCCAGGGTCGGTCGGCACTACAAACAGTGTTTCCTGGCCTCTCAGGTTTTATACCCTATGTCGCTCAGATACAACTATTTATTTTTCTGTTCTCCCATTCAGGGGGATTTTCACCACACGTTTAATAAATAATAAATGTGTTTACGGCTGGTCTTGCGAACTGAGGTAATATTTGCCCAGAGAAATGCTCGATCCATCAACTAATCCTCCATCGTCTTCGAGCCTTTCTCCGTTCGGAGCTGAGCGGCGGTCCGATGATGAATGAACATGTGAGTAATTTCACGGTTGAATTAAGAGCTTAAAACAACAGCAGAGGAAAATACATCGGCACACATTCCTAATGAGAAAATGGTGGGCCCTAGCTGTTATTGTGTTTTTATTTTCACATCTGAGATATAGCTTTTGGCAATCGTGTAGAAAGCACTTTTTGTAAGATGAGAGCACATGCCAAGAAGTAAACAAATGCTTAGAACAGAACATTACCATCTCCACTGAAGTATTACCGCTGTAACCTTGTCTTCAGATCTCTGGCGTGAGACATACATTTGTTTGGCAACATAGCCATTCACCGGGTGGATGATATGAGGGGAACATCAATGTACTCACGATGACATTTCATTAATCAGTCCTCAAATCATTAGTGTGAAAACGGTGTGTGGGTCCACTTAACTGACCCGACCCAGGATCCCAATTATCCCAGTGATCAAGTGATCGTCTCCACACTTCATTGGCCAATCTGCTCCAGATGGGTGTAATCTCCCATCCGTGGACCAATAATCCTCACCAAATCACCATGGAATCCACATGAAAGCAAGGCATGCAGGGAGAAGAAGGTGCGGCATGCCACGGAACCCAGATTGAAACAATATGGTTCTCCACTGCAGGTGTTGGAGAACCCAGCCGTGCCAAACAACCTTTTTCCCTCAGACCTCTCCTCCTCATCTCCTCCTCCCTCGTTTCGACAACTGAAAATAGTATTTTTTTCCAGATTTCTATCAGGTGGGTTTGTTTTCACATGAAAACCCTGTGAAGAATTACACTCGCACTGAACCACCTTACAAATCGGTAACCGGAACGCTACCCAATCAAGATCTTTGATGTGGGGCCAGTGAGATTTGATTGCAAGTTTATGAGGCTTGTACTCTGGAAATACCTATCCCATATATAAAAGGATATCACTATTGGACTCTTCAATCTAAATTTCAGGAAGTCAGTTCTTGGTTGAAGTGTTTTAAGTCTCAAGTGATGGGAGTAATCGATCATTTGAATCAACCTGCTCTTGAGAAGGTAATCAGACATTTAAGGGGTTACATGAAAACAGCTGACTTGGGGTGTATATCAATAGTGAAATCGTGGCTTCATTTCCATGTTTCCTCTCCTTCATCTGCATTGATCTGGAAGATAAGGATCTGGATCCATTAGGAACTTGCTGTCCAGCTCTTTTATGCCAGTGCAGAATAGAGGAAAGGAGACAAGGAGAGGAAACCACTTAAGACATAAAGTCCTCTGACTGAGTCACGTCATACATACTGAGTAGTGGAGGAGGCAGATTTCTGTGTTATTTCATTGCAGTGAAAGATGCCCTATGAGCTACAATGGGAGGGTATAGGCATCTGTTGCCAAACTTGTGTGAATGATGCCATCCTGTGGACTCTTTCAACACCTTAAAAGACTTGGTATGACTTGGCAAGAGTTCTAGCCCTCTTTTCAACTCTAAATCACGATCTAA
Source organism: Coregonus clupeaformis (assembly GCF_020615455.1). NCBI lineage: Eukaryota > Metazoa > Chordata > Actinopteri > Salmoniformes > Salmonidae > Coregonus > Coregonus clupeaformis. The sequence goes on along the minus strand of NC_059222.1, from coordinate 29,200,338 downwards.
ACAAGATACAAGATACAACAAGTTAATTCAAAGTATTTTTAATGTATAAACCTGGCAGACATACTTTGAAATTAATAATGCTGCATGTTGACCTTTAAACAACATATTAAAAGTCTACATTAAAAGTTTCCCCCTTCACAATCATAGCACTGATTAAATCAAGTTATTGCAGGCTGTGCTTTTCCACTTGAACCGACTAGGGTGGTCATATGTGATGCTGCGTTTAGGAGTTACAAGGTTATACCGACTGCCAGAATCACACGTGAGAAGCATTCATTCACCTCACCACCCCGAGAGAGAACAGGAGAGTTCTCATGATTAGATGCCGACTAAGAACATAACTGTCTGGCTAGAGGCCAAGTTTGAGACACTGCTGGGTTTATGTTAACACACACACACAGATGTGCACACACACACAGAGCATGAGTGCTGTGCGTGTCCCAGTGGTGCTTGCTGAGGGAGGTGTGTATTGCGTGTTTCCGCGGCTTGTTGCTGTTAAAGAGGTGTGAGGGCGGCTGCGGACTGCAATAAAATCCTAGACGGTCACTGTAACCGTCTTCTTGTTGGGATCTAACTCCTGTAAAACTGGACTTACATTTCAGCTCTTAACTGTATTTTCCCTGCAGACATTTACAAAGTGTTAATTTACAATGAGCCTTAGAAAGCAGACATTGGGATTATCGTATCACCATTACATAGTTGCGTAAATTAAAAAGGCGACTATGACCAAATCAGCCTTATCTTTACTTTATATTTGGACTCTGTCGTCAAGTCTTTGGCAAGAGCACCGGGAGACATGGTCAAGATCCTGAGGCATTTTACTGTTGTTTTTTTCTTCTCCACTCTCTCTCTCAGGACTGATTTGAAAGAAGAAGAAGGGCGAGAGAGGAGAAAAAAATGAATGGCTAAAAGTTGAGGAGATTCCAGTTTATGTTTGTCTGTCTCTTCCATTACTTTTAGCCACACATGACATCATGGAAAAGAAGTGAGGAGAGGAGAGGAGTGGGCTTGAGGAGGAGTGAAGTGGGAAGAGGCTGTATTTCTCTCACCGTTGTTTCATTTGTTTCGCAGGGAGTCCAAGGGGATACATCATTCTAAAAATACACATTTATTTCACTGGATTCCTCAAATACTTTCATCTTCAGACCCTTGTGATGCCAGTGGCATTTAAGCTGGTTTGATTAGGGCTGTGAAGTCGAAAAACAGAGCGTACAGATATTTCAACGCAGATTAATCATCAGGTGGCTTTAATAAAATGTTCAAACAATCCTGTTTTATCTGGCGCGGGAAGGAACTTGGCAGGGACTCACCGTACATACTTACCTATTTATCTGGTATGTATGTTGGTAGAAAATATAAGTGATTTACTTTAAAGAGGCCTGTATGTAACTTGAAGTTACAAAATAAAATAACCTAAATTATTTTATTTCTTAGATTGACGAGAATCTTGATATGATTTGTTATCTTGCGTGATTGATTCAGCCAATCCAATCAATCTGCTGATCACTATCGTTAGTATCATTGATATTGTCAACATCTCGGGTGAATTGGTCTACAGCCAGCTAAACGTGGAAAATTAAGGTTATACCTGGGATTAGCATTCAAACCAGTGACCTTGTAGTATGGCAAGCTTTTTACATAGTACTTACAATTGTTATTCCTGTTTACGTTTTAATTTAATTTGAATTATAACTAATATTATTGAAACTCACCATTCTTGCCCCCATTGGTTGAGGGATGCTTCCTGGTTGTGTTGTTTCTGGTGTCCTTCCTGTCCCGGGGGTCCTCATCGTCCTCTTTAGTCTTTAGGTGTCCAGGACTTTGCCTGTTCTCCTTACTGTGGACAGACGGCTCAGTAGTTTTCACTGCATTCATGTCGCACACTGCGATGCTGTGTTCCCCTCTGGATGACTCCTTTACTGGGGGTCCCCCTGTCAGAGAGAGAGAGGACACATCCTGTCACGACTCCTTAGGCTGATGTCATAATATCAAAGAGACCACCGTGCTGGATATTGTTGCTGCCTCAGCGTCTGTCAACTCCAGGTTAAAAACAACAACTGGTCAATTCAAATCCAACTGACGTCACAAGACAAGAAATATACGCCATAGATGCACGTCACACAACGAGAAATCTACGCCTTCACATTTGAACAACGCTGTGGTTCTAAACCCTGTGGTTCTAAACCCTTATGTTAGTGTGTGCCGTTCCAACAGCGCTACAGCGTTTTGTATTGTCGTTGGTTTAGAAACCATCTGAGCCTGCTGAGACTGGAGACAGCACAGCAACCAGCATTCTGCATGCGTCTGTTTGTTTACAGAGCTTAAGCCCACGGACACGTCCTGCTTCTCTTGCCATCCACCCTCCACCTCTTCGCCGCCACAGCGGCCAACTTCTTCATTTACAGAATTTACAAAGAGCAGACCTTCTTCCCCCTCCGTGCAAATATTAAACACACCACACTCTCCAGATTCAGGAGCTTTGAGAGCCCCCACAACGTGTCGAGGTGAAAAACGAGGCCCCTCACTCTCGTCCGCAGACTAGCCAAGTCTTCTGTGCTGCTCTGTCTGGGCCCCGTACATCATCGTCCACTGAGAGGCCTCACAGGCCACCACAAACATACATCAGTGTTTTCTTTAATAAGCTCTGTTTGGAGAACCACTCTGATGCTTAGAGGGCAATCCTTCCCTCATATGTGATGCCTCATAAAAATAGCAGAGGTATCAAAAAGCTAGGCTACGTCCGCCGGTCTGCCTGGTTAGAGTGTTCGGTAAGTAAAGGCCAAGATCGGAGGGTGAAAACGATGAAAAATCTTTCGAATAATGAAATAATCAGTTCAAAAGAAAACAATAGCGTAAATGTATAATGAAAACGTATTAGAAAGGAATGAAAAAAGTGTAATGCTTGGTTCGGCTTCTCTGCCAATAACACTTTAGAAGTTCAACTAACAGTCCCAACTAAATCCTTTCCACACTTGTTAACACTGCACTATGATTCAAATAAACTTTTACAAGCATTCATATTTTCACAGCTTATAGTTATATTCATAATATTACACATTTTCTTGACACATAGCTGAACGTTTGCATTAAAGGTCAGAGTTAGTGCCTTACGAAATTACGCCACAGCCCTTCGCCAAGACTTGACCAAACAGCCCTGTGAGGGAGAGGAGAGCCCATTGGAAACACACTTATCTGTGTGGTACGACAGATACAGTATCTCGTCCCACAGATATGTGTAGCGTACGTTGAGCAGACAAAAAGGGGGCTTGTGTACGGTACATAAACACGAGCTTGGGGGAAACAATAACAAAGCCCAGCATTTCCCTCAGAAATAAGACAACACTTACAGTAAATTATCCTCCATAAAGCAGCAGAACAGAGAAAAAATGCCTTCATGCACTCCTCCTTTAATGAAGTCTTAACTGATGGGCCGGAGGTTGAAAGCCCACCCATCGCCATCGACCGAGGAAGCCCACCCTGGCCATGTTATATAACAGTGGCAGCCTAATAAAGGCTGGGATGGCTGGGATTGGTGTCCTGTGTGGCCTACATGGCTCAGCTATAGGATGAAAACTAAAAAAAAAACACAAAGAAATACCCTCAGTCCATAGATTTTAGGTGGTTTTAGGATTTTAGAGGGGTGGGTAAGTTGAACCATTTTTTACATTCAGCATCACTCTGTCAAGGGAAATATAGCATTCTGTATAACAAAGATATACAGTACCAGTCAAAAGTTTGGACACACCTACTCATTCAAGGGTTTTTCTTTATTTTTTACTATTTTCGACATTGTAGAATAATAGTGAAGACATCAAAACTATGAAATAACACATATGGAATCATGTAGTAACCAAAAAAGTGTTAAACAAATCAAAATATATTTTATATTTGAGATTCTTCAAAGTAGCCACCCTTGCCTTGATGACAGCTTTGCACACTCTTGGCATTCTCTCAACAAGCTTCATGAGGTTATTACCTTGAATGCATTTCAATTAACAGGTGTGCCTTCTTAAAAGTTAATTTGTGGAATTTATTTCCTTCTTAATGCATTTGAGCCAATCAGTTGTGTTGTGACAAGGTAGGGGTGGTATACAGAATATAGCCCTATTTGGTAAAAGACCAAGTCCATATTATGGCAAGAACAGCTCAAATAGGCAAAGAGAAACGACAGTCCATCATTACTTTAAGACATGAATGTCAGTCAATACGGAAAATTTCAAGAACTTTGAAAGTTTCTTCAAGTGCAGTCGCAAACACCATCAAGCGCTATGATGAAACTGGCTCTCATGAGGACTGCCACATGAAAGGAAGACCCAGAGTTACCTCTGCTGCAGAGGATAAGTTCATTAGAATTAACTGCACCTCAGAAATTGCAGCCCAAATAAATGCTTTACAGAGTTAAAGTAACAGACACATCTCAACATCAACTGTTCAGAGGAGACTGTGTGAATCAGGCCTTCATGGTCGAATTGCTGCAAAGAAACCATTACTAATGGACACCAATAAGAAGAAAATACTTGCTTGGGCCAAGAAACACGAGCAATGGACATTAGACTGGTGGAAATCTGTCCTTTGAGATTTTTGGTTCCATTCGCTGTGCCTTTGTGAGACGCAGAGTAGGTGAACGGATGATCTCGGCATGTGTGGTTCCCACCGTGAAGCATGGAGGAGGAGGTGTGATGGTGTGGGTGTGCTTTGCTGGTGACACTGTCTGTGATTTATTCACTTAACCAGCATGACTACCACAGAATTCTGCAGCGATACACCATCCCATCTGGTTTGCGCTTAGTGGGACTATCATTTGTTTTTCAACAGGACAATGACCCAACACACCTCCAGGCTGTGTAAAAGCTATTTGACCAAGAAGGAGAGTGATGGAGTGCTGCATCAGATGACCTGGCCTCCACAATCACTCGACCTCAACCCAATTGAGATGGTTTGGGATGAGTTGGACCGGAGAGTGAAGGAAAAGCAGACAACAAGTGCTCAGCATATATGGGAACTCCTTCAAGACTGTTGGAAAACCATTCCTCATGAAGCTGGTTGAGAGAATGCCAAGATTGTGGAAACCTGTCATCAAGGCAAAGGGTGGCTACTTTGAAGAATTAGTTTAACACTTTTTTTGGTTACTACATGATTCCATATGTGTTATTTCATAGTTTTGATGTCTTCACTATTATTCTACAATATAGAAAATAGTAAAAATAAAGAAAAACCCTTGAATTAGTAGGTGTGCCCAAACCTTTGACTGGTACTATATTTCAGGATGTTGTGTATCCCTGGAAATAATCAGAATTCATGTAAACATTACAGTTTTGAAAACATAGCTTGTCCAAATAAAGTAGTCTCTTGGCACAACGTACCCTGGGTATGGGGTAAGTTGAGCTTTAGCACAGGGTAAATTAAGCCGCCTACACATTTCTGTACTGGATGAGATATTACCACTACCTTTTTAAAACCATGTCTATCTTTATTTTCCAAACACAATTCAACACAATCGCTTTTTTGTCTTTTAAGCCTTTACACTCGTGGGAATTGGCCTATATGGATAGGGCTAAATTGAAATGTTTCTTACAGATAAAATATGAAAATGCGTAACCATGGTAGCAATTAGTGCTGAGCGATTAACCAACATTTCGGGGGGGTTTCGGTTATTAAACAACTAATTGACCGACGTTGGTTCAATTACTTGAATTCCATTTAGTTAATTTTTTTTGGTGAGCCCAACTCGCCATTTCTCTAAAGAGAAATCTAATCATTCAAATCCCGAGAGAAATCAACTCAAGAACTATGTGAGATGCTGGGCTGAAGGAAATTGTAGTTTTCATTAAGCAAATATTCAAACTATTTCAGCGCAGAAACATAATAATGAACTACAAAGACAATAATCCATTGCGGCAGTTTTTTCGGCTCAGGCAGAGACTTTTACACCTGCTACGTTAGGTTAGATGCACACAGACCGCATGAGAGAGGAATATACACAACACAACAACGAGAGAAAGGGAAAAAGACAGTTCGTGAAAGTATGCCTCATCTTCTTTGAAGAACTAGTAAAATGATTGTCAGACAGCTCTGCAGCTAGCCTAGCTAAATAGGATGACTAAAGACAGAACAGTATGGGGAGCACAGAGATAACGTTGTCTGGCTGTTTGGCTGCTACTGCCTGAGCAGAGATGAGATGACGACTTTAAGGAATGAAAAATAATAAAGTAATCTAATAAAAGCTAAGTAATATACACAACTGAAATATTATATTATTTCATAGTAATTTCCTATTTTTCTATTTGTGTCTACCCAATGTGGACCTGACAGAGACAATAGAATATTTTCAATCTTTTGGTAATTGAATGTTCACTATTTTTGCCTTTGGAATTTCCATAAAAAAAAAAAAAAAGGTTATGTCATTATATCATAATGCATTTAATATTTTTACAAAAATATCGACACCGAAATCGAAAACCATGATTATTGTTTTTATAATCATGCTGAAACCGAACTAGAAAAGCACTAATCGCTCTGCACTAGTAGCAATTGAAAGGGAACAGTTTGGAGATAATGGGGAAATGATTAGACCAAAGGTGAGTACACAACAGTTCACCTGACACAAGACTGAATCCAAACATTACACTAACCATGTTTCCATCCACAGTTTTTAATGCTAGTAAAGTCATACCGTATAACATTATCTTTACGACAGCTGTGATTGAAACAGGAAGTTTCAGTACAATTTTATAAATGCATTATTTGTTCGTTCGACATGGTAGGATCTATTTTTGTCTGTAAAATTAATTATGCGAGAAATTGCGGTGGAAATATTGATATAATAACCATCATATCGAAGTAAACTTGGAGTCACACAATGACACGGTGTGTGGTCCCATGCAGTTTATTAGGCTACAGATTAAATAAATCATGATGAACTTCACACGGTGGTGAAAGCGCACAGTGATCTTGAAGCTCCTTTCCAATAAATATCGATGGTCTGATTCTGGTGACATGATGATCGATGCTTGACTGCCGTTTGACATATATAAATATTATCTTATCCATAATAATCTGATCATGTAGACTAGCCTACCCGCAGTGTATTTGCACGCTGTTGGCTAGAGCGCACAGTGCCAAGACCAGAGTAGACACATTTGTTAATTAACGTAACCATTTTTGTGACAAAATTATTGGTAGAGTTGAAAATGCGATGGAAACACATTGAACTTTAGATTTTTATTTGGTACATGAAAACCTAAGCGAAAAAGTAAATTTTGTGTGCACTACGCCATCACGCACTGATTTTTATCCGCAACAAGTCAGTTTGGTGGAAACACACCACTAGTGGGAAAATTCGCATATTTTCTTTATGCGGATTTTAGAATAATCGCATGAAAATCTGTCGCCAATTGGATGGAAACCAACTACTGTTGTTTTTTTGTGCATTTTACATTTACTGTACTTTTTGCTGGATACATTCAGTAACATAAGTTATGTGACTTGTTTCAGGAAACTAGGCGTATGACATGCATCACTACATGAAAGTAAACGTTTTTTTGGCAGAAATGCCTTCTGGAACATGTGAACTTTCATGTGCCTTAATAACAAACGTGTATGTCATCTGTAAATACAAATACAATTGTTAAATTACAAGCCTAGTTGGTTTAGCCACAGAAAAACACCAGCAACCTTCCCGTTAGCCATGATTGGCTGAGATAGTGAGTGGGCTGGACATGCCGAGAGATGAGTTCAGATTGGTCTGCCATGTAGCACACTTCTGTCTATAATATGAGCTGGTCAGTATGTGTAGGTATTCCTTTCTAATGCGGCTTTTTTGAAAGATATCACTTAGTAGAACTGCATAGGTGTTGCTCTCCACTTTCTGGAGGACCAAGTTTTGAAATCAGTGGAATTAGAGTATGATAGCTAAGGAGATGGAGAAAATTTTGCCGTTTGATTGCAAATATGTAGACGGAGTCGAAAAGAGAACACACAGAAGGCTGTTGTAAAACATCTGTCTCAAGATTACATTTTCAAACTAAGGGCAACCATGGCATCCGTGACAGATAGGGAGAAGCCTCCATCCATGTATATGGGTAAGAGAGTCTAGCTAGCTACATTTTCAGATATTACACGTTTCTAATTTTGTCAGAAAGTCGTTTTCATTTCAAGTTAAAGTGTACCATTAGCTTGCTAGCTAACATTAGCTGGCTGGCTAGCTAGCTAACGTTATGTGTATGATCTGTCTAGTAATATTATTCATATCTCAGAGCCATTTGCATTGCTAGTTATATCCTAATGTTAGCTAGCTAACATTGAATCTGGTTGGTTAGCTACCTGCAGATTCATGCAGGGTAGTAATGTTATGAGTTGGGATTATTGTTCATTGTTTAGCTAGCTAGCTACATGTCTAAACAAAAGCCTCTGCTATGCAAGTAACTATTTCAATAGAAGGTTTAAGATGTCACTGCGACAACTGTCGCTAGACGTAGCTGGTAAATTCACTCTGGCTATCTACTCCGATTTCAGAGCACTCTCGTCTGAGTGTGCCAGAGCGCAGAATAACTGACAAATTTACAAATGCTCAACACCCGTTGAATATGGCCGGTGTCAGTAAACGTTGGCAAAAAAGCGTAATTAAATTGTTGCCAGCAGCACAGTTGCAGTCACCAACGTTCTGGATAACATAAAAACAGCCTAACCAGCTCTGCTAGGGCGAGTAAAATGGTCAGAGTGAGCTGTTCTCTCATTTGTGTCTGGAAGTAGCTCGCAAGCTAGCCAACGCTAGCCAGTTAGCTTGGGTGCTTGACTGCTGTTGTTAGGTCAGAACGCTCGGATCAACCCTACCTTTCGGCCAGAGCGTCCAGTGTGCGCTCTGAACACTCCGAGAGCGAAATGCTCTGAATTTACGAACGGCCAATCTGACATAAGACCGAATCGAGCCGGTCGGTCACATATTCCTGGAAAATGTGGGGTCAGTGCAACTTAAGACAAAAAATTACATGGGTTTGAGTGAGAGGACTGACTGGTGTCTCCAAGTGGCCACACACCTCTCCAAAGTGTGCACAGTTCCTAAGAAATTTCAATCAAAGAAGAGTCTTCAACTATAAAGTAATTTTTTTAGTTTTCCTAGCTGTGTCGTTGAGGAACTACAGCAAGCACACTTGTAGATGTTTCATTTGGAACACAACCCTGCAATCACACAATTACTGTTGTTGTTTACGCAATCAAAAAACGGTCCATTATAAATCGCATATGGTGGGCATAATTTGAAAGCTTGTTCTATTGCCAACATGACTACCTACATTATAAAATACAATTGAACAGTGTTAGGCTTTCTCAAGGCAATTCAGAGAAACAGAGTTATGAGTACATTCAGGTGCGTGTGCCCGGAAAAGTTTTCTTCACAATAAACAAACATAGGCTCATTCTGTTCAGAACAACCCAGAGTATGACACCATGTCATATTGTAACTGTACATCAAACATAGTGATCATAAACGTTGACACTGTATATGACATGAGCTAAACACTGTGAAGTGCATATTTGGACTCACAGTGTTTGGCTTGCTTGAACGACATCAAAGCGGTATTAATTATAATCCTCAACGTCTCATCTTTCAAAATACATAGAGTCCTCTTAATTTACAGCATTTCCCTCACTCAGACAACAAAAAAACAGCCCAATTACCTGGTGGGATGGGGGCAACTTCTTGTCGTGTGTTGTGCTCAAGTTCAGAACGGCTGTCAGTCAAAACCCATACAGCGCTGTGAAGCGCAGAGCCAGAGCTCTGACATCATGTATAGCATGTTTCTGTATAGCCACTACATTCCAATTTAGGCTCTTATTAGTGCCCAAATCTGCCATTTCTAACCCGTATACGGGTACGAGTGTAAAGGGTTAATCATTTTAAGCATCTTTTGACACAGGCTTAACACCTAACAAACTTTTTAAAAATGTTTTAAATACTTTTAACATAGGCCAGGGCCTGTTCTGTTGATACCTCATATCCCAGCGATAATGCCTTGCATTATGCCTGGGAAGAAAACATTGCTGAACTTGCAATTAGCTCAAGCATTGGCTCAACTTACCCCAAGATAAAACATTTGGAATATATATTAGCCCACACAGCTACAAGGATGCACTTTCATGCTAGGTTTAGGACCTCCATTTGAAGCTTATATGTAGAACAATATTCAAATGATCTACTTTGGTTTAGACACAAGCATCATGAAACCTGGTGAAAATATTTTTTTTTACCTAACTTGCTTACCACTTTTTCCATGTGTTTTCTTCCTTCGCAGACTCCATGAAATGATGACCTCTTCCTAAATATTTGGTCAAATGATACATTTTGTGTATGGTTTCCTAGAAACAAGAGTGGCTCTACTTACCCCTTTGGCTCAGCTTACCCCACTCTCCAGTCAATGTGATTAAACATTGGAAAAGCTCCAAAGTAGTTCTAGAACTAGAATGAGTTCTAATTCTATGTTCTGAGCTCCACTCTAGATATGTTCCCAGCCCATAGGTCCAGGGTAAGGTGGGAGTGAAGTGCACAATGTGGCTCAAGCCACCCAACTCTGAAGCTGTAAGAATCCAAGACCCCATCATCAAAATACTTTTATTTTACTGGCTGATGGTATCTGGATGCTTAGAGTGACTGGAGACCTGAGTTACAGACCAATTAGAGGTAAGAAATACAAAAGTTCTGAACCTTTCTATTCTCATACTTTCTATAGATTGTAAATTAAAGATACACTTTTTTGCTAAGAGTATTATTATATTATTGATCGATTGACTATGACATTTTAAATCACCCAGCAGTGCTATTTGCAGAGTTAGCTCCAGGTATATGTTGCAATTCTTCAGCCATTCCTGAACCTGCGACCAAAAACAAGCTACATATGGACAGTACCAAAACAAATGATCTAATGATTCTGTCTCTTCACAGCAAAATCTGCAGAGCTGGTATGGTTGTATCCCCCATATACAGTGCATTTTTCCACATTTTGTTACGTTACAGCCTTATTCAAAAATTGATTACATTAAAAATGTTCCTCATCAATCTACACACAACACACCATAAAGACATTTTTGCTAATTTATTAAAAATACAAAACAGAAATACCTTATTCACGTAAGTACTCAGACACTTTGCTATGAGACTAGAAATTGAGCTCAGGTGCATCCTGTTTCCATTGATCATCCTTGATCATCCTACAACTTGATTGGTGTCCACCTGTGGTAAATTCAATTGAATGGACATGATTTGGAAAGGCACACACCTGTCTATATAAAGGTCCCACAGTTGACAGTGCATGTCAGAGCAAAAACAAAGCCATGAGGTCGAAGGAATTGTCCGTAGAGTTCGGAGAAAGTATTGTGTCGAGGCTAAGATCTGGAAAAGAGTACCTAAAAATGTCTGCAGCATTGAAGGTCCCCAAGAACACAGTGGCCATCATTCTTAAATGGACGAAATTTGAAAAAGCCTAAACTCTTCCTAGAGCTGGCCGCCTGGCCAAACTGAGCAATCGGGGGAGAAGGGCCTTGGTCAGGGAGGTGACCAATAACTCGATGGTAACTCTGACAGAGCTCCAGAGTTCCTCTGTGGAGATGGGAGAACCTTCCAGAAGGACAACCATCTCTGCAGTACTCCACCAATCAGACCTTTATGGTAAAGTGGCCAGACGGAAGCCACTACTCAGTAAAATACACATGACAGCCCGCTTGGAGTTTGCCAAAAGGCACCTAAAGGACTCTCAGACCATGAGAAACAAGATTCTCTGGTCTGATGAAACCCAGATTGAACTCTTTGGCCTGAATGTCAAGCGTCACGTCTGGAGGAAACCAGGAACCATCCCTATGGTGAAGCACGGTGGTGGCAGCATCATGCTGTGGGGATGTTTTTCAGCGGCAGGGACTGGGAGATTAGTCAGGATCGAGGAAAAGATGAACGGAGCAAAGAACAGATGAAAACCTGCTCCAGAGCACTCAAGACCTCAGACTGGGGCGAAAGTTCACCTTCCAACAGGACAACGACCCCAAGCACACAGCCAAGACCACGCAGGAGTGGCTTCGGGACAAGTCTCTCAATGTCCTTGAGTAGCCCAGCCAGAGCTCGGACTTGAACCCGATCGAACATCTCTGGAGGGACCTGAAAATAGCAGTGCAGCGACGCTACTCATCCAACCTGACAGAGCTTGAGAGGTTCTGCAGAGAAGAATGGGAGAAACTCCCCAAATACAGGTGTGCCAAGCTTGTAGCGTCATACCCAAGAACACGCAAGGCTGTAATCGCTGCCAAAGGTGCTTCAACAAAGTACTGAGTAAAGGGTCTGAATACTTATGTAAATGTTATATTTCAGTTTATAATTTTTTATAAATTAGCAACAATTTCTAAAAACCAGTTTTTGCTTTGTCATTATGGGGTATTGTGTAGATTGATGAGGGGCAAAAAACAATTTAATCAATTATAGAATAAGGCTGTAACGTAACAAAATGTGGTAAAAGTGAAGCGGTCTGAATACTTTCCGAATGCACTGTATAACATTCTATTGGTTGCAAGAATTTTGTATAGTAATTTAAATTGAAAAACTATGTTTTGAATCCAGCGTCGTTTTTTGTGTTATTAATCAAGGTGAATTTTCCACAAATAGACTAGATTTAGCTAAATTTCTATTACAATGAATATTAGTGAGATCATTTCTTTCTTTCGGGATATGAATACCAAGTATGTCCACTTCACCGTCAGACAATTTTAGCCCTGGTGTGATATGGTGCCATCTAGTGGTGTAGCGTGACTGACTTTTGAATTCAGCAACTAATCATTCTTAAATTCATTAGAGGCTAATTCATTGAGTCTATATACCAAATTTGAAGTCAATCTGACTGATGGTTCATGAGAAGAATATTTTAAAAGTATTTTTAGCATTAGCATACAGTATGTATCTATAGGTACAGTGCAGCAATATTTGAATGCAGCAACTATTTTTTTCTCATAACCATTACAGACTAATGTAATGAGTCTAAATACAACATCTGGAATGAATCTGACGTATGGTTCATGAGAAGAAGATGATTGCAGATGATTTTGAGGATTAGCGTTACATATGCAAATTATGAGTTGTTAATAGTTTTCTTGTTTTTTGAGATATCAATACCAAATTCAGTGTGGTTCATCTTGGGGACGTGCATGATAGCAATGACAAGTTTCAAGTTGATAGGCCACCGTCGTTTAAATGGACACAAAATCAGATTTTTGATTAGTCAATAAATCAGTCATCTCTTAACCAATCCCCTAGGTTAAAGTTTTTAAAAGATTTTCAGAAATTTCCAAGATGGAGGGAAATCTATCCTGACAGACCTTATGGGTCCTTGAGGAAAATTTGTTCAGCATGAGGAAAGACACCTACATACAAAGTTTCAAGTCTCTAGGTCATAAGGGCGGTGGATATGAGGGTTTATGTGAGACTGCTTATAACAGTGCCACCTATAGACCATTCCTCAATACAGAATCTTTCCAGATCCTTGATATCCTTTGTCTGCGCTTAACCACAGGTTTTCAATGGGGTTCAAGTCCAGAGACTGACCATTGCAAAATGTTGATTTTGTGGTCAATTAAGCATTTCTTTGTGGATTTTGATGTGTGCTTGGGGTTATTGTCTTGCTGGAAGATTCACTTGTGGCCAAGTTTCAACCTCCAGGCAGAGGCAACCAGAGTTTTGTCAAAAAATTTCAAGTTTGACGTTTTATTAGTCGCATGTACAGGATAGACATGGTATGCTTACTTGCAGGTTCCTTCTCTCGACAATGCGACAACAATAAAATGTCCTGTTACTGGGTATAGTTCATGATGCCGTTGACCTTAACATGGTCCCAGGACCAGTGAAAGCAAAATGGCCCCATAACATCAAAGATCCACCACCATATTTTACAGTAGGTATGGGGTTCTTGTATATGCATCCTTCTTTCGCCGCCAAACCCACTAATGATGTGCGTGGTCAAAGAGCTCTATTTTCATGTCATCCAACAAATGTAAACGCCTGGAGTTTGCTAAACGGCATTGGCACTTGGATTAGAACCGGTGCTATGGTCAGATGACATGAAAATCAAGCTCTTTGGCCACGCACACTAACTAGTGTTAGGTTTGGTGTCGAAAGAAGGATGCATAATTATATGAATAATTTTGGATGAATAATTTTGACCCCTATCTTTTTAGAAAAAAATATTACTTGATAAACAACATATCTTTCTCAGAGTATAAAATAATATAATTTTCAATTTTGTTTAGCATACCATATAGCTCAGAATGTGTATAATTTATTTTATGAAGTCTTTTTTTTTAAGGGTGCCAATAATTTTGGTCGTGACTGTATGTATGACATACAGTACATTTTCATGTGATCCATCTTAATTAAACAATGGTCCCACTGTGTGGGCTACCCCACAATGGTGTTGAGGTATAAAGGCCCTGAGTTGAATGTAGGCTCCAATGTAATCTTACAGAGAGGGGTTCACACACCTAAGATATCCTCCAAATCCTCTCTATCAGTTTCCGGCTCCTCTCATTGACAAATTATTATTTTGAGTGGTTTCTCCAGAAATGTTTTCTTTCTTTTTGTCTCTTTCCTGATTCTCTAACAATCTCTCTTTTCTTATTTCTGTTCTTCCCCGTTGGACCACCAGCTGGGCTGAGGGCTGACTGGCTGGCTACATTTATTTATGTTGGGGTTAAGCCAGGACTTCCGCCACTGATTGGGAATTTACTGAGGGATTAATAGAGGGATTCTCTGTTGAAGCTAATTAGGATATTTTTGTTGCTTATCATATTCTATTATAGTCCTATGATAGTTGCTGGCAAACAAACTGTGATGCTTGAAGTATGTGCTCATATTTTTAACTATGTTATTTGGATGCACCTATTGATAGCTGCTGTAGATACTATTATCTGCTAAATGAATCGAAATGTAGCAGTTGTATGGCATCTTATCCTGAGCTAATTTTATATTTAACTGCTTCAGACTTTGCTCTACCAGGACTTACTTACTTCGAACACTTAACTGAGTCTGAAATAAATACATTATTCTGGTCCATGTTTGTGGTTTTCCGCTCATATAAAACAGGCCCCAGTGGAGCTTTAGAATAAGTATCAGTAAGTAGCGTATTGCCCTCTCTTACTAACATGGTGTGTATTCTCAGAGTATTTCCCTGCGGTCTCACAATGTCTAACATGTCCTAATGCTTCCTGCTGGGCATTCCATAGCGCTAATGAAGAAGGAGAGGATGGAGGAGCCTGAATCCAGCAGCATGATGGGAAATATGAGGATGAAATGTGAGCCTGTATCAATGAGTGGTGACATACACTGTTTCAAACATAGACATAGAATGCATTCCTATTCGAGTTCACGTTCTATGTTATGAATTATGTCATTCTTTGGTTTTAACTTGATACAGTGCCCCCTGGCAAGGCGCAGGCATGTTTTTATCCCAAACTGTGATCCCAAACTGTAGAATCCAATGTTAGCAGCCAACCTTGTCATAGTCTGTGATTTGTGTAATAGACGACTACAACCGGAGCCCTTCCACGTGCTCGAGAGAGAGAGAATGTTAAAAAAAGGTGGTGTTTCAGGATTTGTTTGAAAGTAAATAGACTTTGGACTAATGAAAAGGTACTGGTTCTATGTAAGCTGCGCATTGCCGCTCGGACAAGTTGTTATTAAATGATTTTTTAACAGAGGATTTGGCAAGATTTAGAACTTTTGCCATTCTATAATAAACAATGGCATGGACCATATTGAAAATATTTACTTAATTTTCCAAAGTGACTTATGGCAACACTGGCCACTAAACAGAGTGTCGTGAGTGTTATGGCGTCAGGTGCCACGGACTGTATAAATACCGCCTGTACACTTGTTTATAGGAAAAGCCCATCTGGCTTTGGCTAACACAGGCAGCCCGCTCTGGTGACCCCTCGGCTTGTTCGAATGGAAAATATAACAGGAGTGTTTGCTAAGCGGGGATTGCAGCTACAGCAGTCAATTGTCAAGTGACGGACAAGATAATGTTGTAAAAGACTGCAGACTCCAGATCTGAAAACCCAGCCCCTCTCCCAACGAGTAAACACACCGACAGGAGGCTTTTGAAGAACTATCCAAGGGAAAAACGTATTGTCTCTCTTTTTCATTCCTCCCATTCTGGGGGGTTTATAAATGATTACAGAGTTATAGAAGCTTAGCAAAATGAAAAAGTTCAAGTAGGTGATGACTGGACGAGTGAACCAAATATGTCATCCCTGCTTGTTTCATTGATATCTAGCTATGCGGGGAAAGAGTAGGCTGCTTTTAGGATGTGGTGAGAAAATAGATGCCTTTATCACTTTACTGCAGGTATATATAAACTTAACAAAAAAAGAAACGTCCCTTTTTCAGGACCCTGTCTTTCAAAGATAATTCGTAAAAATCCAAATAACTTCACAGATCTTCATTGTAAAGGGTTTAAACACTCTTTCCCATGCTTGTTCATTGAACCATAAACAATGAATGAATATACTGTACACCTGTGGAACGGTCGTTAAGACACTAATAGCTTACAGACGGTAGCCAATTAAGGTCACAGTTATGAAAACTTAGGACACTAAAGAGGCCTTTCTACTAACTCTGAACAACACCAAAAGAAAGATGTCCAGGGTCCCTGCTCATCTGCATGAACATGCCTTAGGCATGCTGCAAGGAGGCATGAGGACTGCAGATGTGGCCAGGGCAATAAATAGCAATGTCCGTACTGTGAGACGCCTAAGACAGCGCTACAGGGAGACAGGACGGACAGCTGATCGTCCTCGCAGTGGCAGACCACTTGTAACAACACCTGCACAGGATCGGTACACCTGAACATCACACCTGCGGGACAGGTACAGGATGGCAACAACAACTCACCGAGTTACACCAGGAATGCACAATCCCTCCATCAGTGCTCAGACTGTCCGCAATAGGCTGAAAGAGGCTGGACTGAGGGCTTGTAGGCCTGTTGTAAGGCAGGTCCTCACCAGACATCACCGGCAACAACTATGGGCACAAACCCACTGTTGCTGGACCAGACAGGACTGGCAATAAGTGCTCTTCACTGACGCGTTTATCATCGAAGGAATGAGCATTGCACCGAGGCCTGTACTCTGGAGCGGGATCGATTTGGAGGTGGAGGGTCCGTCATGGTCTGGGGCGGTGTGTCACAGCATCATCGGACTGAGCTTGTTGTCATTGCAGGCAATCTCAATGCTGTGCGTTACAGGGAAGACATCCTCCTCCCTCATGTGGTATCCTTCCTGCAGGCTCATCCAGACATGACCCTCCAGCATGACAATGCCACCAGCCATACTGCTCGTTCTGTGTGTGATTTCCTGCAAGACAGGAATGTCAGTGTTCTGCCATGGCCAGCGAAGAGCCCGGATCTCAATCCCATTGAGCACGTTTGGGACCTGTTGGATCGGAGGGTGAGGGCTAGGGCCATTCCCCCCAGAAATATCAGGGAACTTGCAGGTGCCTTGGTAGAAAAGTGGAGTAACATCTCACAGCAAGAACTGTCAAATCTGGTGCAGTCCATGAGGAGGAGATGCACTGCAGTACTTAATGCAGCTGGTGGCCACACCAGATACTGACTGTTACTTTTGATTTTGACCCCCCCTTTGTTCAGGGACACTTTATTCCATTTCTGTTAGTCACATTTCTGTAGAACTTGTTCAGATTATGTCTCAGTTGTTGAATCTTGTTATGTTCATACAAATATTTACACATGTTAAGTTTGCTGAAAATAAACACAGTTGACAGTGAGAGGACGTTTCTTTTTTTGCTGAGTGCAATACATGATGTCAGACCTCAGGCTCTGTGCTTCACTGCGCTGTATGGGTGTCGACTGACAGCCGTTCTGAAGTTGAGCACCTCGCGTGACAAGAAGTTGCCCCCATCCCTCCTGCTCATTGGGCAACTTTAGCACATTTTGTGTTGACTGAGCGATTGAAATGCTGTAAATGAAGAGGACTCAATGTACACTACCAGTCAACATTTTGGACACACCTACTCATTCAAGGGTTTTTCTTTATTTTTACTCTTTTTTACATTGTAGAATAATAGTGAAGACATCAAAACTATGAAATAACACATATGGAATCATGTAGTAAACAAAAAAGTGTTAAACAAATACAAATATATTTTATATTTGAGATTCTTCAAAGTAGCCACCCTTTGCCTTGATGACAGCTTTGCGCACTCTTGGCATTCTCTCAACCAGCTACATGAGGTAGTCACCTGGAATGCATTTCAAATAACAGGTGTGCCTTGTTAAAATTTAATTTGTGGTTACTACAAGATACTATACTATATGTGTTATTTCATAGTTTTGATGTCTTCACTATTATTCTACAATGTAGAAAATACTAAAAATAAAGAAAAACCCTAGAATGTGTGTCCAAACCTTTGACTGGTACTGTATTTTGAAAGATATGTTGAGGATTTGTTGAGCCAGTTTGCGCTGTTCTGTGAAGGGAGTAGTACACAGCGTTGTACGAGATTTTTTCAGAAGAAAGTTATTTGTTTGATTTGGCTGATTTCTTTAGATTTTCCCATGATGTCAAGCAAAGAGGCACTGAGTTTGAAGGTAGGCCTTGAAATACATCCACAGGTACACCTCCAATTGACTCAAATGATGTCAATTAGCCTATCAGAAGCTTCTAAAGCCATTCCACTTTCCTCTTCCATTTTTGCGGTAATGCTGCAATTATTTGGTTGTAATTTTGGGTAGAGCAGACATTTCCATATGTTTTTGTTAGCTGCATGTGCAACATAACTCCACCAATCCTATCTATGATTTCATTTACGAAGATTATACGTTTTTCTTTTTTTTTTTCAAAAAATTATGTTTTTTTTAATCAATTAGTATATTTGAGTTTAACCACAATATTTGTTGCATTATTTGTTCTGTAGTTTCTGGAGGATTAAATTGAAATTGCAACCAACTTTCTATGGCTTGTTTTAGAAATAGTGATATTTGGGAGATGATTTCCTTTTCAAATAACTGAAAGTGAGAGGTTGTAATCTGAATAAAGGGAAAAAGGCCATTCTTGAACATGGGGTGAGACAATCTTACTAATTTGCTAGAAAACCAGTTCAGATTTAAGTATAAGTTTTGTATGACTGAAGCTTTCAGTGATAGGTCTAATGCTTTAATATTTAATCATTTCTGTCCTCCAAATTCATATTAATTATATAAATAGGCCCGTTTAATTTTGTCTGGCTTGCCATTCCAAATAAAATTGAATATTTTTTTTCTTCATATAATTTAAAAAACTGTTCGCTAGGCGCAGGCATGACCATAAGCAAATAGGTAAACTGGGATAATACTAAAGAGTTAATCAGGGTGTTTTTTCCACAAAGAGACAGGTATTTACCTTTCCATGGTAGCAAGATCTTATCTATTTTTGCTAACTTTCTATAAAAATGTATTGGAGTGAGATCATTTATTTCATTTGGGATATGTATTCCGAGTATATCCACATCACCATCTGTCACGCCCTGACCTGGAGAGACTGTCATTCTCTAGGTAGTTTGGTCAGGGTGTGAAACTCTATGTTTTGTATTTCTATGTTTGGCCGGGTGTGGTTCCCAATCAGAGGCAGCTGTCGCTAGTTGTCTCTGATTGGGGATCATACTTAGGCAGCCAGTTTTCCTGCCTGGGTTGTGGGATCTTGTTTGTGTTTCGGTGTGTTTGGCTTGTTTGTGTATAGCCTTCCGACATCACATTTCCTTGCCTTTTGTTGTTTTGTCTGTGTTTATTGTTTTAATAAACATGTATGCATTCCACGCTGCGCCTTGGTCTAATCCGTCTCTCTACGATCGTGACAGAAGATCCTACCAAAAACGGACCAAGCAGCATGCCCAGGAGCAGCAGACACCCTGGACACAGGTGGGGAAGAGTTTTTGGACATGGGAGGAGATTTTGGCAGGTAAAGGACCCTGGGCGAAGGAGGAGGCCCAGGCAGGAGAGGAACACAGAAGGCGCCGGGCGAGGAGGAAGCCCGACAGACAGCCCCAATAATTATTTTTTGGGGGGGCTAAAAGGGTGGTCGGGGATCGACCACTGCACTCGTGGGGGCTCAAGGGGGAGTCCTCACTGGAGGAGGACTGGGCGCGGAGAGTAAAGGACTGGTACAGTCGTAGACCTCCAGCGCCGGTTTCCAGTCCGGTATGCCTCGTGCCTGCTCCTCGCACCAAGCCAGTGGTGCGTGTTCCCAGTCCGGTACGGCCCGTGCCTGCTCCCTGCACCAAACCAGTGGTGCGTGTCTCCAGTCCGGCATGGCCCATGCCTGCTCCCCGCACCAAACCAGTGGTGCGTGTATCCAGTCCGGTACGCCCCGTACCTGCTCCCCGCACCAAGCCAGTGGTGCGTGTTCCCAGTCCAGTACGGCCCGTCCCTGCTCATCGCACCAAACCAGTGGTGCGTGTTCCCAGTCCGTTTGGCCCGTACCTGCTGCTCGCACCAGACCTGTGGTGCGTGTCTCCAGTCCGGCCCGGCCTGTTCCTGCTCCTCGCACCAGACCTGTGGTGCGTGTCTCCAGTCCGGCCCGGCCCGTTCCTGCTCCTCGCATCAGACCAGTGGTGCGTGTCCCCAGCCTGGCCCGTTCCTGCTCCTCGCACCAGACCTGTGGTGCGTGTCTCCAGTCCGGCCCGGCCCATTCCTGCTCCTCGCACCAGACCTGTGGTGCGTGTCTCCAGTCTGGCCCGGCCCTTTCCTGCTCCTCGCACCAGACCAGTGGTGCGTGTTCCCAGTCCGGCCCGGCTCGTGCCTGCTCCTCGCACCAAGCCAGTGGTGCGTGTTCCCAGTCCGGCACGGCCCGTGCTCGTTCCACCGGTGCCTGATCCAGCACCGGTCAGCTGCTCCACTCCTGAGCCAGAGCAGTCCGCTCCACCGGTGCCCAGTCCAGCTCCGGTCAGCGGTTCCACTCCGGAGCCAAAGCAGTCCGCTCCACCGGTGCCTAGTCCAGCTCCGGTCAGCGGCTCCACTCCGGTCAGCGGCTCCACTCCAGAGCCAGAGTAGTCTGCTCCACCGGGGTCCAGTTCAACTCCGGTCAGCAGCTCCACTCCAGACCCAGAAGTCAGTCCCTCTCTAGGGTCTGGGCCTCCCACACCAGGGTCCAGACAGGGCTTGGTGCATCGCGGGAGGATTGCCGATCCAGGCCCAGACGTCAGCCCCTCTCCAGGTTCGGGGTTTCCCACACCAGGGTCCAGACAGGGCTTGGTGCATCGTGGGAGGAAGGAGAGGGGAAGCATCGTGCCGAGGTCCAGACCAGACCAGGGGCGCAACGGGGAGGCAGAGAGGGAGAGGGGGGGTACTGTCACGCCCTGACCTGGAGACTGTTATTCTCTAGTAGATTGGTCAGGGTGTGAAACTCTATGTTTTGTATTTCTATGTTTGGCCGGGTGTGGTTCCCAATCAGAGGCAGCTGTCGCTAGTTGTCTCTGATTGGGGATCATACTTAGGCAGACAGTTTTCCTGCCTGGGTTGTGGGATCTTGTTTGTGTTTCGGTGTGTTTGGCTTGTTTGTGTATAGCTTTCCGACGTCACGTTTTCATTGCCTTTTGTTTTAATAAACATGTATGCATTCCACGCTGCGCCTTGGTCTAATCCGTCTCTCAACGATCGTGACACCATCAGACCATTTTATTGGTAAACTACATGGTAATGTAATTTTTTTATTTTTTAGTGATCCAATACGTAATATAGTACATTTATCATAATTTGGTTGTAATCCAGAGATGTTAGAAAATGTATCTAGATCCTCTATGAGGCTGTGGAGGGATTCAAGTTGTGGATTTAAAAGAAAACAACATGAATCATCAGCGTACAATTTACATTTTAGTCATTTAGCAGATGCGCTTATCCAATGACACCTTTGTTTTTAAGCCCTGGATTTCTAATCCCTTGATATTATTGTTGGATCTGATTTTAATAGCTAACATTTCGATGGCCATAATAAATAGATATGCCAATAGTGGACAACCTTGTTTTACTCCTCTTGACAGTTTAAAACTTTCTGAGAAATAGCCATTATTTACTATTTTACACCTAGGGTTACTATACATGATTTTAACCCATTTTATAAGAGATTCTCCAAAATTGAAATGCTCCAGGCATTTATATAAAAACTCCAGTCGTACTTTATCAAATGCCTTTTCAAAGTCTGCTATGAATAGCAGGCCTGGTTTCCCAGATTTTTCATAGTGTTCTATTGTTTCCAGTACTTGCCTTATATTATCTCCAATGTATCGTCCATGTAAAAAACCTGTCTGATTAGAATGAATAATGTCCGACAATACCTTTTTAATTCTATGCGCTATACATTTTGATATAATTTTTGCTTCACAACACTGAAGTGTAAGGGGCCTCCAATTTTTTTAATGGACTGGATCTTTATATTTCCCACTTGTATCCTGTTTCAGTAATAATGAAATCAGACCTTCTTCTTGAGTGTCTGATAATCTACCATTTACATAGGAGTGGTTAAAACATGCTAATAACGGTCCTCTGAGTATATCAAAAAAGGTTTGGTATACCTTGACTGGTATGCCATCCAAACCTGGAGTTTTCCCGGACTTAAAGTCTTTAATTGCATCCAGAGGTTCCTCCTCTGTAATTTCACATTCACATGAGTCTTTCTGTATGGCTGTTAATTTGATTATCAATAGAAAAAAAATCCCTACAATTAGCTTCAGTTAGAGGAGATGGAGGCGACTGAAACGAAAACATATGCTTAAAGTACTTTGCTTCCTCCTTCAAAATATAATTTGGTGAATCATGGGTGACTCCGTCATTTGTAACCAGTTTCAGTAAATTATTTTTGGTAGCATTTCTATGTTGAAGACAAAAAAATAATTTGGTGCATTTTTCCCCATATTCCATCCAGTTTGCTTTATTTTGATAATATATTACACTTGATCTTTCTTGAATAAGTTTCTCCATTTCTTTTTGTTTTTCCTCCAATGTATTCTGAGCCTCTGTTACAGTTTTTATTGCTATCTATCTGTTCTGTTAGACTTTCTATTTCCTTTGTTAGTATGGACTCTTTTGACCTAAATTGCTTTTGTTTTCGAGATGAGTACTGAATTGCATGGCCTCTAAAGGCACATTTAAAAGTGTCCCATACAATAAGGGGATTTGCTCTACCTATGTTATGTCGGAAAAAAATCTGTTATAAATTCCTCTGTTCTAGTTAAAAACAAGTTATCATCCAATAGGCTTTGATTACATTTCCAATATCCTCGCCCACGTGGAAATTCAGTAAGTGTGGATCATCATTATTTGGTCCGTAAAGGTTAATGAGCCATATCTGTTTATGGTCCAATAACATATTTAAAATCATCCATCTACCTTGCGGATCTGTTCGGACAATTTGCACATTCGGATCGAAATTACTGTTAATTAATATCATCACCCCTTTTGAGTTTCTTTGCCCATGGGAGAAGTATATTTCGTCCCTCCAGTCCTTCTTCCACAAAACTTCATCTAGAATTGTTGAATGAGTTTCCTGTAAACAATAGATATTATATTCCTTCTATTTGAGCCATGTAAATATTGTTCTTCTTTTGTTATTATCTGCTAAGCCATTACAATTATAACTGGCTATACTTATTTCACCACTTACCATAATGAGATACAAGTTTCAAATCTATTTATCATAATATATGTTTGTAAATTTACCAATAAAAAATACCATAGTGATTGAGTGTCCATATAGCTGTACCATGATATTTGCATTGCTACTAAGTAACCCTCCAATTCCCCCCTCTAAAGCCCCCCCATCCCAAGTTCTGTTGTCATCCCAGTGATCGGCATACCACCCCCGTCCCCCCGGATCCCTAGGCCCCCCGAGAGGCCAGGACCCATCCTTCGAAAACAGCACACAGTGCTACCCACATAACAGAAGCAGGTCAACCGCCAAAAGCATTTCCAATGCTCTCACCTCAATATATAGAGCTATTAAAAATATATATCTATTCAAATGTCTTGCATATCTTAATATCTTAATATCTTAAATAATGTTGGCAGTTATAACCCGGATTGCCATTGTATTACATTACATTTTTGTCAAGTAATTATTATGGTTCATCCTATATTCTCCCTAACATCCTTACCCCCCTTGCAACAGATGTGGGATACACACACACACATACTCTAACACACTCAACACCTTTCCTCCACAATCAACCATAAGCTCAGATGCTCAACTGTTGTTACATTCCAGAGCCCAACTCAAGAAAGGACCTGATTTACGAATGCATATACAGTTACAGCTGTTTGAGAAAGCATGCAAGATCGAGCAAAAATTGACACAAATTTGAGATTTGATTAACCTATGTCAAGTCCTAGGTGATGGAGATCAGATCCACCCCCTTCCCTGAAACACACACACTCTGGTCCCCCGTTGTAACCATTTTCCCCAAGCATCTCCGTGCAGTCAGACCTTTGATTATTTTGTGCCACCAGGGCCACAATAATATGCCCCCTCTTTGATTGTCCGAGTGTGACCCTCCTCCCCATGGGTTACTGCAGCCAGTGTTGCCAGCACTGCCACTACCTGGGTGGGGGTACCCCACCGGAATCCCCACCGGCTATCAAAGCAAATTTGATTCAGTTCATGATTCAGATCTTCACATGGTGACAGAAACAAACTGAAACAGTCTCCATTCTCTAAATCTGTTCTCAGTGATGTATGCAAATAAACTGTAGAAACGCTCTCTGCGTTCAATCCACAACAACGCCAACCTACCATCTCCCCTCATTCTCCTAAATCTCAGACTTATTCGAGGTCATTCAACAAAGGATTATGAAGCTTATTCATTTGGAAAGATATTACACAAACCAAGCTTTTTTGTTAACTTTTACCTTTTTTATGACCATTGGTGGTTTAGTCTAGTGGGCTCCTTGAAGGCGGTGTGTCTGACAGCTGATACATACACACCCCTTCTGTAACTTATGGCAGATTACAAATGTAAACTGCTGGGGAGAGTTCACAGGTCAGATGTTTTAAATAAACAGGCACAGGGTGGAAAAAAATAACTGTTTGGGTGTATATCAGTAGAGAGGATGTCTTTGTCACTACCTACACTAACTTAAAAACAGTGTGTAGGTGAGGCGATGTTATGATGGGAGAGGAAATTGAGACGGCGAGCATAGAACGTGCTTTGGAAGATATGACAATAAATTCCCAATCAAAGGCTTTTTTCTCATCAGTGTGTACACAATTTCACAATCCGAAAATACAAATAAACCAATCAACTGTCAAACTGATTTCCTCACCTGTTTGTAAAGTGGTTGAGTATGTATCTGTGATGGACATGACATGAGGCAACAGCACAGAAGCTACTATGTCTGTGATCTATCTAAAAATGCAGCTGCAGCTTCTAGTATTCCCCTCCTTCAACACTGTTTAGCTCTATGGGCTTCATAGGCATCAATCACTGGAGGAATTGGGCCGGGGTGTTTCATCAACCCTCTACACAGCAAAACAGTGAAGGATGTCCCAGGCCAGGACCACTTATGCGTAAATTCAACAGAAAATAACTAGAATACCCCGTGCTAAGAGCTTGCGTATGTCTGGCCACAAACGCCAAGAAAGATTATAGAAAAGAGGATTCTCTAATACTTTACAGTTCACCAGATGTAGCTCGGGTGTTATGACAAATATACTAACCATGAATCCATCAACTCCTCCTTTCCAATACGTACCGAATACATCAAAGACTTTTGACACGTGATATGGGGCAAATTACAAAAACTCATACACCTCAACATTCCGAATCCTACTTCTATGGATTCTACATAGTGTAGATTTGTTGTTCTATGTAACTATATGGATTAGGCCAATACACTGAGTATACAAAACATTGAGAACACCTGCTTTTTTCATTACATAGACTTACCAGGTGAATCCAGGTGAAAGCTATGATCCCTTATTGATATCACTTGGTAAATCCACTTCAATCAGTGTAGATGAAGGGGAGGAGACAGGTTAAAGAAGGATTTTTAAGCCTTGAGACAATTGAGACATGGATTGTGTATGTGTGCAATTCAGAGGGTGAATGGGCAAGACAAGACATTTAAGTGCCTTTGAACGGAGTATGGTAGTAGGTGCCAGGCGCACCAGTTTGTGTCAAGAACTGCAACGCTGCTGGGTTTTTCACGCTCAACAGTTTCCCGTGTGTATCAAGAATGGTCCACTTTCGACACCTTGTAGAGTCCATACCTGATGAATTGAGGCTGTTCTGAGGGCAAAAGGTACGCAACTCAATATTAGGAAGGTGTTAATAATGTTTGGTATACTCAGTGTATATTATGGATTCCCAACACAATACAAGCAGAAGACATTACAGAGCTCTGAGCTCAAGGAGCAGGCAACTCAGGGATGTCAAAAAACCAGAGCTGCTCTCTTAAATCCACTGATATACCCGGTAGTATTCACTTCCAGCATGTCAACCAGCTCCAGCCAGCTAGAGCAGCAGCTGGCGTGCGTGCGTGCGTGCACACACACACACACACACACACACACACACACACACACACACACACACACAGTCTCTAGGTATATGTTGGTCAGACATGCTGTGCATGTTTTCCTAATGATACACGCTGAGGGATGTTCCCTAGCCTCACTGTCTCTCCCAGCTGCTGCTCATGTGATATGTAACACAGTGTTACGTTTAGCAAACCTCTCTGGCCCAGTCCTGCTCTCCATCCATTCAACGTGCACACACCAGAGCAGAGCAGAGAGACTTTGATTTATGCCAGAGCTACGTGCAAATTTAAACATATTTATTGTTATAATAACTCTGAAATAGTATGATTAAAATTCATAACACACAGTACTTCTGGTTTTATTTTCCTTTCTCAAATTAATAAAAAAGGAGGAACGACCGTGACCCCAGGATTATAGTCTAAGTTTGGTCCAAATCTCAGGAACACAAAGAACTTTGTAAAAGGTTTATTTTTTGGGAGACGGGAATGTTGAACTGGATGTGAAAACGTATTTACATGTGAGGAAATAAATGGATGCTTCTTGGCGTCGTAACATCCATCTTCAAAGTGAAGTGGTTGATGTTCTTGTAACTTTATTGGCTACCGCCACATGGACAGAAACCCATCAATAAGATGTCCTGATGTTCCCTATCCTCATGTTTCATCAAGGGCAAAGGTTAGCTAAATAAATCTTAATACATAATTATTTTATTTTCTCCCATAAATGGGTATCATTGAACAATGAGGTATATATCTTCTAACACTGTAAATGGTATTCACTCATTTCAACATTTTATCAACAAGATGGCCTATGTTTATTAATCTTTCAAGGTCGGCCAGTAAATCTGCATTGTTGTGACAAAGAAATAACCCACAGTAGCTTTAAATTACATGTAACTGCCAAAATAAAGGAAACACCAACATAGTGTCTTAACAGGGTGTTGGGCCACCATGAGCAGACAGAACAGCTTCAATGTGCCCTGGCATAAATTCTACAAGTGTCTGGAACTCTATTGGAGGGATGTGACACCATTCTTCCACGAGAAATACCATCATCTCCCATAAGTGTTCAATTGGGTTGAGATCTGGTGACCGAGACGGCCATGGCATATCGTGAAACATCAGCAAGTTGAACAGTCTTTGTCACTGAAGCTCCTGCCAAACGTGCCCCAATAATCACCCCTCTTTCACAGTCACTGAGATCTCTTCCTCTAGCCATGGTAGCCAAAATAATGAGCAACTGGGCCTGCCCAGCATTTCTATATATGACCCTAAGCATGATGGGATGTTAATTCCACACCTGTGTGGAAGCACCTGCTTTCAATTTACTTTCTATCCCTCTTTTACTCAAGTGTTTCCTTTATTTTGGCAGTTACATGTAGCATAGCATGACTGCATCTCTTTCACAAAGCTAGCCTATACTCCTCTATCAGATTATGATTGCTTTATTTAATAGTGACACGGTGGCTAATCCCTGAAGTGCTGTGGATAACACAGTCAGTTAGTAACACAGTCAGTGACAGCGGTCAGAGATGTGTCCGGCTGATAGCAGCTTATCCTGTAGTAACCACCTTAGGAGTGATGGGAGGAAAATATCTATACAGTTACATATAGGGAAATTATTTTTGACAATATATCGTATCGTATTGACAATATCGCAATTTATTTTTGCGCTAGTTGGCTGTACCTGAACCAAAACCCCAGTATTTTCCCTTCATAGCTTGCTCTCTATTTTCTTTTTAAATAGGGAGCCAATTTGTTTTGAGCACTTTTATTTCCATGACTGATCAAAACTCGTTTTCTCATGGATCTCTTGTCCCTCTGCAGCAGTCATATGGTGAGCAATATGTTTGGACCATGGAATCGCAATACATATAGAATTGTGATAATCGTGATAATCGCAATACATAGTATTGGCAACTAAGTATCATGATAATATTGTATAGTGAGGTCCCTGGCAATTCCCAGCCCTACTCCTTACCGTGTCTGGCTGGTGGCTCTGACGTCACCTGACAGACGCCTGGGTCCTGGACACACCACCAATCACCCTGGGGATGGAGACTGGGACTGAGGGCTTAGGGCTGGTGCTCAAGGCTCGGGGCTGAGGGCTTGTGGTTGAATATCCTGGGCAGCTGGATAGATGAAAAGCTGTCTTTTAAAAAGCATATTGATGAGTTAGTAAAGAAGCTGAGAATAAAAATGGGCTTCTTCCATAGAAATACACTACTACAAAGTATGTGGACACCCCTTAAAATTAGTGGATTCGGCTATTTCAGCCACACCCATTGCTGACAGGTGTATAAATTCGAGCACACAGCCATGCAATCTCCATAGACAAACATTGGCAGTAGAATGGTCCGTACTGAAGAGCTCAGTGACTTTCAGCGTGGCACCGTCATAGGATTCCACCTTTCCAGCTAGAGCTGCCCCGGTCAACTGTAAGTGCTGTTATTGTGAAGCGGAAACGTCTAGGAGCAACAACGGCTCAGCCGCGAAGTGGTAGGCCACACATGCTCACAGAACGGCACCGGCGAAGTGCTGAAGTGCATAGCGTGTAAAAATGTCCTATTTTGTCCTCGTTTGCAATACTCACAAGCGAGTTCCAAATTGCCTCTGGAAGCAACGTCAGCACAATAACTGAAATGGGTTTCCATGGTCGAGCAGCCGCACACAAGCCGCACACAAGGCCCCTTAGTTCCAGTGAAGGGAAATCTTAACGTTACAGCATACAATGACATTCTAGACGATTCTGTGCTTCCAACTTTGTGGCAACAATTTAGGGAAGGCCCTTTCCTATTTCAGCATGACAATGCCCCTGTGCACAAAGCGAGGTCCATACAGGAATCGTTTGTCAAGATCGGTGTGGAAGAACTTGACTGGCCTGCACAGAGCCCTGACCTCAGCCCCATCGAACACCAATGGGATGAATTGGAACGCCGACTGCGAGCCAGGCCTAATCGCCCAACATCACTGCCTGACCTCACTAATGCTCTTGTGGCTGAATGGAAGCAAGTCCCCGTAGCAATGTTCCAACATCTAGTGGAAAGCTTTACCAGAAGAGTGGAGGCTGTTTTGGCAGCAAAGGGAGGACCAACTCAAATCAAATCAAATCAAATCAAATCAAATCAAATTTTATTGGTCACATGCGCCGAATACAACAGGTGCAGACATTACAGTGAAATGCTTACTTACAGCCCTTAACCAACAGTGCATTTATTTTAAACAAAAAAAAAGTAAGAATAAAACAACAACAAAAAAGTGTTGAGAAAAAAAGAGCAGAAGTAAAAATAAAGTGACAGTAGGGAGGCTATATATACAATAGAATAAAGTGACAGTAGGGAGGCTATATATACAGGGGGGTACCGTTGCATAGTCAATGTGCGGGGGCACCGGCTAGTTGAGGTAGTTGAGGTAATATGTACATGTGGGTAGAGTTAAAGTGACTATGCATAAATACTTAACAGAGTAGCAGCAGCGTAAAAAAGTATGGGGTGGGGGGCAGTGCAAATAGTCCGGGTAGCCATGATTAGCTGTTCAGGAGTCTTATGGCTTGGGGGTAGAAGCTGTTGAGAAGTCTTTTGGACCTAGACTTGGCACTCCGGTACCGCTTGCCGTGCGGTAGCAGAGAGAACAGTCTATGACTAGGGTGACTGGAGTCTTTGACAATTTTGAGGGCCTTCCTCTGACACCGCCTGTGTCCTCTGACAACTCCATATTAATGCCTTGATTTTGGAATGAGATGTTCGACGAGCAGGTGTCCACATACTTTTGGTCATGTAGTGTAGGTCCTGCCTCTCGCTAAATAGTAGAAAACAGATTATTCAGTCGATATTCCTCTCGGTCCTAGACTGTGGCGACATCATCTATACTGAACAAAAATATAAACGCAACATGTAAAGTGTTGGTCCCATGTTTCATGCGCTGAATTAAAAGATCCCCGAAATTTTCTATATGCACAAAAAGCTTTTTTCTCGCAAATGTTTTGCACAAATTTGTTTACATCCCTGTTAGTGAGCATTTCTCCTTTGCCAAGATAATCCATCCACCTGACAGGTGTGGCATATCAATAATCTGTTTAAACAGCATGATCATTACACAGGTTAACCTTGTGCTGGAGACAACAAAAAGCCACTAGAAAATGTGCAGTTTTGTCACACAACACAATGACACAGATGTCTCAAGTTTTGAGAGAGCGTACAACTGGCATGCTGAATGCAGGATTGTCCACCAAAGCTGTTGCAAGAGCATTTAATGTTAATTTCTCTACCATAAGTCCCCTCGAACGTCGTTTTAGAGAACTTGGCAGTACGTCCAACCGGCCTCACAACCGCAGACCACGTGTAACCACGCCAGCCCTGGACCTCCACATCCGGCTTCTTCACCTGCGGGATCGTCTGAGACGAGCCACCCGGACAGCTGATGAAACTGAGGAGTATTTCTGTCTGTAATAAAGCCCTTTTTTGGAGAAGAACTCATTCTGATTGGCTGGGCCTTGCTCCCCAGTGGGTCAGCCTTGCTCCCAAGTGGGTGGGCCTATGCCCTCCCAGGCCCACCCATGGCTGCACCCCTGCCCAGTCATGTGAAATCCATAGATTAGGGCCTAAATCAGTCAATTGACTGATTTCCTTATATGAACTCTAACTCCGTAAAATCACTGAAATGGTTGCATGTTGCGTTTATATTTTTGTTCAGTATATATGAACGCAGCTGCCACTTAATTAAAGCCATTAGATGCAGTCTATCATAGCGCACTGCGCTTTATTACAGGCGACAATTTCAGTACTCATCACTGCATTCTCTACCAGAAAGTTGGTTGGCCATCTTTGATGTCACATAGGTTGAATCATTGCTATGTTTTCATTTATAAAGACCTTTTACAAAAAGTCCCACTGTACCTAACATCTTCACTAAACTTTAGACATATGAGTTACCACACCCGGTCTCAGGGATGGTTAACTCTGGAAATCCCCTTGGTCTCTACTGAGTCAGGTAAATCAGCTTTTAATTTTCTTGCAACTTACTTGTGGAACAATCTTCAAATTGTTCTTACATTTTATGTTTTGATGCCTCTAGGGCAATTCAGAAAGCTGATTGAGGATCTTATTACTGATGAATGTGTTTGTTTTTTATGACCGTGTTTTTCTTTCTACTTGCATTTTGTATTTATATTGATGTGAGTATTTTCTATAATTTATGTAATTCAGGGCTCATCTGTAAAAGAGACCTTGGTCTCGGTATGACTCCCTGATAAAATAAAGGTGCTGCTGGCACCGTGAGTGATGTCCTGTGTGTTTAACTTGTTCAACACAAAGAAGCTGTGTAATCTAAATACATAAGGTAATATAAATACAAAGAAATCTCGTGCAGGAGGTAGTGTGTGCACTTGTGTGTGCAAGTGTATGCATCACTGTGACTATGACTGTGTGTGTATAACTGTGTGTGTGTCTCTGTGCGTGACTGTGACATTTGGGCTGTGCCTCCCTGGTCCGTCTCCAGCTCCTCTGGCTGGCACTTGCTGTGTTTAAAACTCGCTCCCGGAAAGTTTACACAGAGTGTACTTCTGCCTAGCTTTGTGTGACAAGCTTTAACGCAGCATACCCATCAGCAGCTAAACAGCCACGGACCTCCCTGGACTCACACACGCACGCACACACACACACACACTTTCCATTCATGCATTTCAATTTCCATGCGTTCCCCAGCTTCCATTGTTCCCCGTCTCAGAAAATTACACTGTTTGTCAGGCTGAGAGCTTGGAGACTCCTGTGTATTTGTGTATTATTATTATTCTTTGTTGTGCGTAACATTCTAGAATGGGCAGAACCAAAAGAAAGAAAAACTGTCACACTAGAAACTTCTGCTCAAGTGCATTACTGGTCTTTTGAACTGCACTTCGCAGCTCACCAAGCCAGCCATGTCAAATATAAGGTCACACTGAAATCACTTTTCTAGTGAGAGAGAGTGAGTGAGTGAGTGAGTGAGTGAGTGAGTGAGTGAGTGCGTGCGTGCGTGCGTGCGTGCGTGAGAGTGAGTGAGTGTGTGAGTGAGTGACAGAGAGAGAGAGAGAGAGAGAGGGCGAAAGACAGCGAGAGAGAGAGAGGCATGGAGAGTGTCTGTCCGTCGCTAAAGATTGTAGAGTATACTGTAAGTAACACTCTCGTCTCAACGGATGGAGTGTAGTGTCCTATCTTATCACAGGAAGTGGAGTGTCTGCTTCCACCTATCAAGCCTTGGCCCTCATTGAGACAGCACACCTGCAGGCACTATGACAAACCTAAACAAGCCTTTTTAAACATCTCACACCCACATTCCAGGAACATGATATTCCGAGGTATTCGCTGGATATATGATTCTGCATTTGTTTTGGTTGGGGAGGAGTAATATCCCCAGTTTGATGTTAAATAAAGTTTTTGGTAAAAGTGGACTTCCACGTCTTCCATTCCCTCATTGTGTGAGGTAGCAGTAAAATATAGTAGTAAAAGTCACAATATGTAGTGAGAGGGAAAGTATATTGTACGTCATAGTCCTAGATGAGGACTGAGTTGAGTGTTCCAAATAATAACGTGCCGTGCATGAGGTCATTTCTGGGAAGCCCTATCCATACGGAGCAATATTTACATGATCTGTTAGGAAAACATTCTAGGTGATCCTAAGCAGTGGTGATACTCTGTGTTCTACATTAAGCAGATAGAATTAGCGTTGATGTCATAGGAAAACCATCTAGCCTAATAATGAGTTAGTTGATATACAGTATATCAAAAGCAACTGATAACCTCATAACATGCCTTGTTTGATCTACACCGCTAAGATGATGTGATAATATTGGAAGCATAATCATTCAAATACACGCAGTCTTGGTAATACAACTGCTTTCACCTCATTTAAGATTTCATAGGGGGGCGATTTGACGATGTGTTTTTGAAAACCAGGGGCACAACTTTCACTGGGGACGGGGGGGACATGACCCCCCCACATTCTGAAATTGCGTTTTAGCCTCAATCACACTAGACCTGAATCAAACGATGAAACCAGCAGCCAAACATTTGAAGACCGATATTCTGAACTTTTTTCACCGCAATGTGAGTTTTCATTAGTCAGTATAGCAATGTAACGCTATTGATCTGTCAGTTTACCTAGCTAATTCCCTACTTTTCACACTGACATGGTATAAACAGCTCTACAGGCTTCACTGTCATGGTGCACAGTCAGTACACAACACTTTGCTCATCATGTCTTAGCAAGATCAGATGGTGACAGGTGTCCCTGCAGGGTCAGACAGCCAGGGAAGACCAGTCTATGGAGCTTAGGTGAATTTTGCAGCATATTATAACAATCAGTGAATGGATACAAAGTTCCATATTGAGTTGATGGGTAGGCTACAGTCTGGGATCTGGGAATAATGGTTATTTCAAATATTGAACCATTGATTCTATTCATGGATAATATAATGCATAAATGTACACCAAGGTAATTCTTTGCATGCCTCATCTGAGCAGGATCAGATGGTGACAGGAGTCCCATCAGGGTCAGGCAGCCAGGGAAGACCAGTCTGTGACAGTACAGAGGTGAACCTTGCAGATACAACACTTTATTCTCTCTGTGCAGCAAACACTAGACAAGCAAGAAGCTTCAAAGATTGAAACTATTTGAAGGCAGTCTGACACACCTCTAAAGTTGATTTCCAAACTGTATCAAGGGTTGATAATGGCTTTTCCCAAAGACACAAAGCATGTAAAACAAAAATGTGAGGAGGACCTGTGAGACGCTATTGATAATGATGAATTGATACAGATATGTTAGAATGCCCAGTCATGTTCATTAATCTCAGACATAAATTACTGCAGTTTAAGACCATCCATAGAACGTACTATATGCCAGTGAATCTGAATATCATGCACTCAGAAATTTAATTATTCTGCTGGAGGTGTAAAACACAAAAGGGGACATATTTGCATATGTTATGGTCTTGTGAAGGCTGGCTGAATTCTGGCAATGAGTATGTTATTTTATCTCAGCATGTCTACAGATTCTCCCTACTCCCTGGTATTGCTTGCTTGGAAAAGTTGATACTGGAGACTGTTATCAGAAGAAACTGTGTAACCTAGCATCTATAGCGGCTAAGAAATGCATTGCCATTAATTGGAAGGTTGGTTATCCTCCGACAATGGATGGAAAAAATGTCAAGTTATGTATAACTAGATTTTATTTATTACAAGATTAAGGGTATACTGTGCACCTTTCATAAGGTATGGATGCCTTATATGGAATACTGGACGACAAAAGGAGTCTGTATTGAAAACATGCCCACGTCAGGGGATATACCTATTTAGGCAATCCCTAGCTGCTGGGCTGCACAGTCCTGGCCCTGGGGGTCTGCCGTACTGTTGGTTGTCACTCTGGCCTTGGCCTAACACACCTGAAGACAATAATGAATGTTTCACTAAGATCCTAAATCTGAGTGGGCTGTGTTGGGTTAAGGCGCTGCAGGGCTGTGGACACATAGGGGCAGGACGGGGTGACCCAGCTATATTGTGTGCAAGTAAAAAGAGCTCTACAGTACTATTAGGCCTATGACATTAATTATATGGAGGGTGTACTGTTTCTGTGTGTTAATGTGTAGGTGTATGTGTTTTTATTCAACCTTTCCCTTGAGACATAAAAAAAGATGGGAAAGAAGTTGTGTTGGAGAGAGAGTTGAGGTATTGACTAGACTGGGGAGGGTCAGGCGTGCAGGATGCTCGGGCTGGCTGGGCGGTCTGGCTGAAATTTGATATAGAGGATGTCTTAATACAGACAATCAAAAGTATTTGTACTCTATTTGTAAGAGTTGTTCATTTGTTAGGCTATTGGTTAAATGTGCAACACAATATTGATTATTGAATTATCATTGATCTAGTTCAGTCTTATCAATCACTCAACATATTTAATAATGATCTCTTACCTGGCTTGATGACTGTGGTCATTTTTGCTTACTTTTGTTGTTCTAAATAGAGAAGGCTAGAAGGGCCATGGGTCATATTAGATTGTGTAGAAATTAGGGATGCAAACTGTATATAATGACAAGATGCATACAGTGAGGGAAAAAAGTATTTGATCCCCTGCTGATTTTGTACGTTTGCCCACTGACAAAGAAATGATCAGTCTATAATTTTAATGGTAGGTTTATTTGAACAGTGAGAGACAGAATAACAACAAAAAAATCCAGAAAAACGCATGTCAAAAATGTTATAAATTGATTTGCATTTTAATGTAGGTAATAAGTATTTGACCCCCTCTCAATCAGAAAGATTTCTGGCTCCCAGGTGTCTTTAATACAGATAACGAGCTGAGATTAGGAGCACACTCTTAAACGGAGTGCTCCTAATCTCAGTTTATTACCTGTATAAAAGACACCTGTCCACAGAAGCAATCAATCAATCAGATTCCAAACTCTGCACCATGGCCAAGACCAAAGAGCTCTCCAAGGATGTCAGGGACAAGATTGTAGACCTACACAAGGCTGGAATGGGCTACAAGACCATCGCCAAGCAGCTTGGTGAGAAGGTGACAACAGTTGGTGCGATTATTCACAAATGGAAGAAACACAAAATAACTGTCAATCTCCCTTGGCCTGGGGCTCCATGCAAGATCTCACCTCGTGGAGTTGTAATGATCATGAGAACGGTGAGGAATCAGCCCAGAACTACACGGGAGGATCTTGTCAATGATCTCAAGGCAGCTGGGACCATAGTCACCAAGAAAACAATTGGTAACACACTACGCCGTGAAGGACCGCAAGGTCCCCCTTCTCAAGAAAGCACATATACAGGCCTGTCTGAAGTTTGCCAATTAACATCTGAATGATTCAGAGGAGAACTGGGTGAAAGTGTTGTGGTCAGATGAGACCAAAATCGAGGTCTTTGGCATCAACTCAACTCGCCGTGTTTGGAGGAGGAGGATTGCTGCCTATGACCCCAAGAACACCATCCCCACCGTCAAACATGGAGGTGGAAACATTATGCTTTGGGGGTGTTTTTCTGCTAAGGGGACAGGACAACTTCACCGCATCAAAGGGACGATGGACGGGGCCATGTACTGTCAAATCTTGGGTGAGAACCTCCTTCCCTCAGCCAGGGCATTGAAAATGGGTTGTGGATGGGTATTCCAGCATGACAATGACCCAAAACACACGGCCAAGGCAACAAAGGAGTGGCTCAAGAAGAAGCACATTAAGGTCCTGGAGTGGCCTAGCCAGTCTCCAGACCTTAATCCCATAGAAAATCTGTGGAGGGGAGCTGAAGGTTTGAGTTGCCAAACGTCAGCCTCGAAACCTTAATGACTTGGAGAAGATCTGCAAAGAGGAGTGGAACAAAATCCCTCCTGAGATGTGTGCAAACCTGGTGGCCAACTACAAGAAACGTCTGACCTTGCCAACAAGGGTTTTGCCACCAAGTACTAAGTCATGTGTGCAAACCTGGTGGCCAACTACAAGAAACGTCTGACCTTGCCAACAAGGGTTTTGCCACCAAGTACTAAGTCATGTTTTGCAGAGGGGTCAAATACTTATTTCCCTCATTAAAATGCAAATCAATTTATAACATTTTTGACATGCGTTTTTCTGGATTTTTTTGTTGTTATTCTGTCTCTCACTGTTCAAATAAACCTACCATTAAAATTATAGACTGATCATGTCTTTGTCAGTGGGCAAACGTACAAAATCAGCAGGGGATCAAATACTTTTTTCCCTCACTGTATGTTTCCGCCCTAACAAGCTTAGGCCGAAAATAAGCCCATAGAAACGCATTGGACTGATTTTGGACTGATTTTGGCGAGAGTGAAACCTCTCGCTTCGCCTCTTCCTCTCTGATACTATGCATGCATACAAGGACTGGACATTTTTCAGTAAGAGCTTAATGGAAACATGCAACAATGGTAAGCCTATCGTCGCACAGTCAAAAGGCTATAGCCTATTATTGAACATGCAACTCCTGTAATGAAGCAGCTAATAAAACGTCATTTTCAAACATTTGCCCAAGTGCAATTCGCAGAAAACACAGTTCTAAACTGCTCACCTAATGCGAGCAGTTCCATATGTGACAAAGATGAAAATCTCCATTAGAAACTTAGAAAGAGGGGGAATAAAATAGCAACTACTATGATGGGTTGCAAATATGACTAGGATTGTGCCTTTGGTTTCTGGACAACGGAAGAAAGTTGATATGAAAACCAATAGAACAGGAGAGAAATGCTGGTTAATGGCATGAGGAAGTCTTTATAAAATAATTGCCTCCACATTTCTATGGATGGATAAGACATGCCTCATTATTTGTTTCAAACAATTATACTGCTTCAAGCTCGCATTGCAAAGTGAAGGGTGACGCGCTGATAGTCAACGGGAGGCAGGCTATAGCCTATGCATCCGAATGGCGAATGGGAGGTGCGCTTTATGAGTTGAGATTGAGAAATAATAATAGCTCCTTTGTAATCGTGCCCACCAAAGTTCTTAACACCTGATTGCATTTAGAATTGTTTTTGTTGCGCAATGACTGCGCTTATAAAAGCAGGTTTCACTCCAGTAGCCTATATGCTTTTTGAGGAGCTACTCTCGCGCTGTCTGTCAGGTGATAGGCTATTCCGCTCCTCAAACTAGGCTCTTTATGCTGTGCGCATGTGATAAATAAAATGCATGACGACTAATGGAAATATACACGCACCAATTTAATTCCACACAATTATGCAAATTAACCTATAGACCGATAAGCGAATCCGGTCAAATGTATTTTCGGCAGCTAACTGATTAATGGTTAACCATTAACATCCCTAGTAGAAATGCAGGAAATTAGCTTTAGATGCCCCCAAAAATGGGAGGACCCCCAGACCCCCCGCCAAGTTATGTCCCCCCCCCCACTTCAGAAACCAATGTTGCGCCCCTGTCGAAAACATTTCTTTCAGTAATCTTTTTGACTACACTCACTCTCTTCTTAAATGACACAACATAGAACTAAGGCCCTCTGTAAGTTCACACACTGAGTTCACTGGCCAGACAACTTCTGAAAACATCCACTTTGAAGCATGGTTGTCCGTGTTAACCCCAATATGTTACAACTGTCAGGGGACGGTTGGACTGAATCTGCAGTTCAGAAACACTACTGCAGAGGCTCTGTGTGTACCTGAACATTTTTATTTGATTAATAGAATCCAAAACAACTGAAAACCCAGACTTAACAAAACTAAAGTGTACATCTGCTTTGTGTTAGTCTGAGCCTACAGTGTGTCGTGTAAGCTGTACAATCAGAGTTCACTACATTTTAATGCACATACTGTCAGACCTTGTATGTTTTTATCAGTCTCCTAGTTCAGCTGTGGTTCCAGGGTGTCTGGCAAATGAGCTGATTTAAAGGTATGACTGCCAATTATCATATTTTTCTCTTTGACAACAAAATCTATAGACCTACAGTATGCTATTTGCTGCATCCATACTTAGCTGATCTGTTCAGTTCTCTTTAATTTTGAATTAGCATTATATTTAGGCTACCATTACTCAATGGTAATGTCATCAATCAGAATTATAAGCCTGTCATGTGGACCTCAGGTCTCTCAATGATGATGTAATGGTCTCCTAAAACAGCTCTACTCTAGACTGAAGTGAACAAGAAACAGGAAACAGCAATGGTAATTATGAGTGACACTGCACACAATTCCCTGACTACCAAGGTCTCCTTCAGTTAGGAACCTTGAAACCACAGCAGACCTGGCAACTATACAGTACAAGACCAGACCTGGCAACCCCATAGCAGACCTGGATTAAAATAGTATTTGTTTTCTTTCAAATACATTAGGTGTGCTTCATTTGGCTTGTCTGGCATAATGGAACCAATAGAGTATTCCAAAGTGCAAAAACCTTCCCGTCTGACAACCAAAGTAAGCTAAATCAAGTGCTCCTCGAGTATTTTAAATAAAAACAAATACCATTTAGATCCAGGGCAACCCCACTGGAACAGACCTGGCAACCCTACAGGACCAGACCTGGCAACACAACATAACCTTGTCAGCCATTACCTCACCTTAACATGACACTGAAAAGTGAATTTATATTAATCAAATTGTCTTAGAAATGTGAGCATTAGTGCTCTACATGAGTCCGTTTACTCTACAAATTTCCAGCCTAGATGTCATGTGTGTATGTAAAACTCTTTAGTGCTCATACTGTTTTCAAGTGTAACGTAATAGTTCCCTGCTGTACAATCTGATTAGCTAGAAAACAAATGCCTGCATAAAGTGCAGATACGTAGAGACCGTGTAAAAAAATATGTGACCAACTCAGCCCATCCCTGTTGGTGATGGTTTTACAACCCACACTTTCCCAACACTAACTGATTATCACTGAAACCACCTGCCTGCTGATGACAAAGTGTTCAGTCCACTTCGACCTTTAGTGCTAACGAGTTCAATAGTAACAACACAGAGCAGAGACGATCCACTGATACACCCCAGTACATTCCTTCACACAAACATTTACGTGACACGCCACAGGAGCATCTACACCCTCAGCTCTAAGCGGTCCTGTGAAGCCACTTGACAAGGACCATGTGTGGAAATATTTCTCCAAATGTCTCTTTTCTAAGCGGTTATGAATATGTGTATATCTGGAACGGTAAAAGTCACCAAGGCTGCCAGGTCTGAGGGAGCCAAGCGTCGGTGAGATCTGAGCGGTTCGGCTTTATCAGACCCTTTGAAGGTGAAGAGGAGACTATCAAGGTGTTGCTCTTGTTTAATAGGTGTCAAACGGCTGGGAGAAACACACAGCACACCTACAGCAGACCAACAGCCAAGGAGGGTGAGGAGGTTGCTCCATTCAGTGTTAGGATCATTCAGATAAATTAGGATTCACTTCAACTGAA
The DNA here is from genome assembly GCF_020615455.1 of Coregonus clupeaformis. Taxonomy (NCBI): domain Eukaryota; kingdom Metazoa; phylum Chordata; class Actinopteri; order Salmoniformes; family Salmonidae; genus Coregonus; species Coregonus clupeaformis. Next base: position 29,159,918 of record NC_059222.1, on the reverse strand, counting down.
ACAATTTGAGTGTCTTTTGTATTTATCAATATGCTGTAATCACACGTATGTGTGCGTGGGTGTGGGGTTGCATGTGTGTGTGTGTGTGTGTGTACACACACGTGCCAGCAGGTCTGTACACTCACTTTCATTGTTTTCATTGTTATATTTGTTCAAGAGGGAACTTTCTCTACTACTCTGACTGTTTACAAAAATCTAGAGCAGATAAGTCCTCACAGAATTTACAGCAGATGATGTCATCATAATCTGAGCCTGTTGTTTCAAGTGCACGTTCGTAATAGAATACATACTTCTATTTCAGACAGAGAAATTAAAAAATGTCAATTCGTGACAAGCAGAGATGCCCAAGGACTAATATGGTGATTGCATTGTGTCTAATTGGCAAGAGGTAGTGATTAGTAAACAGTCAAAAATGTGGCTTCGTTTTACTCTTGTTACAAATGTTCCTCTATCTCGCCAAAAATACTGCTAAGTAACCTAGATAGTTCAGGATTGTGTTCAGTAAGCACAAAATGGGAGAAATGGAGGAGGAACTATCTGAGCTTGTCCAATAGAAGCTCTCATTTTAAGTTTTCCATTTCAAAATATTGTTTTCCCTTTGTACCCACTGAACACTACCCAGACAGGGTCTTGATATCATCTTATAGGGAGCTGCCTTTTTCATATACAATAAGTCAGAGGTGTGTTGCTCATGGATACCATATCAAGGTGTCTGGTCATCTACTCTTTACAAGAACAGTCAAACAAACAGAGAATTGTGATTCCATTCCAGCTTTGTCTGAGGAAGCACAGACAACATACACTCGCGCACGCACACACACACACACACACATACACACACACACACACACACACACACCTCAGCTAAGACTTGGCAGTCTGCCATGTTTAATAGTCTATAACAGGGGTATTCAACTATTACCCTACGAGGTCTGGAGCCTGCTGGTTTTCTATTCTACCTGATAAATAATTGCATCCACCTGGTGTCCCAGGTCTAAATCAGTCATAAAAAAACGTAGTGGAACTGGCTTCGAGGTCCAGAGTTGAGTTTGAGGGGTCTATAGCAAGGTGGAAATAAAGTAACACTCTGACGTGTATAGAGCCACCTTATCTCATCTCCTCTGATTTGTGTTCACTCTCCAATACAAGCAAGTCCCTGGCCAGTGGAATTCACTGAGACTCTGACCCTCTAGGGCAGGGCGCTCCAACCCTGTTCCTGGAGAGCTACCCTCCTGTAGGTTTTCAATCCAACCCCAGTTTTAACTAACCTGAATCAGCTTGGTATCTCTCCAGGAACAGGGTTGGAGTGCCCTGCTGTACAGGATGGTATCTCTCCAGGAACAGGGTTGGAGAGCCCTGCTGTACAGGATGGTATCTCTCAAGGAACAGGGTTGGAGAGCCATGCTGTACAGGATGGTATCTCTCCAAGAACAGGGTTGGAGAGCCCTGCTGTACAGGATGGTATCTCTCCAGGAACAGGGTTGGAGAGCCCTGCTGTACAGGATGGTATCTCTCCAGGAACAGGGTTGGAGAGCCCTGCTCTAGATATACAACACCCTACCTGAGCCCTGAGGCAGGGGGAGAGAGAGACAGAGAGTGAGATAGAGAGTGAGACAGAGAGTGAGAGAGTGAGACAGAGACAGAGAGACCCAGACAGATTGGGAGAGAGGGAAGAGAGGAGATCAGATGAGGTGCTAAAACTGAGGAAGAGTCGTTATCAGGACATTCAAAGGCTGAGCAGATGAAGTAATACTGGAATAATGTAAACACTACATGAGATTAACTGATAATGTAAACATCAAGAGAGATGTACTTTCCATATCATTTGTGATAAGTCTGAATGTGTGTAGATCTATGGAAAAGGGATTATCATCAGACAGATCACATCGATTCCTCCCATGTGCTATCTCCTATGCAGGAGAAGCCCATCGCAATGTTTTACAGTGAAGTTTTATTGTAATAAAGAGATCCTGACTAACAGCGTTTTGACCATCGCCTGGGAACACCTATAAAACAGCTTTATCAGAACATAAATCAGAGATCCTTTATCCTTTAGATTTATCGTTTTATTCACCCAGCACATGAGGAATACTGGATGTGCCACTAAGATTGAATCTTTAAAGTTTAGTGGCCCACAACATGTGTGCGTGTGTATGTGTGTGTGAGTGTGTGTGTCATGTGAAGCACCCCTGTGTTTACAGATGTAGGATATTAATTTGATTACCCTGTTGCAGAACTTTCCTGCAATGCAGGAAATGTAAAACTTGTAGTGCATTTGAGGTATAAAAAGGCTTCTGAAGTTTGTAATTTCCGCTTTTGAAATTTCAGAGTTGATTTTCCCTTATGAAAAATGTATCAACCCCTACAAAAATGTCCATTAATTATAATCCACATAATAATTCAAATGTCCTGTTGCTGCTCAAATTAAGATCCTACATCTGTACAGGGTCCAGGGGCAGCGATCCACAGTGTAACCACGGATACTGGAGAGGGGTCATAGCTGTACAGGACCCCCCCGAGGGGGAAACAAACAGTGAGGTGTCACAGTGAAACCTGCACCCTCTAATTGGCTGCTAATTAGTGAATGGGTCTCTGGTCTCTGGTTATTATTCTGAGAGGGCTCTGTCTAACAAGGGTCAGAAGGTTAGAGGCCCATCACACATACAGTGAACTCTGCTGCTCATGTGCTGCCTGGATACCAAGGTGACAGGTGAATGAGAACGGAGAACAGTAGGCCTGTCTGTGTAGTGTCTTAGCTAGTACCTTTAAAAAGGTATTCATCAGCATGAATGCAAGTCAGGGTGTAAAGCAGTGTGTAACTCACAAGATCCTGAAAAATCCCCAGATTTCTTGATAGACTCGTTGTCACGCCCTGGCTCTGGGGACTCTTATATGTTGAGCCAGGGTGTTAGTTTCTATGTGTAGTGTCTATGTTTTGTTTTCTATGTGTTCTTTTCTAGATCGTGTGTTTCTGTGTTGGCCGGGGTGGTTCCCAATCGGAGGCAGCTGTGTCTTGTTGTCTCTGATTGGGAACCATACTTAGGCAGCCTGTTGTGCACTTGTCATTTGTGGGATCTTGTTCCGTTTAGGTTTGTGTTGTATGACCGAGGACTTCACGTTTCGTTTTGTTTGTTTTGTTGTAGTGTGCAAAGTACGCATTAAAAGATGTACGCATATCACGCTGCGCCTTGGTCCACTTATTACGACGATCGTGACACTCGTACTCTCTGCTGCTCTTGTAAAGTGGTTTACTGTAGCTCTTAAGCCTGAGCTAAAGAAAAAAAACATACCTCTAATGTGAACTAATTCATCTGAGCAGAACACTCCACACATACAGTAGGTGACACACAGCCCTTTGTCTTCTAAACACATTTCAAATAAAAGTTCATTTTTGTTAAAAGCAACCATAATTTCAGTGCAAAGTTCTATGTTATGGTTCGGAGAAGTTACACAACGCAGTGTAAACTGTTTACTTTAAACCTCCGCTGGCTTTTAGAAAGTAAACTCACAGTTGTTTTAGTGCGACATACCAAAGGGAAACTCTGATTAGCTTCAAACACCTTGTGCTTTGAATTACCTGCTGGCTTGTTGGATTTAGTTAAGACATCTAGCTATTGACCTTTTTCAAGCATTTGATTAATTTCAATATATTGTTGACTCAAAAACAATGAATGCAGAATGCAGGTGCTGGGGACATGTAACCTACTACGTTCTTTAGATTATGTCATGGTAATGGTATGCTTACAATTACCAATGAACACCAATATTAGGACAGTTGATATACATTTAGAGGGTGAGCAAGCTATACAGAGATTATAAATGTCCAGGTAGACTTTCTCGTCAATTCACAGTTAATCTATGAAAACCAACAATATATATAAACTATAAACGCAACTTCAAACAATACAGATTACTTTATAGTGGATGAGGTGTGTTTTGCCCCAAAGCGCTTTGAGCACCTTGTAGAAAAGCTCTATATAAATCCAATCCAGTCTTATTATCCGAGTCTCAGCCAAGCTGACACGAAACAATGCACACAGCCACAGCAATGCACGTTGTTCATCTATGAAGACCAATATTGTTGCAACAACATATCAACTAAAAATGTGACATGAGAATGCTGAGCAGAGAGCATCACAGCATTACCACGTTTAGCCTACCAGAGTGGTCATCGGTCTCAGTCAAGCTGACATGAAACAACAATGCCTAGTAGCCATCACATGTTCTGGGACAGTGGCAGTGAGAAGCAACTGTTTTCTCTCAGTAAATGCACCATTACGATGTTTATTTCCCCTCATTATGGATAACTAAATAAACAGGATCGTCCCACAGCAGGCCCTGTTCTCTGTTTTGAAAGTGATTGTTTTTCCTAAAATACATGCGTAATCATGACGTTTAAATTAAAGATGTGGCCTAATGGAATATTCTCAAGGTCTGGAAATAGCACAGTAATTGCAGGGGTATGGAATTCCAATCTGTTCTAACGAGCCCTTCAAACCTGCCCTCCTACCTGTCAATCACCCAAATTCATTTGTCAAAATATGACTTTAAAAAATACATACAGTACCAGTCAAAAGTTTGGACACGCCTACTCATTCCAGGGTTTTTCTTAATTTTCACTATTTTCTACATTGTAGAATAATAGTGAAGACATCAAAACTATGAAATAACACATATAGAATCATGTAATAACCAAAAAAGTGTTCAAATCAAAATATATTTTATAAGTAGCCAGCCTTTGCCTTGATGACAGCCTTGCACACGCTTGGCATTCTCTCAACCAGCTTCATGAGGTAGTCACCTGGAATGCATTTCAATTAACAGGTGTGCATTGTTAAAATATAATTTGGGGAATTTCTTTCCTTCTTAATGCGTTTCAGCCAATCAGATGTGTTGTGACAAGGTAGGGGTGGTATAAAGAAGATAGCCCTATTTGGTAAAAGACCAAGTCCATATTATGGCAAGAACAGCTCAAATAAGCAAAGAGACATGAAGGTCAGTCAATCCGGAAAATTTCAAGAACTTTGAAAGTTTCTTCAATTGCAGTCGCAAAAACCATCAAGCGCTATGATGAAACTGGCTCTCATAGAGGACCGCCACAGGAAAGGAAGACCCAGAGTTACCTCTGCTGCAGAGGATAATTTCATTAGAATTAACTGCAACTCAGATTGCAGCCCTAATAAATGCTTCACAGAGTTCAAGTAACAGACACATCTCAACATCAGCTGTTCAGAGGAGACTGCGTGAATCAGGCCTTCATGGTTGAATTGCTGCAAAGAAAACACTACTAAAGGACACCAATAAGAAGAAGAGACTTGCTTGGGCCAAGAAACACAAGCAATGGACATTAGACCAGTGGAAATCTGTCCTTTGGTCTGATGAGTCCAAATATGAGGTTTTTGGTTCCAACCGCCGTGTCTTTGTGAGACACAGAGTAGGGGAACGGATGATCTCCGCATGTGTGGTTCCCACCATGATGCATGGAGGAGGAGGTGTGATGGTGTGGTGCTGCTTTGCCATCCCATCTGGTTTGCGCTTAGTGGAACTATCATTTGTTTTTCAACAGGACAATGACCCAAAACACACCTCCAGGCTGTGTTATGGCTATTTGACCAAGAAGGAGAGTGATGGAGTGCTGCATCAGATGACCTGTCCTCCACAATCACCCGACCTCAACCCAATTGAGATGGTTTGGGATGAGTTGGACCGCAGAGTAAAGGAAAAGCAGCCAACAAGTGCTCAGCATATGTGGGAATTCCTCATGAAGTTGGTTGAGATAATGCCAAGAGTGTGCAAAGCTGTCATCAAGGCAAAGGGTGGCTACTTTGAAGAATCTAAAATATAAAATATAGTTTGATTTGTTTAACACTTTTTTTACTACATGATTCCATATGTGTTATTTCACAGTTTTGATGTCTTCACTAATATTCTACAACCCTTGAATGAGTAGGTGTGTCCAAACCTTTAACTGGTACTGTATAATTGATCACAATAATTATGGCAGGGAATTGTTAATGATTATTCAGTTTCGTTGTTTATGTTATTTGTTCTGGAATGTTAATGGGCACCTGACAAACAAAGACATCAATTAACTCTAAGGTTTATGTGTTCTATTTTGTTGATCACTTCTTGACGAATTATGTTTGAGCACCGTAGAGCAAGGAATCGACCACTGATTCGTGCTTCACAATACTGCCATAGGTTTCATATTCCATGGATAACATTATCACCATCATCATAAAAAATATTATCATCAACAAAATAATGTTTTCAATATACTGTAGGCCCACTCCACTTTGAGGGAATATCTAAATAAATACATACAGTGGCTTGCGAAAGTATTCACCCCCCTTGACATTTTTCCTATTTTGTTGCCTTACAACCTGGAATTAAAATTGATTTTTGGGGGGTTTGTATCATTTCATTTACACAACATGCCTACCACTTTGAAGATACAACATATGTTTTTATTGTGAAACAAACAAGAAATAAGACAAAAAAACAGAAAACTTGAGCGTGCATAACTATTCACCCCCCAAAGTCAATACTTTGTAGAGCCACCTTTTGCAGCAATTACAGCTGCAAATCTCTTGGGGTATGTCTCTATAAGCTTGGCACATCTAGCCACTGGGATTTTTGCCCATTCTTCAAGGCAAAACTGCTCCAGCTCCTTCAAGTTGGATGGGTTCCGCTGGTGTACAGCAATCTTGAAGTCATACCACAGATTCTCAATTGGATTTAGGTCTGGGGTTTGACTAGGCCATTCCAAGACATTTAAATGTTTCCCCTTAAACCACTCGAGTGTTGCTTTAGCAGTATGCTTAGGGTCATTGTCCTGCTGGAAGGTGAACCTCCGTCCCAGTCTCAAATCTCTGGAAGATTGAAACAGGTTGCCCTCAAGGATTTCCCTGTATTTAACGCCATCCATCATTCCTTCAATTCTGACCCGTTTCCCAGTCCCTGCTGTTGCAAAACATCCCCACAGAATGATGCTGCCACCACCATGCTTCACTATGGGGATGGTGTTCTTGGGGTGATGAGAGGTGTTGGGTTTGCGCCAGACATAGCGTTTTCCTTGATGGCCAAAAAGCTCAATTTTAGTCTCATCTGACCAGAGTACCTTCTTCCATATGTTTGGGGAGTCTCCCACATGGCTTTTGGCGAACACCAAACGTGTTATCTTTTTTTTTTCTTTAAGCAATGGCTTTTTTCTGGCCACTCTTCCGTAAAGCCCAGCTCTGTGGAGTGTACGGTTTAAAGTGGTCCTATGGACCGATACTCCAATATCTGCTGTGGAGCTTTGCAGCTCCTTCAGGGTTATCTTTGGTCTCTTTGTTGCCTCTCTGATTAATGCCCTCCTTGCCTGGTCCGTGAGTTTTGGTGGGCAGCCCTCTCTTGGCAGGTTTGTTCTGGTGCCATATTCTTTAAATTTTTTAATAATGGATTTAAAAGTTTCAAAGATTTAAAAATTTCAAAGTTTCAGATATTTTTTCATAACCCAACCCTGATCTGTACTTCTCCACAACTTTGTCCCTGACCTGTTTGGAGAGTTCCTTAGTCTTCATGGTGCCGCTTGCTTGGTGGTGCCCCTTACTTAGTGGTGTTGCAGACTCTGGGGCCTTTCAGAACAGGTGTATATATACTGAGATCATGTGACAGATCATGTGACACTTAGATTGCACACAGGTGGACTTTATTTAACTAATTATGTGACTTCTGAAGGTAATTGGTTGCACCAGATCTTATTTAGGGGCTTCATATCAAAGGGGGTGAATACATATGCACGCACCACTTTTCCGTTATTTATTCTTTTGAATTTTTTGAAACAAGTAATTTTTTTAATTTCACTTCACCAATTTGGACTATTTTGTGTATGTCCATTACATGAAATCCAAATAAAAATCAATTTCAATTACAGGTTGTAATGCAACAAAATAGGAAAAACGCCAACGGGGCTGAATACTTTTGCAAGGCACTGTACATATATCTACTGATTATTATGACAGTATCTCATATAACCTAAATGAGCTGGCTTCTTTTTGGATTAAAGAAGATAGAAGGATATGGATATGACCGTGCAAAGGTCTACTCCGATTCAGAGAAGAAATCTAGAAGTCTACTCATCTAACGCCAAGAATCCAGCATAAGACATCTAAAGCTGAGCAGATTAGGCAGAACTTTCTCTTTATTAACATTGCTCTGTGTGCAATAATGTACGCGTGTGTTTACTTTTTTAGGGTTTTGAGACAAAAAATTGCTCAAAGGAAATAGCCTTTAGCTCTGTATGTTTATCACGGCTATAGAATAAAGGAAACCCATGTATATTATTATTTCTCCATATGGTTGCTGTACCCTTCGCTCCCTTCCCTCGTCACGACGACTATGTTTTGACGGAGCATGGTGATGGCTGTTGCCGCAGTAATCCCTGATTTCCTACAGCGGGTGGAGAGCGGCAGGCCGGGGCTTGGCAGAGCCCCTGACTAATAGCTTTCTTTTCAAATGACCGCTTTGCTACACAACTTCAGAAGGAGGCAGCGAGCGTGAAATTCAATTACGCTGCACACGCTCCGCGGCCCTCGGCCAGAGCTGTCCTCTCTAATCCGCACCGTGCCCTCGAGGATTCTCCACAGACAGACACCCCCCTAAGGTTCTCTCCCCCTGTTCTTTTCTCCCCTGGCTCTCCCCCTTCCCCACGGATTTCCCCACTCTTTTCCCTGGTTTTCCCCCCTAGATCTTCTACTCACTCTCCCCTTCAGGTTCTCTCTCCCTCCAGGCTTTATCTCCCCCTGGCTCTATTCCTTCAATTCCTCTCAGGCTCTCTCGCCAACCCTCTACTAGAATTCTCCAGTCCTCTCCCTGTCCCTAACCTCTTCCCTCATTTCCCTACCCATCCCTAAGGCCTAGATATGTCCTTAGACCACAACCTCTAGCTAAGTTTGGTCATTCTACATTCCTTATGTCAGTGTCAATAATTTAAAGGGTAATAGGTACTAGAAGGTAATATTTCCAGCGGATGTGACTAGTCAGCTTGCATTGCTCTACATTTGACTATAACTGTCGACTTGTGTGGGTCTCAAAACATAAATAGCCCAATGAATACTGATTGGCCTCTGAGGTAAGGCTGAGGTACTGTACTTTGGCTGCCTACGAGGAAGTCAAAGCCTATACGTTATGAAGGCTAGATATTATTCAATGTTACCGGAGTTGGGGCCGGGACAAACTCCATTAGGGGATTGAACCCTCTCTTAAATGTTGCCTCAAATCAAATAAATGAAGTATATATTTAATTCATTCTAACCAGAGTCGTAGATATCCAAAGTTTGGGCAATTGTGTTTGATTTAACACCTCGTCTCGACTTGAAACTCGTTACAACGGCCGCAAATAAAAAGTGAGAAAATGACACGTGAGAAAATGACACGTTTCAACAACGTTCAAAGTAATCTATGGGTTCTCGGTGAGTTAGTTGCCAAGATGAGGTTTTATGAGGACATGGATTTGACTCAGACCTGAATGCATTTGTGTGAGGGAGCGCATACTGTATGTTACAATCACTGTGACCTCTACTGTAACTCCTGTCTTCTACTGGGTGAGTATGACGTGTGTCTGAAACACTTTATCTACTCATGTTCACATGGAAATGAAGAACAGAAATCCCAATTTCTGAAATCCCCTCTTTGCTCTACAGTAAGAACATTCATACGTTATCTAGTATCTAGAGTGTTCTACACAGCTTTCTTACGGGGACTGACTAAACATCAGGCAAGCATACCACAGCACACTCTGTTCCGAAAGAAAGTTAAGATTGGCCAACTCCTGCAAGCTAGCCGAGACTGATGAGTAAGTTAGATCCAATGTTAGGATTTCTCTCTCTCTCTGTCTCTCTCTCTCTCTCTCTCTCTCTCTCTCTCTCTCTCTCTCTCTCTCTCTCTCTCTCTCTCTCTCTCTCTCTCTCTCTCTCTCTCTCTCTCTCTCTCTCTCTCTCTCTCTCTCTCTCTCTCTCTCTCTCTCTCTCTCTCTCTCTCTCTCTCTCTCTGGTTCTCTCCTTCTTTCTTTCTCTGTATCTTTCCTCCCTTTCCATCTCATCTTGGCGTAATCACTGTCTCCATGCTTCAGGAGTGAAAACACTGGTCAGGTCAGGACCCGACGACAACGACTAGACGTGTTTTCTGACACAGACGAGGAGGGGGGCCAGATATGGAGGGATGGAGGTGGGGAGGATGGAGGGGGGCCTCCATGCCAGACACACGGATCGGCCAGGACGGCCAAGAAATGCAGGGGAGGTTTCCTGCCCGGATCCTGGGTTGGGAACAGTGTATCCCATATCCCAGTCTACTCCCATTCCTAGATCCCTGGAGCCACAGAGCCACAGAGCAAGGGAGCCAGTAGGGCTGGAGCAGAGCAGGAGTCAGGGAGCAGAGAGAGGAATTGCACCGTGTTCCTGTACCTACATAACTTCCTCTCTCTCAGCTAGCCAGCTTCTCTCGCTCTTTCCCTCTCTCTCGCTCTCCCTCTCTCTTCAGGAGTCTAGTTGGACCAGAGAAACTGTGAGGGGTTCCAGTGTGTGTGTGTGTGTGTGTGTGTGTGCACGCTCAAAGGAGTCCTTTGGACCCAGTGGTTAACCACTGATTTGCACTAATGACACGCTGCTGTGATTTGTGCTACAATTTGCTGCGTGGCAAAATTGTCTGATTCTGATGTTGATGTATGAGTCACAGAGGCTCTGAAGCTATGCTGAATCGTTCCAGCTATGGCCTGCAAAACACGGAAATATAGACCTATCCCCTATTGTGACTGTGCTGGAGTTATTGTACTGTTGAATGTTCATATTATATGATTCATGAGAGAAACATGAGAGATCATATAGAGTGGGGAAAAAAAGTATTTAGTCAGCCACCAATTGTGCAAGTTCTCCCACTTAAAAAGATGAGAGAGGCCTGTAATTTTCATCATAGGTACACGTCAACTATGACAGACAAAATGAGAAAATAAAATCCAGAAAATCACATTGTAGGATTTTTAATGAATTTATTTGCAAATTATGGTGGAAAATAAGTATTTGGTCAATAACAAAAGTTTCTAAATACTTTGTTATATACCCTTTGTTGGCAATGACACAGGTCAAACGTTTTCTGTAAGTCTTCACAAGGTTTTCACACACTGTTGCTGGTATTTTGGCCCATTCCTCCATGCATATCTCCTCTAGAGCAGTGATGTTTTGGGGCTGTCGCTGGGCAACACAGACTTTCAACTCCCTCCAAAGATTTTCTATGGGGTTGAGATCTGGAGACTGGCTAGGCCACTCCAGGACCTTGAAATGCTTCTTACGAAGCCACTCCTTCGTTGCCCGGGCGGTGTGTTTGGGATCATTGTCATGCTGAAAGACCCAGCCACGTTTCATCTTCAATGCCCTTGGTTTTCACTCAAAATCTCACGATACATGGCCCCATTCATTCTTTCCTTTACACGGATCAGTCGTCCTGGTCCCTTTGCAGAAAAACAGCCCCAAAGCATGATGTTTCCACCCCCATGCTTCACAGTAGGTATGGTGTTCTTTGGATGCAACTCAGCATTCTTTGTCCTCCAAACACGACGAGTTGAGTTTTTACCAAAAAGTTATATTTTGGTTTCATCTGACCATATGACATTCTCCCAATCCTCTTCTGGATCATCCAAATGCACTCTAGCAAACTTCAGACGGGCCTGGACATGTACTGGCTTAAGCAGGGGGACACGTCTGGCACTGCAGGATTTGAGTCCCTGGCGGCGTAGTGTGTTACTGATGGTAGGCTTTGTTACTTTGGTCCCAGCTCTCTGCAGGTCATTCACTAGGTCCCCCCGTGTGGTTCTGGGATTTTTGCTCACCGTTCTTGTGATCATTTTGACCCCACGGGGTGAGATCTTGCGTGGAGCCCCAGATCGAGGGAGATTATCAGTGGTCTTGTATGTCTTCCATTTCCTAATAATTGCTCCCACAGTTGATTTCTTCAAACCAAGCTGCTTACCTATTGCAGATTCAGTCTTCCCAGCCTGGTGCAGGTCTACAATTTTGTTTCTGGTGTCCTTTGACAGCTCTTTGGTCTTGGCCATAGTGGAGTTTGGAGTGTGACTGTTTGAGGTTGTGGACATGTGTCTTTTATACTGATAACAAGTTCAAACAGGTGCCATTAATACAGGTAACGAGTGGAGGACAGAGGAGCCTCTTAAAGAAGAAGTTACAGGTCTGTGAGAGCCAGAAATCTTGCTTGTTTGTAGGTGACCAAATACTTATTTTCCACCATAATTTGCAAATAAATTCATTAAAAATCCTACAATGTGATTTTCTGGGAAAAAAAATCTCAATTTGTCTGTCATAGTTGACGTGTACCTATGATGAACATTACAGGCCTCTCTCATCTTTTTAAGTGGGAGAACTTGCACAATTGGTGGCTGACTAATTACTTTTTTTCCCCCACTGTATAACAAGCCTAACAGGGCCACACAAATGAGACAAGGGGGTGAAGTATCAAGACTGGAAAAGATTGTGGTTGATAAGGAACATTAGCATTCCCTTATCTCATCCCATGGACGGTTGTTGTATGGGAAATCCCATTGCCTGTTCCCATCAAGAGAATGGGTCATAGGGGAATAAGAGGCTGGTGACCCATGAATCACCTCGTTAAATATCGGCCCCCTAAATCTATCTGCCGTTCAACAACTCACTCCACATAACCCTTCACACTGTCTGTTTACATGCTTCTATTGGTTGACGGCAGAGCTACAGTAGAGGATAGTCTCTCACTGTGGGATTGAGTGGAGACCCTAAAAAAAAAAACGAAATGCCTCTGGGACCAGTCCAAAACAAGAGGGTATGGGGAGGAGGGGGGAGGGTCGCTGGACTGGACTGAGGGGAAATCCCCTAGAAAGACTGTGTGTGTGTCCGTGTGTGTCCGTACCGTGTGCGTGTGTGTGTGTGTGTGTGTAGATTCCATCCAGCCAGCCTGTAGTAAGAGACCCTGATGTACTTAGCAGCAGCTGTAGGGACAATCACTGGCTATTGGCTGCTCTGCTGCTGTACCCGGCCCGTCGCTGTGTCTGTTTGGGTCTGTTTGTGGACCATCAGATGGGAAACAAGGCGGATCAGCGTTCTCTGGAGGTCCTGAGGGACAAAGAGACCCAGACCGATCCACAGGATGGGGACATTGCCAACATGCCAAAATACCAATGCTAGAATGCCAGGGCACAAACTGCCCTGTATGTCTGTTACAAGGATTACACCAGGGCGTAGAGAAAGCAGTCTTTTCTTTTTTGCTGCTATACTGGAAGTGTCACTTTTTGCCTATCTTCTCTGTAGGACAAAATAGATTGACTTGACTGTGGTTCTCAGTTCTCGTACAAGATGGATGTAACAATGCTATTAATGAGAGGATTAAAATAAGTTGAGGAACCTGTTCAAGAATTGCCATCGCTCTTCACGATCGCCATCGCTACATGTAACATGTATTGGGGGGTTTATGACTGTGGGAATTATCTGATAACAAGCAAAAGGCTTGATGTTATGAAAAATTGCCTTCACTCTATATTGGTGTACTGTATACGTAAATTGTATATCTTCCCAGTGCGTCTGGCAGTATTTCCATGGTAACTAATATATAGAGAAGGCATTTAGTCATTTTATGAAATGTATCAGATAATTCCCCACAGTCTTTTAGCTCAAACCCCATCACATCAAACACAACATACTTACACATGATGGGTCGTGGGTGGAAAATGACATGCTTCATTGCAACAATGAAAAACCTAGACCCCATGTTGTTGTTCTTAAATTGGAGACAAATTCCCAACAGATATGCTCCTATATTTATCTGAGAGTGATGTAAACTCTGCAAAAAAAGAAACGTCCCTTTTTCAGTACCCTGTCTTTCAAAGATAATTTGTAAAAACCCAAATAACTTCACAGATCTTCATTGTAAAGGGTTTAAACACTGTTTCCCATGCTTGTTCAATGAACCGTAAACAATTAATGAACATGCACCTGTGGAACGGTCGTTAAGACACTAACAGCTTACAGACGGTAGGCAATTAAGGTCACAGTTATGAAAACTTAGGACACTAAAGAAGCCTTTCTACTGACTCTGAAAAACACCAAAAGAAAGATGTCCAGGGTCCCTGCTCATCTGCATGAACGTGTCTTAGGCATGCTGCAAGGAGGCATGAGGACTGCAGATGTGGCCAGGGCAATAAATTGCAATGTCCGTACTGTGAGACGCCTAAGACAGCGCTACAGAGAGACAGCTGATCGTCCTCACAGTGGCAGACCGCGTGTAACAACACCTGCACATGATCTGTACATCCGAACATCACACCTGCGGGACAGGTACAGGATGGCAACAACAACTGCCGAGTTACACCAGGAATGCACAATCCCTCCATAATATGCCATTTAGCAGACGCTTTTTATCCAAAGCGACTTACAGTCATGTGTGCATACATTTTTACGTATGGGTGGTCCCGGGGATCGAACCCACTACCCTGGCGTTACAAGCGCCATGCTCTACCAATTGAGCTACAGAGGACCACCTCCATCAGTGCTCAGACTGTCCGCAATAGGCTGAGAGAGGCTGGACTGAGGGCTTGTAGGCCTTTCACCAGACATCACCGGCAACAACGTCGCCTATGGGCACAAACCCACCGTCGTTGGACCAGACAGGACTGGCAAAAAGTGCTCTTCACTGACGAGTCGCGGTTTTGTCTCACCAGGGGTGATGGTCGGATTCGCGTTTATCGTCGAAGGAATGAGCGTTACACCAAGGCCTGTACTCTGGAGCGGGATCGATTTGGAGGTGGAGGGTCCATCATGGTCTGGGGCGGTGTGTCACAGCATCATCGGACTGAGCTTGTTGTCATTGCAGGCAATCTCAACGCTGTCCGTTACAGGGAAGACATCCTCGTCCTTTATGTGGTACCCTTCCTGCAGGCTCACCCTGACATGACCCTCCAGCATGACAATGCCACCAGCCATACTGCTCGTTCTGTGCGTGAATGTCAGTGTTCTGCCATGGCCAGCGAAGAGCCCGGATCTCAATCCCATTGAGCACGCCTGGGACCTGTTGGATCGGAGGATGAGGGCTAAGGCCATTCCCCCCAGAAATGTCCGGGAACTTGCAGGTGCCTTGGTGGAAGAGTGGGGTAACATCTCACAGCAAGAACTGGCAAATCTGGTGCAGTCCATGAGGAGGAGATGCACTGCAGTACTTAATGCAGCTGGTGACCTCACCAAATACTGACTGTTACTTTTGATTTTGTCCCCCCCTTTGTTCAGGGACACATTATTCAATTTATGTTAGTCACATGTCTGTGGAACTTGTTCAGTTTATGTCTCAGTTGTTGAATCTTGTTATGTTCATACAAATATTTACACATGTTAAGTTTGCTGAAAATAAACGCAGTTGAGAGTGAGAGGATGTTTCATTTTTTGCTGAGTTTATTATATTAGTAACAATAACTGTATCAATAACTAATCAATCAACCATTTACATTTTAGTCGACGCTCTTATCCAGAGCGACTTACAGTTAGTGAGTGCATACATTATTTGTTTTATTTTTCATACTGGCCCCCCGTGGGAATCGAACCCACAACCCTGGCGTTGCAAACGCCATGCTCTACCAACTGAGCTACATCCCTGCCGGCCATTCCCTCCCCTACCCTGGACGACGCTGGGACAATTGTGCGCCGCCCCATGGGTCTCCCGGTCACGGCCAGCTACGATAGAGCCTGGATTCAAACCAGGATCTCTAGTGGCACAGCTAGCACTGCGATGCAGTGCCTTAGACCACCGCGCCACTCGGGAGATAAGTGTCATATCTGAAAGCGAAATGTTCAGCGCATCCACTCTTTGTTTCAGTTAGAAGGGAAGTAACTCCCTCCTTGCTCTGAGTGACCTTTCAGAGTTTGGTGAATGTGCCACGTTCAGTTTAGTAATATCATGAGCAAACATTGAGCCCTTCACTGAACTATGAATTATAAGTCATAGAAGACGTGTATTAAGGCGGGAGGGAGCCCTGTATGTGAATGTGCTAGCATGGATTTAGACCTCGCCATGTCAGACTGTGTGGGAAACACAAAGAAAGGGGCAGGGACAGTCACAAGGGTCACCCCGCTCCCAGAGATCTCCCTCTCTCTATATATATACAGGTACAGTGCCTTCAGAAAGTATTCACACCCCTTTACTTTTTCCACATGTTGCTGTGCTACAGCCTGAATTTCAAATTGATTAAATTGAGATTTTGTGATACTGGTCTACACACAATACCCCATAATGTCAAAGTGGAATTATATGTTTTTAGACATTTTTACAAATGGAAAGCTGAAATGTCTTGAGTCAATTCAACCCCTTTGTTATGGCAAGCATACAGTAAATACGTTCAGGAGTAAAAATGTGCTTAACAAGTCACATAATAAGTTAAATGGACTCACTCTGTGTGCAATAATAGTGTTTAACATGATTTCTGAATGACTACCTCATCTTTGTACCGCACACATACAATTATCTGTATGGTCCCTCAGTCGAGCAGTGAATTTCAAACACAGATTCAACCACAAAAAAACAGGGAGGTTTTCCAATGCCTCGCAAAGAAGGGCACCTATTGGTATATGAGTTTTTTTTTAAAGCAGACACTGAATATCCCTTTGAGCATGGTGAAGTTATTATTTACACTTTGGATGGTGTATTAATACACACAGTCACTACAAAGATACAGGCGTCCTTCCTAACTCAGTTAGCGGAGAGGAAGGAAACCTTCAGGGATTTCACCATGAGGCCAATGGTGACTTTAAAACAGTTACAGAGTTTAATGGCTGTGATAGGAGAAAACTGAGGATGGATCAACAACATTGTAGTTACTCCACAATACTAACCTAAATGACAGAGTGAAAAGAAGGAAGTCTGTACAGAATACAAATATCCTAAAACATGCATCCTGTTTGCAATAAGGCACTAAAGTAAAACTGCAAAAAATATGGCAAAGAAATGTTAGCGGCAAATCCAAAACAACACATCACTGAGTACCACTCTTCATATTTTCAAGCATGGTGAGTATGCTTGTCATCGGCAAGGACTAGGGAGTATTTTAGGATAAAAAGAAACGGAATAGAGCTAAGCACAGGCAAAATCCTATAGATAAACCTGGTTCAGCCTGCTTCCAACAGACACTGGGAGACAAATTCACATTTCAGCAGGTCAATAACCGAAAACACAAGGCCAAGGAGTTGCTCAACAAGACCAAGATGTTCCTGAGTGGCCTAGTTACAGTTTGACTTAAAATCGGTAATATGGCAAGACTTGAAAATGGTTGTCTAGCAATGATCAACAACCAACTTGACAGAGCTTGAAGATGTTTAAAAATAATAATGTGCAAATATTGTACAATCCAGGTGTGCAAAGCTCTTAGAGACTTACCCAGAAAGACTCACACCTGTAATCGCTGCCAAAGGTGATTCTAACATGTATTGACTCAGGGGTGTGAATACTTTTCAATAAATTAGCAAAAACTTCTAAAAACATGTTTTCACTTTGTCATTATGGGGTATTGTGTGTGGATGGGTGAGAAAAAAATTCAATTTAATCCATTTTGAATTCAGGCTGTAACAACAAAATGTGGAATAAGTCAAGGGGTATGAATACTTTCTTAAGTCTCTCTCTCTCTCTCTCTCTCTCACACACACCCACATCACTCTCCCTAAATACTTCCTTTACTCATGTTTCTACATGTCTCCCATCTCTCCCACTCTTCACTCCTTTCCCTTCCTCCTCTTTCTCCATCACCCTCTCTCTCTCCCTCTCACTCTGTTTAGTCTAGCAGTTTATAAACAACATACAAAAGGTCAGTCTCCTATCAAAGTATGTTTATAAGATTAGCAATAGCTCTTTTGATTTGTGTGTTTAATGAATGAGGATTACTTGCAATTTTAATTTCCGAAGAAGCAAACAAATGTTGTGTATTATTAACATTTTATATGATGTTAGTATTTATATTAGAGCGTCAATTTTGAAAAGCACTTCACAAATAAAACTATTATTTAGTTGCTATGCTGAGATTCACAAACACATTGTTGGGCCTTGGTCACATTGCACCTGTTAATAAACCACGGGCACTAGCTGTTTTCTGAGCCAGGGAGGACAGAAGACAGAAATAGCTTTCCCATGAGCTTTGGGTCTAAAATAAAGAGCAGTAGCAGGGAACGCCCACTGCATTAGAGAGACCTCTGTCATGGGAACCATGTCAAACTGTCTGTTAACATCTGAACAGGATCTATTGTACAGAATACATTAAATACCTGTATTGACCTCGCTAATGGTATGGTCATTTATCTTTGGTGGGTAAATACGGTGGTAAACGGGAGGAAGAGTGTGTGTGTGTGTGTGTGTGTGTGTGTGTGTGTGTGTGTGTACACTAGCAGGAGACCCCTATGAGGAAGGACTGTGCTGTAGCTTTGTCTTAAGAACCCCAATGAAAGTTATCATTACTTTTTTTGCATTTATTCCTAGTGTTATAATTTTATAACTGTTCTATTATTTCAATTTTTTTCTCTCTGCATTGTTGGGAAGGGCCCGTAAGTAAGCATTTCATTGTTAGTCTACACCTGCTGTTTACAAAGCATGTAACAAATAACATTTGATTTGATTTCCAGTTCAAAAAGTTTCCTTGGGCCTCCCGAGTGGCGTGGTGCATCGCAGCGCTTGAGGCGTCACTACAGACCCGGGTTCGATCCCAGGCTGTGTCACAGCCGGCCGTGACCGGGAGACCCATGAAGCGGAGCACAATTGGCCCAGCATCGTCCGGGTTAAGGGAGGGTTTGGCTGGCCGGGATTTCCTTGTCCCATTGCACTCTAGTGACTCCTTGTGGCGGGCCGGGCGCCTGCAAGCTGACTCGGTCGGCAGCTGGACAGTGTTTCCTCCGACACATTGGTGCAGCTGGCTTCCAGGTTAAGCGAGCAGTGTGTCAAGAAGCAGTGCGGCTTGGCAGGGTCGTGTTTCAGAGGACGCATGCCTCTCCGGAGTCCATAAGGGAGTTGCAGCGATGGGACAAGACTGTAACTACCAATTGGGGAGAAAAATGTAAAGGTTCCTTGAGGAAACCCTCTGCAAAGGGTCTTCGAGTAACCCATGTGTTAAAGGCTCAAACCAGAACCTTTTTGTGATGGGAGGGGTTCAATTTTGAACCTTTTTAATAATATATTGTAGAGGTGGCAGACTATTAGACTGGAGGTGTGGCTTATTGGAGGTGTGGCTTTCAGATAGTTATTTTTGGCCACCCATTAGCGTAAATGTAATTCCTGTTCATCATGTTAAGTTTGTACACCACAAATTTTAACTTTCCTTGAATATTTATGCATATTACATATTCTCATATAATATAAATAATATTAACATTGCTGATTACATACTGTATAGTAATAAAGTGGTAACTATTCAAACTTTGGGATTTGCATAGGCTCTTGATGTCACATTTGTTGTATAAAGGATCGGACCAAGGTGCAGCGTGGTATGCATACATGTTTAATTGATTAAATAAACACTTGACAAAATAACAAAAGCAACTGAACGTGAAGTTCTAAAGGCTAACAGCAACAAGCCTAAACAGAAACAGAAACAAGATCCCACAACTAAAGGTAGGCAAAATGGCTGCCTAAGTATGATCCCCAATCAGAGACAACGATCAACAGCTGCCTCTGATTGGGAACCACACCCGGCCAACATAGAAATAGAATAAACTAGATTCTATCCAAATCACACCCTGACCTAACCAAACAGAGAATACAGGTGATCTCTAAGGTCAGGGCGTGACAGTACCCCCCCAAAGGTGCGGACTCCAGCCGCAAAAACCTGACTCATTAGTGGAGGGTCCGGGTGTGCTTCCAGCATCGGTGGCGGCTCCGGCTCCGGCTTCGGACGTGACGTAGGCAGTAAACTCCTCTCCCATCCTGCCTCCCCATTGCACGCCCGGTCCGGTCTGGACCCCGGCGCGATGCTCCCCTTCTCAGTCCTCCCACGATGCACCAAGTCCCCCGACCCTGGAGAGGGGTTGACGTCTGGCTCCGGCTCAGACCCCGGTGGAGCGGATGGCTCCGGCATGGGGGAAGAGTAGACGACCGGACCCGGACTAGGCACCGGTGAAGCGGACTGCCCCGGCTCTGGTAGGGAGTAGATAACTGGATCTGGACTAGGCACCGGTGGAGCGGACTGCTCTGGCACTGGAGTGAAGCAGCTGACCGGAGCTGGACTAGGCACCGGTGGAGTGGACTACTCTGGCACTGGAGTGGAGCAGATAACCGGAGCTGGACTAGGCACCGGTGGAGCAGACTGCTCTGGCAATGGAGTGGAGCAACTGACCGGAGCTGGACTTGGCACCGGTGGAGCGGACTACTCTGGCACTGGAGTGGAGCAGATAACCGGAGCTAGACTAGGCACCGGTGGAGCAGACTGCTCTAGCAATGGAGTGGAGCAACTGACCGGAGCTGGACTTGGCACCGGTGGAGCGGACTGCTCTGGCACCGGAGTGGAGCAGAGGACCCTCGCTAGAGGTCTGGTGCGTGGCACTGGAACAGGCCGTACCGGACTGGAGACACGCACCACTGGTCTGGTGCAAGGAGCAGGCATGGGCCGTACCGGATTGGAGACACGCACCACTTGTTTGGTGCGAGGAGCAGGCACGGGCCATACCAGGCTGGAGACACGCACCACTGGCTTGGTGCGAGGAGCAGGCACGGCCCATACCAGGCTGGAGACACGCACCACTGGTTTGGTGCGAGGAGCAGGTACGGAGCACACCGGGCTGGAGACACGCACCACTGGTTTTGTGCGAGGAGTAGGTACGGGGCACACCGGGCTGGAGACACGCACCACTGGTTTGGTGCGAGGAGCAGGTACGGGGTGCAACGGGCTGGCGACACGCCCCACTGGTTTGGTGTGAGGAGCAGGTACGGGGCGTACTGGGCTGATGACACGCACCAATTGTTTGGTGCGAGGAGCAGGTACGGGCCTTACCAGACTAGGGACACGCACCACTGGTTTGGTGCGAGGAGCAGGAACGGGCCGTACCGGACTGGAGACACGCACCACTGGTTTGGTGCGAGGAGCAGGCACAACCCGTCCTGGCTGAACGCTCATTTTAGCCCGGCAAGAGCGGGGCGCGGGCACCAAGCGCACCGGGCTGTGAATGCGCACTGGAGATACAGTACATATCACAGCATAACAGGGTGCCTGTATGGTCCCACGCTCCTTAACGCGAGTGCAGGGAGTTGGCTCTGCTCTGAAACCTGGCCCTGCCAGCCTCTGCTCTAAGGACTGTGTTCTCTTTTGCTGTAGGGTTAACTCCTCTCTCAGCTCCTCCTGTTGCCTAAACAGCTCCTCTCTCCGTGCATCCACTGACTCCTTCTCCCTGTGGGCCTCCTGCAGCGCCTCCCTCTGAAGGGAGCTCTCCTGCTCTCTCTTAGCTAACAGCCCCCGTAAGGTAGTTATCTCCTCTCTCAGAGTGCTGAGCTGCATGTCTTGGAGGGCCTCTATAATAGCGGCCTCCTCTTCCTCCACAGTCAGCCCTTTCAGGGCCTCCTTCTGCTCCGTGTGCCCCCCCCCAAAAAAAAATATTGGGGCTGCCTCTCGTGCTTCCTTCGTGGTCGGCACCGTCAGCGTCGCCGTTGATCTTCTCCTGCCTGGGCTTCTTCCTTCGCCCAGGGTCCTTTACCGGCTAATATCTCCTCCCATGTCCAAAATGTCTTCCTCACCTGTGTCCAGGGTGTCTGCTCCTCCTGGCCACGCTGCTTGGTCCGTTGGTGGTGGGATCTTCTGTCACGTTCGTTGTATAAAGGATCGGACCAAGGTGCATCGTGGTATGCGTACATGTTTAATTGATTAAATAAACACTTGACAAAATAACAAAAGCAACTGAACGTGAAGTTCTAAAGGCTAACAGCAACAAGCCTAAACAGAAACAGAAACAAGATCCCACAACTAAAGGTAGGCAAAATGGCTGCCTAAGTATGATCCCCAATCAGAGACAACGATCAACAGCTGCCTCTGATTGGGAACCACACCCGGCCAACATAGAAATAGAATAAACTAGATTCTATCCAAATCACACCCTGACCTAACCAAACAGAGAATACAGGTGATCTCTAAGGTCAGGCAGGGCGTGACACTTGAAGAACTCATACACCTCTGTTAGCCTCATTGAAGCTACAGAACTGTAAACTGTAAGGGTTCAACCTTAACATGTGATAACAATACAACAGATGAACAGGAATGACATTTACTCTAACGGGTGGCCCAAAAAATATATATCTTAAAGCCTCCACTCCAGGGTTCCTCCAGGAACCCATTGCTACATTGAACCATTAAAAGGTCCCTCCAAGAACACCTCAACTAACCGAAGGTGCAAATATGAACCATTGATTAGCAATGGTTCCTTGAGGAACTCAAGGGGTTCATTGAGGATCTCCAGGGTTCCTTGATTCACCACTAATTGTAAGAGTGTATAGCCAATGAAAATGGTAAACAAACAGCAGTAAGCTAGCCATTATCTCGAAGGCAAACAAGTATACAATGCTAGGTACAGCAATAACATTTACACAACGCAATGTCCGTTTATTAAAAGGAAACTGGTGGAGATTCCATGAAAATGTGTCAACTGTCCGGTTGCTGTAGCGACAGTAGAGCATCCGTTGAACCGAAGCGCAGCACACAGACAGACTGGTACACCTTTTTCTGGTCTTCTCAGGCTGTGCTCTATTTCAATGATGATGACTCTGTTTTGGCCATGAATCCCTTTTTCCACTGCTGAAAAGTTATTCATAATCCTCCTAATAATTCAGTGTTGTACACATAGAGAGAGAGAGAGAGAGAGAGAGAGAGAGAGAGAGAGAGAGAGAGAGAGAGAGAGATTCACAATCTAAATTTGAAATTCTTCAGAAGTGAATGGGTTTGTCATCTGCTGTAATAATAACAGTCAGTTTTCCATGTCTCTGTAGGGAGGCTGTTTACATGGTGAACGCTAAAAGATCCAGAGGGGAGACAACAGCCCCAGATTCTCCCCGCCCGCAGGGCCTCGTGGGTGGGCAGGGTTTTGCCCAGACAACCCCTGACGCACCAAGATCATCCAGAGGCGTGGACAGATCAAAAAAGAGGGGGGAAATTGACAGATTCTATGCCAAATGGCCTATTTAATGACA
This sequence comes from Coregonus clupeaformis, assembly GCF_020615455.1. NCBI lineage: Eukaryota > Metazoa > Chordata > Actinopteri > Salmoniformes > Salmonidae > Coregonus > Coregonus clupeaformis. The sequence continues at coordinate 29,136,713 of NC_059222.1, read as the reverse complement.
AAGCCCTGCCTTTCAACTGTTGCTATCTGGACCTAAAAGCTTGTCACTTTAAAGGGGAAAGTTGAAAAATTAATAGAGATTATCCATAAAAATTGTGAAAAAACTGAAACAAGAGACTGTGGAAACCCCCTTTCATCTATGTGGTCCAGTTAAGTGAGGGTCATAGCGACAAGGTCAAATGCTGAAGGATAGAGGTCAGAGGTCATGTTGGGAGCCAAATCAAAGGTCTCTCATCTCTTACTGCTTTACTGCACATCTGATTGTGATTTCGAATCTAAATATAGTCCATCACTTTCTCTAGTAGGGGGACAAACTGTATATAAACAGACACCACAAATGTACAAACTGATGAAAAAACTGTTCATACAATCAATTGATCTTTAGGTATAGCCTACCAGCAGATACATCCAGCGAGTAGACTAGTCCTATCTTAATCTATGACTATTAACACTACCATTTAGACTACACAGACTGTGTAGTGCAGTCTCTTCTCTCTTCTCTCCAGGTGTTTCTGTGCTCTGACTCCCTGTTCGCTCCTCTTCTGAACTCCTATAACTTCCCCCTCTGGGGATAATTTATGGAGAGAACCCTCATCCAACTCTACTGTGTTCTACAGTACAAATCTTTCCTCTTCCACCTGATCTTCATTACCCTGCTATAACACATGTTTATGAGGATCCAGATCTTGTATCTTATATCTTTTCCAAAGAGTTCATAGGGCACCATGTTAGAGACTGGAGATGAACCAGTAAATTACATGGGTCGGAAAAATTTAACTTCTCTTTAGATTCCTAATATATCTGCAGTGCCCAAGATCATTGTTTTGTATTGTCTGTAACATCATATCTACATCGGCTATAGATAATATATTTCCCTGGAACAAAATGTTCCAGATATTTACTTAGCTTGCGTTGAATGTCTAGGCTTTCATCATTAATCCTAAATAAAAACCCGTTCTCCACGCAGGAGCTCATGCAAGGCCACAAATCATTCCTATTTATATGCACCTATATTTCTCCTATGAAATGGTAAACAAGTCAATCTCTTTCCAGCATCTCAGATATGACTCAGAACTCAGACCAGAAAGCTTTTTACAGTAACTCTTGTCAAGCCAAGGAGAGTTCTGACAAGCTTTACTGACGTTTTTATGAACCTCAGAAGAAAGATTATTTTCCCAAACAACAAAGCACTTCCCTTCCCGTTGGGAGTATATTAAGATTTTTCTAAATGATCAGACACAACCTTTAAAGGGCGGCTGAACTTCCTGGTTTGGCCTTGTTTTAGATTTGGTTCATTAAGAAATGCTAGTGGCCATGACTGAATTCAAATGTGAGTTGGTTTCGGGGGGGTGGTTTGATGTGGGTGTCTCTTGTGTGTGTTCGCAGCTGGGAAGAGTAAGCCAAATTATTTCGGCAATTAGCTTCAGCCAGTTGGTATGTGACCTTGACAAAGTTGGTTTGACTTTGGATAGCCTATCTCCGGGTTTAGTTAGGGATTGTCAATAAATTACACAATGTAAATGAGACAATATTTTCATGTTGCACATCTTTTAGTTCTCATTAAATGCTTTAAAAATGTGTATATGAATTTGTACAATTTAAAGTTAGTTTGAGGTTTTTAAAGTCATTGACATTTTGAGCTATTGGAATTTTAACATATTGTCCCATATACGTACATTGTGTAATTTATCAATGGTCCCTAACTAGCCCCATAGGGATATCCAAAGTCAACCCAAAATTACCCTGGGCATTACGATCGGGTTGCGTGCAGCTGCACTTCGAATTGATGATTACTTGTGTTCTGCCAGCTGTGGGCATGTGTGCAGGATTGAAACAAACCCAACCTTAATTTATGTTGTGATGCAGTCACTACCACAAGTCTCACAAAACTCAGTTTTGGATGACACTGACTTTATTACCAAAATTATCCTATTTACTGTTTCTGATTCATATCGATGCCACATAGGCTGTTTTCTAAATGGCTCTTTAATCTTCACAAGCTTTCCTCTTCTCAGTGTGTTTGATACTAAGATGGCTGGATGTTCTCAATAATTTCTTCTTCATTAATATATATCTCAATATGAAGATGTTGGCACATTTCAGCATAGAAATCCAGTCTATTTCTATGCATTGCAGCTGCAGTGTGCTCATATAGCGCCATTACTATGTCACAGCTCTGGGAACTAAAACAAGATGTGTGACCTCAGATTGACCTCTGTGGTGACTTTTGACCTAAAGAAAGTGGCACATGGGCTAATCCCCCTTTAGGACAACACATTAACCCCTCCATGTCCTGGAGAGGCTTTGATGGAAGCCATGACCCCCAAAAAACACTAGTATGCTGCTCTAATACACAGGCTATAATACAGAAGCATGATACACACAAAATACACACATGAAGATACAATCAGGTGATAGGACAGCCCAGTGTGTGTGTGTGTGTGTGTGTGTGTGTTTCATAATGCATGCCGTCTGACCTTAACAGCGAAGCATCTTTCCAGGAAATAGAATGTGAAAAATGCAAACAAAAACATATGAAAAGCAGAGGGCTGTTTCACTGTAGCTGGTTAGATGTTATAGTTCTCCTGACGCCAAGCGGTTTGAAAACAAGGCTGCTGCCGTGAAGCCCTGACATGGACAATGCCTCATGTGCTTGTCTGTGAGCTGTCAGAGAAAGCACAACTCAGTAAATATCAAACAACAACTAAAACTTAATAGTATACTACGAGCATGCTGTTATATCATATTGACATTAGTCACGTTGTCAAGCAACTCCATTATTTGGTTGAACACACAAAATAAAAATAAACACTTGATATTAAACATTCCCAATAAATATTTTATGTAATGGGAACTTAACATGTGATGGAAAATACACATGGAGTAAGATGGCACTTTAAGTTCCCACTTTAATATGAAGAGAAATGCATCTGGTCCCTAAAGGGTTGCAGTGAAGTTCTGAAACTGTGTGAATGACAGAGAGGAGGGCTATTCATATTCCCCTTACTTGTTTTCACAGGGGACAAACACGCACCCACGCACACACGCATGCACATGTGAATGCATGCACGCGCACACACGGGACAAACACACGCACATTCATATTCCACTCTCTAGCTTTTTTGACACGGGCCAATGTGTTGTTTTTAAGGTTTGTATTGAGGCTGGATTTGAACCCACGGACACATTCTGATGAAAGTGACAGAAATGTGTATGTGTGCCAGAGTCCCAACAGTTGTTATACTTTATTGTCGATATGACTAATTAATAAAGGCATTTTAACTTTCACCAGTTTACTTTTACATTTAAGTCACCAGTTGAAGAGTGTCTAACAATTTTCTTTGAGTGTGAAATAATTTTTGGCCTCAAACAAACATCTCAACCATAAAAGGCACAAGGCTTCCAGTCATTTCGGTGGAACATTACAAAAAAAGGACCTTACCTGTTCACAGGTTGGAGCTTGACATTCTCCACCCACGTACATTCGCGCCTCAGAGTTGTTTCTTCAAACCTGTCACAAACACATGAAAATTAATGTTAATTTAGTATTATATTTAGAGCATTCTTTTGGATGCATCATCATCATCATCATCATAATCATCAAGATGAGTCCTTCCAAGGGAGGGACAAGGACTATTTTTGTATTTCAGAGATCTGAACCAATCATATTGCTGTTGTATAGTGGACGGTACGTTTACATCAGACAGTGATTGACAACCCAGAACAGTTACACAAGTCAGAGTGGATGAGAGCTCACATCAGTCCAAAGGCTTTGAATGACATGGGCATGGTTGGAAACATTTTCCTCTCTCTCTGCTGAGGCAACAAGCTGCCAAGTAAACATCCATGTAATCAGCTGGTCCGCCCGTAAACACATGAGAATAAGAGGATAAGAATGTTCGCACAATTACAGTTTTTCTCGATTGCTAAGACACATTTCTTGAAAGCTGCTCTCCTTTTCTCTTAACTGTGAACACAAAACCCAATTTTCAAGCTACATTCACAAAACCTCAGACTCTTCTTGCAAAACCAAACTTTCACCTCAAAACAGTTCAATCTGTGCTCAAAACTGAACTATGTTGTCAAATCGTGCCCCGAGTCAATCAAAATAAAAAACACTACTGAACAGTCACTAAACACTACGTAGAAAAATAGAAAACACAATGCTCAGGACATGAAGCTGGAGAAATAAATGTTTATTGTTCACTGTAGGCTAAATGCATGTTGCAAAACAAAAAAAACCTGTGCATTTAGCACTTGTACAAAAAGACAAAACAGAAATATTGTGCATTTACATGTAGCACTTGTAAAAACAAACAGAAATCTTATGCGTTTGCCACTTGTGTACAGTAAGCCCATGTAAAAATAAAGTACAAAAATATACAAATAAGTGCATTACTCAGCCACAGCATCATGTCTCCGTACTGGGTCAGGCCACAGGACTTCATCCACATCACAGGCCACATTTTGTCTGGCCAGGCAACGGGGAAAAAAACCCTGGCATGCCGTATCCAGGCTTGGCATGCCTCCACACCTATGTCACCACAGGCAAGTCCCATGGCTTGCAGGAGATTTACCCTGGTGTAAGGTTGGCGTTCATATACCTTCCACCGCCATGAGGAGAAGAATTCCTCAATGGGGTTTAGGAAAGGGGAGTACGGTGGAAGGCAAAGATTGATAAAACCTTGGTTCATATTGTACCACTCTCTAACCTGGAGGGCTCTGTGAAAACTCACATTGTCCCAAACAACAACATAGATGGGATGCTCATCCTGCTGCCCCTAACAAAGCATCTCGCATGTGATTGAGGAAAATGAGGAGCTGGTGAGTGTTGTAGGGCCCCCAGGTTGGCATGATGGTGGACAACCCCATGATTGCTGATGGCAGCACATAATGTGACATTGCCACCACGCTGCCCAGGAACACCAACAATGGCCCGATGGCCAATCACATTACGGCCTCTCCTTCTCCTTTTGGTGAGATTAAACCCAGCTTCATCCATGTAGATGTATTGATGGGGTCTTTCCATTGCATCCAGTTGAAAAACCCTCTGTAGAAATAGATATAGTTTTGTAAGTGATACGGAAAAAGTGATTTAGGCCACTACAGTAAATCATTACTTAGAGTAATCAACATTGAATGTGTCTGAATATATGCCAACCTGTACATACTGGAATCTTTGCTCTTTGACTCTGTCTGAGTTGCGATCAAAGGGCACTCTGTATAGCTGTTTCATGCGCAGTCTGTTGCGCTTGAGGACACGATCAACAGTAGAGAGGCTGACACTGTTGATACCCTCAAAATGTAAATGGTCCTCAATGATCTTCTGCTGAATTTCGCTCAGTTTAATGGCATTTTTCTTACGGACCATATCAACAATTAGGGTCTCTTGGTGTGGGGAGAACATACCTGTCCTCCCACCCCCATGTGGCAGTCTTTCAATTCTACAAAAAGAGAACATGGAGTTACAAAAAATATACATGGAATACTAGGCCTACAAACAGTTAGACCAACCCTCCATTACAATACTACAGTACATTGGTACAGTGATGTACTGAAACATATATTCACTTACAGTATACTGTGGTACAGTATATAGTATGTCATACAGTAATTGCTGTCAACATTTACATACTGTACTATAATGTCAAAAAAGGTAATTACCTGTTCTCTTCTCTAAATCTTCGGATTATGGTGGACACAGTGAATCTACTGATGTTTGGTTGTACCCTTTGTCCAGCCTCCCTCATGCTCATACCATGGACAAGAACATGGTCAATCACAGTAGCTCTGATTTCATCAGATATTACTGTTCTTTGTCTTCGCTGACCACCTCGACCACCTCGACCTCCTCTCACACGAACTCTTCCTCTCAGATTTCTATCCATTGTAGGGCCTCACAAACCAGTGCTCTCTGAACTGGCTTACTGTATATGTTCCCTCACATCATTAGCCACAAGTGTGATCAATTTTGAGTTGTTGTGTTCAAGTGGTGATACCTGTGCTCTAATTGTGTTTGACTTTTGTCACATGTGCTCACCATTATGCAGCACGGGTGCATCACAATGAAAATGTGTTGGCAAGTTGTGTCTAAACAGGTGAAAAGTGCTTATGGTTTTGCCAAAAGAGTGATTGATTCAATCAGTGGGTTCAGGCAACTGAGCATTTGGTTCAGACAATAGGGTTTAGTGTTTTAGCAATTGAGAAAAACTGTAATGTCAATCCCCAGCTTTGCCAACAAAACCGATTCTACCCAGCAGGTACTGGGAGACGGGGCCATGTCATGGCCACTGTCCAGCTATTGGACTAAGGCTTGATTTGAGAAATCCAGAACCCAGTGTTTCTGTTTATTATGCAACCTGGTGGTTCCAAAGCTTTGACTCAACAAAAATACAACACAGGAGTATTCTGCCAGATTTCCGACAGCCTCAGAAGGATAGAAACCTACCTGACTGTCTATTGAAAACTGGTTGAACTTAATTGCTTTTAGTTGGTGCTCCACAAAACACACACAAATGCACACAGACATGGAAGTACACATTAACGTATGCATACACACACACTCCCTCAGTCTATTCGACTGTTTTATTGAGAGAGAGAGAGAGAGAGAGAGAGAGAGAGAGAGAGAGAGAGAGAGAGAGAGAGGTGAGAGAGAGAGAGAGAGAGAGAGAGAGAGAGAGAGAGAGAGAGAGAGAGAGAGAGGGGAGAGAGAGAGAGAGAGGACGAGAGAGAGAGAGAGAGAGAGAGAGAGAGAGAGAGAGAGAGAGAGAGAGAGAGAGAGAGAGAGAGAGAGAGAGAGAGAGAGAGAGAGGGAGAGATCAGAAGTTGTTGGTGTTGGCGCCCAGTGAGGCAGCGACGGTGTTTGGTTACTGCACGTGTGTTTACTGGTTTTGTTTGTTAACTTGTAGATTTCTGAGAAAAAAAATTGGATCAATTTTGTATATAATGTAGGTAAACTTTGTGTAAATTCCTCTGTCTCTAAATGTCTATTGCTGGCAGCACCATATCAGTAAGTCAAATTCTGAGTATGTGTAAATGTACTTGGCGAATAAAGGTGATTCTGATTCTGACATTCAGCGTCATTCGAATGTCTATTTTCTAATGAATTTATTTCTCACAACATTCCTGACACACACACACACACACACACACACACACACACACACACTGAATAGTTCCCATGACATTGTCTATTGGTGTACAGAGAAGTCAGACATGAGTAACTAGGTTCTCTTCACGTTCTGTTGAGAAGGTACAACATAACACAGTGTAAATTCCATCTCATTACGACGGGTCAAATCCCATCACAGAAACATTCTGTGGCCTCGTTTATCAATCATGCATATACACAAATCTGTGTGAAAACCATGCGTGGAATCATATCCACGCAAAGTGTGAGATTTCTCAATATGAACGTTTGCTTGAGAGTGTGCGTAAATTTAAAGCAACTCAATATTAGGAAGGTGTTCCTAATGTTTTGTACACTCAGTGTATATGTTGAACATTTGTGAAATTGTGAGAGTAATAATTTGAAATAAAAAACAATTTAATTGTATTTCCACTGTAAATTCATGCAACATATCTTGACAGGCTATATCATATAATTTGACCACATCAGTGCATTTGTTATGCTAATAATCCATATAAAGTACAGTAATTTGTTAAATTGAAGGCACGTGTGAAATACTATAAAAGACTTAGATAATGGGAAATCGAATGAGAGATGGCCGATCTTGCTCTGTTGAAAGATTTGGCACATGCTGCATTTTGCGGAGAGCATGTTTTTAGATTTTTGTGAGGATTTAATACCTACTTTAGAAAGGCAAACACATGCCATTCCGGTACACATCCAAGTGATATCCACCCTCTGGTTTTTGGCAACTGGCACTTTTCAGCGGGAGCTTGCTGATCGGCATATCACAGGCCTCGATGAGCCAATGTTTTGGATGTAATCATTAGCAAAGAGACCAGTTAAATACAATTTCCATACACCATCATACAACAGGTTGAAGTCAATAGGGGTTTCTTTGCCATCAGGGTTCCCAAATACGAATGGAGCAATAGACTGCACCCGTTTCGCCATAAATGCACCATCCCAAAACTAGTTCAACTATGTTAACAGAAAACACTGCCACTCACTTAAAGGTGCAATATGTAGGAATCGCTCCACCATTTCCTGGTTGAAAAAATTATAGTAGTTCGCCTAATTTCAGGTTATGTGACAAAACAAGCACTCAGAGTGTAGAGAATCATTTTACCATCTAAACCGCTGTGAAATACACCCCTTCAAATTAATTACTGCCTCTGGAAGTAACGTCAGCACAATAACTTTTAGTTGAGAGCTTCATGAAATGGGTTTCCATGGCCGAGCAACCACACACAAGCCTAAGGTCCCCATGCGCAATGCCAAGCGTCGGCTGGAGTGGTGTAAAGCTCGCCGCCATTGGACTCTGGAGCAGTGGAAACGCGTTCTCTGGAGTGATCATTCACGCTTCACCATCTGGCAGTCCGACGGACGAATCTGGGTTTGGTGGATGCCAGGAGAACGCTAGCTGCCCGAATGCAGAGTGCCAACTGTAAAGTTTGGTGGAGGAGGAATAATGGTCTGAGGCTGTTTTTCATGATTCGGGCTAGGCCCCTTAGTTCCAGTGAAGGGAAATCTTAACGCTACAGCATACAATTACATTCTAGACGATTCTGTGCTTCCAACTTGGTGGCAACAGTTTGGGGAAGGACCTTTCCTGTTTCAGCATGACAATGCCCCCGTGCACAAAGTGAGGTCCATACAGAAATGGTTTGTCGAGATCGGTGTGGAAGAACTTGACTGGCCTGCACAGAGCCCTGACCTCAACCCCATCAACCCCATCTTTTGGATGAATTGGAATGCCGACTGCGAGCCAGGCCTAATCGCCCAACATCAGTGCCTGACCTCACTAATGCTCGTGGCTGAATGGAAGCAAGTCCCCACAGCAATATTCCAACATCTAGTGGAAAGCCTTCCCAGAAGAGTGGAGGCTGTTATTGCAGCAAAGGCGGGACCAACTCCATATTAATGCCCATGATTTTGGAATGAGATGTTCGAAGAGCAGGTGTCCACAAACTTTTTGTCATGTAGTGTATCTTTTCAATAAACAGAAATATTGTATTTTCAGCTTTTTTAAGCTGGTGTACAAAACCTAAAATAAAAGACGCAAAAACTAAACTTAAGAATGGGAAACATAGAAATAGTGCACATAGAACAGATCTACCGCTTCTTAGACTTGCTTTCAAAGACAATGACAGATCTATAACTCACTTTTCTATGTGAATTTGGTCGGGTTTCCCAAAAAGTTCCATATTGTAGCTTTAATGTGCAGTTGATCGCTTACGTGATGCGCAAAATAAGCTGCTGAATGTGGTGGCAAGCCACAACTGAGCGAGCCCCCCAAAAATGTTTGGTTGTAGTCAACTTCTGACACTAGCACCTCTATTTCAGTCTCAAAAAAATTATAAATGATAAGCTTTTTTTTGTTGCAACGTTGTATTTCATGGTATGGCGTTGTATATTCCCCACTGGCTTTAAAGGGATGATTTTGACCCTATATGGTTATTTAAAGGCGTTTCAAAATTTGAGCACTGAGGCTAAGAACAATTGGTATTTATCAATGGTTTTCTCCTACCGGTGTACAAACATTCTAAGTTCCATTCGTAAGTAGTATTTCTGAATAGTTTCTACGCAATATTGATATATTGGTGACCTGCTATCATCCGGTATAGGAACACTCTTTCCCATGCGATAAGAACTCCACTAAATAGTTTAGTGGGAAATGACCGCAAAGTAGAGCAATGACATTTTGCTCAACCACTCTGATGACAGCATGTATTTGGATAGGAAAACCTGCCAAGGAAAACAGGGACAACCTTTGATTTGTATTATCTCATAACACTCTGTCTTACAGAATATTATGCTGTTCAGAATAATAAGAGCACAGGGACTGACATCAGGCAATAAGGAAACTACCATTTGCATCTAATATTATAGCTAATAAAAATCACAGACAGACTTCCCCCTAAAGATTACAGGAACTAAAAAACGACATGTTCCACTAATGCATTCATGAGATGAACAAGGTACTGAAACACTAACTGGTTCTATAGGTTATATTGTTCCTGAAACAGCTCTGAGGGAACAGAACTCTGTGCCAAGACTAGAGCAGGCCTTCACAGCCCCCTGGGTCTGACTAATCTAACACACAGACAACACTGACTCCAAAAACACTCCTCTGCTAACATTAAAGCAATGACGACACGACAGTGGTAGGCCTGATCACCGACGACGATGAGACAGCCTATAGGGAGGTCAGAGACCTGGCAGTGTGGTGCCATGACAACAACCTCTCCCTCAACAAGACAAAGGAGCTGGACTACAGGAAACGGAGGGCCGAGCATGCCCCCATTCACATCGACGGGGATGTAGTCGAGCGGGTCAAGAGCTTCAAGTTCATCGGTGTCCACATCACTGAGCATCTATCATAGTCCAAACACACCAACACAGTCATGAAGAGGGCACGACAACGCCTCTTCCCCCTCAGGAGGCTGAAAAGATTTGGCATGGGCCTCAACAAGTTCTACAGCTGCACCATTGAGAGCATCTTGACTGGCTGCATCACCGCTTGGTATGGCAACTGCTTGGCATCCGAATGCAAGGCGCTACAGAGGGTAGTGAGTACGGCCCAGTACATCACTGGGGCTTAGCTCCCTGCCATCTAGGACCTCTATACCAAGCGGTGTCAGAGGAAGGCCCTAAAAATGGTCAAATACTACAGCCACCCAAGTCATAAACTATTCTCTCTGCTACCGCACGGCAAGCGGTACCGATGCACCGAGTCTGGAACCAACAGGACCCTGAACATCTTCTACCCCAAGCCATAATACTGCTAAATTAGTTAGTTAGATAGTTACATAGTTAACCAAATAGCTACCCGGACTATCTGCATTGACCCTTTTTGCACTAAATTTTTTGACTCATCACACACCGTACACTACTGCTACTGTTTACTATCTGTCACTCTATTCCTACCCATATGTACATGTCTACCTCAATGACCTCGTACCCCTACACATCAACACGATACTGGTACCCCGTGTATATAGCCACGTTATCGTTACTCATTGTGTATCTGTTATTACTTTTATTATTACGTGATTTACTTTTCTATTATTTCTCTATTTTCTTTCTCTCTGCAGTGTTGGGAAGGGCCCATAAGTAAGCATCTCACTGTTACTCCCCACCTGATGTTTACGAAGCATGTGACGAATAACATTTGATTTGATCTCAGGGTAAATGCGTCAAGCTGTAACACTTCACGGCTGCCAAGGAAATCCTTTCACCTACCACAAACAGGCTTCTGGGAATACTGTATGCAGAGCTCTACGCTCCTACTGTAGAAGTTTACAAGTAAACCCTGATCAGGTAAATTCAGATTCTTGAACTTAACTTTTTCAAGAAAGGATTATGCACTTCCAACACTAAAAAGCTGTAATTCTATTGAATAGGGAAAACTACCATGGGATCCATCCTTTCATTATCTTCCATTATTATTTCATCCAATGACAGGCTGAGGTTCCTCCTCTAACTTCCCCACCACTGCACGGTTCACGACCGGTGTCACTAAACAGCTGCTCAATTACCCGCCTGAGCCTCGGCTGGAAGCGGCCAGCCATGACGCCGGCCACAATGGAACCAGGTAGCATTCAGCAGGAAACATCAGCTCAGCCAATTAGCCATGAGCTCATTTGTTGCCAAAACAGCCATTAATCAGAGTGGTCAGTGTTGGGCTGGGGTCCTAAAGCCCCCCGGGCTCCTACAGGGGTGAGATGACTCACACACACAGAGAGACAGAGAGACAGCGAGAGAGGAGAGCGAGAGGACAATTAAATCGATCTTTGTTCAACAACATTTATTTTTTGCCTGAATCCTTAAGTCGGACTTGAGATCGCCTGATCCGACACAAAGATGATTCAGGTGTGATGGTTGTCTAGAAGAATGTCTGAGATGACAGTTTTGAACATATAAAAGGTGTTTTTTAAGGGCTTGGCATTCAAATCGCCTTCTCCATTTTCATGAGGGGATAAATGAAGGATTTTGTCATTTTTCTATCAGTTTTCACTCATAAAAATGACAACTATTGCTTTATAATATCTTTGTCATTACATTGTTTCCAAACAGTCGTTGTTCTGATTTGATGGGTACACGGTGAGCCTTGTCCTGTGTGTGACCATATGACCACGCCATCTCTCTCTCTGTCCTGAGCAGATGGAGCATGTTCACCTTTCCTGACTGACAACACCTTTCCTGGGTGACAAGGACCTGGACCATGTCGAACTCTCAACTTCCATATCTCTCGCTCTTTCTCTTCCCTCTCTCTCATTGGCTCTCCTCACTCTTTGTCTGTATCCATTTATATGAGGTCTTGTCATACCTACAGATATAAGTATCCAAGTACATATCAACACTAAAACATTTCCTGTCAAATGTACAGTACCTTACTGACAGCAATTGGCCAGTAAGTTACTGTAACTTATTGTACAGTACAGCTACTGTAATCCATTTTATGGTAATCCATTTTACGGTACTAACATTTTTACTGTAATCAAATGTATAATAGAATATTACTGGAATTACACATGCAGCGACATATTACCTAGTGTTCCTTGCAAGTTTTCATTTTTACATTTACATTTAGCGGCCGCTCTTGTCCTTAACAACTTACAGTCAGTGTATTCAACCAAGGTTGATTAAAAAAAATAAAAAAAACATATCACAGTCATAGCAAGTAAAAAAGTATCTGTAACCGTTACTGAAAATGTTGTTGTAGTTAAGGATAAATTCATCTTCAAAATAATTGTAATTACAACAACACATCTTATAATATATCTCTGACTATCTCTGGATAGTGCCAATACAATACTGAGATATTCACGGTAACTTGATGCCAGAGCAATGAAACACAGTACAATACAGTAAAAGTGACTATAAACTGTAAGAAAATTATTTCTACAGTATTTTACTGTAATTACAAGGGATTAGAGCAAGCAGGTTGCTGTAGGCATTTGAACATTACAGCATATTAATAAATAATAGGTGTTTTACACTACCGGTCAAAAGTTTTAGAACACCTACTCATTCAAGGGTTTCTTCATTTTACTATTTTATACACTGTTGAATCATAGTGAAGACATCAAAACTATGAAATAACACATGTAGTCACCAAAAAAGTGTTAAACAAATAAAAATATATTTTATACTTGAGATTCTTCAAATAGCCACCCTTTGCCTTGATGACAGCTTTGCACACTTGGCATTCTCTCAACCAGCTTCATGAGGTAGTCAACTGGAATGCATTTAAATTAACAGGTGTGCCTTCTTAAAAGTTAATTTGTGGAATTTATTTCCTTCTTAATGCATTTGAGCCAATCAGTTGTGTTGTGACAAGGTAGGGGTGGTATACAGAAGATAGCCCTATTTGGTAAAAGACCAAGTCCATATTATGGCAAGAACAGTTCAAATAAGCAAAGAGAAACGACAGTCCATCATTACTTTAAGACATGAAGGTCAGTCAATACGGAACATTTCAAGAACTTTGAATGTTTCTTCAAGTGCAGTCGCAAAAACCATCAAGTGCTATGATGAAACTGGCTCTCATGAGGACCGCCACAGGAATGGAAGACCCAGAGTTACCTCTGCTGCAGAGGATACGTTCATTAGAGTTACCAGCATCAGAAATTGCAGCCCAAATAAATGCTTCACAGAGTTCAAGTAACAGACACATCTCAACATCAACTGTTCAGAGGAGACTGTGTGAATCAGGCATTCATGGTCGAATTGCTGCAAAGAAACCACTACTAAAGGACACCAATAAGAAGAAGAGCCTTGCTTGGGCCAAGAAACATGAGCAATGGACATTAGACCGGTGGAAATGTATCCTTTGGTCTGGAGTCCAAATTGGAGATTTTTGATTCCAACCGCCGTGTCTTTGTGAGACGTGGTGTGGGTGAACAGATGATCTCCACATGTGTATTTCCCACTGTGAAGCATGGAGGAGGAGGTGTTATGGTGTGGGGGTGCTTTGCTGGTGACACTGTCTGTGATTTATTTAGAATTCAATGCACACTTAACCAGCATGGCTACCATAGCACTCTGCAGCGATACGCAATCCCATCTGGTTTGGGCTTAGTGGGACTATCATTTGTTTTTCAACAGGACAATGACCCAACACACCTCCAGGCTGTGTAAGGGCTATTTTACCAAGAAGGAGAGTGATGGAGTGTTGCATCAGATGACCTGGCCTCCACAATCCCCCGACCTCAACCAAATTGAGATGGTTTGGGATGAGTCGGACCGCAGAGTGAAGGAAAGGCATCCAACAAGTGCTCAGCATATGTGGGAACTCCTTCAAGACTGTTGGAAAAGCAATCCAGGTGAATATATTTTGAATTGTTTAACACTTTTTTGGTTACTACATGATTCCATATGTGTTATTTCATAGTTTTGATGTCTACACTATTATTCTACAATGTAGAAAATAGTCCCAAAAAACGAAAATACTTGAATGAGTAGGTGTTCTAAAACCTTTGACCAGTAGTGTATATCACTTGCACTTCTAGGGGGCGAAACAAAGGCTTCCAAACTGGCTGTGATTAGAAGGCAAAACAGATCAAATGGACATGGGTAAATATTAAATCACTGAAAGGTTTAAGACCCGCTACCACACTGATCTGTTCCCTATATACATACAGTATAATTGTTAGGGGACTGCTACCACATATCACTTACATTGGTACCGCACTCTCACTAACGGGTCCAACAATTATAGCCACTTACAAGGCACACCTTAAAATATGTTAATGAGCTAGAGATTCTTTCTCCTCCCACAATATCTCCACAATGCACCATAATTTACAATATGCTGCATTAAATACAGTATATAGCAAAACAGCACTTTGTTAAATTGTATTGAAAATAAAATCTGCAATTGCTAATAGGGAATATTCAATTATATATTACAGCATACCAAGAGATATTTGGTGTTTTATATCACTTGCACTTTAGACCTTAACAAAAGCTTCTAAACGGACAATGACTACAGGGCAAAACAGATCAAAAGGACATGGCTAGCCACTCAACCATTAAAGGTTTGAGACTTGCAGCCACTCTGACTTGTCCCCTATATAAATGTAATTGTTAGGGAATCACTACCACATATCACTTAAACTGGTACAGCACTGTCACTAACAGGTGCAACAAATATAGCCTCTTAAAAGACACGCCTCAAAATATGATAATGAGTGAGAAACAACAATACCATGCACCCACTAGTGTTCAAAATGTTTTTGGCGCTCCAACAATGTGGTATGGTACTGTATTCTGAATTACAGTAAATTACTGGCAGCAACTGTAAGTTACTGTAGAGCTGGGATCATCAACTAGATTCAACCCTGGGCCGATTTGTTCTTGAGCGGAAGGTTGGGGGGCCGGAACATAATTAAAAGTAATTTGTAGACGTCAAATTGACCGCAAGAAGCCCAAACATATATAATATTTGACTAAAACATCATAATTTCAAAACTAGCTTACAGTTGTATATGATTAGGTCTCTTTATTATGTGTGGGAAAACTTGGGAACAGATTTCAACATTAAAATCACTTGGAGCTGGTTTCCTGGTGTTTTTACAGTCTTTTATGTCCAACAATATACACTTTTTTTTGTGGGGGGGCTCTGAAACCCACTCACTGGCCAAAATCAGTTGGGGAACCCTGCTGTAGATTTTCAGGACAAGGTTTGTAGAATTCCTAAAATACAGTATATTACCGTATTCTGTGGGGTTACAGCATTCTCACTAACAGGTGCAACAAATATAGCCTCTTATAAGGCATGCCTTAAAATATGTTAATGGTACAGAGACTTTCCTCGCCAACAACATTTTTACATAATGCTCCATAACTAAGAGCTACTCACTCTCACAACGAACAATCACTCACAAAGGACAAGGGGGCAGAGGGAACACTTATACACAGACTAATGAGGGAATGAGTACCAGGTGTGTGTGATTGACAAGACAAGACAAGACAAGACAAATGGAGTGATGATAAATGGAGCGGTAGTGGCTAGTAAGCCGGTGACGACGAACTCCGAAACCTGCCTGAGCAAGGAGGGGAAACCTCGGCTGAATTCGTGACAGTATTTTGTTTATACAGTATCATACTGTTGATTAATACAGCAAGTTACTGATAAAATTACAAAAACGTCTAACAGTGTATTATAAATAAAAGACAACTGGGACACTTCAATCTATATGAGATAGTTAGATATGAGATAGCTAAAGATGTTGACATTTAAAGATGGAATCTGCAGCAGGGGGTAACAGCGGCACTGTCCGCCCCACGGCTGTTGTTATTGTTTTGTTGACAAGCACAGGTGGGGAGCGTCGTGCATCCAGGTAAAAAATGTTTTGCTATGCTGCTGGTCTATCACGCGTGCAATGATGTCAGAGGAAAAACAAACATTGTTTGTTGTTTGCAGTAACTTCTTTGTTGTTATAATATCGCAAACGGACATGGCAGTTTCACCATTAAAGATTCCAGCTTTAAGCTGTTGTAATCCATGTAAACCAGTGTTTTTAATTACATAACAAGGGAAGCTTTGTTATGAGTTCTGGTATGGGAGCAAAATTTACTTCTGAGCAGAAAAAAAATGCTTTCCATAAAACTGCCAAGCATTTGTCAAGCAAGCCTTTATTGATCTCTGTCAAGTAATTACACACTAACGCTGAAGTAAATAGCCAAGACACTAGTATTTCCTCCATGTAAACTGTTAGAAAGTTCAACGCTGGAAGGAGGAAACATGGGAAGCCCCCCATTCTGACATTGGAAATTTGTTCACATTCACTAGGCCAGTTGTATTGTTTGTTTACATGGGGCTGGGGTGTCCAACAAACAGATGATCCCCTTACACCACAACTCGTATAGACAGAACAGATAGACTGTTTGTTTACTTCTGTTGAGCGCAAGTCATTGGTGTGGAATGCAGGCTGTTTAGGGCGGGATGCCGTTGATGTTTTCTGTGTGTGGCTGGTACTTAGGCCCCATAGTACTTATGTTCTACACATGTTTGTACTTCAGGGCCACTGTATGTAAACTCGGTACGAAAACCAATTTAGAAAACATGCAAGGTAAATAAGAAAATCGAGAAATGTTTATGCAAATGTGATTAGTAAACTAATGGTGCTTCGTGTCAACAAATATTGATTGAAAACATATGTATGATGTGTGAGCTCACTGCATTCTTACAGAGGGAGAATGTTGCATTACAACACTAGTCCCTTCAGTCAGAATCCATAACCTACTGCCAAAGTGGAGAAAAAATAAAACAAATGTATCAGTTAGATTACAACATATGCCAATGCTGTAGTAGTTCATTACAACAAGCATAATAAAAAAAGAGTTCTAAAATGTCTATTAGAGAATGTTAGAGTAGGTTATGCGGACGGTGTATGTCTTATCTTCATGTAAACTCACTATCATATTTACAAGTCCACTATAAACATGGAGAAGTGTTGTTTTTAGAGCACTCTTTGATCAAAATATTTACAGCATATCTGATAGTGGTGATATTGTCCATTTAACTGTGACCAGATGTTTAGGTACATTCCTCTGCCAATGATTTTAGAACACCCGGGCAGAACACTCACAACTCACACCTACAACTATGAGCGCATCAGAGTGAAAAAACTACATTCAACAGACAGTGCACATTAATCAACATTTCAGGTTCAACCACAATGTAAAGGTGCCGGAGTTAGCAACAAAGCTAATTTTCATCTGTAGATATCACATCTCTCTACTCAATCTTACATTGTTACACATTTTTAAACAGCTATTTAATCATAACGCCAAATATGCTTTTAGTCACCAGTTGAAATTGTCTGTTTAATTCTAAGGCATTAGAAAAGGCAAACGTTCATTTTTATAAAAGGAAACACTGTTTGATCAAAGCGATAAATCCATTTCAAATATGAATTCTTAAGAGGTGCCATAAACATTTAAAAGCTTAATAGTACCTTGTTGCTAACGTCAGTTGTTCATAAGTGTAACATGCAGGTAACTGCCAAAATAAAGGAAACACCAACATAAAGTGTCTTAATAGGGTGTTGGGCCACCACGTGCTGCCAGAACTGCCAGTTCAGCTTCAATGTGCCCTGGCATAGATTCTACAAGTGTCTGGAACTCTATTGGAGGGCTGTGACACCATTCTTCAACAAGATATTCCATCATTTGGTGTTTTGTTGATGGTGGTGTCGCTCCAGAATCTCCCATAAGTGTTCAATTGGGTTGAGATCTGGTGACTGACACACACACGCACACCCTGTAAACCCCCCATGCTCCTTTGAGACCCCTCTTTCAAAGTCACTGAGATCTCTTCTTATAGCCATGGTAGCCAAAATAATGGGCAACTGGGCATTTTTATACAGACGCTCCTATACATGACCCTAAGCATGATGGGATGTTTTAATTGCTATATTAACTCAGGAACCACACCTGTGTGGAAGCACCTGCTTTCAATATACTTTGTATCCCTCATTTACTCAAGTGTTTCCTTTATTATGTCAGTTACCTGTAGCATGTCCTTTAAACACTTCTCTTATGATTTGAAAGATATATCAAGCCTGAGTTTACTGTCCAATAATTGGCTGCAAGAGTAAAGGACAACATTCACCCAAAAAAGGAACTACCAAACCCATTAGCAGTTGACAGAATGCACTTTCACAATGAGGCCTCTAAAGTGATCTTAATCACACAAATATTAGGACCAGCTGCATGATCTACTGTAGATGGCTCCATCTATCTGGCTTTATGGCCACTCTCCCTTTTTATAGGTCTTGATGATCAGTGGCTAGATCTTGATAAGGCCAATAAAGCTTTATTTATTTCCACAGTTTCTTTATCAGGTTTACTCCAGAGACCTTATCAGTGTTTGCCAGTTTGTAGTTTAGTGGACGATTTTTACTGATGCTGAACAGTACCTTATCAGCACTGGGGTCAAACAGCTTAGGTGAAACGTGACCACATTGACATGAATGGCAGAATAATTCTAAATCTAATCGGTAAGTGTTTATGTTTATGTTGAGTTTAAATACCGTAAGCATTGGGCATTAGTCACAGAAGACAACCTAAGAGCAGACTTTACACAATATAACCACATGAATCCATCTAGGATTTCTGATTGATGTCATTTACATATTTACAGATATAACTGTAAATAGGGAAGCTGGTAGCCTAGCGGTTAAAAGCATTTGGCCAGTAACCGAAAGGTCGCTGGTTCGAATCCCCAAGCCGGCTAGGTAAATAAAATATATAATTTGGTCGATGTGCCATTGAGCAAGGCACTTAACCCTAATTGCTCCTGTAAGTCGCCCTAGATAATGCTGTCTGCTAAATGACTATATTGTAATAATGTAAATACAGCAAAAGTCATTATGAAGTAAAATATCATGCAGCTGACATTAGATAATATCTGCCGTGACTGGTCAGGTTTACTATAGTTCAGCCCGAGGTAGTTGATCCACTATCTAAGAGAAAAGTACACAGACAAAGAGACTCACGGCACAAGTAGGAGCCTTTGATGTCTTAGAAAAACCAGTAGCAAATACTTAGTGCAGGTATCAATGTGTAGGTCAAGAAACCTGGAATTAACCCAGGGAAGGGTAAAATACTCTTAAGCATCTCAGTCCGAATGTGGATTATTTCTCATGAACTCAATCACTTTAAGCCATGTCACAAACCCGCCAAAGTCTAAACCAGATTCAGCTGCAACAATCCATAATGACAACTTAAACCATTTTGCGCACAGTAGCAGAATAAACGTATTAAAGTTTGCAAAGGTGTTGCTGAACTTGGCAGGAGCCTATATCTCCACTTCGGGGGCTTTTGAAGCTTATTTCCAATGTTTTATCCCCCCTATCAAAATACCACCTTTTCAATGAAAGTCAATGTCCATATTTGGTACTAAACATCTGCTATAAATACTGTAATATTAATCATTTCGATATGAAAAGTGTTAATTACATACCAAATAACTTTGCTGAACTCACCTAGAGAATTATGAAAGAGAAATACAGACACTAGACAATCTTCTTTAGTGTGTATTATGACTGGAAATAAACAGATCATAACCCTAAAACATAATTAAGACATACCTGTAATGTTGCTGCAGAGTCTGGCTCTAGCCGGGGTCTCCATCGGAGGACAGCAGGGGCAGGCTGACTGTGTATGGGTGTCTTAGAGTCAGACCAGAGTCTGGCTTCAATAGTGTCTGTGATGCTTATTCCTCGATCTCTTTCTCAGATGATTGCGGTCTGTTATTTGTGAAGATATTTGAAGTTGAATTGAGTTTGAAAGCCAAAGGTTCAGGCTGTGGTCTTCTAAAGCCAAAGGGTTGGTTCAGGCTGTGGTCTTCTGGTCTTTCTCTCTGTTTTAGTAAAGGCTCCTGAAGTGCTGGGGCTCCATTCATGGGGAAGTCTCCCTCTGCCTGAGCTGTCCAGCGAGGTTCGTTCTGGACCGGAGCGATGGCAGTCTCATTCACAACTCCTTAGTACAAGAGAGACCTGCACACTTCAGTTGACCTCAGAGGTGGTTGCTGCGAGAAGGAGTGTAAATATTTGAAGGTCTTTGAAACAGACAGTGAATTGGTTCATTGTAGCAGCTTCTGTCTTGATCTACACTCAGTAATACAATGTAGCTGTTTTCTATGGCCACAGCACCGTCCTGCTACTGTGAATGTGCATAACACAGGCTAAGTGAACAAGTATAATAAGCAATGTACTTATTACTCTGGATAAGGGGAATACTCCTATGAGTTTATATCATGCTAATAAAAATACTAATATTCAACTACACCCAGCCAACCTGTCAAAAGTACTCCTAGTTCTTAAGGTGACAATATAGTTCACTTTAAATTTGCTACATGTTCTAGAGAAGGTGCAGTTAGATCATGTTGTAAATGATGTGCTGTATGTACTGCAGGTCCAGTATGTGCATGTGAGATATTGAATAAAATTGACAGTACCTCACACGATACAGATTAAAACTAAGCACAGATCACCAGTCAAAAACAGATGTTTTACATTTGGGCCTGCTTCTGCATAACTTAAATACACACTTCTGTGTTTATCATAGTATTTAACCAACGATTACAACGTGATTACACGTCATATGACCAAAAATGTATAACTTAATCAATCTCCTTAACTTTGAAATCATAATTGGATACGTGTCAATTATGTCTAGGATCTAATCGACCCGCGCATTACACAAACTTGCTAGAATGTGATGTACGCTATGTAGTGTTCAACATTAGTTCACTGCACACGTGCTATACTCTGAAGTTGTGAACTAAAATATTCTATATATTTTATAATATTTGTATATATCTAATAATTGAAGAATTATTACTATTTTCATCTTGATGGGCAGACCTTACTTCTATGCTCCCCAAGATATAGCCTATTGATAGCGAGTTAGCCACCCACTGTCCAGTTGTGTGAGTTGGATGGAGAGTAAAAAGAGGAAACATCAACACTTGAGGGTGTTAAATGAATGAGAGTGTCTCTGACAGAAGCCAAAGACAGACAGTTATCAGAGGTTGATAAAACGGGCCGGTGCTTCTTTCATTGGAGGCATGGAAACCAGAGGGAAAACAGGCCTTACTCAGGAAAATATAAACTTTTTGACTGACTAATAGTGACAGCCAAAGCCCTGCCTAGTGACTATGGTAACTTAAATGGATAAATGTAACCGTTATCTACCAGGTAAGTTAGGCCTATTGACAAATGAGTACATAGATGTGATGTAGAGTGAAAATGTGAGGTGTGTTACTACTCATAGCAGGTCACTGTGTGCATAACCTTGCGTGTCAGTCACATTGCTGTTAAAGATCATTGTTCAGATCTTAGCTCATCCTCCTGCAGGTTTTAATAAAATAGACTGCTACTGTCAGAGTCATTCTGGCAGGGTGGTTCTTGTTTAATAGTTTATATCCAATAGTCAGCTATGTCTCCAATATGCTGATAAACTGTGTGTGACAGAAAGAGCCCTATGAAACATTAGTGAAGCACTCAGCCTAAGCCCCAAAGACTGGAATGGCATTCACTCCATTTAAATGATCTGTCTGCTAATAAAACGTCTGTGATGTGACTTCTCCTCCATCCAAAGCTGATTTTATCTGGGCCACAGATAGGGAACATTGAAGTTAACAAAGCCATCTCCCGCTCCCAAATATATCCAATATAAAAACGACTCCAGGCCCTAATGGCTTACCTCTCCCAGTGATATTCAGCCTAAATCGAGCCTCTCTATGGCCTCTGCTGGATTTCAGAGGGGGAAACATGAAGCGCAACAATATTGTTACTTCAACTGAGAGGAATTTGTGGGCACTAAATCAAAAACACAAACCCCAGGAGGAGGATTGGGCCACTGGAGACTGTCGAAACCAGACAGAGCAACAAACAAACATTCGCACACACGCACATACAAACACCAACCTCGCCACTATAGCTCGGCTGTTACCAGCTGTCATCAGAGAAAGACAAAACCACCACTTGCCAGAGACCCGCCTCAATCTTCACACCCTGCTTTCTGTTTACATATAGAAGGACATGGACCACTACAGGCTTATCTGAAACACAACACATTGTCATGGCCGTTCATTTCCTCAATGTACAACATGGCCTCTTCAGTTATCACCCTGGCCAATGCTCCTCTGGACCATTTCCCCCTTTCCTCATCATCAATGGCAACTCCTGTCAAGTTACAGTAATATGCATGAGCTGCTGTTGAATGGGACTGAATGGACTGAGTGTGTCCAAAAGCATGTTACTCTGACAGTCTGAAAGTCTATTTTGTTGTTATAGACTGAAACATGTTTTGATACATAACAGCCCCATATCAAGGAATCTTTGTCACAAGCTCCAACTGATCAGCTTTTTAAGGCCTACTTCAACAGCCAAGCGTCTCCTCATTGACAACATGTATTCCCGAAACTGGATCTGTATTTGATTACAGAACAATACCCAGAAGGCAGTTTGAACCAGGACACTTCGGAAGCAAAAACAAACAAAAACTGTGTCATTGTTCTAAATCATGTTTTGCCCATAATAGTAAGTAAACTACTTCTTAAGCTATGAAAACATCTGAATGCGCAGTGTTAGCTCATCTTGCATGGTGCAATCACTTTATTAATAGACAAAAGCAGTTTGTTTGGATATCATATCCCCATGATAATTGAATCCAAATGTTTAGAAATGAAAGTTTATCCAGGACATGACTGTTAGCTATATTACAGATTAATTGATTTGGTCTATTCAGAATAAATAAACAGGGGATAAGGGGGGGTGTAAATGCCTATAAACACTGACCTTGGTCTCTGTGAACCTAGAGAAGATATCCTAAATATTTCTGACATCACAGTACTTTCGTGGATCATGAGTCAACGAAAGAAAATTGCATTATGTTCCCTATGGCTACAGAACTAGCAATTATTTACCAAATAAGCATCTACCGTGTGTGTGTGTGTTGGTTCTTCTATCCTTGTGGGGACCTAAAATCCCCAAAAGACCCCTACAAGGATAGTAAAACAAGGAAAATCCTCCCTCATGGGGACAACGAGCTGCAAAAAAACACTCAAACTGGACAGTTTTATCTCCATCTCTTCATTCAAAGACTCAATCATGGACACTCTTACTCTCTTCCTCTTACTCTGATGTATTGTTGTCTCTCCCTTCTTGCCTTTGTGCTGTTGTCTGTGCCCAATAATGTTTGTACCATGTTTTGTGCTGCTACCATGTTGGGCTGCTGCCATGTTGTTGTCATGTGATGTTGCTACCATGCTGTGTTGATCTGTTTTGCTGCCATGCTATGTTGTTGTCTTAGGTCTCTCTTTATGTAGTGTTGTGGTGTCTCTCTTGTCATGATGTGTGTTTTGTCCTAAATATATATTTTTTTATCCCGTTCCCGCAGGAGGCCTTTTGCCTTTTGGTAGGCCGTCATTGTAAATAAGAATTTGTTCTTAACTGACTTGCCTAGTTAAATAAAGGTTAAATAAAAAACACAATCCCACGTCGTCATAAGAACAAAGGGTATTTTAAGCTTAAGGGTTAGTTTTAGGGTTAGGGCTACAATTAGGATTAGGGTAAGGGGTTAGTGGTTAAGGTTAGGTGTTAGCTTTAGGGTTTGGGTTATGGTTACAGGTTAAGGGAAAATAGGATTTTGAATGGAAATTAATTTTAGGTCCCCACGAGGATGGAACAAAACGTGTGTGTGTGTGTCTGCTTGTGTGTACATTTGTATTTATCGTTAACATCTAACATACACAATTCACACACTGACAGATAAATAGATGACACATACTAGGCCTACATAACAAAAATGTGCTGTACGACCACAAACATGTATACAATTATACATAAACATACCTATACTATATACAAACTATAAAGTAGGCTTCTGCAAACAAATATACAGACAAAACAAACATCTAGACCTCTCAGTCTCCACTAGCTTCTAGCTCTGTTCTGTTCTGCATGTGGGGAATCGAGCAGCTGCTTTTGATAATCAGTAACTGGATTCACTTGTTTTAATTTACCTCACTACTGTAGCCTTGTTCCATAACTCACAACTCAGAAACATGATTATCCACCAGCTTTATGTCCAATTTCCTTTTCAGTAATTACCTAAAGGGGAGAGATGAAAGCCTTCACACCCATTTGCCTACTTTAATAACTCACTACTATAAAACATGCAAACCACACACACTGCCATCTCATCTCTTTGCATACTGCATATGCAGGGACATGACTTCAGTCCTCTATTTTACTGACTACAGTCGTGGTCAAAAGTTGAGAATGACACAAATATTAATTTTCACAAAGTCTGCTGCCTCAGTTTTTATGATGTCAATTTGCATATATTCAGAATGTTATGAAGAGTGATCAGATGAATTGCAATTAATTGCAAAGTCCCTCTTTGCCATGAAAATGAACTTAATCCCCAAAAAACATTTCCACTGCATTTCAGCCCTGCCACAAAAGGACCAGCTGACATCATGTCAGTGATTCTCTCGTTAACACAGGTGAGAGTGTTGACGAGGACAAGGCTGGAGATCACTCTGTTATGCTGATTGAGTTAGAATAACAGACTGGAAGCTTTAAAAGGAGGGTGGTGCTTGAAATCATTGTTCTTCCTCTGTTAACCATGGTTACCTGCAAGGAAACACGTGCCGTCATCATTGCTTTGCACAAAAAGGGCTTCACAGGCAAGGATATTGCTGCTAGTAAGATTGCACCTAAATCAACCATTTATCGGATCATCAAGAACTTCAAGGAGAGAGGTTCAATTGTTGTTAAGAAGGCTTCAGGGCGCCCAAGAAAGTCCAGCAAGCGCCAGGACCGTCTCCTAAAGTTGATTCAGCTGCGGGATCGGGGCACCACCAGTGCAGAGCTTGCTCAGGAATGGCAGCAGGCAGGTGTGAGTGCATCTGCACGCACAGTGAGGCGAAGACTTTTGGAGAATGGCCTGGTGTCAAGAAGGGCAGCGAGGAAGCCACTTCTCTCCAGGAAAAATATCAGGGACAGACTGATATTCTGCAAAAGGTACAGGGATTGGACTGCTGAGGACTGGGGTAAAGATGAATCCCCTTTCCGATTGTTTGGGGCATCCGGAAAAAAGCTTGTCTGGAGAAGAGAAGGTGAGCGCTACCATCAGTCCTGTGTCATGCCAACAGTAAAGCATCCTGAGACCATTCATGTGTGGGGTTGCTTCTCAGCCAAGGGAGTGGGCTCACTCACAATTTTGCCTAAGAACACAGCCATGAATAAAGAATGGTACCAACACATCCTCCGAGAGCAACTTCTCCCAACCATCCAAGAACAGCATGATGGAGTACCTTGCCATAAGGCAAAAGTGATAACTAAGTGGCTCGGGGAACAAAACATCGAAATTTTGGGTCCAGACCTTAATCCCATTGAGAACTTGTGGTCAATCCTCAAGAGGTGGGTGGACAAACAAAAACCCACAAATTCTGACAAACTCCAAGCATTGATTATGCAAGAATGGGCTGTCATCCGTCAGGATGTGGCCCAGAAGTTAATTGACAGCATGCCATGGCGGATTGCAGAGGTCTTGAAAAAGAAGGGTCAACACTGCAAATATTGACTATTTGCATAAACTTCATGTAATTGTCAATAAAAGCCTTTGACACTTATCAAATGCTTGTAATTATACTTCAGTATACCATAGGAACATCTGACAAAAATATCTAAAAACACTGAAGCAGCAAACTTTGTGAAGACCAATACTTGTGTCATTCTCAAAACTTTTGACCACGACTGTACAGTCCTACCCAGTCCCCTTACCTGGTGATGACACTGCAGGTGTAGAGCAGCCCCTTTTGTCAGCACCACATGCCATACAAAAACATAGTTCTGACCTATTAGTGGTCAACCAAGCTCGCCATGATATCACTGAAGCCCAACTGTGCTTTATGATGTTGACTGTCCACTACAGCCATAATGCACAGGAGGTTGGTGGCACCTTAATTGGGGAGGGCGGGCTCGTGGTAAGGACTGGAGCGGAATGGTACCAAATACCATTCCATTAGCTCCATTCCAGCCATTATTATGAGCCACAACCTCCAATAGATGGCGAGAGAGAGAGAGAGAGAGAGAGAGAGAGAGAGAGAGAGAGAGAGAGAGAGAGAGAGAGAGAGAGAGAGAGAGAGAGAGAGAGAGAGAGAGAGAGAGAGAGAGAGAGAGAGAGAGAGAGAGAGAGAGAGAGAGAGAGAGAGAGAGAGAGATTTTTGTTGTACTTTCTTTTGCTTTCACTTACTTAGCTAGCAAATGCAGCTAGCTAGTTTAGCCTACTCAAACACCCGGCTCAAACGAGGGATGCTATGTTAGCTAGCTGCCTAGACCTCCCGTGTAGCTCAGTTGGTAGAGCATGGCACTTGCAACGCCAGGGTTGTGGGTTAGCATTCCCACGGGGGGCCAGTATGAAAAATGTATGCACTCACTAACTGTAAGTCACTCTGGATAAGATCGTCTGCTAAATGACGTAAATCTATCGATGTTATATTGAGCTGGGTGAATGGAACATAAATGACAGTCATCCAATATGCTGTAATAGAAATAAGGCCATGCTCATAAAGAATAATAATCGTCCTCCCTCATCTTAAAATGGCATCGACCGTCACTGTTTTACATATCAGTTGGGGTCTCTATAAGCTTCAATATGAGGTCCTAAACCTAGCATGAAAGTGCATCCTTGTAGCTGTGTGGGCATCCTAATACAGTGAGGGAAAAAAGTATTTGATCCCCTGCTGATTTTGTACGTTTGCCCACTAACAAAGAAATTATCAGTCTATCATTTTAATGGTAGGTTTATTTGAACAGTGAGAGACAGAATAACAACAACAAAATCCAGAAAAAACGCATGTCAAAAATGTTATAAATTGATTTGCATTTGGAAGGGTAATGGAAGGGTAGGGCACCACCCATAAGTGTTCAATTGGGTTGAGATCTGGTGACTGACTGACTGACTGACACACACACACACACACACACACACACACACACTTTAAACCCCCTATACTCCTTTGAGACCCCTCTTTCAAAGTCACTGAGATCTCTTCTTCTAGCCATGGTAGCGAAAATAATGCACAACTGGGCATTTTTTTGCATTATCCTAAGCATGATGGGACGTTAATTGCCTAATTAACCTGTGTGGAAGCACCTGCTTTCTATATACTTTGTATCCCTCATTTACTCAAGTGTTTCCTTTATTTTGGCAGTTACCTGTCCAGTATACCACACCCCATTCCATGAATTAAACTTTGACCTACTAGCACCATCACAGAACAAATTCACCCACCCCAAGGCGGCTCAATTTACCCTGTCCCTTAACTCAAATTACGCCATACCCGGGGTAAATTGTGCCAAGAGACCACTTTCTTTGGACAATGTTTTCAAAACTGTTATGTTTACATGGATTTTGATTATTTCCAGGATACACAACATCCTTAAATATATGTAGATATCTTTGTTAGAAAGAATACTATATTTCCCTTAACATAACGATGCTGAATGTAAAAAAAAGTGTCAACATACCCCACTCTCCCCTCTCTATGGTTCAGACACACTCAAATAAAAATAGAATAGTGCTGTGCAATTTCTAAATTGATGTGAGACGTCAGAATTGCGCGAACTTTAACTGTCATATTTCATATTCTAAAAGTGAAAAACGTTACACTAATAACCGAATTCGTTAGCTGAAATCCCATTTTACTGATAATTTACTACAAAAACACTGCTCATCACGCGCACAGGTAGACATTTGTTTCATTACGCATTCCATTGAATATTTCTTATATAGCAGTAACTTTTGTATAAAAACAAAGAAATACCTGTGGGAACCTGGTGGTAAGGGGGATACCTCTCTGTTGCATTTTACTGGCGCTGTCGGGAGTGAAGCGACTAAGCGAGACTTCCATTTGCACATAATTCAAAAGTCCATGAAGATGTTTCGAAGCAGTTCAACTGCGGTTAGTGCTATATTGGATCATTGGGACGTCCCCACCCTAAAACCCTAAAACCCTAACCTTAACCCCTACCCTTACCCTAACCTTAACCCTTACCAAACCTAACCTTAACCCTTACCTTAACCATTTTAAACGTCAACTTCATTGGGGTATGGACGTCCCAAGGATTCCAGATAGCACAGACCGTTCAACTAAGCGGCGTTCGACGCTCACGGAAACAGCCGAGCCAAGTGTCCGAGTCACTCAATCTTCAGACAGCGATGAAAATTGGATTGTGGCCGCAGGCAGCAGGGCAATCGTGAGAAATAGAGACGTCATTGCTCTCTTTGGTATGTAGGCTTGGGGAGTGACGTCTTCTCTTTTAACATTAGGATGACAAGTATGTGATGGAATTCAAAGAAGAAAGTGATGTGATTTGAGATCACCTAAGTCATTTTGTCAAGACATTGAATGTGAGGTATGCCTAGGGTCTGGGTTCTAGGCCATCAAGGTGGATGCAGTGAGTAGGAGATACATTTAAAATATATTTATGGGATGCATTTAAGGATACATGTGAAGTACAAAAAATAGCCAAATAATGTATTTTTATTCCATTTGAAATGTATTTTAATACGTGACATATATTTGTAAATGTATTTGTAATACATACATTTGTATGGAATTATATTATTAGGCAAATTATTTATATTTCACATGTATTAAAAAAATCTCCCATGTCTTTTTTTTGGGGTATGGGGCAAGTCAACAATTAAGAATAAACTTCCATAATGACATGAAAAGGTATAGACCTATACATAGGCCTATTTAGTAAGGCTACATTACACATGATAAACATCACCACATCAATATATGGTTGAATCATTATTTAGGCATAAATACCACAAAGATAGGCTTAGACTACAACATGTCCTCCCCACTGAAATTAGCTAATTAGCTTTACCCACAACCCATTATAAACCTTGTGCTCCTCAATTTACCTCTGTTTTTGCCTCTCAAACTCAGTCATGTCTAGATCAAATACAGCTTTTGTCAAATTGACTTCAGAAGTAGAAGATGTTTGCATTTTAGCTAACACTAACCCTTTTCCTAAACTAATTCTCCTTAACTGCTACGTTAATTATCCTAACTTGCTGCGTAGGCTAAGTTCTCCTAACCTGCTATGAAAAGTCAATTCTGGCAAAAGCTGTATTTATTCTAGCCAAAACACTCAAACTCCGACCAGGAGTTATTTACATTTCTTTAGCTTAACCTTGGCATTTTTATTGTAGGCCTATAACATAATCGCATTGTACTTGTAACTTTTAATCCACAAATGCGTGAATGGAAAACAGACTGGGCCTAGGCCTAGTTAGGCTAATTAGTGTGAAATGAAAACAAAAGGTTTGGTACCAAAACCACATTTGAATGGGCGCGCAACCACTGACTCTCATAGCCTACTGTGTATGGTTTATAATATTACCACAGATAGAACAATGAGACAGATATTTCACTGGACATATAAATGTGAAGCATCCGCTTGGCGTTTCCACTCACTAGTAAGAGGAAGCTCAGTGGCCGGCAGTGGGAGAAGATGGAACATAAATCTTTGATATTACTGTCTGAGTTGATGATTTTTGCACTAGGGTTAAAGGTATTTCTGCTGATAACGTAGTTGGCCTATGATAAATTGCATATTTAAAGCCTGGGCTATCAAGTAGAGTTAAAGGGATAGTTCACCCTAAAACCAAAACTTGTGAACTGTTTTGTTTTTTAAAGTTGAGCTGAGTAGGCTATTTATATAATCATAGAGTTTTATGGAAACTTAATATAGCAGGTCATGATCACACCTCTCTCTGAAGTATTTGGCCCACAGCAACTGCTCTATGAAACATATTGAACTCATCCTTTCCCATATTCCCACTGTATGACTGTTGCAGTTTGCTTTCTTAATAACTGACCAGAGAGCAGTTTTGTTGTGTGGGGGAGAGCAGTTCCCAAATAATTTGTCCATGTTGGCAGTTAGAAAGAGTAGGATCATAGCCACCTCACCTTACAGTGTGTTTTTCCATGAATGATTACCTGGTGAACTGGTAGTCATGTAAGCATGTCTATGTGCGTGAGTGATCTGGGGAGAGAGAGTTTCTGGGCCTTCTTCTGCCAGAAGTTAAAGCTTTGAAGCTCATGGTTTGCATGTGTGTTATTGGCTATCCTCAGTCTTGCATAGCATCAGCACTATTACCTTGGTCGGTCTTGCGTGGCATTAACTGAATGTATACAAATGTTATGATCCGTCTGAGCATATACAACCAATATTCTGACTGAAGCTGGTCCATCAAAGCTTTTTAACTCCAGTCTTGCCCCAATGGACAACACAAAACAGGTGTAATCGAAGTAAACTTATTAACTGTAATTCTCATATTAAGCTAATCGCTGTAGAGAATTACCTGCCGGACCGATATAAAATATCAAACCATCTGTTCAAACAAGAAACAGGTTGGTATGTAGTCTAAGTGATGGTAAGTGAGTTACCCTCTTGATTGAATCAGGTCAATGAATGAGCTAGTTGAATATCAATGCTTTATCGGTACTAGGGGGGAGTAGTATGGACTGACGTGACGTCACTGCATACTTCTTATGAGTCATAGGTTGGAGGCTAGAAGGCAGAAATAAGAGTTCAGAAAGACCTTATGATGTTGTAATTTAACATAGAGCATGTCACTTTTTTATAAATAACAGCAGAGCCAGACAGAAATAGCGGCTTCTATTTTGGTTCGCTGTGTTTCTGTTGGATGCTTTCGTCGGGGGTGTGCATACGAGCAGGCGAGAGAGTGGAGAATGTGTTGTTTTGTTTCTCATTCTTTTCCTTGAAAAAGAAGAAGAGGGCAGAGAGCAGCCGGAACCCTTCTCAATCATTTTCAATCTGTAGCAAACTACCCACAGTTGTCTAAACGAGTAAACTTTCAGCAAACGATTGGATAGAAGCTCTCCTCCAACCAACAGTCCAGAGTAAAGAAATGCTCATTTTTGTGTGATTGGAAATTGGTTGTTTTTTATAGTTCTTGGTTCCTTGCCCTTCTCTCTGTCATTCCAGATAAGAGCATCTGTTAAATACCAGAGAGTAAATTGATTTAGTCTCATTTCCAAAGCTCCCCACTATCCCTCAGACTGTAACAGTGGGTTTGGAGTTACTTCTGAGCCCTACTCTCATAGTTTGTGTTACGTGATCGTGACAAAGGTCAGAAGTTATGTCGTTTTTCATAGTGAATCTTATTTATACACTCCAATAGCAGTTACAGTACAATGAATCACCATTATGTGAAGACATTATGATGTGAAGACATTAGTCATTCCTCTCAAAGTGGACTGGTTCCCCTCTCTCTCTCTCTCTCTCTCTCTCTCTCTCTCTCTCTCTCTCTCTCTCTCTCTCTCTCTCTCTCTGTCTCTCTCTCTTTGTCTCTCTCTCTCTCTCTCTCTCTCTCTCTCTCTCTCTCTCTCTCTCTCTCTCTCTCTCTCTCTCTCTCTCTCTCTCTCTCTCTCTCTCTGTCTCTATTTCTATTTTTCTGTGTTTCTCTCTCACATCTCTCTCTCGTTCTCGATCTCTCTCTCTGTCTCTATTTCTATTTCTCTCTCTCTCAAACTCTCACTCTTTCTCTGGTTGAAGCTATACGGTGTCCTAACACACACACACACACACACACACACACACACACACACACACACACACACACACACACACACACACACACACACACACACACACACACACACACAGGAAATCACCCCACGACAGTGTCTGACAGTGATATGTGGTATGGGATACTACAACAGTACTGTATATGCAATAACTGTTAACCCTTCAAGATTTGGGTCTAACATTTCCTCAACAGTTAACTCACAACCCTAACCAGACTCGCAGTCCCTGGTGTTGCTTTCAGGTAGAATTATTATTGATGATGTCTATGAGGCTATACTGTAGTTTCCAAAAGTGAAATATTTGTGTTGAAAAAGGCCTTGATTTGTATGTTATTATCAGACTCAAATAAGCAACAGGTGTCTGCCTGGCTAGATGATCTGGATACTGTATTACACTCCATGCCTTCTCACTCTTTCAGCACTCCCGCTTTTCCATCCCTCAGATCAACATATTTCCTTTCTTCAAATGTCTCTCCGGTTTTATGCTATACATTAGCGTCCAAACCTTTGCGTCCAAACCTGTTCAGTAATAAAAACCTCTTCACATGATTATTTAATCTACATTATGAGAAATATTGACGTGAAACCTCATCACCTGGTTCAAATATTACAACCTTGGATGCAGTGCCCCGGCCAGCAGACGTTCAGAGGAGAAAGTCCTGATGCCAAGTCAATGAGGAGCTCTTCCATGAGATGATTTGACGACAGAATTAGATTGACTTGAAAGCTTGAATATTTTATGTCTGGGTCCCAGTGCCAAGAAGTTCTATTGCCTGACTTGGATGCAGTCACTGTGTCGCTGAGGCATGGTTAGAGGGATATACTACCATGTTCAGGTCAACTTCGTAAAGCTCTAATGGCGTGGCAGTTTCAGCTCGTGTTTGCTTAGGAAAAAAGATTGATCATAATAACAACATTAGTAAATGATAAGTGACTCAACCGGAGTTGAAAGAGTAGAAACCAATGAGGCACCTACAGTACTGCCTGAACAGACTCCCATATGATGTAATGTTTCTCGAAGGCAATAGGGCAAGCACTAACACATGAAAGAAGTTGGCAATTGGAAACAGATTTACAGATTTGACCTGACAAGTGTGTTTGTATGTAACCTGTTGTGTGTGTGTGTATGTGTGTGTATGTGTGTGTGTGTCTGTCTGTCTGTGTCTGTGTGTGTTCCAGCTAGTCAGGTGGCCCTCCCGACTCCAATTCGGTCTTTACCATCCGTGAAACCCACACTAACACAGACAGGGCCAGGAAAGTCTTAATGCACAGACATGAGGTGCAGTCTGCCTGCCTGCCTGCCTGCCTCTGTCAGTCAGCCGAATCACCAGCCAAGCTCCATAAGACACAGATCTCTCTCAATCTGCAGCCATTGAAGTGAATTCTGCCCAGTTGTTTCTAATTAGGGCCCAGCTTCTGGGATCAGCCTAGCAGATACCTTCGTTCTGAACAGACGCTGTGGACCTCCTTCTATAAACAACCAACCCTCTGCTTTCTGATCTGACTGGGCCTCATCGGACACACACACACATGGACACACACACATGGACACGGACACACACACACACGGACACACACAGACACACACACACACACACGGACACACACGGACACACTAGGTCTCATGAGACCCAAACCCCCTATCCGCTGTTCGCCCCGCTCGCCCCAGCCAAAATGTCTACATGGCTTCGCCGCTCGCTACTCTTTTGACTTATAATCTTATTTTGAATATTGGTTGACGTCACAGAGCAAGCATCCCTGAAGTTAACTGTGTGTGCCAGGATAGATCTAAACACAATGTCTCACAGCAAGACCCCTGAAACGCAACAATGTCAGAGCTAGTGCTATCAAACCATCTTTCTGGAGCAGCGCTCAAGTGCTTCCATTTCGATATTTACTCAACATGCCATGTAGTCTGTCTCGCTCTCTCGCCTTCTCTCTTGCTCTCCTCTCCTTCTCTCTCACTCTCCTCTCTTGTGCACATTCTCTCTCTCTCTCTCCCTCTCTATCTCTATCTCTATCACTTACTCAGTTGCTCCCTCTAAAAACATCCCAAACCTACCTGCAATATTCACAAACAGTTCAGAGCTATTTCCTCTATCCGTCTCTCTTTTTCTAAATCTGATAATCTGAGAAGGAGAATAATCCTTGTTTTAAAGAAAAAAACGTGGTTCACCTTTGCATTATCACCCTAGCGTCTATGAAGGCTATTATCATCTTCTAAGGTTACCCATCCAAAGCCTACAGTTATGAATCTTAATACATCTGCCTTTGAAGCCTGTATCACACAGCATACTTTAGTGAAATCTCTTCATCCTCTGTTGTCACACTTTGATTACTAAAGTAGGAGTGAATCAAGAAACTGTTACAAGCGCTTAATATTGAGCAAGTCAAGTAAAGGACAGCTAGGTTACGAGTCTTTCATCAATGACATACGGTATTATTTAATGATATTTATGTTATAAGCTGGGTTATTTCATTCTATGCCAGTACTAATAACTTTTAGAAGCTCTACCTGATTGTTGCAATAGATACATCCTTATCAACCAGGTGAAAAGAGGTTCAGCATACTCTATACCGGGCTGCCTGGAGTCAATTCCATCTCAATTCAGGAGAACTAAATGTACTGAAACTCTCATTCAAGAACTGAAAAAGTGGCATATTGGATTGTTCAATTCAATCCATCAATTGATTTGAACAATATACTGAATTTAATTGTATAGAATTTTCATTTCATAAATATAAATGTACAGTATTTCAATTCATGATTTGACATATTGACACACACCCTGCTCCCTAGATGCAGGGCTAGAAGAAAATATAGTACAATACTCACTCTGATCATTCAACAGAAGACCTATTGCTGTAGAGAAGGGGAATGCTGATCCACCTTAGGGATGTCCTCACCCGACCTCCCCCAGGTTCAGATAGTACTGCGGTGACTGAAGTGTGAGTTCTCACAAAATGTTCTCCCCTCCCTGTCGCCCTGCTAGAGCCCTGTTCTGGTACTAACTCTAAGTCTATTTATAATCAGCACTGCGTTGTTTGCCGACCGGGTCCGGGTTGTTAGGCCTTATCACAGAGCTCTATTTGAGAGCGTGGTGAGGTCATCGGACAAGAGTGATTTCTAGAAAATCAGCTGAGACGATGGGTAATTAATGAGTTCCGGTGGTCACCTTGGTAACGATACAAGGCAGATACAATACAACACAAAGACAAACTATTCAGATGTTCTGGATTTCATTCATACCCCCATTACTGCTTAATCATCACTACTTTTTTCATACTCAGGTACACAAATCAAACACGTAAAATTATCACGGATGTACTGTATACTGTGCTTAGCATTGATGATACAAGGAGTGTATATTCTTGAAAAAGTATAATTTGGGGTCAGACTGGGTCTCTCTGGGTCATGTCCTCTGTAGCTCAATTGGTAGAGCATAGCGCTTGTAACGCCAGGGTAGTGGGTTCGATCCCCGGGACCACCCATACGTAAAAATTTATGCACACATGACTGTAAGTCGCTTTGGATAAAAGTGTCTGCTAAATGGCATATTATTATTATATTATTATATAATATTGACTACAGATGTAGGATCATAATTTGATCACCCTGTTGCAGGACAACTTTACTGCAATGGAAGAAATGTAAAACTTGTAGTGTATTTGACGTTTAAAAAGGCTTCTGAAGTTTGTCATTTCCACTTTGGAATTTTAGACTTGATTTTCTCTTATAAAAATTTATCAAACCCTACAAAAGACATTGAAATTAGTAGATAACAGGAAACTGTAACCTCAGTGTAAACTCTTCAGTGGGTGTGTAGCAGGTTATTATGTAATAACTGCCAATAATGTAATAGCTGCTAATAATGTCATAAATACTGAAAATGTAATACATTGGCAATAATGTCATAAATATGCTGAATGCATAACATAATACAGTTTTTGCGCATAATGTATTAATTAAATTATTATAATTACACTATGCGTTGATTATTACATTATAAAGTTGTTTTAAAAATGCATCAATAGTGTAATAACTTAAACCATTAATTTAATAACAATCTAAAATCACTCTCTTTCTTTAACGGTCTGAGCCTTTGGGGGCTTGGAATTGTTAAGATGGTCATGCCATGGATCATTTAGCTATTTGATTAGGAATTTTTGGACCCCTGTAGGTATACATTTTTTTTGATAAAATATTGCATTTGTCCTTTACTACTGTAACCCATAGAAACGCATTGAATAACACATGAATAAATGGCAAAACAGACAGTCAAAAAATACATCATAAGGAATAAGGTTTTGAAGTGTCTGACCTATATCTAGGAGATACTTTTGTTTTTTGGACACATATTTACTGTAACCCTTTTTTTTGTTGGCACAAAACTACCTCCATACTTCCATCATTAAAAAAATAAACTGGTACCATTTACCTTGAGACGAGTAAAGGAGCACATGACGGAGAACGCCATCGTGCTTGTGAGAGTCTCATCTTTCTATAGAGTGGTCATATTAGTTTGTAGGCCAAACCGTTCATTTGGGCGCTACAGACGTTTTCGTGAGAAGACTGATTTTCGGGATGTCTCATGGTCTGACAGCCACCGCTCTAGCGCTGCCACCTTTCACCGCAGATGCGGAAGTGCGACATCGGCGGATGTGGTGGATTGAGACCCATCCAATGCAAAACAGATATCTCTAGTTCTAAGTCTATGCAACTACCGCTGGTAGACCCAAGTGGACCCGAATGGACCCGAAAACTGCTCTGCATAGCCTATAGCATATTTATTTTACTCTAATAAGGTGAATTTATTGACTTATAGAAGGCCTAGCCAACGTATAAAGACCTATTCGTTAACCAGAAGAGCAACTTGGCAGATTATAAATAAAACAAATCTCACTAGGGTCCAATTGGGTCTGGTCTAGACCGGGACCCGTTTGGGTATGGGTCGGGTCTAGGTCTGGTTGTCGTCGGGTCCATTTGGGCTTGGGTCTGATTGTTCTCGGGTCCGTTCGGGTCCCCCTTTAAAAAATAATATTGGGTCTGTTCGGGTCTGGGTCTGATTGTCCTCGGGTCCATTCGGGTCCGGTTCCAACGTT
The DNA here is from genome assembly GCF_020615455.1 of Coregonus clupeaformis. NCBI lineage: Eukaryota > Metazoa > Chordata > Actinopteri > Salmoniformes > Salmonidae > Coregonus > Coregonus clupeaformis. The sequence goes on along the minus strand of NC_059222.1, from coordinate 29,099,314 downwards.
TTGGAAGACCCCTAATCCATTACAACAAGATACTTGCAAGGGGAACGGGGGGTGTTACTATTGCACTTCCATTCTGACCTTGCAAAGATCCAGTGTCGACAGAGAAAATACAATTAATTTGAAGACACACCTTGCATTCATGTGATTAGCCAAATTCTAATGATCACAAAAATATTCAACAGGAGTTTCACTCCTCATTATCCCAAGATTGACCAGGCCACATTGCCTTACAGAGTGGAGATGGAACCAGAGTCATGTCCCCGGGATAAATTGGGAACTAGACAAAACTTTCAGTGGACCATGACACAACGTCCTTACCACTCGTGACGTTCTGGGGACGTCCTAACGACAAATGTTTGTTTTCAGGGTTATATCTTAAAAACATTTCATATCAGTTGAGATTTTAGTAGCAGTTTGCTACAAAAAAAAGCATGCACAATCACACACACACGCACACTGACTCACTGATTCACTGACTGATTGGGGTTGTGGGTGTTTATTGTAGGGTGAACTGTGTAATTTGAAAGTCTTGATATTACAGCTTCAGGAATGTGGTTTGGTTTGTAGTCAGCTATTACTGAAGCATGACACTTGATATGCAAAAAATAAAAGAGGAGAGTGAATATTCATTATTGGTTAAAGTTATTACACTATTTATGGAAAAACATCTACCATCTTTATAATGTAATAATGAACACAGCGCAAAAACCTTATTACGTTTGCGTTTAGCATATATATTACATTATTGGCAATTTATTACATGATCAGCATTTATACATTATAAATGCAAACGTTATTACATTATTAGAAGCTATTACATTATTAGCATTTTATTACATTATCAGTTGCTACAGGGTGGTTTGTTTTTGACAGACAGGCTAGTCTGGGAAAAGGGGAGCTGGTTAGAGCGATGGCAAGTTAGCAAGCATTAGGAGCTCTGTGGGATACCCCCAGGCTAGCTCATCTGATACGCTGTAGAGGAGAGGAGTAATATATTCAAGTCCGTCTTGTATTCATAGGAAGCTAGAGCAGTTACCTCAGCTCAACACTAAAGCATCAAAACAGTCTGAGGATCAGAGATGTAAAGTAACTAATTACAACTACTCTAGTTACTGTAATTGAGTAGCTTTTTCAACTAGTACTTTTTTAGAGTATTTTTTTGACAGTAATTTTACAACTACTTGAGTAAAAATGTCATTGAAGTAACAGTACTTCTACTTGAGTAGGATATTTCAGTACTCTTTCCCCTGTTGAATGAGTGAAAGAGGGAGTTTGTGAGTGAGTGATTGAGTGAGTGAGTTAGTGAGTGAGAGATTATGAATGGGTGAGTGAGTGAATGTCAGCCGGTCCCATGGACAAGTAAGTAACAGAGGGGTGAATGAGAGATTGAATGGGTGATAGACATGTTTATTTGTAGAGTCTGAAGTACAGTGTATTGAAATCTGGCTTATGCACATTATTTTGTATAGTTTTTTTATTTATCAATACATTTTAATTGCTTTACATTTTTATTTTATTTTCAAATGTTAATAGCATATGTTTGACAAATCCGTAGTTTTTTTTACATACAGATGTGCCATGTTGCAACTCATAAAATAAAGGAACTTAGTTCCTACTGTACATTCATTTCCTCTCTTCCTTTGAATTTAATGCATTGAAAAGAGTAACAACATTCAGGTAACATTAGCAAAATTTGCCTTGAATGTAGCCTGAATGTTTGGCGGTGTCTGTTGTTGATCATTCAGTTGACCTACATGTAGCCTGTATGCCTGACTGTTCCTCCTGCATTCGTAAATGCTAGCTGGCTACACCATTGCCCTGAAGATCAAGGTGATGACAAAGGAGTTGTGTAAAGCCAAAGCAGAAACAGACTGGCATCCAAGCTACCTTGCAGGTCATTGCTCCGCTCCAATAATTCAGCTGTTACGAAGACAAATGCGTGACTCAAGGGTTTTTCTACCTTGATTACAACCATGCACTATAATCTAATTGATTACAAAAAGATACTAAAATGTGAGAAATGCACTCTTGAAACGTGTTAAAAAGGAGAAGTCGGCACCACCACTGATTGATGGAACTGTTACAGGGTCTACCTAACAATCTAACAATTCTCTAAATTTAGATCTAATTCTGTATTGCTGTTCTCCCCCCTTTTTTATTTTATTTTATTTAACCTTTATTTAACCATGTAGGCCAGTTGAGAACAAGTTCTCATTTACAACTGCGACCTGGCCAAGATAAAGCAAAGCAGTGCGATAAAAACAACAACAACACAGAGTTACATATGGGATAAACAAAAACGTATAGTCAATAACACAATAGAAAAATAGAAAATCTATAAACAGTGTGTGCAAATGTAGTAAGTTATGGAGGTAAGGCAATAAATAGGCCATAGTGCAAAATAATTACAATTTAGTATTAACACTGGAATGATAGATGTGCAGAAGATGATGTGCAAATAGAGATACTGGGGTGCAAATGAGCAAAATAAATAACAATATGGGGATGAGGTAGTTGGGTGGGCTAATTACAGATGGGCTGTGTACAGGTGCAGTGATCGGTAAGCTGCTCTGACAACTGATGCTTAAAGTTAGTGAGGGAGATAAGAGTCTCCAGCTTCAGAGATGTTTGCAGTTCGTTCCAGTCATTAGCAGCAGAGAACTGGAAGGAATGGCGGCCAAAGGAGGTGTTGGCTTTGGGGATGACCAGTGAGATATACCTGCTGGAGTGCATACTACGGGTGGGTGTTGCTATGGTGACCAATGAGCTAAGATAAGACAGGGATTTGCCTAGCAGTTATTTATAGATGACCTGGAGACAGTGGGTTTGGCGACGAATATGTAGTGAGGGCCAGCCAACGAGAGCGTACATGTCACAATGGTGGGTAGTATATGAGGCTTTGGTGACAAAACGGATGGCACTGTGATAGACTACATCCAATTTGCTGAGTAGAGTGTTGGAGGCTATTTTGTAAATGACATCGCCGAAGGGCATGTTTGGCAGCATGAGTGAAGGAGGCTTTGTTGCGAAATAAGAAGCTGATTCTAGATTTAACTTGGATTGGAGATGCTTAATGTGAGTCTGGAAGGAGAGTTTACGGTCTAACCAGACACATAGGTATTTGTAGTTGTCCACATATTCTAAGTCAGACCCGCCGAGAGTAGTGATTCTAGTCGGGCGGGCGGTTGCAAGCAGCGTTCGATTGAAGAGCATGCATTTAGTTTTACTAGCGTTTAAGAGCAATTGGAGGCTACGGAAGGAGCGTTGTATGGCATTGACGCTCGTTTGGAGGTTTGTTAACACAGTATCCAATGAAGGGCCAGATGTATACAAAATGGTGTCGTCTGCGTAGAGGTGGATCTGAGAGTCACCAGCAGCAAGAGCGACGTCATTGATATACACAGAGAATAGAGTCGGCCCGAGAATTGAACCCTGTGGCACCCCCATAGAGACTGCCAGAGGACCAGACAACAGGCCCTGTCGGTCTATCTGGCCTGGGACCCAGTTATACCTCTGTTTTTGCCGTTTTGAGTGCGCTCAAGGACTGGGCTGAGAACACGATGTCATCTAACCGTAACAGAAACTGTTGGTATGTTGAACCTGACCCCAGCGGGAAGTTTGAGAAGATGCCGTTCATTTCTTAAGCAGTGTGGATTCGTTTTTGATCTGCAGCCCAACTCTTACGCCACAGACAAGGCCAGGATAGCATTTGTGATTGAACTGCTGCGTGGAAGAGCTCTGGAGTGGGCTTCAGCCGTATGGGAACGACAGGACACCTGCATGGCGTCATACCAGGAGTTCACGGCAGAGATGAGGAAGCTGTTTGACCATCCAGTCCGAGGTAAGGACGCAACTAAGCGTTTGTTCTCTCTTCGCCAAGAGCTCGCAGTGTGGCAGACTTTGTTATCGAATTCAGGACATTGGCTGTGGAGAGTGGGTGGAATGAGGAGTCACTACAAGCGGTTTTTTATCAGGGGTTGTCGGAGCAACTAAAGGATGAGCTGATCTCTCATCCTGAGCCTAGTGACCTGGACAGTTTGGTTGCATTATCTATTTGGGTGGATAACAGAGTCTGAGAGAGAAGGAGGGAGAAGCAATGGGGGCCGTCCAATCACTCAGCTACTCGGTTACCATTCAGGTCAGGAAGTGGACCAGAACGAGCCGATCATTGTTCACCACACGGGATTAGGGGAGGGGTCCTGCCTCCAGATCCTGAAACCATGCAAGTGGGGCGGCACGGGTTAAACAAGGAGGAGCGCCAACGTAGACGTGAGACCAACAGCTGCCTCTACTGTGGTAACCTGGGACATTACATCTCCGCTTGTCCCCAGCGCCCGTTAAACTGCCCGGCTCGCTAAGTTTGGGAGGACTTTTAGCGAGCCAGTTTCAACCTCTCAATAGCCCTGTCAGACCCCGTTTTCCTGCAACCCTCATGAACAAGAATCAGAGTTTAGCGATTAACGCTTTTATCGATTCAGGTGCCGATGGCAGCTTTATGGATGCCGACTTGGTGAAACAGCTGGGGCTTTCCAAGGAGCAATTACCGGAAGCCATTGACGCTACCACTTTGAGCGGCAGTCTTCTGGCACGTATCACTATGAGGACTGAACCTGTTAAGATGCTGTTGTCAGGGAATCATTCAGAGGTTATCTCCTTCTTCATTCTGCCTTCTCCCCATGTTCCCCTAGTTCTTGGATACCCCTGGCTGAGAGAACACAATCCCATGTTCGATTGGGTGACTGGCAAGGTAACTAGTTGGAGCATTGAATGTCATGCTAACTGCCTTAAGACTGCCTGTTCCCAGTCAGGTCATTGATTCTGCCCCCTGGTTTGTCCCTGGTTCCTGAAACATAACACAATTTGGGTGAGGTGTTCAGTAAGCAGAAGGCTCTGTCACTTCCTCCCCACCGACCATATGATTGTGCGATTAATCTGTTCCCTGGAGCTGCCTATCCCAAGGGACGTTTATACAGTATCTCTCGGCCTGAACGTGAAGCCTTGGAGACCTACATAAAGGAGTCTCTAGCTGCTGGTCTCATTCGTCCCTCGTCATCACCCCTGGGAGCCGGATTCTTTTTCGTGAGTAAGAAGGATGGCTCTCTTCGACCTTGTATTGATTATCGGGGTTTGAATGATATTACTGTCAAGAACAAGTATCCCCTGCCCTTGATGAGCTCTGCTTTCGACTCCTTACAGGGTGCTACTGTGTTCACTAAGCTTGATTTACGCAATGTGTATCATCTGGTCCGGATCAGAGAGGGGGACGAGTGGTTGACTGGGTTCAATACACCTATGGGACACTTTGAGTACCAAGTGATGCCGTTTGGACTGACCAATGCTCCAGCAGTGTTCCAGAGTATGGTGAATGACGTTCTGAGAGATATGATCGGTCTTTTTGTGTTCGTGTACCTGGATGACATTCTCATCTTCTCTAAGGAGCTTTCCAGCCACGTCCAGCATGTCAAGCAGGTTCTGCAGCGATTGTTGGAGAACCGCCTGTTTGTGAAGGCAGAGAAGTGTGATTTTCACGCCCACACTACATCCTTCCTTGGGTACATAATCTCCAGGGGAGAGATTAAGATGGACCAAGAGAAGGTTAGGGCGGTTCTTGATTGGGCCCAGCCCGGTACGAAATTGCAGCTCCAGAGGTTTCTGGGGTTTGCGAATTTCTATCGTAGATTTATCCGTGATTACAGCCGTGTGGCCGCTCCATTAACTGCCCTGACTTCTAGCACCAGAACCTTCTGTTGGAATCCTGAGGCAGACCGAGCATTTCTGGACTTGAAGAGCCGATTCACCAATGCCCCGATTCTCTCTCAACCTGACACTGCCCATCAGTTTGTCATAGAAGTGGACGCGTCTGATGTGGGGGTTGGCGCCATCCTGTCCCAGCGAAGCTCCACTGACGGTAAACTCCATCCCTGCGCCTTCTACTCTCGTCGTCTTTCACCTGCGGAGAGAAACTACGATGTGGGGAACCGGGAGCTTCTCGCGGTGAAACTTGCTTGGAGGAGTGGCGCCACTGGTTGGAGGGGGCGGAGCAACCATTTATTGTCTGGACTGACCACAAGAATCTTGCTTACGTGCAATCGGCTAGACGTCTCAACTCCCATCAGGCCAGGTGGGCTTTGTTTTTTGGACGCTTACATTTTTCCCTGACGTCCCGACCTGGTTCTAAGAACGGCAAGGCGGACGCCTTGTCCCGGATGTTCTCCAAGACGGAGGAGAGTGGGGCCAAGACTGAGACGATTCTTCCCCAGAACTTCGTTGTGGGAGCAGTTACGTGGAGGATTGAGGAGGAGGTTATGGCGGCCCTTCGGGCGCAGCCCGGTCCCGGTAACGGTCCACCCGGTCGGTTGTTTGTGCCAGAGTCTGTCCGTTCTGCTGTCCTCCAATGGTCCCACGCCAGCAAGATGGCTTGTCACCCTGGCGTGGCTCGGACTATGGCGTTACTATGCAGACGATTTTGATGGCCTGCCATGGGAGAAGATACCCGGAGGTTTGTTGCTGCCTGTCCAGTTTGTGCGCAGAATAAGAGTACTAATCGGCCCAGCTCTGGACTTCTTCACCCCCTACCTATTCCCCGGCGACCATGGTCGCATCTGGCCCTGGACTTTGTCACTGGGTTGCCCTCTTCTCATGGGAACACGGACATTCTGACTATTGTGGACAGATTCAGCAAGTTCGCCCACTTTGTGCCCATCTCCAAGCTTCCCTCTGCCTCTGAGACGTCTGAGATCCTTGTTAGGGAGGTTTTCAGGGTCCACGGGTTGCCCAGTGACATAGTTTCCGACCGTGGTCCTCAGTTTACCTCTGCTGTCTGGAAATCCTTCTGTTTGGCCATTGGAGCTACAGTCAGTCTCACATCTGGATTTCACCCCCAATCTAATGGTCAGGCGGAGAGAGCCAACCAGAAGATGGAATCCACGCTGCGCTGCCTTGTCTCCTCCAACCCCACCTCTTGGGTCTCTCAGTTGCCATGGGTTGAGTATGCCCACAATACTCTCCCTACATCTGCCACTGGGATGTCTCCCTTCCAGTGCCTGTACGGCTACCAACCTCCCTTGTTTCCTTCTCAGGAGAAGGATCTCTCGGTTCCCTCTGTCCAGGCCCACATTCGTTGTTGCCACTGGACCTGGCATCGGGCCAGAAAGGCCCTCCTTAGAGTTTCTGACCGGTATCAGCTCCAGGCGAATCGTCGACGTATTCCAGGTCCCGCTTATGCCGTCGGAGATAAGGTCTGGTTGGCTACACGGGATCTTCCTCTGCGGAATGAGTCGAAGAAACTGTCACCGAAGTTCATTGGTCCGTTTGTGGTGGAGAGAGTCATTAATCCTGTTGTGGTTCGACTCAAATTGCCTAGAACGCTCAGAGTCCATCCCACCTTTCATGTCTCCTGCCTCAAGCCTGTTCTCCTCAGTCCTCTGCTGCCCCCTCCTCCTCCTCCTCCTCCTCCTCCTCGGATGATCGGAGGTGGTCCTGTCTACACGGTGCGCCGCATCATGGATTCCAGACGGCGGGGCCGGTGTTTCCAGTATCTCGTGGACTGGGAGGGGTATGGTCCTGAGGAGAGGAGTTGGATTCCTCGGCGTCAGATCCTTGAACTGAGTCTGTTTCTGCCTGTGTTGCCGGTTTTCTGTCCTGGAGTCTGTTTCCTGAGGTTCCTGAATGCACCCTGTCTGGTTGCCGGGCGACGAAGCTAGGCAGGAGATCTCTCTATTACCCGCACCTGCATCTCATCAGCTATCTGCACACCTGGTCCTGATCATCACCTCTCCACTTCATAAGCTCTGACCTGACATCCATTCCCTGCCGGATCGTTAGCCATGAACAGTATGTTGTGTCAGCGTATCAGCCTCAAGTTTGCTAGAGTTAGTTTAGTTGTTTTGTACTTGTTGCTTGCCATGTACTTACCTCTGTTTACTCTGTCTACAGTTATTCTCCCGGAACATTCACTCCACCCTTGCCTGGTCGTCGGTGGGTTCTGTAACATCATTGGATCTGCCTATTCACTTCCACCAAGTCACCTCCGCTGCCCGCTCCGTCTCCTGAATTATCCTGCTTCCACATTTGAGTCGTTAAATAAATACTCCCCTTCTGTCTACTCACCTTGTCCTGGTCTGCTTCTGGGTTCTGCTTTAGAGAATCGTGACACAGGGTGGTATGGAAGGCCAGAGAAGGCAGAGATCTGGGTTGCCTCAAAGCCCCATTCAAAGTCCTAAAATCTTTATTAACAAATTATTACATACATTCCTATCACCATGGATAAAGAGCATTTTTTTTGTGTACAGGTGGTATAGGTTGATTTCAGTAAAAAGATGAACGTGTAAAATAATGGCATCTACTGACAAACTTCTTTACAGAGTCTTTGGCTTGCTAAATTATCCATGGGGAATCAAATTGTGAAACGTTTGAATGTACTGTAGTTCAGAAAACGTTTGCATCGAGACACATACAGTGAGGGAAAAAAGTATTTGATCCCCTGCTGATTTTGTACGTTTGCCCACTGACAAAGAAATGATCAGTCTATAATTTTAATGGTAGGTTTATTTGAACAGTGAGAGACAGAATAACAACAACAAAATCCTGAAAAACGCATGTCAAAAATGTTATAAATTGATTTGCATTTTAATGAGGGAAATAAGTATTTGACCCCCTCTCAATCAGAAAGATTTCTGGCTCCCAGGTGTCTTTTATACAGGTAACGAGCTGAGATTAGGAGCACACTCTTAAAGGGAGTGCTCCTAATATCAGCTTGTTACCTGTATAAAAGACACCTGTCCACAGAAGCAATCAATCAATCAGATTCCAAACTCTCCACCATGGCCAAGACCAAAAAGCTCTCCAAGGATGTCAGGGACAAGATTGTAGATCTACACAAGGCTGGAATGGGCTACAAGACCATCGCCAAGCAGCTTGGTGAGAAGGTGACAACAGTTGGTGCGATTATTCACAAATGGAAGAAACACAAAATAACTGTAAATCTCCCTCGGCCTTGGGCTTCATGCAAGATCTCACCTCATGGAGTTGCAATGATCATGAGAACGGTGAGGAATCAGTCCAGAACTACATGGGAGGATCTTGTCAATGATCTCAAGGCAGCTGGGACCATAGTCACCAAGAAAACAATTGGTAACACACTACGCCGTGAAGGACTGAAATCCTGCAGCGCCCGCAAGGTCCCCCTGCTCAAGAAAGCACATATACAGGGCCGTCTGAAGTTTGCCAATGAACATCTGAATGATTCAGAGGAGAACTGGGTGAAAGTGTTGTCGTCAGATGAGACCAAAATCAAGCTCTTTGGCATCAACTCAACTCGCCGTGTTTGGAGGAGGAGGAATGCTGCCTATGATCCCAAGAACACCATCCCCACCGTCAAACATGGAGGTGGAAACATTATGCTTTGGGGGTGTTTTTCTGCTAAGGGGACAGGACAACTTCACCGCATCAAAGGGACGATGGACGGGGCCATGTACCGTCAAATCTTGGGTGAGAACCTCCTTCCCTCAGCCTGGGCATTGAAAATGGGTCGTGGATGGGTATTCCAGCATGACAATGACCCAAAACACACGGCCAAGGCAACAAAGGAGTGGCTCAAGAAGAAGCACATTAAGGTCCTGGAGAGGCCTAGCCAGTCTCCAGACCTTAATCCCATAGAAAATCTATGGAGGGAGCTGAAGGTTCGAGTTGCCAAACGTCAGCCTCGAAACCTTAATGACTTGGGGAAGATCTGCAAAGAGGAGTGGAACAAAATCCCTCCTGAGATGTGTGCAAACCTGGTGGCCAACTACAAGAAACGTCTGACCTCTGTGATTGCCAACAAGGGTTTTGCCACCAAGTACTAAGTCATGTTTTGCAGAGGGGTCAAATACTTATTTCCCTCATTAAAATGCAAATAAATTTATAACATTTTTGACATGCGTTTTTCAGGATTTTGTTGTTGTTATTCTGTCTCTCACTGTTCAAATAAACCTACCATTAAAATTATAGACTGATCATGTCTTTGTCAGTGGGCAAACATACAAAATCAGCAGGGGATCAAATACTTTTTTCCCTCACTGTAGTTACATTTATCTGTAATCTGATATACTTAATTGAATAAGGCTTTCAACAGCAACCAGCAATGGTGGCCAAATGTCTGTTTTCTCCAAGCCTGGATGCTTAGGTGAAGGCCCTTAGAGGTGCATTGATGTCTTGGTGGGCTACAAGTAGGTAAGTTGAACTATACACGATTTGAGGAAAGGGAAAAGAGTTATAGCAAAACATGCTCTTCAATATATTATTAGAACCATTCAGAGGGACTCTGTGGGTTTGGAACCCTGTAAGTATTACTTTCCTCCAACTGTGACTGGACCACGCTGCCTCCCACAGTACACTACAGGCCCAGTAACTACATACAGATGCTAGGATGATGCTTCACTGTGTGGTGATACCTATCAGAGGGCTAAGACTATTCAAGAAATATTGGCACAAACAGTTTAGAAGATGCTGGAGAGGTCCCCTTCTTTCCATATCAACATGATAGACATCAAAAACATTGAAGGGAGATGAGCTAAATTATCTGACCTGTTTGGTGCGGTCTTTGTTTTCTGTGTCTGTCTCCCAATGAATTAGAATCAATTGGGCTTGTTCCCCCCTTAAGGAACGAAGCAATGGATCTCAAATGCTGCCATGGTAGTCTTTATTGAAGCTATATTAGGCCTGTATTGGATTACCCCAGTTAGAAACCACCTGACTCCCCACAATGTGCATGTTTATAATGTGATGAAGGCACATAACAACTATCTTATGTCAAGGAGTAATGCATTCAAACTGTTCAATAGCAAATGCCTTTCATGCACACTGGATTTATGACTTGGTCGCACAGGCTGTTTATTTAATATATCAAAAGCGTGTATCAATGGTTTGGAAAGTGTTCACACGCCAAGGCACGAAATTAGATTTATGAACTTTATAATCAACATCCTTTCAATGTCTCTAGTTGTTTAACATGTAAGCCATTTGTTCTGCTACACGTTACTGTTGTTTTTTCCCCATGGTTTGTCTGTGCGGTGATTATCAGATTTCACACTGCAAATCGTATGTAAGAATACAACGTTGACATATTTGCTGACATCATATTTATATTCAACATATTTTTGTCCTATAATGTGTTTATGTTAGCTTTAAGGTGCATTGGTTGGGAGGCTGAAAACAGATGGTTTCAGAGCAAAATGGAACCATTTGAGTATATTTTCAACAAACAGTTTTTCATAACTTTTAAACTTTTGCCACAACTAACTTTAAAAGCTATGATGGAGTGAGTCTAAGGCCATAACTTAACAGGCGTGTGTATACATGTATTTAAAGGCTTATGACAAACAGTGACAAATAAAATTGACATTTTTCTCTCTGCTTTCTCCCGGGTGTCTAAACATCATGTAGCCAGTGACTTTAATATGTCAAAGGAGTATGAAACATATCCCTTCCTAGCCAACATAAACACACCACTGTTGTTTCTAAATCTACTGGGACATCTCCACACAGTCAAGCTAGGTTGCACAGCTTACAGAAGAATCAATTTATGATTTGTCTTCAGTCCGCTACAAAGGTCTTCACTTCAGTAGTTTCATAGCTGTTGGAGCATGGAAACAATGCAGCAGGAATAATGGATGTCTCTCTAACACTATCCAGGGTTATAGGAGTCGTAACATAGCTAAGGCTTTTGACATTTGACATTGTGCTTGTTGGGGGAGTACGCACATAGACGTTTTAAAAAATGTAATTCTCATTTTTCATACTTCTTTGAATAACATGTCTATTTTCTCAGACTTGTATGACATAATTTTACGATTAAGATGAATAAAATGTATTAGTCACACTAACAATACATTAATATTAGACTAAAATGTATTCTCTCTCACTTAAAATGTTTAAATTATATGGCATAACTCTTATCAAGAAAATGTATTCTCTCTCACTTAAAATGTTTAAATTATATGGCATAACTCTTATCAAGCTATTTCTTCTCCATTTTAGATCATGCAGACTTTATGACTGACTAAATATGTCTGCTTGAGTGACTATTTGAGTCAATAGCCATAATGCACACATACAGTACCTGCTGTATTTGTACTTAAAGGCCCAGTGCAGTCAAAATTCAGTTTTCCTGTGTTTTGTGTCATATTTGTACAACAGCTGATGAAACTAACATTGTAAAAGTTTGAACAAATGTGATCAGTGTTATTTCCTGATAGTTGCTGGTTGAAAATACAATCTACACAGGACCTTCTAATCAGCAGGTTTTGCATAGGTGGAGTTATGGCCTGCCTAGTGACATCCCCAGGTGGTATAAGTTAATAGACCAATAACAAAGAGCGTTCCAAACCTCTCTGCCAATAACCGCTAGTTTTCAGGTTACATATCCTGCCCATTAGGCCCCTCCAATTAGGTCTCTCACTCGGAGCACTCCCAGACAGTCCTAGCTAAATTATTGCACCCGTGCATCAATCTAAGTAACATAATAATAAAATCCCCATCAAAATCTGTCAGTTTAAGCTAGAGATATCTGTCAATCCGCCTATGTCAGCCTTCCGCATCAGCGGTGGAAGGTGGCCGAGCTTCAGCAATGTTTGTCAGACCACAAAAACGCCTGTTTTGAGCGTGTCACTGGTACTTCCTGTTTGAGTTTTTACTTGTAAGCACAAACGAGGAGGACAGTTATGATCAGCTTTGCCAAATGGAGGGCGAGGGAGAGCTTTATATGTGTTTCTGTGTGTGGAGGAAAGCTGATCTAGAGTTGTTTTCCCTCTAGTTGCACGGGTGACATGCTGGTAGAAATAAGGTAAAACGGATTTCAGTTTTCCTGCATTAAAATCACCTGCCACTAGGAGCGCCTACTTTGGATAAGCATTTTGTTGTTTACTTATGGCCCTATACAGCTCGTTGAGCGTGGTCTTAGTACAAGCATCGTTTTGTGGTTGTAAATACAGTTGACAGCTATGAAAAATATAGATGAAAACTCTCTTGGTAAATAGTATGGACACTGCTGTTCTGTCCTGCCGATGCATGGAAAACCCAGCTAACTGTATATCATCCATGTCCTTGTTCAGCCATGACACTGAAAACCATAGTATATTACAGTTCTTAATGTCCCGTTGATAGGATAGTGTGGAACGGAGCTCGTCCAGTTTGTTCTCCAGTGATTGCACCTTCGCCAATAGAACAGAAGGCATGGGAAGTTTATTCACTCATCGCCGTAGTCTCATCAATGTGCCTGCACGGCGACCTCTATAGCGACGTTTTGTCCTCTTCCGAATGTTGGGGATTACGGCCTGGTCCGAAGTGAGTAGTATGTCCTGTGGCGAAAACTAATTGAAGTAGAAGTCTTCGTCCAGATCGAGATGAGTGATTGCTGTTCTGATGTCCCCCGCACCCCCAGAAACAGTAAGGTACTGAATTGTTACCCAGAAATGATTTTATATTGAGATAAAAACGGCTGAATTGGGACTTCAAACATAACAGACATGTTTGAATCTGTCATGTTTTCCATATTATGTCCTGTTAAGCCACACACACACCACACACACACTCACCACACGCCTCTGGCCAGCACGATTTCGGTGAGCAGTGGGAGAGGGAGAGGGAGAGGGAGAGGGAGAGGGAGAGGGAGAGGGAGAGGGAGAGGGAGAGAGAGAGAGAGAGAGAGAGAGAGAGAGAGAGAGAGAGAGAGAGAGAGAGAGAGAGAGAGAGAGCTGGGAGATAGGGAGAGAGAGAGATAGAGAGAGAAGGGGTGAAGGAAATGATCCATCACCCGAGGTAAACTGTAAACAGCCTAATGACACGTGGCAATATAAAATGGAAAATTCAAATAAACACAGTTGGGCCTGTTTGGAGGCTGCCCTGGTACAATAGCCCAAACAATTGGGCATTTGAGTAATCATTACCAACCATAACTCAGAGCAGTGGCCATGTTAAATAAACAGTACACTTCTGGAAGGCATATACAACTAGGCCCACATTTACTTTAGGCGGATTACAGGAATCTGTGAGGTACGGGACACTGGACAGCCCTGGGGGCCATGGCATCCCTGAAATTTCATATCAGTATCATATAAGTTTTATCCAAAGTAAGACCCCCTACCATTACGAAGTAGACAAGGAAAACGTGCGGCTAGTTGAAGACCATCTATTGCATGCTAGCCTGGTCCAGATCTGTACGTGCTTTAGTCAACTCTGACTATCATTATAGTGTATGAATACACATATTGCACATACCATGAATACACACATCACGTCTGCATAGCACAGCACGCACAATTACCTTATGAACACCGCTGTACAAGTACAGTGCCTTGCAAAAGTATTCATCCCCCTTGGCATTTTTCCTATTTTGTTGCATTACAACCTGTAATTTAAATATATTTTTATTGTATTCTACATCTGTCCTTCCAGTGCTAAACGTAAAAAAATGATTTCATGTATTGGACATACACAAAATAGTCCAAATTGGTGAAGTGAAATGAAAAAAATAACTTGTTTCAAAAAATACAAAAAAATAAATAACGGAAAAAGTGATGCGTGCATATGTATTCACCCCCTTTGCTATGAAGCCCCTAAATAAGATCTGGTGCAACCAATTACCTTCAGAAGTCACATAATTAGTTAAATAAAGTCCACCTGTGTGCAATCTAAGTGTCACATGATCTGTCACATGATCTCAGTATATATACACCTGTTCTGAAAGGCCCCAGAGTCTGCAACACCACTAAGCATGGGGCACCACCAAGCAAGCGGCACCATGAAGACCAAGGAGCTCTCCAAACAGATCAGGGACAAAGTTGTGGAGAAGTACATATCAAGGTTGGGTTATAAAAAGATATCCAAAACTTTGAACATCCCACGGAGCACCATTAAATCCATTATAAAAAATATGGTACCACAGCAAACCTGCCAAGAGAGGGCCGCCTACCAAAACTCAAGGCCCAGGCAAGGAGGGCATTAATTAGAGAGGCAACAAAGAGACCAAAGATAACCCTGAAGGAGCTGCAAAGCTCCACAGCATAGATGGGAGTATCTGTCCATAGGACCACTTTAAGCCGTACACTCCACAGAGCTGGGCCAAAAGGCATGTGGGAGACTCCCCAAACATATGGAAGAAGGTACTCTGGTCAGATGAGACTAAAATTGAGCTTTTTGGCCATCAAGGAAAACACTATGTATGGCGCAAACCCAACACCTCTCATCACCCCGAGAACACCATCCCACAGTGAAGCATGGTGGGGGCAGCATCATGCTCTGGGGATGTTTTTCATCGGCAGGGACTGGGAAACTGGTCAGAATTGAAGGAATGATGGGAACCTATTTCAGTCTTCCAGAGATTTGAGACTGGGACGGAGGTTCACCTTCCAGCAGGACAATGACCCTAAGCATACTGCTAAAGCAACACTTGAGTGGTTTAAGGGGAAACATTTAAATGTCTTGGAATGGCCTAGTCAAAGCCCAGACCTCAATCCAATGGAGAATCTGTGGTATGACTTAAAGATTGCTGTACACCAGCGGAACCCATCCAACTTGAAGGAGCTGGAGCAGTTTTGCCTTGAAGAATGGGCAAAAATACCAGTGATTAAATGTGCCAAGCTTATAGAGACATACCCCAAGAGACTTGCAGCTGTAATTGCTGCAAAAGGTGGCTCTACAAAGTATTGACTTATGCGCGCTCATTTTTTGTCTTATTTCTTGTTTGTTTCGCAATAAAAAATATTTTGCATCTTCTCAGTGGTAGGCATGTTGTGTAAATCAAATGATACAAACCCCCAGAAAATCAATTTCAATTCCAGGTTGTAAGGCAACAAAATAGGAAAAATGCCAAGGGGGGTCAATACTTTCGCAAGCCACTGTATAAGTCTGTTTCCCCTTAAATCTGGCCCTTGTTGTAGGCTAACTTATGAGATGGTAAAAAGAGAGAAAATGCACCTCTCCCTCCCCCTTTCACTCTCCTTTCTCTCCCTCTACCCCTCCCTTTGCCTCCACCTTCCAAGTCTGAAAGACTTTGTTATAGATCCAGCATTGATTTATAAACGCGTAAACTGGTGTGTGTCCAGGAACATTCTCCACGCTGACCTCATGGGTGAATTCCTGAGCTCTAATTGACTCCTAATTGAGGCCTGATTACATGGCCATTAGACAGAGTTCAACAGAAACAACATGACCGACCCCTCGGTGGGCTTAACTCTAGCTTTCACTGCTGCCAATTACCTTTATACAGCCCAGGTAAGGTGTCATTGTGGGGCTAAAGCCCGCTGGTACCTCTAATGGTCACTGGGCCCTCTGTCAGTGTCTGAACAGTGATGAAGGAGAGGAGGAGAAACGACACGTACCGTACTGGAGTAGGGATGGAAAGGTGATGGTCGCTTTTAGAGGAACCCAATAATTTCTCAGTTTGATGTTAGCCATGTGTGTTGCTTTTGGTGGAGTTTTGTGTAATGTGTGTTTTTGTGTCTGACTGAAATAAAAAAATGTAAGACTTAAGTCACTTTTTAGTCAACTCATTACCTCAACTATGTGCTTCAGTCTTCAGTAGCTGAACAACATGACAGACTTTTAAAAGATTTTCTGTAGTCCATGGCCCTGGCTGTCAAACAAACCCTAACCCTCCCTCACTGGTTCCTCTTTCATACTTCACAACATTTAAAATGAAAACCATCACAGCCAACAGTGATTTTTCCCTGGGTTTGAGTCATCAGCCACACGTCCATTCAAACAGCAGGTCAAAGCAATGTCGCTGTCTGAAGATCATAGGCCTGTCTAATTAACAGCAGGGTTTAACACGCAAAACAACTGAACTGGCCTCTATGAGGTCTCTGTGTACTACGTGTGAAAAAAGTTTCATATTTATGTTATTCTGCAGGTCCCCAGGTGGCCATTACTAACCCAATATTCTGTTGCAGAGTGAGAGAGCCTCCAGCCTGTTGCTCTTGGCCACTCACCAAAACATGAAAGTATGAAAATCCATCCAGTCATGGAGCCCCACAGCTCTTTAGAGCTAGTGCCATCACTGTTCCCTACTTCCACAGATGTGTGTGTGTGTGTCTCTGTGTGTGTGTGTGTGGACATGGTTGAAACTAGGCCTCCCCACCACCTCTACCAAACCTCTGCAGAAAAGAGTAACAGGGCTATTTGCAGCTATTTGTAATGCCACATATTTGAATGACCACAAGGACTAGCGTTTATAGCTGTGCGGAGAGCATAGATAAACAGTGTTGACTTCCTCTAGGCTTGTTATCAGCTTTCTCATACACTCACTGCCCTGCTCTGTAACCCTTCGACTCTCAATGTGTCATATCCCACTGGAACACTGGAGGATGGGGCCCAGAAATAGCCTGACGTGTGTGTGTGTGTGTGTGTGTGTGTGTGTGTGTGTGTGTGTGTGTGTGTGTGTGTGTGTGTGTGTGTGTGTGTGTGTGTGTGTGTGTGTGTGTGTTTGTATGTGCGCGTGTGCGCCTGCGTGTGACAGCCATGGGAGAAGCCTTCGTACTGTTCTGATGACATGTTGACCTTATTATTGTTGTTAATAAAGCTATGTTGGCCTAAACTTCCAAATGTTACATCAAAGATGGCTGCCAATCCACCCACCAGGGAATGTAGACTTGAATGGGAATGTGATGAGGAATTGAGATGAATGTGAGGGGAATAAGGTTTGGGTAAGGGCTTGGTTTAGGATGTAGGGGAACAAGGCTTGGATGAGAGCTGGGATGAAGAGTGGAAATCAAGCTTGAGTTGCCCTGCACTGTGGGGTCTGTGGGGTTTGTGTTACATGTAGACTTTACAGAAACAGATGTTTGTGCTGATGGAGAGTGGCATGTCTTCAGGAACGCTAGACTTTGCGTCATGTTGCTCGATTACACAACTTTGCCAAGAATGGCTTGGAACTATACAAACGTGAATCACTATTTCGCTCACATATGTGTGTATGTTTTAGGTGTACAGTGTACACGTCTCAATGCCAGTATAGCACAGTCAGTGAATTGAAGGAAAATGTATTCTAGCAGAAAATAAATCAAATGGAGAGAGAGAGAGAGAGAGAGAGAGAGAGAGAGAGAGAGAGAGAGAGAGAGAGAGAGAGAGAGAGAGAGAGAGAGAGAGAGAGAGAGAGAGAGAGAGAGAGAGAGAGAGAGAGAGAGAGAATGAGAGAGCTACAGTTCTCAGTGAGTTATACTTTAACCCCCTCCTATGGTTACTCATAGTACTGATTGGGCAGTAAACTGTCTCTGTGTGTACCGCTTCTATGTATAGCCAACCTTGACATGCACAACTTTATTTGTGGAATACACATTTGTGGTGCATGAAATATCCCTAAATTCTCTGTTTGTAATTTAACTGTGCTTGTGTAGTGTGTCCATGTGCCATACTATTCCAGATAATAGGTAATCATAATAGTCAACAAATATGTAAAAGATTTGAGCGTTCCAAAGTGTACTTGGAAGAAGGAAAAAAATCATGCCAGAAACACATCTGGCTGCGTTATGCAAACCTGTTGTGATGAGTATGTATGTTTGGTGATGGTGATAACATTAAACTTGACAGGCTTTTAGACAAATATTAAAGACGTAATTTACCTGTTGAGAAGCAGCAGACTTGGGTGATTTATGTGAACATGGTCTCTACTCATTGATCTATGTAGAAACAAAAACCATTACACTATAAAAACACACTATGGTTTATTCATATTGGTATCTGAATGAGGAATCATGTTATGAGAAGGCTTGCCAGGTCACCTGATAAACATACCCACATCCTTGGGGAAGGCCCTCTCCTGTTTCAGCATGACAATGCCCCTTTGCACAAAGCGAGGTCCATACAGAAATGGTTTGTCGAGATCAGTTTGGAAGAACTTGACTTTGGGATGAATTGGAACGCCGACTGCGAGCCAGGCCTAATCGCCCAACATCTGTGCCCGACCTCACTAAGCTCTTGTGGATGAATGGAAGCAAGTCCCCGCAGAAATGTTCCAACATCTAGTGGAAAGCGTTCCCAGAAGAGTGGAGGCTGTTATACATTTTTGTCATTTAGCAGACGCTCTTATCCAGAGCGACTTACAGTTAGTGAGTGCATACTGTGTCCGTGGGAACCAGGGCTATCGCTCAATGCAAGCCATTTCGATCTATGGTGTTAATCTGGTGTTATCTTTTTTTGTGGATACTCTAGGCTGCTACAGATGTGATGACCAGAAATGTAGCACATCAACATTACAGACAAGTTCTGCTGGAGAAGTATGTTCCACCATGACAACAGAACAAGATTCTGTGTTGATTTGTTTTTGTAATTAATGGTTGTAATGAATTCCAGGCTGATTACATGTACACTATAAACAGGGTCCAGAGTTGTCCTGGTCAGGCCATGCGATCAGGAAAAACTCATGGCCCTTTCACCTAAAAGTCACTGTGAAGTCATTTTTCTCTCCATCAGACACTGGAGTCTTCAAGGACTGCACACCGGTAGCTGACAACGGTGTATTTATGAATATAACAATAAATAGGTCAATAAGTGTTGGAATTTCACACATCTCCGCAATTGCTCACTGCTGCAGCACTGGCGGCTGCAACAAAAACACCCTCCCTGGTAAGATAATACAGTTGAAGTCGGAAGTTTACATACACTTACAGTGGGGAAAAAAAGTATTTAGTCAGCCACCAATTGTGCAAGTTGTCACGAGTTACAAAGCCAGAACCCAGAAGCAGACCAGGACAAGGTAAGTTGAAACGAAGGTGAGTGTTTATTTACAAAGTCAAGAGTGATGCTGAATAATCCAGGGAACAGAGCGGGCGGCGTTGATTAGTTGTTGGGGGTGCAGTGGTTGATCCAATCATGGCTCGGCAGCCGACCACCAGGCAGAGGTTGGATGAAGGTTCCGGACGAGTGACTGCAGATGGAACAAAACGGAGGTAAGTAAACAACAAACCAACAAGGTGCAAAACAACAAAACTAATGCTAGAAGCTCTAAGACTGATACTCTGGTAAACCTACTGTTCATGGCTAACGATCCGGCAGGGAATGGATGTTAGGCCAGAGCCTAAGAAGGGTGATGATCAGGACCAGGTGTGCAGATTGCAGATGGGATGCAGGTGCGGAAATCAAGAGAGCTCCCGGAGCGTTCCAGAACCCTCGGGGAAACTGGAGATCCCGAGCAGAAAAACTAGTCCACAGACAGGACCCGACTCAGACTGCCGGGATCGTTACAGTACCCCCCTCCGACGAACGCCACCGGGCGGACTCCCCGGAGCGCCAGGATGGAGGCGGTAGAAGTCACGGATGAGGTCAGCATCTAGGATCTGTCGCCGCGGAATCCAACTCCTCTCTTCAGGACCATACCCCTCCCAGTCCACGAGATACTGGAAACCCCGGCCTCGCCGTCTGGAATCCATGATGCGTTGCACCGTGTAGGCAGGACCACCTCCGATCATCCGAGGAGGAGGAGGAGGAGGCGGAGGAGGCAACAGAGGACTGAGGAAAACAGGCTTGAGGCAGGAGACATGAAAGGTGGGATGGACTCTGAGCGTCCTCAGGAGTTTGAGTCGAACTGCCACCGGATTGATCACCTTCTCCACCACAAACGGACCAATGAACTTCGGTAACAACTTCCTAGACTCAGTCCGTAAAGGAAGATCCCGTGTGGCCAACCAGACCCTATCTCCGATGGTGTAGGTGGGAGCGGGGATCCGGCGACGATTCGCCTGGAGCTGATACCGGTCCGAAACTCTAAGGAGTGCCTTTCTGGCCCGATGCCAGGTCCGGTGGCAACGCAATATGGGCCTGAACAGAAGGCACTGAGAGCTCCTTCTCCTGAGAAGGGAACAAGGGAGGTTGGTAGCCATACAGGCACTGGAAGGGAGACATCCCAGTGGCAGATGTAGGGAGAGTATTGTGGGCATACTCAACCCAAGGCAACTGAGAGACCCAGGAGGTGGGGTTGGAAGAGGCCAGGCAGCGTAGCGTGGATTCCATCTTCTGGTTGGCTCTCTCCGCCTGACCATTAGATTGGGGGTGAAAACCAGATGTGAGACTGACTGTAGCTCCAATGGCCAAACAGAAGGACTTCCAGACAGCAGAGGTAAACTGAGGGCCACGGTCGGAAACGATATCACTGGGCAACCCGTGGACCCTGAAAACCTCCCTAACCAGGATCTCGGACGTCTCCGAGGCAGAGGGAAGCTTGGCAATTGGCACAAAGTGGGCGAACTTGCTGAATCTGTCCACGATAGTCAGAACGACCGTGTTCCCCTCAGAAGCGGGCAACCCAGTGACAAAGTCCAGGGCCAGATGCGACCATGGTCGCCGGGAATAGGAAGGGGGTGAAGTAGTCCAGAGCTGGGCCGATTGGTACCCTTATTCTGCGCACACACATGGACAGGCAGCAACATAACCCCGAGTATCCTCGGCCATGGCAGGCCACCAAAAACGTCTGCGAAGAAACGCCATCGTCCGAGCCACGCCAGGGTGACAAGCCATCTTGCTGGCGTGGGACCATTTGAGGACCGCAGGGACGAACCGACTCAGGCACAAACAACCGACCGGGTGGACCGTTACCGGGACCGGGCTGCGTCCGAAGAGCCGCCATCACCTCCTCCTCAATCTTCCACCTAACCGCTCCCACGACGCAGTTCCGGGGAGAATTGTCTCGGTCTTGGACCCACTCTCCTCCGTCTTGGAGAACATCCGAGACAAAGGCGTCCGCCTTGCCGTTCTTAGATCCAGGTCGGAACGTCAGGGAAAAAATTGAATCGTCCGAAAAACAACGACCACCTGGCCTGGCGGGGAGTTGAGACGTCTAGCCGATTGCACGTAAGCAAGATTCTTGTGGTCCGTCCAGACAATAAACGGTTGCTCCGCCCTCCAACCAGTGGCGCCACTCCTCCAAGGCAAGTTTCACCGCGAGAAGCTCCCGGTTACCCACATCGTAATTCCTCTCCCGCAGGCGAAAGGCGGCGAGAGTAGTAGGCGCAGGGATGGAGTTTACTGTCCGTGGAGCATCGCT
This sequence comes from Coregonus clupeaformis, assembly GCF_020615455.1. Taxonomy (NCBI): domain Eukaryota; kingdom Metazoa; phylum Chordata; class Actinopteri; order Salmoniformes; family Salmonidae; genus Coregonus; species Coregonus clupeaformis. Next base: position 29,077,302 of record NC_059222.1, on the reverse strand, counting down.
GCGACAGGATGGCGCCAACTCCCACATCAGACGCGTCCACTTCAACGACTGAACTGACGGGCCGTGTCCGGTTGAGAGAGAATCGGTGCGTTGGTGAATCGCCTCTTCAAATCCAGAAACGCTCGATCCGCCTCCGGATTCCACTTGAAGCTCCTGATACTGGAAGTCAAGGCAGTTAACGGAGCGGCCACACGGCTGTAATCCCGGATGAATCTGCGGTAGAAATTCGCAAACCCCAAAAATCTCTGGAGCTGCAATCTCGTACCGGGCTGGGCCCATTCCAGAACCGCTCTAACCTTCTCCTGGTCCATCCTAATCTCTCCCCTGGAGATGATGTACCCGAGAAAGGATGTCGTGTGGGCGTGAAACTCGCACTTCTCGGCCTTCACGAACAGGCGATTCTCCAACAATCGCTGCAGAACCTGCCGGACATGCTGGACGTGGTCGGAAGGTTCCTTCGAGAAGATCAGAATGTCATCCAGGTAAACAAACACAAAGAGACCGATCATATCTCTCAGGACGTCGTTCACCATACTCTGGAATACCGCTGGAGCATTGGTCAGTCCAAACGGCATCACCTGATACTCAAGTGACCCATCGGTGTATTGAAACCCGTCCAACCACTCGTCTCCCTCTCTGATCCGGACCATGTGATACGCCATTGCGTAGGTCTAGCTTGGTGAACACCGTAGCACCCTGTAAGGAGTCGAAGGCAGAACTCATCAAGGGCAGGGGATACTTGTTCTTGACCGTGATGTCATTCAACCCCGATAATCAATACACGGTCGAAGAGAGCCATCCTTCTTACCCACAAAGAAGAATCCTGCCCCCAGGGGGTGATGACGAGGGGACGAACGAGACCAGCAGCTAGGGACTCCTTGATGTAGGTCTCCAAAGCCTCACGTTCAGGGCGGGAGATACTGTATAACCTTCCCTTGGGGTAGACAGCTCCAGGGAACAGGTTGATGGCACAATCATATGGTCGGTGGGGAGGGAGTGACAGAGCCTTCTGCTTACTGAACACTTCCCCCAAATCGTGATATGTCTCGGGGAACCAGGGACAAATCTGGGGGTTTAGCCTCAATCACCTGACTGGGAACCGAATGGGGACAGGCAGTCTTGAGACAGTTAGCATGACAATCAAGGCTCCAACTCGTTACCTTGCCCGTCACCCAATCGAGCGTGGGATTGTGTTCCTTCAGCCAGGGGTATCCAAGGACCAGAGGAACATGGGAAGACGGCAGAATGAAGAATGAAATCATCTCCGAATGATTCCCCGACAACAGCATCTTAACCGGTTCAGTCCTCATCGTGATACGTGCCAGACTACTGCCGTTCAGAGTGGTCGCTTCAATGGCTTCCGGCAATTGCTCCTTGGAAAGCCCCCAGCTGTTCCACCAACTCGGCATCAAGAAAGCTTCCATCGGCACCTGAATCGATAAAAGCGTTAATCGCTAAGCTCTGATTCCTGTTCACAAGGGTAGCCGGGAAACGGGTCTGACAGAGGTACTGAGAGGTTGAAACTGGCTCGCTAAAAGTCCTCCCAACTTTGCTGAGCCGGGCAGTTTGACGACCGCCGGGAACAAGTGGAGATGTAATGTCCCGAGCTACCACAGTAGAGGCAGCAGTTGGTCTTACGTCTATGTTGACGCTCCTCCTTGGTTAACCCGTGCCGCCCCACTTGCATGGGTTCAGAATCGGGAGAGAGGACCTCTCCACTAATCCTTTGTGGTGGAGAATGATCGACGTGTTCTGGTCCACCACCCGACCCGACTGGAACCTGAGAAGCTGATCGGTTGGACGGAACCCATTGCTTCTCCCTCCTTCGCTCTCGGACTCGATTATCCACCCGAATAGACAAGGCTACCAAGCTGTCCAGGTCACTAGGCTCCGGATAGGAGATCAACTCATCCTTGAGCTGCTCCGACAGACCCTGGTAAAAGGCCGCTTGCAGAGACTCCTCATTCCACCCACTCTCCACAGCCAACGTCTTGAACTCGATCACGAAGTCGGCCACGCTGCGAGTTCCTTGGCGAAGCGAAAACAGGCGCCTAGCTGCGTCCCTCCCTCGGACGGAATGGTCGAAGAGCTTCCTCATCTCGGCCGTGAACCCTGGTATGAAGCCATGCAGGGATCCTGTCGTTCCCCAAACGGCTGAAGCCCACTCCAGCGCTCGACCACGCAGCAACTCAATCACAAAGGCTATCCTAGCCTTGTCTGTGGCATAAGAGTAGGGCTGTAGATCGAACACTAATCCACACTGCATAAGGAAGGAACGGCATCTTCCCAGCTCCCCCTCATATTTATCCGGCGTCGGAACCTTGGGCTCACGGAAGGACACAGCTCCAGAAGCGGCAGGCGAGATGGGTGAAACCGGTAGTGGATCCTCCACCGGACTCTTGCGTTGGTTCTGGACCTCCGTCAGACCGGTAGAAAGGTTCCGAACTGACAACGCGATCTCCTGTAGTACCGTGCTATGATGGCCCAACATCTTCTCCTGATGGGTAATGGCATGGCGAACAGAGTCCAGGTCCGCTGGGTTCATTACGGGCCGGATCGTTCTGTCACGAGTTACAAAGCCAGAACCCAGAAGCAGACCAGGACAAGGTAAGTTGAAACGAAGGTGAGTGTTTATTTACAAAGTCAAGAGTGATGCTGAATAATCCAGGGAACAGAGCGGGCGGCGTTGATTAGTTGTTGGGGGTGCAGTGGTTGATCCAATCATGGCTCGGCAGCCGCCACCACCAGGCAGAGGTTGGATGAAGGTTCCGGACGAGTGACTGCAGATGGAACAAAACGGAGGTAAGTAAACAACAAACCAACAAGGTGCAAAACAACAAAACTAATGCTAGAAGCTCTAAGACTGATACTCTGGTAAACCTACTGTTCATGGCTAACGATCCGGCAGGGGAATGGATGTTAGGCCAGAGCCTAAGAAGGGTGATGATCAGGACCAGGTGTGCAGATTGCAGATGGGATGCAGGTGCGGAAATCAAGAGAGCTCCCCGGAGCGTTCCAGAACCCTCGGGAAACTGGAGATCCCGAGCAGAAAAACTAGTCCACAGACAGGACCCGACTCAGACTGCCGGGATCGTTACACAAGTTCTCCCACTTAAAAAGATGAGAGAGGCCTGTAATTTTCATCATAGGTACACGTCAACTATGACAGACAAAATGAGATTTTTTTTCTCCAGAAAATCACATTGTAGGATTTGTAATGAATTTATTTGCAAATGATGGTGGAAAATAAGTATTTGGTCAATAACAAAAGTTTCTCAATACTTTGTTATATACCCTTTGTTGGCAATGACACAGGTCAAACGTTTTCTGTAAGTCTTCACAAGGTTTTCACACACTGTTGCTGGTATTTTGGCCCCTTCCTCCATGCAGATCTCCTCTAGAGCAGTGATGTTTTGGGGCTGTCGCTGGGCAACACGGACTTTCAACTCCCTCCAAAGATTTTCTATGGGGTTGAGATCTGGAGACTGGCTAGGCCACTCCAGGACCTTGAAATGCTTCTTACGAAGCCACTCCTTCGTTGCCCGGGCGGTGTGTTTGGGATCATTGTCATGCTGAAAGACCCAGCCACGTTTCATCTTCAATGCCCTTGCTGATGGAAGGAGGTTTTCACTCAAAATCTCACGATACATGGCCCCATTCATTCTTTCCTTTACACGGATCAGTCGTCCTGGTCCCTTTGCAGAAAAAACAGCCCCAAAGCATGATGTTTCCACCCCCCATGCTTCACAGTAGGTATGGTGTTCTTTGGATGCAACTCAGCATTCTTTGTCCTCCAAACACGACGAGTTGAGTTTTTACCAAAAAGTTATATTTGGTTTCATCTGACCATATGACATTCTCCCAATCCTCTTCTGGATCTTCCAAATGCACTCTAGCAAACTTCAGACGGGCCTGGACATGTACTGGCTTAAGCAGGGGGACACGTCTGGCACTGCAGGATTTGAGTCCCTGGCGGCGTAGTGTGTTACTGATGGTAGGCTTTGTTACTTTGGTCCCAGCTCTCTGCAGGTCATTCACTAGGTCCCCCGTGTGGTTCTGGGATTTTTGCTCACCGTTCTTGTGATCATTTTGACCCCACGGGGTGAGATCTTGCGTGGAGCCCCAGATCGATGGAGATTATCAGTGGTCTTGTATGTCTTCCATTTCCTAATAATTGCTCCTACAGTTGATTTCTTCAAACCAAGCTGCTTACCTATTGCAGATTCAGTCTTCCCAGCCTGGTGCAGGTCTACAATTGTGTTTCTGGTGTCCTTTGACAGCTCTTTGGTCTTCGCCATAGTGGAGTTTGGAGTGTGACTGTTTGAGGTTGTGGACAGGTGTCTTTTATACTGATAACAAGTTCAAACAGGTGCCATTAATACAGGTAACGAGTGGAGGACAGAGGAGCCCCTTAAAGAAGAAGTTACAGGTCTGTGAGAGCCAGAAATCTTGCTTGTTTGTAGGTGACCATATACTTATTTTCCACCATAATTTGCAAATAAATTCATTAAAAATCCTACAATGTGATTTTCGGGAATTTTTTTCTCTCGATTTGTCTGTCATAGTTGACGTGTACCTATGATGAAAATTACAGGCCTCTCTCATCTTTTTAAGTGGGAGAACTTGCACAATTGGTGGCTGACTAAATACTTTCTTTCCCCACTGTCGGTTGGAGTCATTAAAACTCGTTTTTCAACCACTTCACAAATTTCTTGCTAACAAACTATAGTTTTGGCAAGTCGGTTAGGACATCTACTTTGTGCATGACACAAGTAATTTTTCCAACAATTGTTTACAGACAGATTATTTCACTTCACTGTATCACAATTCCAGTGGGTCAGAAGTTTACTACATACACTAAGTTGACTGTGCCTTTAAACAGCTTGGAAAATTCCAGAAAATGATGTCATGGCTTTAGAAGCTTCTGATAGGCTAATTGACATGATTTCAGTCAATTGGAGGTATACCTGTGGATGTATTTCAAGGCCTACCTTCAAACTCAGTGCCTCTTTGCTTGACATCATGGGAAAATAAATCAGCCAAGACCTCAGAAAACAAATTGTAGACCTCCACAAGTCTGGTTCATCCTTGGGAGCAATTTCCAAACGCCTGAAGGTGCCACGTTCATCTGTACAAACAATAGTATGCAAGTATAAACACCATGGGACCACGCAGCCGTCATACCGCTCAGGAAGGAGACGCGTTCTGTCTCCTAGAGATGAACGTACTTTGGTGCGAAAAATGCAAATCAATCCCAGAACAACAGCAAAGGACCTTGTGAAGATGCTGGAGGAAACCGGTAGAAAAGTATCTATATCCACAGTAAAATGAGTCCTATATCGACATAACCTGAAAGCAAGGAAGAAGCCACTGCTCCAAAACCGCCATAAAAAAGCCAGACTACGGTTTGCAACTGCACATGGGGACAAAGATCATACGTTTTGGAGAAATGTCCTCTGGTCTGATGAAACAAAAATATAACTGTTTGGTCATAATGACGATCGTTATGTTTGGAGGAAAAAGGGGGTAGTGGCAAGCCGAAGATCACCATCCCAACCGCGAAGCATGGGGGTGGCAGCATCATGCTGTGGGGGTGCTTTGCTGTAGGAGGGACTGGTGCACTTCACAAAATAGATGGCATCATGAGGAAGGAACATTATGTGGATATATTGAAGCAACATCTCAAGACATCAGTCAGGAAGTTAAAGCTTGGTCGCAAATGGGTCTTCCAAATGGACAATGACCCCAAGCATACTTCCAAAGTTGTTGCAAAATGGCTTAAGGACAACAAAGTCAAGGTATTGGAGTGGCCATCACAAAGCCCTGACCTCAATCCTATAGAAAATGTGTGGGCAGAACTGAAAAAGCGTGTGGGAGCAAGGAGGCCTACAAACCTGATTCAGTTACACCAGCTCTGTCAGGAGGAATGGGCCAAAATTCACCCAATTTATTGTGGGAAGCTTGTGGAAGGCTACCCGAAACGTTTGACCCAAGTTAAACAATTTAAAGGCAATGCTACCAAATACTAATTGAGTGTATGTAATCTTCTGACCCACTGGGAATGTGATGAAAGAAATAAAAGCTGAAATAAATCATTCTCTCTACTATTATCTCTACTTAAAATAAAGTGGTGATCCTGACTGACCTAAGACAGGGGATTTTTACTAGGATTAAATGTCAGGAATTGTGAAAAACTGAGTTGAAATGTATTTCGCTAAGGTGTATGTAATCTTCCGACTTCAACTGTACATCATAAAGTTTGTCCTAGCCAAATTAACAAGCTCTCAGCATCACATTGATTACTTAGTTTCAGTATTTCACAGAAACACTATGGGCAACATTTTCATAGAGCAAAATAATTGTGCATAGTGCACACATTACCATAAACCTCATAATAATATGTCAGTATGATTTAATTTGTTACTTTTTTTCAACAATGTGCATTATAAAGAGGCAACTATTTATTTATTGCTCAATATGGTTAAATATCCCCTCCTTACAGTATAAGTCACATTGTTGAAGAAAAGTTTCAAATTAGATCTTACTGCAAGATACCTTATTTTTTTACATTTAGCAGACGCTATTATCCAGAGCGACTTACAGTTAGTGAGTGCATACATTTTTCATACTGGCCACCCGTGGGAAACGAACCCACAACCCTGGCGTTGCAAGCGCCATGCTCTACCAACTGAGCTACAGGGGACTAATGAGGTTTAAGGTATATTTTGCACTTTGCACAATTATTTTGAAATAGGAAATGTTGCCACGTATTGTCAGTGCCTAATTAGCGGAGCACTGGAGACTATACTACTGATAAGAACAGTGATATGACACATAGAGGTTACACAAGTTAGAGACAACACAAGCACATTCATATCCAACTGATTGTAATCAAATACAGTGCATAAAGAAAAACAATGTGCTTGATATTTTGTTAGTATAGTTTCTGTAGGTTTAATGAAAGATTGGTGTTACAGGATACAGACATTATTGTTTTCTACCTGTTGTCTGTGCAGTGCTCAGTGATCAGCCCAATAACCTATACTGAACAAAAATATTAATTCAACATGTATAGTGTTGGTCCCATGATTCATGAGCTGATATAAAAGATCCCATAAATGTTCCACATGCACAAAAACCTTATTTCGCTAAAATGTTTGGCACAAATTTGTTTACATCCCTGTTAGCGAGCATTTCTCCTTTGCCAAGATAATCCATCCACTTGACAGGTGTGGCATATCAAGATGCTGATTAAACAGCATGATCATTACACAGTTGCACCTTGTGCTGGGGACAATAAAAGACCACTCTAAAATGTGCAGTTTTGTCACACAACACAATGCCACAGATGTCTGAAGTTTTAAGGGAGTGTGCAATTGGCATGCTGACTGTAGGAAAGTCCACCAGAGCTGTTGCCAGAGAATTGAATGTTCATTTCTCTACCATAAGCCACCTCCAACGTCGTTTTAGAGAATTTGGCAGTACGTCCAACCAGCCTCACAACCGCAGACCATGTGTATGGCATCATGTGGGCGAGCGATTTGCTGATTTCAACGTTGTGAACAGAGTGCCCCATGGTGGAGGTGGGGTTATGGTATGGGCAGGCATAAGCTATGGACAACGAACACAATTGAATTTTATCGATGGCAATTTTGAATGCACAAAAATACTGTGACGAGATCCTGAGGCCCATTGTGAGGCCCATTTTTTTAAAGGGGTCTGTGACCAACAGATGCATATCTGTAGTCCCAGTTGTGAAATCCATAGATTAGGGTCTAATGGAGGTATTTAAAATCCCATGGGACATACACTACCGTTCAAAAGTATGGGGTCACTTAGAAATGTCCTTGTTTTTGAAAGAAAATCATTTTTTTTGTCCATTAAAATAACATCAAATTGATCAGAAATACAGTGTAGACATTGTTGATGTTGTAAATGGCTATTGTAGCTGGAAACGGCTGATTTTTAATGGGATACAGAGGCCCATTATCAGCAAACATCAGTCCTGTGTTCCAATGGCACGTTGTGTTTGCTAATCCAAGTTTATCATTTTAAAAGGCTAATTGATCATTAGAAAACCCTTTTGCAATTATGTTAGCACAGCTGAAAACTGTTGTGCTGATTAAAGAAGCAATAAAACTGGCCTTCTTGAGACTACAGTGAGGGAAAAAAGTATTTGATCCCCTGCTGATTTTGTACGTTTGTCCACTGACAAAGAAATTATCAGTCTATAATTTTAATGGTAGGTTTATTTGAACAGTGAGAGACAGAATAACAACAAAAAAAATCCAGAAAAACGCATGTCAAAAATGTTATAAATTGATTTGCATTTTAATGAGGGAAATAAGTATTTGACCCCCTCTCACCCATACCACCCATACGTTAAAAAAAAAAGTATGCACACATGACTGTAAGTCGCTTTGGATAAAAGCGTCTGCTAAATGGCATATTATTATTATTATTATTATTATTATTATTATTATTACAAGACCATTGCCAAGCAGCTTGGTGAGAAGGATGACAACAGTTGGTGCGATTATTCGCAAATGGAAGAAACACAAAATAACTGTCAATCTCCCTCGGCCTGGGGCTCCATGCAAGATCTCACCTCGTGGTGTTGCAATAATCATGAGAACGGTGAGGAATCAGCCCAGAACTACACGGGAGGATCTTGTCAATGATCTCAAGGCAGCTGGGACCATAGTCACCAAGAAAACAATTGACTAAAATCCTGCAGTGCCCGCAAGGTCCCCCTGCTCAAGAAAGCACATATACAGGCCCGTCTTAAGTTTGCCAATGAACATCTGAATGATTCAGAGGAGAACTGGGTGAAAGTGTTGTGGTCAGATGAGACCAAAATCGAGCTCTTTGGCATCAATTCAACTCGCCATGTTTGGAGGAGCAGGAATGCTGCCTATGACCCCAAGAACACCATCCCCACCGTCAAACATGGAGGTGGAAACATTATGCTTTGGGGGTGTTTTTCTGCTAAGGGGACAGGACAACTTCACCGCATCAAAGGGACGATGGACGGGGCCATGTACCGTCAAATCTTGGGTGAGAACCTCCTTCCCTCAGCCAGGGCATTGAAAATGGGTCGTGGATGGGTATTCCAGCATGACAATGACCCAAAACACACGGCCAAGGCAACAAAGGAGTGGCTCAAGAAGAAGCACATTAAGGTCCTGGAGTGGCCTAGCCAGTCTCCAGACCTTAATCCCATAGAAAATCTGTGGAGGTAGCTGAAGGTTCGAGTTGCCAAACGTCAGCCTCGAAACCTTAATGACTTGGAGAAGATCTGCAAAGAGGAGTGGGACAAAATCCCTCCTGAGATGTGTGCAAACCTGGTGGCCAACTACAAGAAACGTCTGACCTCTGTGATTGCCAACAAGGGTTTTGCCACCAAGTACTAAGTCATGTTTTGCATAGGGGTCAAATACTTATTTCCCTCATTAAAATGCAAAATCAATTGATAACATTTTTGACATGCGTTTTTCTGGATTTTTTTGTTGCTATTTTGTCTCTCACTGTTCAAATAAACCTACCATTAAAATTATAGACTGATCATGTCTTTGTCAGTGGGCAAACGTACAAAATCAGCAGGGGATCAAATACTTTTTTCCCTCACTGTAGTTGAGTATCTGGAGCATCAGCAATTGTGGGTTCGATTACAGGCTCAAAATCGGACCAAGGTGCAGCGTGAAAAGCGTACATGTTTATCCTGGCACAGGATATACTGGACCGTGGAAGCGCACTGGAGACCAGGAGCATTGAGCCGGCACAACCCTTCCTGGCTGGATGCCCACTTTCGCACGACACGTGCGGGGCGCTGGCACAGGACGCACTGGGCTGTGAATGCGCACTGGCGACACAGTGCGTATCTCCGCATACCTAGGTTCCTCAATGAACACACGCTCCTTTTGTTGCCTGACCAGCTCCTCTCTCCGTGCCTCCACTACCTCCTTCTCCCTTTGAGCCTCCTGTAGCGCCTCCCTCTGAACGGATAACTCCTGCTCCCTCTGAGCTAACAGCCCCCGTAACGTGGTGGACTCCTCTCTCAGACTGTTCCAGTCCTTCTCTCTCTCTCGCCAATTCTCATCCAGTGACGACTCCTCCGGGAGCCCCCACGAGTTAGGGAACAGAACCTCATCGTCGTCGTCATCCTCCGACTCCTCCATGTAAAACTGTTCCCATTCCTGTTCCCATGGTCGTAGGGACTCCAACTGGAACCCCACCGGGTGCAGTGGTCGGGGCTCTTCTCTCTCAATCCCCGACCACCCCTTTAGCCCCCCCAATTTTTTTTATTGGGGCTGCCTCTCGGGCTTCCTCCTCGGCCGGCGCCGTCGGTGTCGCCGTTGCTCCTCTCCTACCCGGGCTTCCTCTGTCAGTTCCCATGGACGGCGATCCATCCCAGCCTGGATCTCCTCCCATGTCCAAGATCCCTTACCATCCAGGATCTCCTCCCATGTCCAGGATGTCTGCTCCTGGCCACGCTACTTGGTCCTCGTTTGGTGGGATCTTCTGTCACGATCATTGAGAGACGGGTCGGACCAAGATGCAGCGTGAAAAGCGTACATGTTTATTACCTCAATAAACATACAACAAAACAAGAAACAACGTAACGTGAAGTCCAAAGGGCTATACACATACAAGCCTAACAGGAACAAGATCCCACAACTAAGGTAGGCAACCAGGCTACCTAAGTATGATCCCCAATCAGAGACAACGAGCGACAGCTGTCTCTGATTGGGAATCACACCCGGCCAAACAGAAATGCAACCTAGATCTACCACATAGAAATACACTAATATAGATCTCAACAGAAAACTCACACCCTGACCCAATCAACGAGAGTTCTCTCGATCAGGGCGTGACACCTTCACAGAACAGCGCAAACTGGCTCTAACCAGAATAGAGTGGGAGGCCCCGGTGCACAACTGAGCAAGAGGACAAATACATTAGAGTGTCTAGTTTGAGAAACAGACGCCTCACAGGTCCTCAACTGGCAGCTTCATTAAATAGTACCGGCAAAACACCAGTCTCAACGTCAACAGTGAAGAAGCGACTCCGGGATGATGACCGTCTAGGCAGAGTTGCGAAGAAAAAGCCATATCTCAAAATGGCCAATAAAAAGAAAAGATTAAGATGGGCAAAAGAACACAGACACTGGACAGAGGAAGATTGGAAAAATTGTTATGGACAGACGAAGTTTGAGGTGTTCGGATCACAAAGAAGAACATTTGTGAGACGCAGACCAAATGAAAAGATGCTGGAGGAGTGCTTGATGCCATCAGTCAAGCATGGTGGAGGCAATGTGATGGTCTGGGGGTGCTTTGGTGGTGGTAAAGTGGGAGATTTGTACAGGGTAAAAGGGATCTTGAAGAAGGAAGGCTATCACTCCATTTTGCAACGCCATGACATACCTTGTGGACGGCGCATGATTGGAGCAAATTTCCTCCTACAACAGGACAATGACCCAAAGCACAGCTCCAAACTATGCAATAACTATTTACGGAAGAAGCAGTCAGCTGGTGTTCTGTCTATAATGGAGTGGCCAGCACAGTCACCGGATCTCAACCCTATTGAGCTGTTGTGGGAGCAGCTTGACCGTATGGTACGTAAGAAGTTCCCATCAAGCCAATCCAACTTGTGGGAGGTGCTTCAGGAAGCATGGGGTGAAAGCTCTTCAGATTACCTTAACAAATGTAATTGAGGCAAATGGAGGATTCTTTGACGAAAGCAAAGTTTGAAGGACACAATTATTATTTCAATTAAATATCAATATTTCTAACCTTGTCAATGACCACATTTCCTATGCATTTTGCTATATTTCCTATTCAAACTAATTTAATGTATGTTTTCATGGAAAACAAGGACATTTCTAAGTGACCCCAAACATTTGAACGGTAATGTATGTGACATAATTTAGTGACTTTGTGTTTTTTTCATGTTACCAGAGCCCTCTAAAGATGGAAGTAATTACAACCTTAACAGGGGCTGTGCCTCAGCCGACACATACCGCTTGTTTGCGAAACTCCACTTTGCTACTAACTACAACTGTTGTAAAGGGAGTCTGTGTAACAAAGCCATGGTGATTGGACTGAGCTCTCTCCCTCTTCTGCTGGGTCTCCTCATCATCTCACTGGTCTAATTAGTTGGAGGATGCGTTATCCCAACCGTTGGTGACATGTATCCACAAGATCAGGGAATGTTGAAGGTTAATTTGTTAGTAGAAATTAGGAAGGATGATGATTTGTATAATGCTTTTAAAATAAAATGTAGGCAGTTTTAATATTTTATTTTTTAATGGTGCTCTTTACTCTGTATCAGGATCTGATTTTTGCAATATTTTATTCTATAAATGCTCTTGGAAGACTAATAAAAACAATGTAACTTTAAACACACACTGTGGTTTATTAATATGAGGGAGTGTGTACTGTGAGGGCTTGACTCAACAGGTGTGTACAGTATGTCTGGAGTCTGGAGAAATCCTGGATACAGCTCAAGTATGAGAAAAATGTTAGTTAGTTGACAATTGTGAAAATAATTAGTCTGTGAATTATTTATTTTTAAACTAAGGGAAGAATATGTATGTATGGTGATGCTGATAACATTAAACATGGTCAACTTTTATACAAAGATGAAATATGTAATTGCCCTGATGAGAACCAGCAGACTGGGGTGATTCATGTGAACATGGTCTCTATTGATTGATCTAGGAACAACAACAAAAATTCACTATAAAAACATGCTGTGGTTTATTCACAACGGTACTTGCATTTTATTTTATTTTATTTTACATTTCACCTTTCTTTTGACAGGGAGTCATGCTGAGACCAAGGTTTATTTTACAGATGAGCCCTGTAATTACAAAACTATACACATCAAATTCAAATGCAAAATGCAAAACAGAACATAGAACATAGAGATCATAGAAAACAAACACATTCATCATTAATAAGGTCCTCAATCAACAGTCTGAACTGCCCAAGAGCAGTGGTTCCCAACCTCTTTCCCATTTGACAAGACTCATGACATCTTTTAGATAGGCTGTTTAATACTAATAATAACAACAGATAAGGACAATAAAGTCTAGACCCCATTTCCCCAAATGTTATTCCGCTACCAAATATGTTGTATTATGATAATTTATACGAACCTTAAATGTTATTATACATATTATCTTTTTGCAGAAAGTAAATAGATCAATTGATAGTGACAGAGTCACACATTGTATAAGATTACTTCCCAAGCAAAGTCCAATTTCTTTGACTCCTTGACTTTAGAAGGTCACCATAGATGATGTCACCATAGTCTAGGATCGGTAGGAACATCGACTGAATTATTTGCTTTCTGCTATTAATTAATAGTATTTCTATAGAAGAAGCCATTTTTATTATCAGCTTCTTAGTTAACCCATCTACTGTATGTGTTTTTCTTTAAAGACAACTTGTATCTATCCAAATTCGGAGATATTTAAAAGCAAGGACACGATCAATGTGGGCACCAGCCAAGGTACAGATGCTAAAACGTTTGAGTCATTATTGTGCGCTCTAGAAAACAAATGAGGAAGCATGTTATGATAGGGTTTGCCAGGTCACACAAAAAACATTTCAGTCATAAAACTTGCCAACTATCTGAGATGAGATGAAGTAATCATCAAATGTTTTGCTTGAAACTCAGGAATTAGAGTGCATTGCATAAGAAGATAGACGTAGGAATTGTATGTTCTTTATTTTATGACAACTATTTTTTGACTTTGTAACCTTTACTGTGCATGACCTTTGAGTGTTGTTTAGAAACTGGTAGGAGGAAGGTGCAGAGATCTAGCTACAAGATTTCATGCCCAAGGAAGTCACATTTCCTTTCTATTTATTGTTTAACAGTAAGTGGACATTTGAGACATCCCTGATTTCTTCCTGATATCGCGAGAGGCCTGGAGTTTACAACAGTGAGAACAGTTTCACAAGGGTAAGCCAATAATATTGTAATGATTTGTAATAGGTCGACTGATCAATAGCCTTTTGTCCAAATATTTTTATTATTATTAACATGGACGTAGGTTCTAAGGACTTTAAGATAGATGGTAGAAAGTGAGTACTTTTTTGTTTTGATTTCATACTGTGCGTGTTTGTCACTCACTTGCACTCACATTTGAGTGCTTGAACAGAACCACTTCCATCTTCCAGTTATTTTTACTTCAAAGCTATCCAAGATGACGCTAATCCTGAAAATCTCCTTCACCTTCACACTGTTCTACACAGGTAACATTTTAAATGTTGTTGTTTGGTTCCAATTTGTTATAGGAGCCACAATGTCCATATGTTCACCTTACATACAGCAGCAGTTGGTTTTAAAGTTTATCTATTAATTATTAGTTTGTGTGTTTGACCAATATTTAGATGTTTTGTAACTTTATTCATGTTATCTGGTGTTATCTTCATTAGCAGACACACTACAGTGCTACACTTGTGAGTCTGAGGAATGCAGCGAAACAACGTTAGAGACATGTTCTGGAGGAGAAGTATGTTCCACCATGACAACAGTATTTGGTCATTTAGGTAAGTCTGGTCTGGAGTTTAGTCTGTTCTTGTAATGAATGGTTGCAATAAATTCCAGGCTGATTACACTATAAACATGGTCCAGAGTTTTTCCTGGTCAGATAAACCCTTTCACTTTAAAGTCACTGTGAAGTCATTTTTACTCTCCATCAGGCACCAGAGTCTCTAAGGAATGCATAACGAGAGAGGAAACCTGTGTGTTCATGGATGCAACAACAAAAACATCAATGAGTGGTGGATATTCACACACCTCCAATATCGCGTACTGCTGCAGCACGGACGGCTGCAACAGAAATACTCTCCCTGGTAAGATCATACATCAAAAAGTTTATAATTTCTTAAATTCCCAAGCTCTCAGAATCACATTGATGACGTAGTTTCAGTATTTCATAGAAACACTAAGGGCAACATTTTCTTAGTGTAACATTGTGCATAGTAATAAGCATACCATAAACCTCATAATAATCTGGCAGCATGATTTAATTTGATACTTTTCTTCAACAATGTGCATTATAAAGAAGCAACTATTTATGAATCGCTCAGTTCACTAAACTGGTATCAAATCCTAGCTCCACCATTGTGGCAGCCCCCCGCACCTCTCCAAAACCTGTATGTGTATTTACAATATGTGTCTTTCGGAGGGGTTGGTTTAAAAGTGGAAGTCACATTTCGGTTGGACCACTTGATTTGACCAATAAAGTGATCTTAATCTTAATAAAGGACAGAACAGTGACATGACATCTGAAACATGTGTTAAGTGAATGTCTCTTTGCTTAACACAGAGGCTACACAACTGAGCGACAACACAAGCACAGCCATATGACAAACAATCCAACCGATTGTAATCAAATAATTGATCAATCAAGTGCTTGATATTTAGTTTAAAATATGTAGTTTTAATTAAGGACTGGCTTTACAGGATACTGACATTATTGTTTTTCACCTGTGGTACAGCACTCAATGACAAGCCCAATAAACTGCAATGTTACTCCTGCAAGAGTGAAGAGGATAAAGTCTGCAACACAACTGTACAATGTGTTGGAGTTGAAGACCACTGCTTCAAATACACAGGTAAGTTCATTTTCAGTGGCATGAAATCCCTTGGAAAGTAATTGACCTTTGCTTTAATGACTTTTTTTGTTTTTCATGTTGCCAGTGCCTGCTCGTGATGGAAGTAATGATGGACGACACCTGGGCTGTGCCTCCGCCAATGTATGCCGCAGGTACGAGACATCCCCCTCTACGCTTAACTTCAACTGCTGTAAGGGGAGTCTGTGTAACAACGCCATGGACATTGGACTGAGCTCTCTCCCTCTTCTGCTGGGTCTCCTCATCATCTCACTGGTCTAATTAGTAGGAGGATGCATGGTAATCCCAACCGTTAAGAGTGATATGTATCCACAAGATCAGGAAATGTTGGAGGTTCACTTGTTAGTAGGAATTAGGAAGGATGATGATTTGTATGATGCTTTTAAAATAAATAGTAATAAATATCTTTAATTTGGCACTCTACTCTATAGCGGATATGATTTTTACATCACTGTATTCTATAAATGCTTATTATCGATATACCACTTCAGTGTATGTTACATAATGTGTCGTCAAGGGTAGGGGAGGGAATGGCCGGCAGGGATGTAGCTCAGTTGATAGAGCATGGCGTTTGCAATGCCAGGGTTGTGGGTTTGATTCCCACGGGGGGCCAGTATATAAAAAAATATGTATTCACTAACTGTAAGTCGCTCTGGATAAGAGCGTCTGCTAAATGACTAAAAATGTAAAAATGTAAAATGTATAGTACAAAGCTCAAGGTTGCGTCCTCCCTCTCTCATAGGGCCCGATTCTCTCACGTCTTTCCTACGCACTTCTCAGTAGTTGGTATTCAGACTTACCTTATGAAGGTGCATAATGGGCCTTGCAGGTATGGTTTCCTTGCGCGCACTGAATAAACAAATGTAATTCAATCTCTGAAAAGCCCTCCCACTTGCTGGCCAATAGATTTTCTCGTTGAGTATTCATTCAATAGGGTTTTCAGTACATTTATCTTAAGCCATCCCTTTAAAGCTACAATATGTAACTTTTTGGGCGACTCGACCAAATTCACATAGACATGTGAGTTATAGATCTTTCATTCCCATTGAAAGCAAGTCTAAGAAGCGGTAGATCTGTGCTATCTGTGCTATTTCTATGCTTCCCGTTCTGAAGTTTATTTTTTGCATCTTTTATTTTCGGTTTTGTACACCACCTTCAAACAGCTGAATATGCAATATTTTTGGTTATGGAAAATATATTTCACAGCGGTTTAGATGGTACAATGATTCTCTACACAATGACTGCTTGTTTTGTCACATAAACTGAAATTACGAGAACTATTAGAATTTTAAATAGCGGAGCGATTTCTGCATAGTGCATCTTTACGGTGTACCTTTAAGTAGAATTTTGTGGACAGACTAGAATACATTGAGAGAACGGGTTCAGAAAATAGGGATCTAAATATATGCATATTCGTCTCCATTTCAACACCAACTGGTACATTTAAAAATGCTCTGATCTTGTAGATTATTTAGGCACATTTTTGGGTTAGGAAAGTATGAATCATAAAAAAACAGGTTTGGAGAGCCTTGCTCTTTCCATGACATAGACTGACCAGGTGAATCCAGGTGAAAGCTATGATCCCTTATTGATGTCACCTGTTAAATCAATCCACTTCAATCAGTGTAGATGAAGGGGAAGGGACAGGCTAAATTATGATTTTTAATCCTTTAGATAATTGAGAAATCAATTGTGTACTGTATGTGTGCCATTCAGAGGGTGAATGGGAAAGATAAAATGCCTTTGTGTGCCTTTGAACAGTTGGGTGTGTCAAGAACTGCAACGCTGCTGGATTTTTCATGCTCAACAGTTTCCCGTGTGTATCAAGAATGGTCCATCACCCAAAGGACATCGAGCCAACTTGACAGAACTGTGGGAAACATTGGAGTCAACATGGGCCAGCATCCCTGTGGAACGTTTTCAACTCCTTGTAAAGTCCATGCCCCGACAAATTGAGACTGTTCTGAGGGCAAAGGGGGTGCAACTCAATATTAGGAAGGTGTTCCTAGTGATTTGTACACTCAGTGTATGTTGATGAATCAAAAATACAGTGGTTTGATTCATTCTGAAAATTGCCACATTCAGTTCTTTAACCCATGGTAATGTTGGAAGATTAGTGTATATAGAATTATAATAGGGAGAATTGTGTACAATAGTAGGCTATTGCCTTGTCTATTGCCTGCACTAACCATGGAACTGTATGATAACACAGCCAAGTACTGCGCCATGTGTTGGGTTCAAACTGTAGGGCTTGGTCTACACTCGGCTCCATAACGATTTAATTAGCCTACATGTCTTTTTGGTAACACTTTACTTGACACCCAGTGTCATAACACGTTATGACACGTTCATAACCGTGTCATAATATGTCATAACAGCTGACGTTACGTGTCATAACCTGTCATAATATGGTTATAACACTGTCAGACACATATATTTAGACCTGTTGTGACATGTATTGCGTTATTTTATGGCTGGTTATGACACCTACATAAGAGTGTCAAAACCCACAAAACATACCACACAAGGCAAAACATTCCATTACACCATAGCCTACTTGTCAACAGTGTGTTTATGTTATATAAAATTTTCTTGAAAAGAAAAGGAGAGCCGCACATTCTAGGAGCTCAGATGCAATAATTTAATAACCTAATGATATAAAATTTTCTGAATTGTATCATATTAAATTATCATTGTAATTGCGTACTCATTGATGTCAGACATGCACCTACCCCAATGCTCTTTTGCTGATGACAGATTTCAGGAGCAGGACAAGACAGCCTCTTTTTAACTGATGACTGACATAAGGGCATGTATGTGATAATCAATATCTCTTATCAAGTTGTAAATCACAGTGCATGAAGAATGGTTTTACTTCTATCAGAAAAAATTAAGTAGATGCTTTTTCCACTTGGAACCGATAGGTTCGCTAGACTTTATTCATGTTTTCCTTGAGCGGAAAGTGGGTGGAATTACTAGGGAATTAAGTCAAGGTCAGAATACAATCTGTAGAATACAGAATACAATCTGTAGACACACCTCCGCCACACCTTCATTTATTCGATCTCCACCCTAAATGAACACCGGGTGAATAACACACTATTCTCATGCTTAAGTTCAAGGTCAGAATACACATGAAGAGAAAAGTGCATAAAAGGGAATTACGTTCCATTTACGGACACTTAACTCAGGTGGGAATCAGGGCCATAGTGATGGGGTAACCCATGCTATGTATAGTTAATAACAATGTGGGTTTCATCTTGTTTTTCCCTTTCCTAATTTGCGTTTATGTTTGTTTTACATTTTCTGAATGATTTTTACACTTTAAAGTACTTTTGGAAGACTAGCCATTGGTCGGCTAAGAGTGGTCCTAATAATACATAAACTACTAAAAAACCCTGTGGTTTATTCATACCTGAATGAGGGAGTGTGTCCTGAGAGGGCTTGACTCAACAGGTGTGTCTGTCTGGAGTCTGGAGCAGCATCCTGGATATACACTGAGTCTACAAAACATTAGAAACACCTGCTCTTTCCATGACATAGACTGACAAGGTGAATCCAGGTGAAAGCTATGATCCCTTATTGATGTCACTTTGATGAAGAGGAGGAGACAGGTTAAAAATGATTTTTAAGCATTGAGAAAATTGAGACATGGATTGTGTATGTGTGCCATTCAGAGGGTGAATGGACAAGACAAAATAATTTAGAGCCCTTGAACGGGGTATGGTAGTAGGTGCCAGGTGCACCGGTTTGAGTGTGTCAAGAATTGCAACGCTGCTGGGTATTTCACGCTCAACAGTTTTCCGTGTGCATCAAAAATGGTCCACCATCTAAAGGACATCCAGCTAACTTGACACAACTGTGGGAAGCATTGGAGTCAACATGGGCTAGCATCCCTGTGGAATTCTTTTAACACCTTGTAGAGTACATACCCGATGAATTGAGGCTGTTCTGAGAGAAAAAATGGGGTGCAACTCAATATTAGAAAGTTGTTCCTAATGTTTTGTACACTCAGTACACTCAGTGTAGATCAAGTAATTGACCATTGTGAAAATAGAGTCTACAGTGCCTTGCAAAAGTATTCATCCCCCTTGGCATTTTTCCTATTTTGTTGCATTGCAACCTGTAATTTAAATGGATTTTTATTTGGATGTCATGTATTGGACATACACAAAATAGTCCAAATTGGTGAAGTGAAATGAAAAAAATAACTTATTTCAAAAAATTCTAAAAAATAAATAACTATGAAGCCCCTAAATAAGATCTGGTGCAACCGATTACCTTCAGAAGTCACATAATTAGTTAAATAATGTGTGCAATCTAAGTGTCACATGATCTGTCACATGATCTCAGTATATATACACCTGTTCGAAAAGGCCCCAGAGTCTGCAACACCACTAAGCAAGGGGCACCACCAAGCAAGCACACCATGAAGACCAATGAGCTCTCCACACAGGTGAGGAACAAAGTTGTGGAGAAGTACAGATCAGGGTTGGGTTATAAAAAAATATCAGAAACTTTGAACATCCCACGGAGCACCATTAAATCCATTATAAAAAAATTGAAAGAATATGGTACCACAGCGAACCTGCCAAGAGAGGGCCGCCCACTAAAACTCACGGACCAGGCGAGGAGGGCATTAATCAGAGAGGCAACAAAGAGACCAAAGATAACCCTGAAGGAGCTACAAAGCTCCACAGCGGAGATTGGAGTATCTGTCCATAGGACCACTTTAAGTCGTACACTCCACAGAGCTGGGCTTTACAGAAGTGTGGCCAGAAAAAAGCCATTGCTTAAAGAAGAAAATAAGCAAACACGTTTGGTGTTCGCCAAAAGGCATGTGGGAGACTCCCCAAACATATGGAAGAAGGTACTCTGGTCAGATGAGACTAAAATTGAGCTTTTTGGCCATCAAAGAAACGCTATGTCTGGCGCAAACCCAACACCTCTCATCACCCCGAGAACACCATCCCCACAGTGAAGCATGGTGGTGGCAGCATCATGCTGTGCGGATGTTTTTCATCGGCAGGGACTGAGAAACTGGTCAGAATTGAAGGAATGATGGATGGCGCTAAATACAGGGAAATTCTTAAGGAAAACCTGTTTCAGTCTTCCAGAGATTTGAGACTGGGACGGAGGTTCACCTTCCAGCAGGACAATGACCCTAAGCATACTGCTAAAGCAACGCTCGAGTGGTTTAAGGGGAAACATTTAAATGTCTTAGAATGGCCTAGTCAAAGCCCAGACCTCAATCCAATTGAGAATCTGTGGTATGACTTAAAGATTGCAGTACACCAGCGGAACCCATCCAACTTGAAGGAGCTGGAGCAGTTTTGCCTTGAAGAATGGGCAAAAATCCCAGTGGCTAGCTGTGCCAAGCTTATAGAGACATACCCCAAGAGACTTGCAGCTGTAATTGCTGCAAAAGGTGGCTCTACAAAGTATTGACTTTGTGGGGGTGAATAGTTATGCACGCTCAAGTTTTCTGTTTTTTTCTCTTATTTCTTGTTTGTTTTGCACGAAAAAATATTTTGCATCTTCAAAGTGGTAGGCATGTTGTGTAAATCAAATGATACAAACTCCCCAAAAATCTATTTTAATTCCAGGTTGTAAGGCAACAAAATAGGAAAAATGCTTTCGCAAGCCACTGTATATGAATTATTTTTTTTAAATAACATGATTTGTCCCAGTTTGACCTTACTGTGAGCACATAAAGGAATACAAAGGTGACATTCACACAAAAAGGACGCAGTGTCAGCAGCAAATGTGTTGAGCAAATTGTGTATATTTTGTTTGGCAGACCATTGTGTCTACTATGATAAACCAACCAACCCTTGGAAACATGGAGATAAATGTCACATGATAACAGGACTGTACCTGATACATTTGGGGGATTTGGGAAATGAATGATTAACTTATGTGGATAAGAAATGATTTGAACAGGCTGAAAGACAGCTGGATTAGTAAGGATCTCAGTTGCACCTCATAGCTGTCTATCTATCCACGATGAGGCTCATTCTGACAATCTCCTGCACCTTCACACTGTTCTACACAGGTAACTTACTGAATTTATGTAGATTGGTTCTTACATATTTGTTAGTAGATCCAACATGTCCATATGTACACCTTATTTTGACATATAGCAGTTATGTTCAATTTGAATGTATAATAACATGATGACGATCACAATTGATGTGTTTGGTTAATTATTTGTTTAATGATCGACCAATATTGAGATATATGTCTCTTTTTTTCATAATCTTGGGTGTTTTGGTATCTAGCTGACATGCTCCAGTGCTACACTTGTGAGCCTGAGGATGAACACTGTCGGACAGCAATATTAAAGAACTGTGTGAGAGCAGTATGTTCCACCTTCACAAGCGTAGATGATCCTTCAGGTAAGTATGAAGTTGAGTCTGTTGTTGTAATGAAGGGTTGTGATAAATTCCAGACTCATTACACATTGTGAAGTATTTTTTTCCCCAATATATTTTTATTTTATATTTCAAATGTACAATTGCACCATTGTTACAGTTTACATTGTGAAGGATTTTTAACCTCTTCTCTCTCCATCAAATTCAGATTCCATCAGAGTATCTAAGGGTTGTACATATGTAGCCAAAAACTGTTATTTCATGGATAAAATAACAAAACTGTCACTGAGCGACGGATACTCACAAGCTTCCCAATCTTCATTTTGCTGCAACACGACAGGCTGCAACTTAGACACCCTACCTGGTAAGAACATACATCTAGTCAAATTTACAAGCTCTCAGCTTTTCATTGATGGTCTAGTATGAGAAAAGCAACGCTTGATATTTATTAGTTTGCGTAGGTTGTTATTTAATGACATAGTTGTTAATCTGTGATCTGTGCAGCCCTCAGTGACAAGCCCAATAACCTACAATGTCACACCTGGGTGAATGGTACTCATGAAGTTTTGCAATGCGTTGGAATTGAAGACCACTGCTTCAAATATAAAGGTGAGTTCATTTTCATTGGCATGAAATCCCATGAGACGTGACACGTTATAATTATTTTAATACTTTATTTATAGATTTTCAAAGAGACATTGACAACAAGACATGTTTTAGAGTATTTTTTTGTTTTGCATGTTGCCAGAGCCCACTCCTGATGGGGGAAAAGGCACCATTTATGGGGGCTGTGCCTCCAGTGACTCATGCCTCTGGTCTGAGATGCCCACCCAGACTAACCTCAACTGCTGTAAGGGGAGTCTGTGTAACAAAGCCATGGGGATGAGACTGAGCTCTCTCCCTCTTCTGCTGGGTCTCCTCATCATCTCACTGGTCTAGTTAGTGGGAGGATTCATGGTAATTCCAACCGTTGGTGTGATATCCACAATAAATCAATGTGTCAGTATATTCTAAGAAATATCTAAGAAATGTTAAATATAAGTAATATTAATGTGTTTGGATGTTAATGTATTTGCAAGGAGGTAATAATAATAACAATAATAATAATATGCCATTTAGCAGACGCTTTTATCCAACGCGACTTACAGTCAAGTGTGCATTTTCACGTATGGGTGGTCCCAGGGATCGTAGGAGGGTAATGCTATCAAAAATAAATGGAAATTATAGAATTGTTTTAAAATCTGTAGTCACTCACTCTTTACTCTTTACTTGTAGGTTACATCACTGTATATTATAAACTGGGTGTTCGAGCCCTGAATGCTGATTGGCTGACAGCCGTGGTATATCAGACCGTATACCACGGGTATGACAAAATATGTATTTTACTGCTCTAATTACTTTGGTAACCAGTTTATATTATGCCATTATATAATTAAGCAATAAGGCCCAAGGGGTTTGTGGTATATGGCCAGTATACCACGGCTAAGGGCTGTATCCAGGCACTCTGCGTTGCATCGTGCTTAAGAACAGCCCTTAGCCGTGGTATATTGGCCATATACCACACCGCCTCGGGCCTTATTGCTTAATTATATGATGGCATAATATCACCACCAAACTATGTTACATATGGGACAGTGCAAAGATCATCAACTTCAGTTTCACTCCATTCCTAAACAAAGGTCTTACACACATCTGAAAGCAATAAAGGAAAAGGAAACAGAGAGGACCACCAAACATCTGATGCTAAACCAAAGAATGTTAACGAGTCCATAAATACCTTTTTATACCTTTTTACAATGTTTGAGATGATGCCATTATCGGGTGAACGTAGCATGGTAAAGTCAAGTCTGATGGGGCAGAGAGTAAACAGATTTAGGAGATGGGTTTATTCTCAGGTATATGATCATAGCTTATATTTTTACTTCTCTTTGTTTTTTCTGTACTGCTTTTTAGTTGAGGCTTATAGCTAGCTGAGGGTTGTAACATGGCAGTGTGTACCCAGTTATATCAACAGTTATTGTCAATCAGTTATTATATGATTTAATGTGCTTTGGGACTAATAAAATAAAATAGAAATACTCCTATATGTGGATGCATGTCATCTTTATTTGTTTATTTTGTAAAGATGAATAATCCCACAGTGGCTCAGACACAGAGGCATCAGTGGTAGTGTACATAACCATATGAACGGATAGCCACCCGGCTAGCTGTTAACAACAGCTCTCTTGTATCAGTGACGAAGAGCCTCTTTGATTGTGGAATGGAAAGCCGGACCCTGGGCTGGTCTGGTCGTTGCCTTTGGTCTGTCATGCTAATCTTCAAAGAGGGAGAGGAACTGAGACTCCTTGGTCGATGGGTTCCCAGCACACAAACACACTCGCGCAGACAAACTCACCCACACACACTCTCTCTCTCTTTCTCCCTCCCCCTTTCTCTCCTATGGAGGTCTATGTTGTTTACTCAAGTGGACAAAAGAGGACAAAGGTAAATATTTGATGTTATGCTGCTGATAATGCTTTTATTTCATCCCCACATCAGAACCCTGAATGATAATAAACACTTTCTGTTTTCTTTTGCCAGATTTGACATGTGTATCATCATGATGTTGGGATTGCTGGTATTTACTGTACATGACAGAAAGATATGAAAAACACAAACTGTTCATTGGTGGTTTGATCTTTTTAATCAGGAACAGAGAAAGTACATAACAGATACTGTATAATGAATGTAGTAGTAGTGCATTATTTAGTGTTTATGGCCAATGCTTTTATGTCCCATTTGCTTTTAGATTAATCAGTCTTTAAAGCTTCAAAATATTATGTTCATACTATTTTCACAAGGAGATAGGCTTGCTTGATGTGCTTTATACGTCAAAGTAAATAGAAACGTAAAACCTAAATAAAGTTCCCAAATAAGGTCATGCTTTATTGGGGTCAGCTATTGGTTAGGGCCAGCGTTCACCCTTAATAAAGAGGTCACTGGAGGGGTTGGATGAGGTTTACTAGGGTTGCGGTTTGTACTCCACTGGTGCCACTTTGTGGCAGCTATTGGCCATTGCATGTTTCTGTATTTGGTATGAGATAAATTGTCAGTCTATGGGCCTAACGTCTTGCTCAACATTATACTCTAAATTGCAAAAATGTGGGATAGGCTAATACAAGGCCTAAGATTGGAGACTGAAATTATTTTCTTTGAAATGGTGTGGTTGTAGACTACCGTGCATGTTTCCTTTGCGCAGAACTTTTTACCATAGTTTGTCACCTGTTGCAATGCGTCTCATGTAGGCTAAATAATATTATCCTCTGTCTTGAGAAGTCGGCACACAAACAGAAAGCGCGACTAGTTACCAAGTTAACCTATCTGGAAGAATGACATGGGTCAGAGCCTAGAGGTAGATTTTGTACCCCAAGCAACGGATGGTTCATTAATGCAAACACAGCGTTACTATGGAGGCCAGGGGACAATCACTTTATACACAAACCCCCTCACGCCACCGGGTCACTGGCAGTGGGCTGAAGAGCTGAGGAGGACCGGAACGTTAGAACAGGTCGAAAATGGAAGATTCTCCGGCGGAGGACAGGAGATTCGAATTCATAGAGAAGTATGTGTTGAAAACTTTAAAACTGAAGCTTGACCGGTGGCAGAAATGTATTTCCACCGATGACAACAAGCACGTTATTCAGGAGTTCCTGGACAAACCCGACCAAATTACACTGGTCGTGTCTCTGAATGCAGCTGGCCACTTGCTGCCCACTGTCGGGTTTCCAGCGACTGTTAAAAACAAGGCTGTTTACTTCGTCAAAAGAAGCAAAACAGCTCTAACACCTGACTCAATGAAAAGTCATTTGGTATATGGAGACTTGTCCTACGCGCCGCTTGACCAGTTTTCTGCACTAGTGGAGGAGGTAAGAATTAAAGTTATGCGCACTGCGCAGGACAGCTCATATATAACAGTTGTGTGTATGTTACAAACGATTGAACTAAAATCGACAATACTTTACATAGGCATCTCATATTATTTTTAGGTAACGAAATTAGTGAATAATAGCTATTATTATACATTAGTTTGTAAAACTCTTTACTGTGATAAAGTTAATGTGATACTTATTCTCCCCCTTATTCCTTTCAGGTTGTTGTCCCATTGCTGTCCAACAGCAGGAACCATAGTGAATGGCCTCAGGTGGTATCCCAGGACATTCAGCGCCATGTTCATTCCCTGAAGACCAATGTGTTTGTGGTGTCTGGCCAAGTGAAAGGCAAGACTCTGCTGCCTTTACCACCTGGGGCAGAGAGAGTGGAGCAGGCTGCCCTGGAGAGGGACAAGAGGTAACATAAATGACCTGCTGTCTCATATTATAAAAGGACATTACAACACAGTAGAGTTATGCATTATAACGTGTAATAACATTAGTGTTCAAATATATAGACGTGTTATAACATATACACCTGGATTTCCCCAGACTTGATAGATATCAACATGTTTTATTATTCAGGTGGAGTCACCAGATTCTTAGGCTACCCTAACCCAGACCTAACCCCTAACCCCTAACCCCAGTCACAAACCCCTATCTAACCCATGTTATCTCTGCCTACAGGGGAGACGTAGTGGGCAAGAGCATCATCCATGCCATCGAGTCAGTGGTGATAGAGTGGAGCCACCAGATCCGTGGGGTTCTGAAGAAGGACTCGTCTGAGCCTCTGCTGGAGGGAAAGAGTCCTACACCACACACTGAGCTCAACTTCTGGAGGAGCAGGTCAGTACTGTAGTGGGCCTACACTATATGCCATAGCCGTGTGTCATGCTCAGTAGGCAGGAAACAGTCTGATTTTATTTTTTTAAGTGACCCATCCATAAACTAATATATTTCGATATGTATGCATATAAAAACAAATGTATATGGCACTACTTGTTTCACTCCAATGAACTTCTCTGTGTAGATATGCAGACCTGGAGTGCATCCACTCTCAGTTCAAGTCCTCCAAGGTGACCAAGATGGCAGAGCTGCTGGATGCTATGGAGAGCAGCTACTACCCTGCCTTTAACGACATGCTACAGGACGTCCTAGCAGGTAAACTAAAGCCCCATTTTAACCCATCGCCGATAAAGTAAAACCGCACTGTGGGTTCAACTAATGTTTATGCTGTATCGGAGGTGTTAACTAGGTGCTACTAAAACTAAGACCCCATGCAAGCTTTCTACTATCTTTGTGTCTGTAGGGATTGGGGACCCTGGATTGGCCTATTGTATTATAATATAGTAAACTTGAACTTGTGTGTTCTGATTCTGTGTCTGTCTGTGTGTGTGTGTTTGTGTGTGCGTGTGTGCCCCAGCCCTAGAGGAAGCTAAGGACATTTGTACGTACCTTCGTCCGCTGCAGCGTCTCTTTGAGGACCTGGAGAATGTGGAGTTCCCTGAGGTCAAGGGTCAGATCGGGCCTCTGATGCACGTTGTGTGTCTGGTGTGGTCCAACTCACGCTACTACAACACCCCAGCACGCCTCATCGTCCTGCTACAGGAGACATGTAATCTACTCATTCAACAGGTACATGAGTCAATCATGTAATAGTGGTGGTAATAATAACTCTATGAAGCACTTTTCATCCATTTTGCGGTAATGTAACATATTCTCCAGTTACATTGAAAAACAATGAAAAAATTGAAAAAATTACCAAATCAAATCAATTTTTACTTACAAGCCCTAAACCAACAATGCAGTTTTAAGAAAAATAAGAGTTAAGAAAAATATTTACTAAATAAACTAAAGTAAAAAATAAAAGAGCAACAATAAAATAACAATAACAAGGCTATATACAGGGGTACCGGTACCGAGTCAATGTGTGGGGGTACAGGTTAGTCGAGGTAATTGAGGTAATATGTACATGTACACTACCGGTCAGAAGTTTGGACACACCTACTCATTCAAGGGTTTTTCTTTATTGTTTTACTATTTTCTACATTGTAGAATAATAGTAAAGACATGAAAACTATGAAATAACACATATGGAATCATGTAGTAACCAAAAAAGTTTTTATATTTGAGATTCTTCAAAAAGCCACCCTTTGCCTTGATGACAGCTTTGCACACTCTTGGCATTCTCTCAACCAGCTTCATGAGGTAGTCACCTACGTTAACAGGTGTGCCTTGTTAAAAGTGAATTTGTGGAATTCCTTTCCTTCTTAATGCATTTGAGCCAATCAGTTGTGTTGTGACAAGGTAGGGGTGGTATAAAGAAGATAGCCCTATTTGGTAAAAGACCAAGTCCATATTATGGCAAGAACAGCTCAAATAAGCAAAGAGAAATTACAGTCCATCATTACTTTAAGACATGAAGGTCAGTCAATCCGGAAAATTTCAAGAAATTTGAAAGTTTCTTCAAGTGCAGTCGCAAAAGCCATCAAGCGCTATGATGAAACTGGCTCTCATGAGGACCGCCACAGGAAAGGAAGACTCAGAGTTACCTCTGCTGCAGAGGATAAGTTCATTAGAGTTAACTGCACCTCAGATTGCAGCCCAAATAAATGCTTCACAGAGTTCAAGTAACAGACACATCTCAACATCAACTGTTCAGAGGAGACTGCGTGAATCATGGTTGAATTGCTGCAAAGAAACCACTACTAAAGGACACCAATAAGAAGAAGAGACTTGCTTGGGCCAAGAAACACGAGCAATGGACATTAGACCGGTGGAAATCTGTCCTTTGGTCTGATAAGTCCAAATTTGAGATTTTTGGTTCCAACCGCCGTGACTTTGTGAGACGCAGAGTAGGTGAACGGATGATCTCCGCATGTGTGGTTCCTACCGTGAAGCATAGAGGAGGAGGTGTGATGGTGTGGAGGTGCTTTGCTAGTGACACTGTCAGTGATTTATTTAGAATTCAAGGCACACTTAACCAGCATGGCTACCACAGCATTCTGCAGCGATACGCCATCCCATCTGGTTTGCGCTTAGTGGGACTATAATTTGTTTTACAACAGGACAATGACCCAAAACACACCTCCAGGCTGTGTAAGGGCTATTTGACCAAGAAGGAGAGTGATGGACTGCTGCATCATGACCTGGCCTCCACAATCACCCGACCTCAACCCAATTGAGATGGTTTGGGATGAGTTGGACCGCAGAGTGAAGGTAAAGCAGCCAACAAGTGCTCAGCATATGTGGGAACTCCTTCAAGACTATTGGAAAAGCATTCCTCATGAAGCTGGTTG
The DNA here is from genome assembly GCF_020615455.1 of Coregonus clupeaformis. Lineage (NCBI taxonomy): Eukaryota > Metazoa > Chordata > Actinopteri > Salmoniformes > Salmonidae > Coregonus > Coregonus clupeaformis. The sequence continues at coordinate 29,048,071 of NC_059222.1, read as the reverse complement.
AGAGATTGCCAAGAGTGTGCAAAGCTGTCATCAAGGCAAAGGGTGGTTACTTTGAAAAATCTAAAATATATTTTGATTTGTTTAACACTTTTTTGGTTACTACATGATTCCATATGTGTTATTTCATCGTTTTGATGTCTTCACTATTATTCTACAATGTAGAAAATAGTAAAAAATTAAGAAAAACCCTGGAATAAGTAGGTGTGTCCAAACTTTTGACTGGTACTGTATATCTATGGATATGATGTTCATTTGACATCACAAACTCTGATTTCTCATCCACTTCAGGCGCGGGTGTATCTGAGCCCAGAGGAGGTGCTGAAGGGAGACGTGTCTGAGAGCCTGCTGAAGGTCCAGACCTCCCTGGACATCCTAAACACCTTCAGACTGACATATGAGGAGAAGAGGGCCAGTCTGGGCCAGTACCAGAGGAACGGCAGGGAAGTCCGACCGTGGGACTTCAACCCACTCATGGTCTTCTCTGGCCTTGACCGCTTCATCGACCGGGTCAAAACCATTGAGGTGCGGATCAATGAATAAAAACTGGATTTATTTTCCTTTTGTCTCTTTTTTAATTTTTAATTTCCTTTAGAAAAATTTATGAAATATTGAAACACATCAAAATTAGTGAAATTACACCCTACATACATCAATATTGTACAGATATCAGTATTCATATTTATTCAGTCCAAACACACATTAATAAGCCAAACACACTGTGTACTATGGTTGGGCGGTATTAAGCTTGACCTTCATACTGTTCCTGTACCATACTGTGGTATAAGGTATTACCGGCAGTGCAGACAAGGGGCGCTATTTCTTTCCAAACCCCCCAAAAGTAGGAAAAAAAAGTATTGATCCAGGAGGGGATTGATTGTCTCTGCTGTAACCAAGAAGCTTGGTCTTGCAAGCTATCCACTTAGCTAACAAGTTAGCAAACCAAATGCATAGCTGGAGCCCTGAGCTGGAGATAAATTATTTATCACATATTAGTCCCCCCCCCCTCCCGAGCTTTAGAGCGCCCCAAACCAATTATTATAATTTTATTTTTTTGACGGTATTGAAAATCATACGGTCGATATTTCAAAATACCCTGGTAAACGTGTATACTGCCCAAGCCTACTGTTTACCATAAACACCATATCCACAGCCAATACAGTACATTAAATGCTTGACGTTTAACAGGGTCTGTGTTTGTCCCTCTCTGTCCCTGTCTGTAGTATGTCCTGCTGACAGCAGTAGACCTGTTGAAGCTGGAGAAGGTGGAGTTTGGAGGCATCCGAGGCAGAGCTCTCAGCCAGCAGGTCCTGTGGCTCCACCAGGAGTTCCTGGACACATATAAAGTCCTCACTGAGAAGCCCTACGACTGCCTCGACGTCAACAATACGGTACAGCAGGGTTCCCGAATTGGCGGCCCGCGGACCGATTTTGGCCCACGGCCCAAAGTTTTCGGAGCAAAAATAAATAAGATAGTTTGTTGGACATAAAGACTGTAAAAACACCAGAAATTCAGTTCCAATTGATTTTACTTTTGGAAATTCCCACGCAGAGATATATGTGATCATATACAAATGTAAGCAAGGTTTGAAATTATTATGTTTTAGTCAAAAATTATATCTGTTTGGGCTTCTTGTGGTCAATTTGCTAATTATTTGTAATTATGTTGCGGCCCCCTGACCATCCACTCAAGAAAAAATCAGCCCGCGGCTGAATCTAGTTAATGATCCCTGCGTTACACTATAATGGAGAAGGAATATGGGAACAAGGGGCAGTTCAATGGACCCAGATTAAGTTAATAATATTCTACTGTAACAGCAGATATGGTCAATATTGGCCAAACACATCTGTAGCAAACTGAAGCAATTTCTTTGTGGGCTGTCTAAAAGGGCTCTCAAAAAGGTATTGAAAGGGCTGTCAACCTATCTATCTGACTGTGTGTGTGTCTCAATGTAGGAGTTTGAGGCAGACGTGTGTGAGTTCAGATATAAGGTGGAGGATACAGACCGTCGTCTGGGAGCAGTCTTCTGTCAGGCCTTCGATGATGCATCTGGACTGGAGCACGCATTCAAGGTGAGGAGGGGCTACACACGCACAGACACCACACACACACACACACACACACACACACACACACACACACACACACACACACACACACACACACACACACACACACACACACACACACACACACACACACACTGATACCCTACTGTCCTCCCTACAGGTGCTGGATATGTTTGGCAGCCTGTTAGACCGCCCCCTTGTGGCAGCGGATGCTCTGGACAGATATCCTCTCCTTATCAGCCTGTTTGACAGAGAGCTAGACTGCTGCAAACTGCTCTTCAACAAACACACACACACAGAGGAGGAACTGGGTAAAATACCTTGCTTTTAACCCATACCATTTTATATCATAATTTCGTACCAAAGTAATACATGTAAAGAAATCATCAACACTCTTGCTATGATGAACGTTTGACTGTTTACTAGTTTACTGCTACTATTATCATTTAAAAAAACTGCTGCCACGTGCCACTGTTTCCCCAGAACCTTTACCTCTCTAGTTAGTTCTACAATGTGTGTGTTTCCATCCCTCCAGGGTACACTCCTGTGAATAGGAACATGCCAGCTGTAGCAGGAGGTCTGAGGTGGGCTCAGCAACTACAGGAGAGAATCCAGATTCCCTTCTCCATGTTCAGATACATCACCTACCCGTGAGTCTCCTCTCTCACCCTGCATCTCTACTTTACCCATTAGATTCTGCTGCTGGTGGTTGTACCAGTATTAGCTTAGCAGAAGTTCAGCCTCTGCGTGTGTGGTTTCCTCTCAGGTGTCTGGAGTCTACAGTGGGAGAAGGAGCCATACAGAAGTATGAGGAGATGATGCAGTTACTGGATAGGTATTTTAACTATTATATCTCTATGACTTCCAACTTCCTTTTTAGTATATTTCTTCTAAGCAAAAATACAGATACAGTATCTTATACAACCCTTTCCCTACGAGATCTGTTCTGCTTCCACTTTCTGAACAACTCTATTGAAATGTGATTTTTATTTTTTTTATCCTGTAAGCTTTATAGAAATCCAGCATTTCTTTCTAGTGTAAGTCAGTGTAGTGGATTACATTTATGGAAGGCAGGGCCACAGTGGAATAGCATGGAGACATGGAGCGCCAGTCGTGATTTATGTTCTCATTGTGGCAGTGTGGTTCTGTGGATTATTTCACAGAGCTCTCATAATCTCATATGCTTTGTCTCATCATACTAATACCCTGTGAGCAATGGCCCAACACAACACATCCAACATAGGAACCTGCAAGACAAAGCATCCTATTGGGTTTAAATTATGTTCTCTGTGTGTGTGTGTGTGTGCATATTATTGTTATTTTATTGTGTTACTATTTTCTTTTTGTATGTATTTGTTAATTTTCTTACTTTTTAACTGCATTGTTGGGAAAGGGCTCGTAAGTAAGCATTTCATGGTAAAGTCTTTTTTGTATTCGACACGTGACAAGTACGATTTGATTTGATATGCGCACATACACATAACCACTCACATTCCTGTGCGTCAAATGTGCAATATCACCCAGTGTTTCCTCTGGAGAAATGTGTAGCAGTGGGGGGAAAAGGAGTGGTGGGAAAAGGAGTGGTGGGAAAAGGTGGTGGAGGGGGTTTATGTCCCAAAAAACTTCCATATGAACTTCCAATGAATATAATGTAGGCCTACCTGTTAGGGGAACTTAGGGGAACTCACCACATGGGGGAAAAAGCCCCCTGCCTGTACTTCTCACAGAAACCACTTCATGTCACAATTTTCCCCCCAACACGTTCCCTGGTTTCCACTACTCTTGGTCAACAAAAAATATTATCTGTCTCATCACAATTTTTTAAGTCATTTCCAAATAAATGATTTTGAGGTAGTGAAAGGAGGCGTTGTACCCCAAGTCACAATACAATTGACCGGTGTTACATTTAGCCCCACTCTCCCCTATTCACTCGCTGCGAATTGCGGGTTTAAAATGGCGCAGTTCGCGCATATTTAGGATTTGAGAAATAAATAAAGTAAGAATGGAAAGCTGGGATTCCCCTCTTTTTAACAAAAGCAATTAAAACAGCTGTTTTCGCGATTGCAAGAATTGTTGTGCATTGACTGCTTGTCAGAATGCATGTTTCCCTCACTGTGGCACGATAGGAATATTTATCTAGCATAGAACACAACAACAAGCTGACTAGGTAAATAGATAAACTATTCTACTGTGGGGTTGTTCGATTTTTCTATTACAGTTTTTCTCAGTCGCTTTGGTGCATTTTTCACATCATCCCTAACATGTGCAAAATAATAAGTGCATTTCTCAGAACAATTTGTACAAACTGCAATATACAATAGATATGTTTCTAAAGCTAGTCAGTCACTAAAAATCCTTAGTACATCTCTCAAAAGTAAATATTCATGCCAATGATCATGTCAGTGTCATCAGAATGATAAGTCATTGAGTCATTGTTCACGAACAAGGTTGTCAAAATGTTTAGGCATGTTGTCAATGGAACTGTGTACTTTGACAGTATTACCTGATGTAAACTTAGGCTACAGTTTGGATGACAGTTACTGTATTGAAAATGCACAAGGCTGCACTTCTATGGCATATATCAATTTCAACAGTACTATTTACATATTACTGTATGTGGGTTATTGATTGAAAGAGACTGGACAACCCAAGGGGCACAAAGGAAAAATACTAAATTAGAAAGAAACACAGGAAACCACCCCTAAGGCACAACTTTGCCCACAGCACTGTTCTAGTGCTGTCTCTACACATCCAGACGTTCCTGTCTGTCAGCCCACATATTCTCATCCACATCACACCGGATATTTTCCCTTCCAATGCAACGTGGAAAGAATCTTTTGGAATGCCTTATCCATCCTCTGCAGGCGTCTACTGTGGTGTCCTCACATGCTGCATCCATTGCAGCCAGCAGGGTCATCTGTGTGTGTGGCTGACGATCGTACACCTTCCACCTCCATGCTGAAAAGAACTCCTCAATTGGGTTAAGGAATGGTGAATAAGGTGGGAGGAATTCTATGAGCATCCTCGGGTGGGTCACAAACCATTGCCTTATGATGTTTGATCGATGGAAACTCACATTATCACAAATGACCACATACTTTGGCAAATCCTCTCTAAACAGACCCCTCTCATCATCAGGGATGAGAGCCCTGTAGAGAGTCTCTAAAAAGTTGAGTAGATGCTGGGTGTTGTATGGCCCTAAAAGGGGGATATGGGTTAGGACACCATGCTCCGAAATAGCAGCACACATGGTGATATTTCCTCCCCGTTGGCCTGGCAAATCCACAGTAGCTCTGTGACCGATGATATTCCGACCCCGCCTTCTGCATTTGGTCAGGTTGAAGCCAGCCTCATCCACGTATACAAAGTTGTGAGAGGGTTCACTTGATTCCAACTCCATTATACGCTATATCCCAGAACACACAGTTGAATTTGTTTTGGTAAGGAAGAGTGACATAAAATGTACATATATTGCATGTTCCTTCCACAGCAATGGAAATGTGTGCAATTTATGCTTACTGTACTATGTAACACTATAAAATGTTGCTGTAAAGTAGTTACATAGATATATGTTTTACCTGTACATACTGGTACCGTAGCTCCTTAACTCTGTCCTCATTCCTTTGGAATGGTACACGGTACAGCTGTTTCATACTCATCTGGTTTCTATGCAGCACCCTGTCGATGGTTGAGATGCTAACCGTATGGATGTTTTCAAAGACATCGTTGTCTTCTATAATGGTCCTTTGTATTTCCCTGAGTCTCATGGCATTGTTTGCTCGGACCATGGTGCAAATAGCCTCCTCCTGTTGAGGTGTGAAAAGGCGTCCTCTGCCACCGGTTTGAGGTAATCTTGCAGTCCTATGTGTGGAAAAATGCAGTGATGCATCGCACACTTTCACATAGACAAAAACTATGCGAACACACATTTTACTGTAAAACATACAGGTGGGTGCATGTAAGGTGCAGTATGTATCTGTATAGAGTATATTTCTGTATGCTGTGAAATACAAGTGGACTACTGTAATATGAAGCATTGTAGGAAGTATACAGTATACTGCTTATATACAGTAACAGTGCACTGTACATTGGTGGACATACCTGTTCTCTCTTCGAAACGTTTGTACTATTGAGGACACGGTTGATCTCCCAATATTCGGCTGCACCCTTCGACCCGCCTCAGCCATTGTAAGGCCATGATTGACAACATGGTCTACAATAGTGGCCCTTATGTCATCAGATATGCGCCTATGTCCTCTTCTGCCTCTTCCTCTGTTTTGCCTTCCACCACGCATCCTTGCTCCTCTTCTTCCTCCTCTTGGCTGTTGACCCTGTTCGTTTCCTGGTCCATCCATTATTGGAAAATTGCAACTCTGTGTTGTGGTCTGTCTATATATGCTTGCCAATTGATTCTTCATGAGATGCACCTTTGAGCAATTTAGACAACTGGTTGATTGTTGGTTGAACTAACACTTTACATTCCTTCATGAGTGAGGGTTAATTTCACCTGCACGATTCAGCAATTTACGTTTTTGTACAAAAGGTCTAATAGAAATGTGTAAAACTATGCTTGACAGTTTATGACAAATAGTTCAACAATTTTGCATGTAATGGCTTATGCAAGGAACTAATGCCTAGATGTTTTGAGGGGTAAGACTATTCAACAGAGAACCATCTACTATATTTTGATCAACATGACATGAGCAATTGAAAATGTGGAAAAAAGCTGACACTTGTACATTATCAATTGCAATATGTACAAAAGCAATTGCAATTTGTTCAAAGGAATAAGAAATTGCTTTAATGATGTGCACAAGTGACTAGATGATTTGGAATTTGTACAAGTAGTATCAAGAATTGCACTTTTGATCTAAGAAATGCACCAAAGCGACTGAGAAAAACTGTAATTACTCGTTTTGTTTGCAGAGGAAAAGTACATGTGGAATGTTCTAGCATCTTCAAAATGCGCCTCAGCAGAAATATTTTTTTATGTTCCATATATATATTTTTTAGTGGCTATTGTTGTCCCTGCACCCAGTCTAATATACGACGATGAACAACGTGTCCCCTGCCCTCTGCTCACTGATGTCAGACTTTAGGGACCTTGTTATACTGTTGTAATCACCAGCGCTGCTTACATATTCCAGTAAGAGCTATTAAAGGCATTCACACAAACACACACGTACACACACACAGTCATTACGCTCACACTAAACACTGTGATTTATAGCTTTAGCCCAGGCGTTTGATTGCCTCGGCGTCTGCTGTGCCACACTCAGGAGATGAACCATCAGCAGGAATCAAATAAGGACCTCAGTGCTCTAAAGCCCTCACCATAATCGGTATATTTACAGATTGGTACAGCCGTCCAGGACCTTACATATTGTCTGTTCTCTGTAGTGAATTAATCCGTTTAGTCGTCCCCTACAGTATGTTCCTCTTCCATTACTAGACTCCATGTGTAGGTGAGAGATTCAATAAATAAAATCAGCCACCCGACTTCAGCCACACGAGCCATACCATCTACAAGGCAGAGACAGTACAGGTGCATCAAAGCCAGGACCGACAGACTGAGAAACAGCTTCTACCTTCAGGACATCGGACTGTTAAACAGTCACTACTAGCCTTATTCACTGTTAACTCTACCCTGCACGTTAGAGACTGCTGCCTGATGTATATAGAGAACACCGGTCACTTTAATAGTGTTTACAAACTGTTTTACCCACTTCATACTGTATTCAAGTCATTGAACACTGGTCACTTTAATAATGTTTACATACAAAACATTATATGTGTATATACACTACCGTTCAAAAGTTTGGGGTCAGTTAGAAATGTCCTTGTTTTCGAAAGAAAAGCAATTTTTTTGTCCATTAAAATAACATCAAATTGATCAGAAATACAGTGTAGACATTGTTAATGTTGTAAATGGCTATTGTAGCTGGAAACGGCTGATTTTTTATGGAATATCTACATAGGCATACAGAGGCCCATTATCAGCAACCATCAGTCCTGTGTTCCAATGGCACGTTGTGTTTGCTAATCCAAGTTTATCATTTTAAAAGGCTAATTGATCATTAGAAAACCCTTTTGCAATTATGTTAGCACAGCTGAAAACTGTTGTGCTGATTAAAGAAGCAATAAAACCTTCTTGAGACTAGTTGAGTATCTGGAGCATCAGCAATTGTGGGTTCGATTACAGGCTGAAAATGGCCAGAAACAAAGAACTTTCTTCTGAAACTCGTTAGTCTATTCTTGTTCTGAGAAATGAAGGCTATTCCATGTGAGAAATTGCCAAGAAACTGAAGATCTCGTACAACGCTGTGTACTACTCCCTTCACAGAACAGCGCAAACTGGCTCTAACCAGAATAGAACGAGGAGTGGGAGGCCCCGGTGCACAACTGAGCAAGAGGACACAGGTCCTCAACTGGCAGCTTCATTAAATAGTACCCGCAAAACACCAGTCTCAACATCAACAGTGAAGAAGCGACTCCGGGATGCTGACCTTCTAGGCAGAGTTGCAAAGAAAAAGCCATATCTCAGACTGGCCAATAAAAAGAAAAGATTAAGATGGGCAAAAGAACACAGACACTGGATTGGAAAAAAGTGTTATGGACAGACGAATCGAAGTTTGAGGTGTTCGGATCACAAAGAATAACATTTGTGAGACACAGACCAAATGAAAAGATGCTGGAGGAGTGCTTGATGCCATCTGTCAAGAATGGTGGAGGCAATGTGATGGTCTGGGGGTGCTTTGGTGGTGGTAAAGTGGGGGATTTGTACAGGGTAAAAGGGATCTTGAAGAAGGAAGGCTATCACTCCATTTTGCAACGCCATGCCATACCCTGTGGACGGCGCTTGATTGGAGCCAATTTCCTCCTACAACAGGACAATGACCCAAAGCACAGCTCCAAACTAGGCAATAACTATTTAGGGAAGAAGCAGTCAGCTGGTATTCTGTCTATAATGGAGTGGCCAGCACAGTCAACGGATCTCAACCCTATTGAGCTGCTGTGGGAGCAGCTTGACCGTATTGTACGTAAGAAGTGCCCATCAAGCCAATCCAACTTGTGGGAGGTGCTTCAGGAAGCATGGGGTGAAATCTCTTCAGATTACCTCAACAAATTGACAACTAGAATGCCAAAGGTCTGCAATGCTGTAATTGCTGCAAATGGAGGATTATTTGACGAAAGCAAAGTTTGAAGGACACAATTATTATTTCAATTAAAAATCAGTATTTCTAACCTTGTCAATGACTACATTTCCTATTCATGTTGCTATATTTCCTATTCAAACTCATTTCATGTATGTTTTCATGGAAAACAAGGACATTTCTAAGTGACCCCAAACTTTTGAACAGTAATGTATATTTAAGCAATAAGGCCCGAGGAGGTGTAGTATATGGCCAACATACCACGGCTAAGGGCTGTTCTTGGATACAGCCCTTAGCCGTGGTATATTGGCCATATAACACAAACCCCTGAGGTGCCTTATTGCTATTATAAACTGGTTACCAACGTAATTAGAGCAGTAAAAATAATTGTTTTGTCATACCCGTGGTATACTGATATACCATGGCTGTCAGCCAATCAGCATTCAGGACTTGAACCACCCAGTTTATAAATATATATATTCCGGTCTCTGACATTGCTCGTTCTGATATTTCTTAATTTCTTAATTTTTCGGAATTATGTGTGTATTTTTTATTTTTTTATTGCTCTGTATTACTGTACTGTTGGAGCTAGAAACACAAGCATTTCGCTGCACCTGCGATAAATCTGCAAATCCGTGTACGCGACCAATATAATTTGATTTGATTAGATATGTCTGTGTCATTCTCAATCCTCTAGGGACTGTCATTTTGTTTCAGTCGGTATCGCTTTCGCTGCATGTTTCTGTTTGTTGCTGAAGATCAATATTTTTTTTAATACATTGGCTCATTAGAGAAACAAATGTCTGTTGTTACAGTTTATTGAAATATGCAGTAGCTTATTTAGCAGAAACTGTGTTATAGGAATGTATTACTTGTTTTGTTAATTGATCAACTAACTTACTCTCTAAACCAGTGTTTCCCAACTCCGGTCCTTGAGTACTCCCAACAGTACATATTTTTATTGTGGCCCCGGACAAGCACACCTGATTCTACTTGTGAACTAATCATCAAGCCCTTGACAAGTTGAATCAGGTGTTTTTGTACAGGGCTACAAAAAAATGTGTGCTGTTTGGGGTACTGGAGGACCAGAGTTGGGAAACTCTCTCAACCAACTAATTCTCTAAACCAGGGGTATTCAACTCTTACCCTACGAGGTCCAGAGACTGCTGTTTTTCTTTTCTACCTGATCATTCATTGCATCCACCTGGTGTCCCAGGTCGAAATCAGTCCCTGATTAGATGGGGAACAATGAAAAAAAGCAGTGGAACTGGCTTCGAGGTCCAGAGTTGAGTTAAACTAACTAACTTTGTTAACCAACTACCTCCCCCAGTTACTCCCGTCAGCTGTTTGATGTATGGACTGAGACGGTGGGAGAGAAGTCCCAGTACAATCTCAACCTCCCCCTCGTCAGCCGAGACCCAGCTACCCGCCTCATTTCTGTCAATTTCAACCCACAGGTACTATAAACTTAGCTCAGTCAATTTCAACCCACAGGTACTATAAACTTAGCTCCGTCAGTTTCAACCCACAGGTACTGCTAGGGGAAAATGATATTGTACTTAACATTATGGTAAATTACATTGTTGCTACAGCTAACTTGTTATTTTCGCTCTCCCCCTCAACCTCTCCCTCTCTCTCTTCCTCCTACCTCCTCCCACTGAAACCCCACGTCACCCCTGTCCCTCCCCAGTTGGTCTCAGTCCTGAGAGAGGTGAAGTACCTGGAGGCCAGGCAGACAGAGGCAATCCCGGACACTGCAGAGCAGGTGTACACTAGAAGGGGTCAGCTGTGGCAGTACGTAGCCAACCTGGAGCTCACTGTGGGGAGATACAACAAGGTGGTGCGCACGGTGCTGGAGGTGGAGCACCCACTGGTCCAGGGTCAGCTCAGAGACATCGACACGCGCCTCAGAGAGGCAGAGGAGGACATCAACTGGAACAGCCAAGGTCAGAGGTCATGGGTCAAAACTACAGGGGAAGTGGGGCATTATGGGTGCCATAATGTTTCAACTTCAGCAAAAACAGTCCACAATTTGGCTTGCCTACAGTACTGTACTGTTCTACTGTAACCAGTCACTGCAGGAGTCATATATTCTCCTCACATGCCTTTTTCATGATGTTCCCTCCATCCTTGTCAGTTCTGGGACAGGACTGACTGTGATGTGTCATGACATGACACCCCAGGAGAGAAGATGTGTTTGGAACAGATGACTAAGCCACAGTGTTTCAATCATTGATGCAGTGTGATTCAAACAGTGTTGTTAGGGTAGGGTTGCGGTTGTGCCTACTGTAGGACCCACAGCTTCCTGAAGGACAGGGTAGAGAAGCCCATGTGGCTCAGTTGGTAGAGCATGGCACTTGCAACGCCAGGGAAGTGGTACGATTCCCACAGGAGACCAGTACGAAAAAGTACAAAATAAATGTATCAACTCACTACTATAAGTCGGTCTGGATAAGAGTGTCTGCTAAATGACTAAAATGTTAAAATATATATATATATATATATATATATACATTTCTTATGGAACATGCCAATGCACTCCACTGTCTGTCTGTAGGCAGGATCAGGGGACAGAGACCTCTTTCCAGTCGAAGCTCTTTGAGCGAAATATGTTACTGTCAACTTCTGGTGCTTCTTACTGGACTGGATGCACTTAGGATAGTTATGGAGAATAAGAAACGTGGTTTTAGTAGAAGATGGAGTTGGCTAGCCTGGGTATCAGTCTGTTTAGCTAACATTCCACTCCATTTACTCCGTTTCAATTGTTTAGCATGACAAGAGTGGCAAGGAATGGAATGATAGCTAAACAGACTGGTACCCAGACTAGAAGTTGGGTTGGCAACACCGGATGCCTCAGTGCCCTGCTTAAGAGTAGATCAGGGAAAACACTGGAACAAAACAAATTGACCCTGACCACCTTTCATTAAAGGGACATTACACTTTAAAATCTAAGTTTGCCAGATGTTTTTCAGGGATTGAGGTGAGTAGCTGGATCTACACAACTGAAGTTGTGGGACATGGTTTCATTTTCACATTGCTCTACATTCGAGGTCTGAAAACTTTCTGACAAATGTAGAATTGAAACTGTAATGGCCCTTTAACGTGTGTCCATTTCCTTCCCCTGTTTGTGACCAGGTATCTGGGAGTACATCCAGGAGGTGAGTGAGTGTGTGTGTGACCTGGAGAGGAGGCTCCAGAGGACCAAGGACCACGTGGAGGAGATCCAGGGCTGTATGAGGGCCTGGGCCAGCCCCCTCTATGACCGACGGGAGGGCAAGAGAGACACCCTGCTCAGCCTGGACGACAGGGCTGACAGGCTGGAGAGGTGTTACGCCCAAATACGCTCTTCCGGAGAGAAGATACACTTCTTGCTGAAGGTGACTATGCCAAATAACATGAAAGTCATAAACACTTCTGGCTTTGCAGAACATATTAGGAGTTATGTGTTAGTCAGCATTAACCCTTTACAATCGTACCCGTATACAGGTTGAAAATGGCAGATTTGGGCACTGATAAGCGCGACAAGAAGTTGCCCCCATCCCTCCCGCTAATTGGGCAACTTTTGCAAATGTTTTGTTGTCTGAGTGAGGGAAATACTGTAAATTAAGAGGACTCTATTTATTTTGAAAGATGAGACGTTGAGGATTATAATAAATACTGATTTGATGTCATACAAACAAGCCGAACACCCGTGAGTCCAAATGTGCACTTCACATTTCCATATCATAAAACATGTAATATACAGTGTCAACGTTTATGATCATTATGTTTGATGTACAGTTACAAGATGACATGGTTGTTCTGAACAGAATGAGCCTACGTTTGTCTATTGTGAAGAAAATTCACCGCGGCACACGCACCTGAATGCACTCATGACTCCTTTCTATGCGCACCAAAATTACCATCTGTTTCTCTGAATTGCCTTGTGAAAGCCTAACACTGTAAGATCGTATTTTATAACTTAACTAGTCATGTTGGCAATAGAACAGGCTTTCAAATGATGCCCACCTGACCTAGATTGTGATATATAATGGTCCGTTTCTGGATTGCGTAAACAACAACAGTAATTGTGTGATGGCAGGGATACAGAGTTCTGTTCCAAACAAAACAACTACAAGTGTGCTTGCTCTAGTTCCTCATCGGCACAGCTAGGAGAGCTCAAAAAAGCACCTTATAGTTGAAGACTCTTCTTTGACCCATAAAAGTGCATTGAAATTACTTAGGAACTGTGCATGGCCACTTGGAGACACCAGTTAATCCTCTCACTCAAACCCTTGTCATTTTTCTGTCTTATGTTGCACCTACCCCACATTTCCCAGAAATATTATTATGTTACTGAATGTATCCAGAGTATTTTCAGATGTTGTTATCAACAAATGCTTCGAAAAGTACAGTAAATGTAAAATGCACATAAAATCAACAGTGTAATGTTTGGATTCAGTCTTGTGTCAGGTGAAATGTTGTTTCCTCAACTTTGGTCTAATAATTTTCCCATGAACTCCTAACTATTCCCTTTCAATTGCTATTATGATTATGCATATGCTTTACATATTTCTTATGTAAGAAACATTTAAATTTAGCCCTATCCATATAGGCCAATTCCCACGAGTGTGAAGGGTTAAAAGGTGTGCATTGTTAATTTTTTTTATACAAAACAAAGGTGCATTTTCTGTGTACACGTTATTCTTTGATGTTGAGTGTGAGTGTCTCCATTCTGTGACAGAGTAACCTGGAGTTGTTCAGAGCAGACCCAGGTTCTGAGGAGTGGAGAGCCTATGTGGAGTACATAGACGACATGGTCATAGACGGCTTCTTCAACAGCATCGAGTGCTCCCTCAAGTTCTTCCTCGACAACACTGGTGAGCAATGATCTGTTCAGCTTGAATGATTTGTGTATTCACCTCAGCCTTGGTTTGACTAACAGTCTTGTGAGCCCTCCTGAATGTAAGACGTGCACTTTGTACGAGATTCACTCATTTTTGTTGAAACACCCCTTCTCCCCACCTCAGACCAACGTGGTGGTGTGGCCCCTTTGTTTGAGGCCCAGCTGGACCTGAGGGTCCCTGACATGGTGTTTAACCCTTCGCTGGAGTACGGCGCGGCCGATGGCTTCTATGACCTGGTGGAGAGCCTGGTCAATGACATCTACAGGACCTCTTCTCTGGTGCCACGCCTGGCCACACACAGCAGCGTCCCACACTACCAGGTACTACAACACTGCTATGGTTGCAAAATTCCGATAACTTTCCCCAAATTCCCCGGTTTTCCAGAAATCCCAGTTGGAAGGTTCCTGGAATCAGGAGGACATAACCAGGATTTCTGGAGAACCTGGGAATTTTGGGGAAGTTACCTACATTTAGGAACCTTACATTTATGCCAAACAGTTTACATTCATGCTGTTTATATTTATGCTGTTTATATTCATGCTGCTCAGACACAAGTTGGTCTCATGAAATATACTGTATTATTATTATATGCCAAGTTTGTCTCAAAGGCCAATATTAAGACGGAGATCAATAATCCATCTTAAAAGGGATACTGCGAGATTCTGGCAATTAATTGTTCTATTTACCCAGAGCCAGATGAACTTGTGGATACCCTGTTTATGTCTCTGCGTGCAGTATCAAGGAAGTTAGAGGTAGCGTCGCAAGCCAATGCTTACTAGTGCAATTACTGGAAGTCTACAGGTATGCACACAGAGACATACAAATGGTATCCACAAGTTCATCTGACGCTTAATTGCCAGAATCTCACAGTATCCCTTTAACCCATAATCTATAATGTGTATTGTATCTATAATCCATATTCTATCATCTATAACCTAATTATAATCTGTCCACTATCAGGCTGATATGGAAGACATGGCTGATTTGGCGGACATGCGTCAGCTACTGATGGAACGTGTGCAGGGCGTCATGGCGACGTGTTGTGAGTTCCGTAACTCTTTGGAGCGCTATGCATACCTGTACGTTGACGACAGGAAGGAGTTTATGCGTCAGTTCCTGCTGTACGGCCACGTGCTGACCAGTCAGGAGATAGAGGCTCATGCAGAGGATGGAGTCCCAGAGAACCCACCTACACTGGAGCAGTTTAGAGAGCAGGTGGATGGGTAAGGGAGATAAATAGTGTGTTTTTGAGTGTGTGTGTGCAAGTGTGTATGTAATGATGACTCTCTGTGTGTGTGTGTGTAACCCCAGGTACGAGCGTATCCATGAGGAGGTGCAGGGTCTGGAGCCAGTGTGTGTGTTCCAGGGGTGGATGAGGGTCGACGGACGGGCCTTTAAGAGTGCCCTGCTCAACATCGTCAGGAAGTGGAGTCTCATGTTCAAACAACACCTCATAGACCACGTCACAAACAGGTATGCAGACTCTATCACACACAGGTAGATAGACAGAAACCAGAGGATTCCAGAGAAAACCACTGTCAAAGTATCCTTCTACTTAATGTTGTCTCTCTTGTTTTTAAACATTTCAAAACTGTAACATTCTCTCTCTCTCTCTCTCTCTCTCTCTCTCTCTCTCTCTCTCTCTCTCTCTCTCTCTCTCTCTCTCTCTCTCTCTCTCTCTCTCTCTCTCTCTCTCTCTCTCTCTCTCTCTAGCCTGTCAGACCTGGAGGAGTTTATCAGTCTAGCAGAGCAGGGGCTGGGCCGCAGAGTGGAGGAGGGCGACTACGGTGGCCTGGTGGGGGTCATGGGTCACCTGCTGGCCGTGAAGGAGAGGCAGGGCGGGACGGACGCCATGTTTGAGCCGCTCCAACACACCATTACCCTGCTCAAGACCTACGAACAGGAGCTGCCTGACGTGGTCTACAAACAGCTAGAGGTGACCCTTGTCCAAAGTCAATCGATCAAACTCCTCCCTCCTCATCTCATTCCTCGGTCCCCTTCTGTCCTTCCTTTTGGCACTCATCCCTCTGTTTTGTCCCACTCCCTCTATGCTCCTTCTGGTGGTATTCATCCTCCTCCCTCCTCCTCCCTCTCTCCCTCCTTTCTCTCTCTCCAGGAGCTATCAGAAAAGTTACTCATGTCTCTGTCCCTCTTGCCTCCTGGTACTTATCACACGTTGTCCCCCTCTCCCTCCTTCCTATGCCTGATAATCATCTATTTCTCCCTCTCTCTAGGAGCTTCCAGAGAAGTGGACCAACGTGAAGAAGCAGGCGGTGGTGGTGAAACAGCAGGTGGCTCCTCTACAGGCCAGCGAGGTGGCCGGACTACGCAGGAAGTGTGCCTCCTTCGACGTGGAGCAACACGCCTTCAGAGAGAGCTTCAGAAAGAACGGGCCCTTCAGGTGACACACGTGTGCTTGCACACACACAGGCTGAATTTCGCAGACAAAAAGTTGTCCTCCCTTCTGTCCTCATTCAATCCTCAGTCCTAAACAGTCCTGTATCTCCTACCCCTAGACATTTGTCCTATTTGATCTGAAAGGGTTGTATAGGTGTAAGCAATGTGGTTATGGGTCCACATCCCCAACCAGAGGGCTAGGTAGAGCCATAAAAACATTGCTTACACCCTTCTGCAAGCAAGACAGGTTTCTCTCCGTCATGGGCCACCATTGCAAAGATCACAGATTGTTGGTCCCTCCTGTCACACCTCTACATCTATCAGTCTATAATTGTGCAGTGAACAGTTAACGGCACAACGCTTACACATTAGGCAAGCATAATTGAATCTTTACATATGCTAATTACCCACAGGTAGTGGCGCTCCATCATGCTGTCTAATTACCTAATGAATTATGCGCATAATCGTTCCTCCGTAATTACATGATTTTCTCATTAATGTCATTGATGTCAGGGTTTATAATTGACTGTGTGTGTGTGGTGTCGGCCTGAGTAAACAACCTCCATACCAAACATGACTTGACAAAGTAGTCAGCTGAAACAGTAACAGACTGTTGCTCAGGCTGGTGGGCTGTAGGTTTGGCAGTAAGAGCCTCTACACAAGGGGCTTTCAAATCGATTTTCTCCCTGGTAGTTAATACATTTACATTTTAGTCATTTAGCAGACGCTCTTATCCAGAGCAACTTACAGTTAGTGAGTGCATACATTTTTTTTCATACATTTTTTCTATACATTTATAATGTCAGGTTAACTTAGTATCAATGTGAAACCATATCAGATGCTGAGAGAGTAACCTTGCTGTGTGGTTTCTCTGTGTGTTATTGTAGGTTTGACAGTAAATACTCTGTTTTTGTAGGTTTTACAGTGAAAACCCTCTGTGTTTTAGGTTTGACAGTGAGAAGCCTTATGCCATGCTGAATGCATCCCACAAACAGATCCAGGAGAAGGAGACTGTGATGGCTGGGCTGGTGGAGTCTGCCAGCCTGTTTGAGGTGACTGTCTCTGACTACAGACAACTACGACAGTGCAGGTGAGACAGGGCTACTTTTTCAGTTTTTCTAAACTCTTTTCTCACAAGGTTTCTTCCTTCAAGGGAGTTTTTCATTCTACTGTTTTCCCTTAGAAGATCCAGGCCGGGTTACTGTAAAGAACTCGGTGTAAAATATTTTTTGTGAAAAGTGCTATATTAATGCAATTGTTTGATTGATGTACTGACTGACCGACTGATTGTTATATCCTGTGGTTCCCCAGGCGTGAGGTGGTGCTGCTGAAGGACCTGTGGGACATGATAGCTGTAGTAAACAGTAGTATGGCTGCCTGGAGGACCACACCATGGAGAGACATCAACATAGAGGACATGGAACTGGAGTGTAAACTCTTCAATAAAGATATCAGAGCATTGGATAAAGAGGTGAGGGGGAGAGATGAGGATGAGGAGAAAGGAGGGGAGAAGAGGAGAGGGGTATAAAGAGGAGAGGAGAAAAATAAACAGATTTCACGTTTTGGGGCGGATTTTACTCCAGATTGTACTCTGGCCACAATCAAAAAGAGAAAAACCCATTGTAAAAGAACAAATACATTTCTCACACCTTGCCTCTCCCTTACTTTTTCCTGACACTCACCTCTCCCGCCAGTGTTTTTGGCTGTTAATGCTGAACTGTATCATAAAAACCCTTCTTCATCCTAGGTGCGATCGTGGGAGGCGTTCTCAGGTCTGGACAGCAGGGTAAAGAACCTCCTGACCTCCCTCAGGGCCGTAGCAGAGCTCCAGAACCCTGCCATACGGGCCAGACACTGGCACCAGCTCATGGCTGCCACCGGGGTGCGCTTCACCATGGACCAGGAGACAACACTGGCGGACCTGCTGCAGCTCAATCTGCACAACTTTGAGGAGGAGGTGAGGGGCATCGTGGACAAGGCTGTCAAAGAGATGGGAATGGAGAAGGTGCTCTCTGAACTCAACTCTACATGGACCGGTACAGTACAGAATACCCTGAAACTGAGCTCAATCATGACATTTATCAGACTCCTGTACTAGTCATGTTTAATCTGTGATTGACTGATTGGTTGATTGACTGATTGGTTGATTGACTGATTGGTTGATTGCTCCAGGTATGCAGTTCCAGTACGAGCCTCACCACCGTACCCTGGTGCCCCTGCTGCGCTCGGACGAGGACCTGATTGAGACCCTGGAGGACAATCAGGTGCAGCTGCAGAACCTCATGTCCTCCAAGTACATCGGCCACTTCCTGGAGGAGGTGTCGTCATGGCAACGGAAATTGTCAGTGGCGGACGGGGTGATATCCATCTGGTTCGAGGTGCAGCGTACCTGGACCCATCTGGAGAGCATCTTCATAGGCTCTGAGGACATCCGCTCACAGCTGCCCGAGGTCAGACACACACACACACACACACACACACAGACACACATGCTCAAAGACACGCACGCACACACACTCGCATTTGCATGCACACATGCACTCCCATTTGACAAGTTTGTTTTTTATCCTTCATAAGGGCTCTGTCTGTACCACTTTCATGCATGTTCATTAAGAAATCATTAGTTGTCTAAACTCCAGCCTACTTTGTAAATCAGAATTACACATTTCCTTAATTACCTTGATGATGATGCTATTCCTCTGGTTCCAGTGCTAGTCTTAAAGCCAGATGTTTGTAGTTAATATCTCTCTCTGTGATTCTCTCTGTCCTCTGGGAACTCCTATCCCCTGGCCGGGCTCCCACAATGCAATTCTCCCCAGGACTCCAAACGCTTTGATTGGATTGATGCTGATTTCAAAGAGCTGGCGAACGCAGCCCATAAAACGCCCAACGTGGTGGAGGCCACCAATAAAGCAGGCCTGTTCAGCAAACTGGAGGACATTCAGAGCAGGTGGGGGAAGGAGAGGGAGTATGTGGTGGTGTGGTTGGATTCTCTTTCTCACAGTGCAAAAAAATGTTTTTGGACTGAAATTTGTGTTAGCGAAAAGAGAATGATAGCTTTATCGATAGAAAAAGGCAACACATATAAATGTAAGAACTTACCCATGCATGTATTTATACACTTGCACACTATCACACTCACACAATTGACTGATAATGTCTGTGTGTATCCTTGTGTAGACTATCTCTGTGTGAGAAGGCCTTGTCTGAGTATCTGGACACCAAGCGTCTGGCCTTCCCCAGATTCTATTTCATCTCCTCTGCTGACATGCTGGACATACTGTCCAATGGAACCAACCCACTCCAGGTAGGAACCTACACCCATTAGGTGTATCCACAAAGCCTCTGAGTAGGAGTCCTGATCTATGATCAGTTTTGCCTTTTAGGACATAATGAATACGATTATATTGACAGTTTGGGACCTGATCCTAGATCAGCACTCTTACTCTGAGACGTTTTGTGAATACGGGCCCAGAAGTCTCACAATGAATAATGAATACTTATGAGTTTTTTGCTCATACCTGTAGGACTATGAGTCTCCACAAGAGAGCAGTGTTGGTCATAGTTTGCAAGAGTCTTTACACCTCATCCTGGGAATAAAGAAAAAAGGGCAAAATTGTTCTCTTCTCTATTGAAGGATAGTTGAACAACGACTTTGAACAAAGACTTTTGTTGAAACTTGTCAATAAAGAGTGGTCCTATCTGCTCCGTCCCTAGGTCCAGAGACATCTATCCAAGCTGTTTGACAACACAGCTAAGATGCAGTTTGAGACAGACATGGACGGAAAACCTACTAAGACAGGTCTGGGCATGTTCAGTAGGGAGGAGGAGTATGTCCCCTTTAATCAGCCCTGCGACTGCACCGGACAGGTAACGCTAGGATGGGGAACAGGGACTGAAAGATGTTAGCATTTGTCAGACATTCTCAGTCCAATCTGTGAAATATCAAAGCATGTAAATCAAATGTATTAGTTTCCTATTAGTCCCCTTCATTTGAATGAAAGGCCAGTTGTGTATATTCATGTTGACTGATGCCCCTCGGTTAAAAAGTGACAGACACATTAATAGTATGGATGTGTAGTATGTCATCGTCGTGTGTGGTTGTCTTCAGGTGGAGGTGTGGTTGAACTGTGTTCTGGACACCATGCGGTCAACAGTGCGTCATGAGATGACCGAGGCAGTGATGGCCTATGAGGACAAACCCAGAGAACAGTGGCTGTTTGACTACCCCGCTCAGGTAGTACTGTATTACATTAGAATTAGAAGAAGGTGTGTTAGAGCAGGGCTGTCACAAAAGCCTGCACACCCAATAGCTCTCCAGGAGGAGGGTTGACCGCTCCTGCCATGACCTGTGTCTTTTATCGATCTGTGTAGGTGGACCTGATGTGCACTCAGATCTGTAAGTCAAACCTCTATCTTCCTCTGACCTTTGACCTCTAACTTCTAATCTGTATGTGTATCTCGCCTTCTAGGTGGCCCTGACGTGTACTCAGATCTGGTGGACGTCAGATGTGGGCATGGCCTTCTCCCGTCTGGAGGAGGGATATGAGAACGCCATGAAAGAATACTACAGGAAGCAGGTCGCCCAGCTCAACACACTCATCTCCATGCTGATTGGACAGCTGTCGCTGGGCGACCGCCAGAAGGTCATGACCATCTGCACCATAGACGTCCATGCGAGGGACGTGGTTGCTAAAATCATCGCTCAGAAGGTATCAGTTTTAGTTCGTTTTCAACCTTTTTTCAATTATGAAATAACATAATGATAAAGGCTTTACAAAAGTACCTGAGGGAAGTTTTGCAACTTTACCGAAGAAAGAAAGCGTTTTGGATGTTTTTTGACTCGTCCCTGTTTTTCGTCTTCTTCCAATTCCCTATCTCTCTCTTCATTCCCCCATCGCCAGGTGGAGAACTCTCAGGCGTTCGTATGGTTGTCTCAGCTGCGTCATCGCTGGGATGAGAAGGAGAGACACTGCTTCGCCAACATCTGTGACGCCCAGTTCCTTTATTCATACGAGTACCTGGGCAACACACCACGACTGGTCATCACCCCGCTGACTGACAGGTACACTGACCAATAACAACTACGCTGGCACAGGGTATCACATTCTCATTGCTTATCATCCCACTCACAGATAAGTACTACTATGGTTGGTTACTTTTTTGATAGACAAGTTAGGGCGAGCCTAATCTCTCGTGAACAGATTCTGCGCGTAAACCGAAGAATCTGTCACAACAGGATGGAATTGGTAGGATAACGAGCAGAAGTAGTTCTGGTGTTTGGGTTTTTGTCACTGATTATTTGGATTGATGTATCAAGATTGGGAGAAGGCAGTGCTTAAATGTTGACTGCTTTGCACACGTGGTGAAATTAGCCCTCACCGCGGCACATGGAACGGGGCGGAGTTGGTTGTGGGCGTGGTCAGTTGTGGGCAGGGTCGGCCCGGGCCTGCCCCACCTACCACACGTTTTTATTGGTTGAAGGGCAAAACGCAGCCTGCGTGGTGATACGTTAGCACATACATGTAACAGATCAGCTAGCTAGCCACTCTAGCTAGCTAGTTAGCTGGCTAACATTATAGGTTTAGAGTCACGTCTAACAATAAAAATAAATATTTTCTAATAGATTTTTGGGTTCCTAATTTCTGTTGCCTGTAAATACTTTTTATGCATGCTTACAGTGAGGGAAAAAAGTATTTGATCCCCTGCTGATTTTGTACGTTTGCCCACTGACAAAGAAATGATCAGTCAGATTTATTTGAACAGTGAGAGACAGAATAACAACAAAAAAATCCAGAAAAACACATGTCAAAAATGTTATAAATTGATTTTCATTTTAATGAGGGAAATAAGTATTTGACCCCCTCTCAATCAGAAAGATTTCTGGCTCCCAGGTGTCTTTTATACAGGTAACAAGCTGAGATTAGGAGCACACTCTTAAAGGGAGTGCTCCTAATCTCAGTTTGTTACCTGTATAAAAGACACCTGTCCACAGAAGCAATCAATCAATCAGATTCCAAACTCTCCACCATGGCCAAGACCAAAGAGCTCTCCAAGGATGTCAGGGACAAGATTGTAGACCTACACAAGGCTGGAATGGGCTACAAGACCATCGCCAAGCAGCTTGGTGAGAAGGTGACAACAGTTGGTGCGATTATTCGCAAATGGAAGAAACACAAAATAACTGTCAATCTCCCTCGGCCTGGGGCTCCATGCAAGATCTCACCTCGTGGTGTTGCAATGATCATGAGAACGGTGAGGAATCAGCCCAGAACTACACGGGAGGATCTTGTCAATGATCTCAAGGCAGCTGGGACCATAGTCACCAAGAAAACAATTGGCAGGACTGAAATCCTGCAGTGCCCGCAAGGACCCCCTGCTCAAGAAAGCACATATACAGGCCCGTCTGAAGTTTGCCAATGAACATCTGAATGATTCAGAGGAAAACTGGGTGAAAGTGTTGTGGTCAAATGAGACCAAAATGGAGCTCTTTGGCATCAACTCAACTTGACGTGTTTGGAGGAGGAGGAATGCTGCCTATGACCCCAAGAACACCATACCCACCGTCAAACATGGAGGTGGAAACATTATGCTTTGGGGGTGTTTTTCTGCTAAGGGGACAGGACAACTTCACCGCATCAAAGGGACGATGGACGGGCCATGTACCGTCAAATCTTGGGTGAGAACCTCCTTCCCTCAGCCAGGGCATTGAAAATGGGTCGTGGATGGGTATTCCAGCATGACAATAACCCAAAACACACGGCCAAGGCAACAAAGGAGTGGCTCAAGAAGAAGCACATTAAGGTCCTGGAGTGGCCTAGCCAGTCTCCAGACCTTAATCCCATAGAAAATCTGTGGAGGGAGCTGAAGGTTCGAGTTGCCAAACGTCAGCCTCGAAACCTTAATGACTTGGAGAAGATCTGCAAAGAGGAGTGGGACAAAATCCTTCCTGAGATGTGTGCAAACCTGGTGGCCAACTACAAGAAACATCTGACCTCTGTGATTGCCAACAAGGGTTTTGCCACCAAGTACTAAGTCATGTTTTGCAGAGGGGTCGAATACTTATTTCCCTCATTAAAATGCAAATCAATTTATAACATTTTTGACATGCGTTTTTCTGTTTTTTTTTGTTGTTATTCTGTCTCTCACTGTTCAAATAAACCTACCATTAAAATTATAGACTGATCATTTCTTTGTCAGTGGGCAAACATACAAAATCAGCAGGGGATCAAATACTTTTTTCCCTCACTGTACATCCACAGTGGGATTTCAACAGTTTCTTTCTGTTTGTCTAAATAATTATTTATTGTATTTAATCTTAAATTATGTTACAACATTCCAACCTTGTTTAGCATTATCTAGTCCAAATATGGCATGATTCCACTATTTGTATGCGTTAGCATCACTTTCAATGAGGTACATTTATTTTTAAGGTGAACTGCAAATTCACTATGGTGGCTAATAAGTTATTTTGGCTAGCTTCACATATGTAGGTACAAGCGGGTGCCAGGGCCAGAGGACTGACATAACGTTGGCCAACGTTCAGATATAAATGTATTATATAGAAATATGCCTCTCTGATTCTAAGGAATCATGTCAGTTCTATTCATGGCATTTCTATCTGCAATATATTTTTTCTTGGATTAATAAAAATAATCGTAAGAAAAATGTATTTGTTGTTGTTTAGCACCTTTCATACAAGCAATTGCAGCTTGAACAGGGTTACTGCATTATTGTGGGAAACATCACAGAAAAAAGTTTGAATATAAAAAGCGGATTCATGACCTGTTTCTGTAGTCCTCTGGCAAACTGTGGCTGTGGAACTGACCAGTAGCCTATTCCCTTTGAAGACAGAACAAAGCACCACAAAGACAATGGTGTTTGAAGGCTGGATCAGTGATCAGTGGTCGTAGAGGCAGCATATGGCCAGAGACAGTCCTCTATCTCGTTATCTCTGCCTGTCAAACTGTTGACCACTGACCCTCTGTCATTCAGCCATACTGGAGTCAGGGAAAGTTTGATATAAAGTTGTCATTCATTCACAGATGGCTTAAACAGTTTGATTTCAGGTTTCAGATTTGTGTTTGGATTTCAATCACATAGTTCTGGAAGCAAATGTGTTTATAGGGGTTTTGTTGGCATCCCCCTGGTAGAAAAACAATGATATAATCACACGTACACAATACTTCTCAGTTAAACGGCACAAATTGTTTCGGCCCCTTCTGAGAACTGTGTTTAGGCATTTTAGGTATTCAGAACAAGCAGGTTTGTAGCCACCCAGACAATTGATTGTGTGATATTTGTCCATATTTCAAAAACGTCTATAAAAACGTTGGCAACAGTCTCTGGATGACACAGATTGGATCGTTTGTCTTCCGGAAGCTTGTATATCTCTTTAACACAATCTCTCTCTCTCAGTATATTATCTATTTACCCTCTGATTGCTAAAATGATTACCACATTGATTTCAGAGGCGAAACATTGCATTTATATTGATGATCAATGCAGATTTGATTGTCTCTATCAGTCCTCCTTCTAAACACCTTAGTGCACTATTGAAACATTCAGATTGTTGTTGCATTTAAATGCCTGCTTGTTATTTAATTGAATTAATCAGCCTATGACAGAAGTGAAGTTGTTATTACTAAGGAGTGTGATGTGTGTGTGTGGGTTTAACTCTTCGGAGTGTGTGTGTGTATGGGTGTGTGTTTTAACTGTGTGTGTTTCCCAGGTGCTACATCACTCTGACCCAGTCCCTCCACCTGACTATGAGTGGTGCTCCAGCAGGCCCAGCAGGCACTGGCAAGACAGAGACCACCAAGGATCTGGGCCGAGCCCTCGGCATCATGGTCTATGTATTCAACTGCTCCGAGCAGATGGACTACAAGGTGGGCTCCCACTCCCTCTACAGACAGGCTATGAATCATCTAAGTCAGAGATGGGCAACTTTGATGGGGGTGGGGGCCACAAAAAAACAGAATTCATCATAAGGGCCCGCAGTTGCTCACGGGTCTGCGTACCCACATCCATACCTCCCACATTGCGAGCAAAACATCTTGACAGCGGAGATTTCTTAAAAATTACGTTTTTGAGTTAATTTCGTGCAATTCTACACATTTTGCCATGGAGTGTAGAGCAAATGTTGCAATTTAAAGCAAGTTCGCTGCAGTTCTACACATTTTGCCAAGGGGCGGAGAGAAATGTTTGCAGTTTTTAGTATGATATCTGAGTGAGACTGACTAACAAAATCAATGGGGGCCCCCCGGCCGGTAATACAACCATGATAACAAGTTTGGATAGCTGGCCGCTAAACTAATTTAGCAATCTAAAGAATGTCAGCTGACATGGGCTAATTGACTGACTATCAGTGGCTGACATAAGAGTAAAACAGTTGATGCACAACCAAATTTCAAAATTGCACCTTGTGTAGTCTACTATTCTAACTCGCTACAGTAAGTTGAGACCCCGACTGAGTTTCTTTTGGGGGGGCGGGGGAATTAATCCGAGGGCCGCCAGTTGCCCATCCCTGATCTAAGCTCTGCTTCTCCAACTCTACTCGGTGTGGGTATTTGAAATGGAGATGGAGAGGAGGGTAAAGAGAGCTCCCTGTCTCTCTCTCTTTCTGTCTCCTCTCTCTCTCTCCCTCCCTCTGTCATTGAAGGAAGAACATAACAGTTCAACCTGACGGATGCATTTATTTAGCTGTTAAGCGTTGTCAGATGCCCATCTCAGTGTTCCTGCCGCAACATGCACACACACACACACACACACACACACACACACACACACACACACACACACACACACACACACTCACTGCATCAATAGAGACGCAGGCATAATCTCTTCATACAGCTTGTTGCTGCCTCTCTAGACAGGATAATTATTATTGCCCTTCCCACCCTACACACACACACACACACACACACACACACACACACACCACACTGCATTGATGTGTCAGAGAGAAGCACTAATATACACCAGGAGAGGCAGAGATGGTGTAAAGTCATACAACCAAGCGGCACACACACACTCTCACACACACACACACACACACACACACACACACATCAAACCTGCAGTCAGGCTTGGTTAGTGTCAGGGCTCTGCCCTATAATGGGGAGGAAGATTTGGATCCTACCTCTCTCCTGTCTAGTGAATCTCAGGAGGCTGTTTCACCTGCTCAGAAGTTTGTGTTCTGTGTCTGTGGAGAAAACTGATCGTGGGTGGTGTGTGTTGGCATTTAACCTT
Organism: Coregonus clupeaformis; assembly: GCF_020615455.1. Lineage (NCBI taxonomy): Eukaryota > Metazoa > Chordata > Actinopteri > Salmoniformes > Salmonidae > Coregonus > Coregonus clupeaformis. The sequence goes on along the minus strand of NC_059222.1, from coordinate 29,021,313 downwards.
TTTCAATAGACAGCCGGCAACAAAATGTCTCCCGTTTAGGAAAGAATGTTTAGGCCCTTGCTATTGTGGTAAATCTCAAATGTCTGTTGTCAATCTTACCTTCAATCTTACTCTGTATAAAACACATCTCCCTCCCACCCCCCATCCCCCTCTCTCTCTCTTTCTCCTCTCTTCTCTCTCTCTCTCTCTCTCTCTGACCCCTCATCCAGTCATGTGGGAACATCTATAAAGGCCTGGCCCAGACAGGAGCGTGGGGCTGCTTTGACGAATTTAACAGGATCACTGTGGAAGTGCTGTCTGTGGTCGCTGTGCAGGTAAGCATGTCCCTGGGCTAATCATACAGTGCGCTCCAAAAGTATTGGGACAGTGACACTTTATATATTGACTCTGGACTGTAAATTAAGAATAGAATATGTTTCTAAACACTTCTACATTAATGTGGATGCTACCATGATTGTGGATAGTCCTGAATTAATTGTGAATAATGATGAGTGAGAAAGTTACAGACGCACAAATATCATCCCCCCCCCAAAAAAAGAATGCGAACCTCGCCTGTTATTGTAATGGTGAGAGGTTAGCCTGTCTTGGGGGCATGATATTTGTGCCTCTGTAATTCTCACTCATCATTATTCGCGATTCATTCAGGACTATCCATAATCATGGTAGCATCCACATTAATGTAGAAGTGTTTAGAAACATATTCTATTCTTCTTTACAATAAAAGTGACTCCTAAATTACACAATACATGATTTACCTTTCATTTCTATTGGGCACAAAATAATCTGAACCAATGATTGCATGAGTTAGCACAGTACATATTCATATTTTGTATTGTGTATTGTTACGAAACTCATAACTAGCCTACGGATATTGTTGCACTTGCTTTGTCTAGGTGTCCTAGGCCTAGTTACATGATCTGTAACCTGAATGAATGTGTGCATTTATGTGAGAAATCAGCATTTGAGGACCGTGATGGATGTACATGTGCCCAGGGAGACAGCAATCTTAACTTGGTAAAAAAAAGACTCTTAAAACCAACAAACCCAGTAGCATCACGGCTTACAAACAGGGACACTCACTGACCATCACCTTAATTGGTTGCACCTGATTTGCTTATCAACCAGACTCAGCATCTGGACAAGGTTGCTGCTGCCCCCTGGGGGAATGGAGTGTGGAAGTTTATCCTGGATAGTGTGTTTGTTTATGCCCTAATACTTACCTTCCCCCATATCATAACATTATGTGCAGTAGGTAATGCTTGTTAAATCACAATGATCGTGATAATGTTGATAGGTTTCCGTCATCATCAGACTAGCAGTATAGCACAGCACAGCCAGTTTTTCTGCCCTCTCCCCGGCAGCTAGCTATGAAAGGAAACGTTCTCAATAAGTCAGAGAGAGAGAGAGAACTATGAAATTGTAAAGCGGCAGAACAGAGCAATAGATGTGCGTTAGCTGGCTTATTTAATAATAAATCAGGCTATGCTTAGAAAGGAAGAAGACCTTGGAAAAGAATGGCAGAGAACAATCAAATATTTCTGACGGGCGCTCTCCCACCCTCTCCAGTACCATCTTCTCCTTCCTCTGCGCTTCACCCAGGTTGTGTTCATAACAGCACGCAACAGAAAACATTTTAAACTGTTTTGCAACGCAAACAACAAAATTAGCGTTTCTCATTGGACAAGTCCAGGTAGTGCCTTCCTCCCTTCTTCTCAGTCTGTTTTTCTTCTGTTCTGTGCCTAATGAACACGACCCACCCGTCTTCTCCATAAGCGAATGTCAGAGGATGGTGTACGATAATCCATTCTGTTTAAGGGGAGAGGAGGCGCCATAACGTAGCTGCAGTTTGTGAGTGCGTTCGCAGGTGGCAGGATCAATTCTCCATTAGGTAAAGGGCAGGGAAACAGAAGGCAGCACAGACACAGCTGAATGGAGACAGATGAGCTAAATTCAGCCCCTCTCTTCTCCTCAACACAACTGTATGTTGGTGAAATTGTCTGCAAAATACCAGACTGGATGATGAATAATGCCTAATGGGTGTATAATTATGGGAGTGTTTGTGTTGTTTCATATACACACAGAGTCAACACAGCGTTTTCGAAACTAATCTATTTTACCACACAGTCGAGATCTTGGATTCAGCCAAGGACACGGCAACATTCATCTTATTCTTACTGTACACATCCTAGACACACACACAGATGTAGGATATGTCATATGATGAGAATGAACTAGTGTTGCCGTTTGATCATTTCAGTAAACGCTAGCTTATAGCTTTTTCGAAGAAAGTGAGACTCCATCTCCGTATATAAAATGCTGGCCGTAAAACAAGATGCGTCCATGCAAATATCATTGCCTAGGCTATATTTTAGAGTGTGAATACCATTCCATTTTGTGTTTGTTGGTGATTGAATACCAGCGGTAGTATCTTACAAGACCACCTACCTATTCTAGCTTTGTTATCAGACTGAACATAGTTCCTGACTGTCTTCTATATCTATACATCTCTGTATATCTATACATCTGTCCTGTCCAGGTGAAGAGCATCCAGGACGCCATCCGAGACAAGAAGCAGAGGTTTAACTTCATGGGCGAGGAGGTGAATCTTTTCCCCTCTGTAGGCATCTTCATCACTATGAACCCAGGCTACGCTGGCAGGACCGAACTACCTGAGAACCTCAAGGCCCTGTTTAGGTAACACACGGAACACGCACAAAAGGGTTTCCTTGTTTTTACAGTGCTATGATGTCGTTTTTAACAATAGAATGATGAGACTGATGAAAAACAAAGATGATTTACCCCCTTTAAAGCATTCACCGTGGGATGTGTATGAAAATGTTGACGGAAGAAAAACGGACAAATGACAATGAATATATTTCAGTCCAACAGTTACATGAACTGAATGTCCCCGACGGGATTTGTACCAGGGTTGACTGCAAGCCACATGACTGTCAGCCCACTGAACTTAATCTTACTTTCTCTCCCTCCTTCCCTCCCTCCCTTCCTCCCTCCCTCCCTACCTCCCTCCCACCCTCTCTGTAGGCCTTGTGCCATGGTAGTACCAGACTTTGAGTTGATCTGTGAGATCATGTTGGTGGCTGAAGGTTTCCTCGATGCCAGAGTCCTGGCCAGGAAGTTCATCACCCTCTACACACTCTGCAAAGAGCTGCTTTCCAAACAGGTACAGTATGCTTCAGATCCTTGATCTTATACACTAGCTCCATTATAGCCTGGTCCCTTGTCTGTTTGTGCTGTCTTGCCAACTCCCATGGTCATTGTGGCGTGACAATGACCAAATGAGTTGGCAAGACAGCACAAACAGATCTGGGACTAGGCTAGCTCCATTATGTCCATATTGATTATTACACAAAAATGACTCGATATAGAGAAGAACTACAGCTCCATACAGAATCTGATATTCCAGATCTGAAACACTGCCATACAGTAAGTGGATGAACATTACATTTGATACTCTGCATAGCCTGTATGTGATGCATGGCAATGAGTGTTACAGAACATGTATTTGACACTCAGTATAGAGTAGGGCTGTTGCGGTGACCGTATTACCCCACACTGGCAGTCATGAGTCATGACCGCAGTAAAATTCTATGTGACCGCTGAGTCACGGTAATCTCTTGTTATGCACTCTGAACAGTAGTACCCAACTCGCTAATGATCATCAGGTCGCTAATGGCCTGGTATTCAGGGATCTATTGTCCCTCTAACCACTCTGACATCAATGCAATAGAAAATCACATCAAACACTTATCATCAAACCAGTATCGTGCTTTTAAAACTCACCTCACTGTGATTGATCAATTTGAAGAAAGAAGTTCAACAGCAGGTTGAAACTGAGTGGAAAACATGGTCATTGTGGATGTTGTTTCAAAGCCTAACACAATGAAATGGGCAGTGCTTTCTAAGGTGATGATTCATTCAAAACATCCATATGCATATTAGAGCTTATACATAAGCATAGGCCTATATATGAGCCAAAGCCCCCCCCCCAAAAAAAAAAACCCTGAATTAAAATAATGATTGTGCCGTTATACAATACATACATTATACATGGCAGAAAAACATTGGGACATAATTGGTCTAGCCTAAATTAAACAAATTCAGATTTAGCCTACAATTATAGTGAATTTGATTTTAAATAGCCTAATAATAGGGAATGTTTTATATTTTAATAATTAATAGGTTGACAAATTACCTTTTAGCTACAGAATATCTCACCACCATGAGTTTCCATCTCCTCCCCTCTCTCCTTCATTAATTTCTCCAGCGCGCAGAGAGAGGGGCTGTCAACAGTTTAATGAAATATGTTTTGTTTTGAAAACATGTTACTATCAATGTTCCTGAAGAGATTTCACTTGGTTTCCCAAATGAAGCACTAGGTAGCTGCAGGAAATGGTTGGAGAGCCCATGGCATACAGAGTTTAGGTGGAATATCACCTGTAGCGCAGCGAAATTACCGGAGTGGCCGACCCAACATGAGTGAAAATCGTACCTGCAGGAAAGTGGCCTCCATTCGCTATTCCAGTGCATACGGATGACATGTCTTTTTTTTTTCCCCCTGCCCCTGTTCCTGCCAATTTGATAATGGGTAATTCTAAATCTAACCTAATTTTACATATTAGTAAATATGTATATTGAGAATAGTCTGATGGGTGAAAATATGTTCACTTGATGAGAGAACAGCATGTGCAGTCTGAGCATGTTATTTTTTTTTACATTCTCAAATCGTCAATAGCCTATAGTCGCATCATCCAGCCCATATATCTTTGATTTCTAAGGCATTCTAAGGTTTGTATCGTTCACAACTAAAGTTACCAAATAACTCTGGACCTGTTTCAAATGATCACTTTTACGATCAGCATAGCCACTTCATATGCGCACACACTCGCTCCAGAATGGGAAAAATAAAGTTCAATTATATTCTTACTATAAAATCATATAATATAAAATAATAGCATGACCGTGTTAATGTTAATTACCGGTCAATTACCGAGAGAGATGTTTATTATGGATTAATATCCTGCTGTCGGAGGCCCATTTAACTGTCATAGCTACTCTTTTTATGGCCCTTCATGACGCACAAGTTCTTTGGTAGCTATAAACTAAGACGATAATGAACAGATTGTATACTAAACAATGTTCTTATTGGCTGAAATGGCAAATCAATGAAAGGAATACAAAAAACAAGTGGTTGATTATCTAAAAGTGGATTAAATAATGCTGGGACTACATTATGTGTCATCATATTATTATGAAATAACTTGCTGTGTGCAAACTTGTGTGTAACAAAGATATACACTACCAGTCAAACGTTTGGACACACCTACTCATTCAAGGGTTTTTCTTTATTTTTTTACTATTTTTTATATTCTAGAATAATAGTGAAGACATCAAAACTATGAAATAACACAAATGGAATCATGTAGTAACCAAAACAGTGTTAAACAAATCAAAATATATTTGAGATTCTTCAAATAGCCACCCTTTGCCTTGATGACAGCTTTGCAAACTCTTGGCATTCTCTCAACCAGCTTCACCTGGAATGCTTTTCCAACAGTGTTGAACGAGTTACCACATATGCTGAGCACTTGTTGGCTGCTTTTCCTTCACTCTGCCGTCCGACACATCTCAAACCATCTCAATTGGGTTGAGGTCGGGGGATTGTGGAGGCCAGGTCATCTGATGCAGCACTCCATCACTCTCCTTCTTGGTAAAATAGCCCTTACACAGCCTGGAGGTGTGTTGGGTCATTTTCCTGTTGAAAAACAAATGATAGTCCCACTAAGCCCAAACCAGATGGGATGGCGTATCGCTGCAGAATCATGTGGTAGACATGTTGGTTAAGTGTGCCTTGAATTCTAAACAAATCACAGACCGTGTCACCAGCAAAGCACCCCCACACCATAACACCTCCTCCATGCTTTACGGTGGGAACTACACATGCGGTGATCATCAGTTCACCCACACCGTGCCTCACAAAGACACGGTGGTTGGAACCAAAAATCTCCAATTTGGACAAATTTCCACCGGTCTAATGTCCATTGCTTGTGTTTCTTGGCCCAAGCAGGTCTCTTCTTATTGGTGTCCTTTAGTAGTGGTTTCTTTGCAGCAATTCGACCATGAAGGCCTGATTCACACAGTCCCCTCTGAACAGTTGATGTTGAGATGTGTCTGTTACGGTACTTGAACTCTGTGAAGCATTTATTTGGGCTGCAATTTTTTAAGCTGGTAACTCTAATGAACTTATCCTCTGCAGGAGAGGTAACTCTGGGTCTTCCATTCCTGTGGCGGTCCTCATGAGAGCCAGTTTCATCATAGCGCTTGATGGTTTTTGCGACTGCACTTGAAGAAACTTGAAATGTTCCGTATTGACTGACCTTCATGTCTTAAAGTAATGATGGACTGTCGTTTCTCTTTGCTTATTTGAGCTGTTCTTGCAATAATATGGACTTGGTCCTTTACCAAATAGGGCTATCTTCTGTATACCCCCCCTACCTTGTCACAACACAACTGATTGGCTCAAATGCATTAAGGAAAGAAATTCCACAAATGAACCTTTAAGAAGGTGACTACCTCATGAAGCTGGTTGAGAGAATGCCAAGAGTGTGCAAAGCTGTCATCAAGGCAAAGGGTGGCTATTTGAAGAATCTCAAATCTGAAATATATTTTGATTTGTTAAACACTTTTCTGGTTACTACAAGATTCCATATGTGTTATTTCATAGTTTTGATGTCTTCACTATTATTCTACAATGTAGAAAATAGTAAAAAATAAAGAAAAACCCTTGAATGAGTAGGTGTGTCCAAACATTTGACCGGTAGTGTATGTATAGGTTAAAGTGTTGACATATCTTGTTTGACCATTTGTCCTTGTCTTACCTTCAAAATATGTTCTGCTGAAACCACAAAAAAAGGACACAATCATGTTTGACATTTCAAAACATCAAAGACTATACTTTAGGGCGGCAGGTAGCTTAGTGGTTAAGAGTGTTGTGACAGTAACCGAAAGGTCGCTGGTTCTAATCCCTGAGCCGACTAGGTGAAAAATCTGTCGATGTGCCCTTGAGCAAGGCACTTAACCCTAATTGCTCCTGTAAGTCGCTCTGGATAAGAGCGTCTGCTAAATGACTAAAATGTAAATGTCTGTCTAATAAACAAGCACTTTGGGAAACTCTTGGTACAAAAGCCAACCATTTCTATCCCTTCGACTACACATCTTTGTAATTATTGGAAAAGGAAAATGCCCCTTAAATATGAATGTTCCGTCTCTCCCTGGTCTCCAGGACCACTATGACTGGGGGTTGAGGGCCATCAAGTCTGTCCTGGTGGTGGCTGGCTCCCTGAAGCGGGGTGACCCAGATCGGCCGGAGGACCAGGTCCTCATGCGGGCTCTGAGAGACTTCAACATCCCTAAGATCGTGACGGATGACATGCCAGTGTTCATGGGGCTTATCGGAGACCTGTTCCCTGCTCTGGACGTCCCCAGGAAGAGAGACCTGGAGTTTGAGAAGCATGTCAAGCAGTCTGTGCTGGACCTCAAACTACAAGCAGAGGATAACTTTGTACTGAAGGTGAGTTGTAGTTACCGGTTGACCAGGGTGGGCTGTTTCAGCCTTTAGATAGTGTTGGTTAAAAGTTATGATGAATGACTCAGGCCTAAACCCATCCAAAAAGCATGAAAAGCCACCGTTTGTTGACGGCAGATGATAGCCCTATATGAACACAGCCATAATACTGTAATGTCCCTGACCTTCAATAACACTACCAGGGAAAATAAACCACACTTCAAGCTTGGTAATTAACAATAAAACAACCAATTCAGCTCTATCGTTTCTCTGCTACTAGTTCCCTTTTCTCCAAAAGCCATGTACCTGGTGTTGCACTGTACTGTATCAGTGGTAAGTACACATTACTGTCAGAGCAGTCTGGGTTGTGGATGAATCGGCCAAATATACCCAACCCAAACCCTCCGGTTATACTGTAATAACGTCCCAGGTGGAAAGGTCCACCGTCCTTATTTTAGCCATTATGCTGCGTTCACACACACACACACACACACACTGTCAGAGACAGAGGAAAGCGGGCCACGGGAAATGAGTGCAATCTGCAGCAGGTCAAAGCGGCATGATAGCAACATAATGACACTCCATCACACCGCTGTACCGCAAGAGCAGCTCATAACCCTGCCACTGTCACAGACACCATACATGGATATAAACAGGGAGGGAAAAGGCTGATGAGACAACGGCAGGTCAATAATGATCCATTTATATTGTCTGAACCTTACACTCTCTGTCTCTGTCGGACACCTTATTTCCTATAGCCATATTAAGCTATATTATAGTGCACTACTTTTGGCCAGAGTCTGTTGGTCAGTAAGATTGGAGTGAAAGGAGAAAGTCCAGAGGGGAATGGTTTTATCTGCATTTAGTGTTAGCCCCTCATAATGTTAGCATGTTGTAGTGTTAGCCTCTTGTAGTGCTAGCATTAGACTCTTGTGGTGTCAGCCGCCCACACATCAAAACTGTAATCAATGTGGCTCCCGAGTGGCGCAGTGTTCTAAGGCACTGCATCTCAGTGCTTGAGCTGTCACTACAGACCCCCTGGTTCGATTCCAGGCTGTATCACAACCGGACGTAATTGGGAGTCCCATAGGGCGGCGCACAATTGGCCCAGCGTCATCCGGGTTTGGCCGGTGTAGGCCATCATTGTAAATAAGAATTTGTTCTTAACTGACTTGCCTAGTTAAATAAAGAAAAACTAAAACAAATGTGTGTCTTTCAGATGCTAACACTATGCTGAGGGTGAATAGCTTGAGTCAATTGCATTAATTGAGCATGCTATCAGTGAGTTTCACTGTCAAAGGAAATATGGTTTTCTTACAGAGACATTGATATTTGCCACACTGTACTGTAATCTGTTATTTTCTCAAGTTCCTGTCACATCCACCAATAAAGTTAATATTATTTCTCAGTCATAATTGTGTATCAAAGTGTTGCTGATATTAATGAGATAAATGTGATACTTTACATAACACAGATGAGGCAGTGTTAGAGGTAGCATAATGTGTTCTTTCCACACTGGTTGATGTTTGCAGTAAGCAGTAAATACTGCTCTTTCACTGAACTGTAACGTGAGTGACACACAGTATGGTACTGATTTACTCAGCTGCATTGCAGTGTACCATACCATTCTGTATAGCAATACCATAATGTGGTCCTCTGTAGCTCAGCTGGTAGAGCACGGCGCTTGTAACGCTAAGGTAGTGGGTTCGATCCCCGGGACCACCCATACACAAAAAATAAATGTATGCACGCATGACTGTAAGTCGCTTTGGATAAAAGTGTCTGCTAAATGGCATATTATTATTATTATTATACTATATGTCTCTCCCTTTCTCTCGCTGCCTCTCGCTCTCTCCCTCCTTCCCCCAGGTGGTACAGTTGGAAGAGTTGCTGGCGGTGCGCCACTCTGTGTTTGTAGTGGGTAACGCAGGCACAGGGAAGAGCCAGGTGATGAGGTCACTCCAACGGACCTACCAGAACATGAAGCGAAGGCCCGTGTGGGCGGACCTCAACCCCAAAGCTGTGACCAACGACGAGCTGTTTGGCATCATCAACCCTGCAACCAGGGAGTGGAGGGATGGTGAGGGGCGGGCATGAGGATGACGGTCATGATGGTGACGGTCATGACGATGATATGGTCAACATATAGACCTTTGATACATGTCTGTTTTCCAGGTCTGTTCTCTAACATCATGCGTGAGCTGGCTAACCTCAGTCACACTGGGCCTAAATGGATCGTACTGGATGGAGACATAGACCCCATGTGGATCGAGTCTCTCAACACTGTCATGGATGACAACAAGGTGTGTGTCTGTCTCTCTGTCTGCGTTTCTCAGTCTGTCTGTGTAATAATTCTCTGTACCACTCCCTGCATTAGGTGTTAACTCTGACGAGTAATGAACGTATCCCTCTCAACCCGACCATGAGGCTGGTGTTTGAGATCAGTCACCTCCGGACTGCTACTCCTGCTACTGTATCTAGAGCTGGTACGCTAGTCTTTCCCTCCTCCTCTCCTCCTCCTCTCCTTATCCTTCTCTTATCCTATTCCTGTCCCCCTGCTCTCCTCTTCTTTTGTCATTCTCATAGACCACATATTTCACATTTTACATGTATTTGTACATACCATGTAATTACCTGTTTACATGTGACTACAGAGTAACAAGCTCTGCTTGTCCCTCCAGGCATTCTGTATATCAACCCGGCAGATCTGGGCTGGAACCCACCTGTTTCCAGCTGGATTGACAGGAGGGAGGTCCAATCGGAGAAGGCCAACCTGACCATCCTGTTTGACAAGTACCTCCCCTCATGTCTGGACACCCTCAGGTCCAGGTAACACATCAGCTGTCAGTATGGAATGGTTCATAGTGATCTAGATGGTTCCTCTGGACTGAGGGGAGAGAGACTGTAGACATGGATGAGGGTGAGAGGAGTAAGAAAGGGTAGAGAGAGAAGACGGAGAGGGACAGAACCATAGGCCTAAATAGTGTCAGATATAAAAAACAAAACCATAAACATTTATTTCACTCATGGTCTTACTCCTATGTCTGTAACGTGTGTGGTCAGATTTAAGAAGATCATCCCAGTCCCAGAGCAAAGTATGGTCCAGATGCTGTGCCATCTGTTGGAGTGTCTGTTAACCCCAGAACACACCCCTCCAGACTGCCCTAAGGAACTCTACGAACTCTACTTTGTCTTCGGTGCTGTCTGGGCCTTCGGAGGTGCCATGTTCCAGGACCAGGTAGGATAGTTGAATGATTCCTATGATTATGGTTGGTCCTCTATAGCTCAGTTGGTAGAGCATGGCTTTGGTGCTCGCAACACCAGGATAGTGGGTTCAATTCCTGGGACCACCCGTACTTAAAATGTAAATTGCTTTGGATGAAAGTGTCTGCTAAATGGCATATATTATTATATATTGTTTTGAGACACATTCCTGTGTAGTGGATAAGTGCTTTCCCTCAGAGTCAAATAATTAAAATAGATTGCTTCAGAAAAAGTGGTATGCTGTTATCGCTGGTGCAAAAGCTTTAGTAAATCGTCATCTAATTCGCTCTCCAACTCCCCTCAAAGCTTCAAATGATGAGAATTGCTTCACCTATATTTCAGTAAAGTATGGTGGTTTTCAATGTGAGGACTCCACACTGTATTGCAGCTTCATTTCCAAAACTAAGTGGATCCCACTCACAGTCCTAAACACTATAGCCAGCTGAATTTTTAACCAGGGGCGAACAAAGTGATGAGTGGTTGCTAAGCAACCCAGACCGCTTCGTACAGTAACCACGTCCATCTAAGTTATGGGATAAAACAGTCTCTCCTAGCGTACCAATGTACTCCACTTTATTTCCTTATCTACACTGCATTTATATGCTAAGTGGGTTTATTGACTGTAGAGCAGGGCCTGAACACAGTAGTCAGCCTGGAGAGAGGAAATAACAGCTCAGGGATGTTTATTTTTTTACTGATGGATACCCACTGGCCACAGACGTCATTTCAACGTCAGGTTTGGATTTACATTTGGTTGAGTTGTTAACTAACGTGAATTCAATGTGAAATCAACAAATAATGTCACCATATCATTGGATTTAGGTTAAAAGTTGGGTGAAAAAAAGGCGGAATTCCCTTATGGTTGATTACTTTTTGCGAATCCAATCAGTTTTCCACTTTGATTCAACGTCATCACATTGAATTTTCTTGTTGGAATGACGTGGTAACACAACCAGTTTTTGCCCAGTGGGTAGATGGATAGTAGTGTCTTTATGTTTCATTTTATTGTGTTTTAATGCAGGCAGAAAGTGTGACCACAATGCAATAAACCATGGCTTCCTCTCTCAAAAGTATCTCCTTCATCTGTTGTACATATCAGTAGCAGAAACATGGAGAGAAAACCTCTCAAGACTATTGAAATTGACCCAATGTTTGTATCTCCCTGTGTGTGTGTGTGTAGTTGGTGGACTACCGTGTGGAGTTTAGTAAGTGGTGGGTGACAGAGTTTAAGACCATCAAGTTCCCCTCCCAGGGGACTGTGTTTGATTACTACATAGACCCCGACACCAAGAAGTTTGAACCCTGGTCTAAGATGGTGCCCAGGTTCCAGATGGATGCTGATATTCCTCTACAGGTACGGTAAAGTCTTGTGTTATTGGTGTCACTTCATGTCACTTCTATAGTGACATTATATCATACATTAGCTGCTCCAAAGCTCATCTATGGAGTCATCTATGGCCCGGAGTAAAATATATTCTTTACAATTTAGTCTTTTACCAGATGCTCTTCTCTAGAGCAACTTACAATAACTGAACATCAGTGGCATAACTATTGCACAACATCCGGCTTGAAGGACCACAATAAGTAATGGTTAAGGTTGTAATTAGAGCTGAGGAATCTGATCCTAGATCTGTGGGGGAACATGAACCTGTAGAGTATCTACAGTCTATCTGAACTCTGTCCCCTATCTCTCGTCTCCCCAGGCATGTCTGGTCCACACCACAGAGACTATCCGTGTCCGTTACTTCATGGACCGCCTCTTGGAACACCGCCGGCCCGTTATGCTGATCGGGAATGCCGGTACTGGGAAGTCTGTTCTGGTCGGAGACAAACTGGGATCACTGGACCAGGAGAAATACATGATCAAAAACGTCCCCTTCAATTATTACACCACCTCTGCCATGCTACAGGGTAGGGAATGGTCTGCTACTACTAGTGTACAACTGCAAATAGCAGATAAATATACTGTAGCCTCTTTCTACACTCATCCTCCATCCATCTCTTTCTACGCTCATCCTCCATCCATCTCTTTCTACACTCATCCTCCATCCATCTCTTTCTACACTCATCCTCCATCCATCTCTTTCTACGCTCATCCTCCATCCATCTCTTTCTACACTCATCCTCCATCCATCTCTTTCTACGCTCATCCTCCATCCATCTCTTTCTACACTCATCCTCCATCCATCTCTTTCTACGCTCATCCTCCATCCATCTCTTTCTACACTCATCCTCCATCCATCTCTTTCTACACTCATCCTCCATCCATCTCTTTCTACACTCATCCTCCATCCATCTCTTTCTACGCTCATCCTCCATCCATCTCTTTCTGCACTCATCCTTCATTCATCTCTTTTTACACTCATCCTCCATCCATCTCTTTCTACGCTCATCCTCCATCCATCTCTTTCTACGCTCATCCTCCATCCATCTCTTTCTACACTCATCCTCCATCCATCTCTTTCTACGCTCATCCTCCATCCATCTCTTTCTACGCTCATCCTCCATCCATCTCTTTCTACACTCATCCTCCATCCATCTCTTTCTGCACTCATCCTTCATCCATCTCTTTCTACACTCATCCTCCATCCATCTCTTTCTACACTCATCCTCCATCCATCTCTTTCTACACTCATCCTCCATCCATCTCTTTCTGCGCTCATCCTCCATCCATCTCTTTCTACACTCCCATCCCTCTCTCTTTCCACCCTCATCCTCTCCTCCTTCCCTCCCTCCTGTGCAGCGGTGTTGGAGAAGCCCCTGGAGAAGAAGGCAGGCCGTAACTATGGTCCTCCAGGCAGCAGGAGGCTGGTCTACTTCATAGACGATATGAACATGCCAGAGGTGGACGCTTACGGCACCGTGCAGCCACACACACTCATACGCCAACACCTGGACTACAACCACTGGTGAGAGGACGCACAGACGTGCACACACACACATACTCTGCTGTCACACACAGTCATACGCCAACACTTGGACTACAACCACTGGTGATAGGACGTGAACACACACACTCTTGCACATAAGCATGCATGCACGCACGTGCCCACATACACACACGCATATGCCAGTATATAGACCACCGCGAACACATGTCACATGTGAGCCCCCTTCGTCTCTACCTTTGCACAGACAGTCTAAGTGCTTTTGATTGAATGGAACCTCAAGTCATCATGGGTAATATACTGACATACAGTAGATCAGTGGTCACCAACCTTTTCTGAGTCAAGATCACTTTCTGAGTCAAGATCACTTTCTGAGTCAAGATCACTTTCTGAGTCAAGATCACTTTCTGAGTCAAAATGCAAGCCAAGATCTACCGCTCAGATTTGTTAAAAACATGATTTTCTTTAAACCTATGCAACGTTAACTTATTAAAAACAGTTCTGTAGCAATGAGGTTTGTAGTAGGCTATAGGCCCAATACATTATCACTGCATATTGTCTACGCTTGAATTGCCCTGCAATGTTGTTCTTCTCAGACCATTTTGAAATTATATTTCAAAATTGTAGGTATATGATCACACTGGTAATAGATCATTTGTTGTATTACTTGTGAGGCACAGCTGAGAGAGCATAATAATTTGCTTTTTTAAATTTTACTGGACTGATGGCCTGCATCTGATGGTCAGTCTGAGGGGGGGGGGAGCAGCGGCGAGGCTCCCTCTCACCCGACTCACCGTCCCTCTCTCCCTCCCTCTGCTGAGAAAAGGGGACAGTCTTCAAGCTGATGGCGAAACTCAAGTTGCAGTGCATTATTTCTGCCTCAAGCACCAATTCATGTTGTTAATCCGATGTCCAGATAAAGTGAAATATTACTCAATATAAAAAAATAGACAAGCCGCTAATAATAACAACGCAAGCTTATCGAAACACTTTGCTATACTCATTCATTGCAGCTGCAGTGCTGGTTGTAGTGTGAGTGGGGAGAACGCGCATTTTATGGCTTATAAAAGTTTTGAACAAAGTTTTGACAGTGCTGAATAACAACTTAAACATGAACTTATAAAAACAGCAGCTCTTTGCTGTATTCGTTGAGTCTCTCTAGTCATGGTTTTAAAAGTTTTGAAATCTCAGTTTCAGCTTTGCTGTGTGCTCGAGGCTTCTTTTTACAGTCTATGGCTCGAGGAAAATGCAGACTCTGTGATCTAAGCTATCTGATTGGCCAGCAGTAGGCCTAAAGGTGCACTTGATTTGCTCTCTGGGCCTGCCGGGAGGTGGAGTTCTACCTTCAGACACAGGTGGAGTTCTACCTTCAGGAAACTTTGCCTTCCTGGCGCTAGGGCTGCTGAATCAAGTACATCTACTGCCAACAGCACGAAACGAATAAAAAAATAGGAACGCTAGGCTTTATCGTTGTTACATAAATGTTTGGTGATCAACTAGGAATGCTTTGGAGATCGACCAGTTGATGCCGATCGACCGGTTGGTGACCACTGGAAGTAGATGAATACTTTCTGTCCTATATACAGTACTAGAATGTATTGTTATCACTGATGGAACTTGACAGTGATATTTTATGGAAAATAACAATGTTAATTTAAGAACCCCATACATTTTGGACAATTACAGTAAAGATTTGTTCGAAGTTACTGTACCACAGTTCGTTTAAAGAGGGTACTGGCTGGCTAACCCTGCTATTGCAAACCTACTGCAGTGAGTTAGACCAATAATTGTTCTGTTATTCAGCTTACTACAGCTGAGCATGTCTTCAGTTTACTATTCAAAGGGACACTCACTGCAATTACCGGTACTGTTACTAAAATATGCTGCAACTTAAATGATATCCAATGTGAGAGCTTGGGCATGTGATTTTCCTTAAAAGGATTGTGGAGCTGGGGCATCAGGCATAGTAAGGGTATTGTAGACACAGCCACAGGGTTTGTATGTGTGTGTGTTTTACACACGGTCAGCCAGTAGAGTTATGGAGGGTATCTCAGGTATGAAATTGAGAGGGAGATGGATGTTACTAGGCTATGTTGGCTTAAGGGAGAGCTGAGGCGTGCATATTGACAGGAGCACGTGGAGAGTGTGTTTGTGTATTTCATTGCAGTATGTGTGTGCCTGTGGACGTGTTTAACTATACTTGTGGGGACCAGAAGTCCCCACAAGAATAGTAAACAAACGAAACATTGACCAACTGGGGACATTTTGTTAGTCCCCACAAGGTCAATTGCTATATTGAACAATAAATATAAATGCAACATGTAAAGTGTTGGTCCCATGTTTCATGAGCTGAAATAAAAGATCCCAGAAATGTTTCATACGCACAAAAAGCTTATTGTGCACAAATGTGTTTACATCCCTGTTAGTGAGCATTTCTCCTTTGCCAAGATAATCCATCCACCTGACAGGTGTGACATATCAGGAAGCTGATTAAACAGCATAATCATTACACAGGTGGACAATAAAAGGCCTCTCTAAAATGTGCAGTTTTGTCACACAACACAATGCCACAGATGTCTCAAGTTTTAAGGGAGTGTGCAATTGGCATGCTGACTGCAAGAATGTCCACCAGAGCTGTTGCCAGAAAATGTAATATTAATTTCTCTACTGTAAGCTGCCTCCAACATCGTTTTGGCGGTACGTCCAACCGGCCTCACAACCGCAGACCACGTGTAACCACTCCAGCCCAGGACCTCCACATCTGGCTTCTTATTTATTTTTTTATAATTCTCCCCAATTTCATGATGTCCAATTGGTAGTTACAGTCTTGTCCCATCGCTGCAACTCCCCTACGGATTCGGGAGAGGTGAAGGTCGAGCACCATGCATCCTCCGAAACACGACCCTGCCAAGCCGCACTGCTTCTTGACACACTGCTCGCTTAACCCGGAAGCCAGCCGCACCAATGTGTCGGAGGAAACAGCGTCCAGCTGGCGACCGAAGTCAGCTTGCAGGCGCCCAGCCCTCCACAAGGAGTCGCTTGCGCGCGATGGGACAAGGAAATCCCGGCCGGCCAAACCCTCCCCTAACCCAGACGATGCTGGGCCAATTGTGTGCCGCCTCATGGGTCTCCCGGCCACGGCCGGCTGTGACACAGCCTGGGATTTTGAATGGTTTTAAATTGTGTGTCCCCACAAGGTTAGTTAAACAAGACTGTGTATGTGTGTCCAGGTATGACAGGAGTAAGCTGCTGCTGAAAGAGGTCCACAGTGTGCAGTACGTGTCCTGCATGAACCCTACGGCAGGCAGCTTCACCATTAACCCACGACTACAGGTACACACACACACGCTTACAAACAAGCACAGACAGACACACATGCACTCACACACTGCATGCATATCTGATGATGTCCCATTGTCTCTTGCAACATTTCATTAGCATAATTATAAACACCTATACATATACACATCATTTTAATTTTTCTCATTCTCTCTGTAGCGTCACTTCTCAGTGTTTGCCCTGTCCTTCCCTGGAGCGGAGGCTCTTAGCACCATCTACAGTTCCATCCTCTCTCAGCACCTCAGGGGAGAGGGCTTCAGTGCTGCTCTGCAGAAGAGCTGTCCTACCCTGGTCCAGCTAGCTCTGGCCCTCCACCAGAGACTCACCTCCACCTTCCTGCCCACCGCTGTCAAGTTCCACTACATCTTTAACCTCAGAGACCTCTCCAACATATTCCAGGTGATGAATGCAAATGAATGGATGGATTGACGGGTGCACACACACACACACACACACACACACACATTTACAATTTACTATACCTGGTGATTTTTTTTTTTTACAGTGATGCACATTTTCAGTTACTGAAGCTGGGTACTGTACACTCAAAACTAAGACCTAGGGCATTTTCTCCTTCATTCATGGATCGTTCCATTAAAACAGGACCAGTTAAAAGTTTTGGCATGTGCACTCAAAACCCATCTCTTTTACTTTTTTAATATACTGTATCAAAGTTTGGATTGGTAGAGTTTTATTGCACCCCAGGCAGTAAAAGTTAAAATACTGTAACTAATTTCTCATCTAAATGATTATTGATTTAGTAAGGTGTGCCTAATGTTGAGAAATAAGGTAGAAATTTGCAGAAAAAGAGAGAAGAATGGATTTGCTCTCAGGGGTGTTTGTAACGATTTAATGTATTTAAATGAATATTATATTATACTGTAACCTCTAAAGCTGTCATGAGAGAGAAGCTTATACGCAATATTTTTCTGTCAGGATCCTCAGCGGTTCCAGGGGGGCAAAGACTCATTTAATACAAGCACCAATACATAATTAATACTCTAAGCCATTCAACCATAGTACTTTAGTTTTCATAATTCCTTCCCTGAGACCTCCAAGCCTTGGAACTGTTTCAAGTCACATTCTTATCCTCTTATAAAATGTGCATACAGAACGTCGGAATGTACAGTAAGTCATACTTCAAAAGAACAGGTTCTCAGTTATTCATCATTATTAGCCTTAAATCTAAGAGTTTAGGTTTAGCAATTATAATGAGTTGAGGTTTAGCTATTAGAATTATTCTAACTTCACCTTTAACGATGAGGGACCATAGATTTAACACTAGAGAGTTTATTATCTATAATTACACACCATGGACTCCAGCCCTGCTGACCCCTTTATGTTACCTTTTAGACCTTTAATCAACGTTGACGACAGTACAGCATTGATTTCAATAGCAGGGGCCTAATGGGGGTAGAACTCATTGAACTTAGCTTTTGAACTTTGAAGAGTCTCAGTGCTGTGTGTTTTGGTGAAACCTGCGTTCTAAAGAGTCTGTGTAGTGTCACTGGTGTCAAGCAGGTAAAGAGAGAGGGAGAAAGCTGAAAAAAAGAGTGCAGGATCAATCCTCCTTGTTGTTTTTCAGCTGGGTAATAAGGAGAAAGTGAGATGTGGCTCAGACTTCTCAGACACTACCCAGAGTTCTCTTTTGAACTTTTCTCTCCGTATGTCTTGACTATTCAGCTGCTAGCTAGCTCCAGGGCCTGAGGATAGCTAGCTACACAGGGTTGAAGAGACACACAGCCTGCTCACACACTCTAGTCCACATTCCACCTTGTCATCGCTGTTTTTAAGAAGGGAAAGTTATTTAATTGATAAATAAAGGTCCTGAAAAGTTTACGAATCGTCTTAGTATCTTCAGACATTAAGTGTGTGCCCCAAACTAGTTGTTCGAAATTGCTAGTCAGACGAAGTGAGGACTAGTAAGTATTTTAGCGCAAAAGCCACGCAGGTCCTATTGTATTGGCGTAATATTTATTCTATTGCAATTTTGCTGTCCTCTTCTGTTCATTACAGTTAGCGAAATGTGGATTATTTCTGAAGAGGTTTACCTCAGGAAAAGTAATTGGGCGACTTTTAATGAAGCAGCAGTTAGTTTAGTTTCTTTGTAAACGCTGGAACACCGGTACACTCAGCCCAAGGCGACTACTGCCTCATTATCATCAGCGCTAATGAGGAAAACCAAGCTGAGGAACCTAACAGGGGAAAACACTTTGTTACAGCATTTCCAAGAGAACTGTTCAGACAACATTCAAGGTAGTATCTAAGCATTTCTTCTCTTCACCAGAAATCCTAATACATTCCTCAAGGTAGTTGTCACAGGGATGTATTGATGTCACAAGAAATGATCAGTTATTTTCTCCGGTATTCCTCTAGAGCTCTTTCTGTCACTCTTTGGTTTCTCTCTGTCTCTTATTGATTGAAATACAACCACAAGGCTATCAATAAACACTTTTGTGGTGTTTGTCAAGTTTTCATTGTTACTTCACTGACAACAACTCAAAGCCAGATCCAGTTTAGTATGACGACAGAAAAACACCATCATCCTATGGGGACATGTTGATGTTTGATAGTTAACTAGATGCCAGTAGCAAAATCCCTGCTAATAGGACAAGAAAAACACACTATGTTCCTATAGGGATGTGTTGTCAGAGAGCTGCATTCCCCAGCACCAGACCGTTAGGAACGCTGTCTATCGTTAGTTTTTCTGCTGTACGTGGCCAGCGGGCATAACAGGGATCTGTCTGGCGAACGTCACCCTAAATGAGCTCTGGTAGAACAGAAGGAGAGGGGGAATGAGGGAACGAGAGAACAGGGGAGAAGAAGAGCGATGGGTGGGAGCGGGGGAGAAGGGAAGGAGAAAAGGAAGGAAGAGAGCAGGAGAGATGAGAGAAAGTTATGTCAGCATGGTTAGGAGCGAGAACTCCATCTACTGTCTGTCTAACGTAGAAAGCCCAGTCAGCTGGGCCTAGCTGTATTAGTTAGCCAGGGTGGAGGAGAGGCATTGTTTGGAACTCAGAGCGACTGGTTGGCAGAGAGGAGTGGAAACAAGCCTCAGACCAAATCAAATCAAATTGTATTTGTCACATGCTTTGTAAACAACAGGTGTAGACTAGCAGGTGTAGAAAAGTTATAACACAAGGAATATATACAGAATGAGTAACGATAACTTGGCTATATACACGGGGTACCAGTACCGAGTCAATGTGCAGTGGTACAAGGTCATTGAGGTAGACATGTACATATAGGTAGGAAAAAAGTGACTAGGCAACAGGATAGATAATAAACAGTAACAGCAGCGTATGTGATGAGTCAAAAGAGTTAGTGCAAAAAGGGTCAATGCAGATAGTTTGGGTAGCTATTGGTTAACTATTTAACTAACTATTTAGCAGTCTTATGGCTTGGGGGTACAAGCTGTTCAGGGTCCTTTTGGTCCTAGACTTGGTGCATCGGTACCTCTTGCCGTGCGTAACAGAGAGAACTGTCTGAAAGCTCTGACTCATATACCCATCCTTCTCTTCTGTGAAGAGCTCTGACCCCCCCCCCCCCCCCACCCCCCCCCCCCCCTCCGTCTCAGCCTCCAGTATCTATGCTGCAATAGTCTATGTGGCGGGGGGCTAGGGTCAGTCTGTTATATCTGGTGTTATTCTCCTGTCTTATCCGGTGTCCTGTGTGAACTTAAGTATGCTCCCTCTAATTCTCTCTCTCTCTCTCTCCCTCCCCTCCCGGAGGACCTGAGCCCTAGGACCATGCCTCAGAACTACCTGGCCTGATGACTCCTGGCTGTCCCCAGTCCACCTGGTCGTGCTGCTGCTCCAGTTTCAACTGTTCTGCCTGCTGCTATGGAACCCTGACCTGTTCACCGGACGTGCTACCTTGTCCCAGACCTGCTGTTTTCAACTCTTTCTCTCTACCGCACCTGCTATTTCAACTTCTAAATGCCTGGCTATGAAAAGCCAAGTGACATTTACTCCTGATGTACTGACCTGCTGCAACCTCTACAACCACTGTGATTATTATTTGACCCTGCTGGTCATCTATGAATGTTTGAACATCTTGGAGAAAAATCTGGCCTTAATGGCCATGTACTGTTATAATCTCCACCTGGCACAGCCAAAAGGGGACTGGCCACCCCTCAGAGCCTGGTTCCTCTCTAGGTTTCTTCCTAGGTTTCTGCCTTTCTAGGGAGTTTTTCCTAGCCACTGTGCTTCTACATCTGCATTGCTTGCTGTTTGGGGTTTTAGGCTGGGTTTCTGTATAGCACTTTGTGACATCTGCTGATGTAAAAAGGGCTTTATAAATAAAATATGATTGATTGATAGAGGGGGAAGGGTGGGGGGGATGACTGAGAAAAAGGAGAGGAAGTTATTACATGCACACCTCCAACCCACCCCATTACGACAGTCATCATCATCAGATCGGATTCAGTTGGCTGTAACACGCGAGGTGATGATGATGATGATGATGATGACGACGACGTTGATTTGCATACGTCCTGCTGCCTGGAAGACACAGCATCTGTTAGTCTGTGTATTTCCTCCCGCGGTGACGGGGCGCAGAAAGGGACAAACAGTGCTGGGGCTTCACCGGGCCTATTCCTCATGGTAGGGCAGCTGCTGGGAGAGGAGATGGGATTACACTGAGACATGGATGACTTGGCTGAGTTATAATCTTCCCCTGTGGGACAATGTTAGTGTTTCGCTCGTCCAGAGCAAAGCATATCAAATAAAATAAAATCAAATTTTATTGGTCACATGCGCCGAATACAACAGGTGCAGACATTACAGTGAAATGCTTACTTACAGCCCTTAACCAACAGTGCATTTATTTTTAACAAAAAAAGTAAAAATAAAACAACAAAAAAAGTGTTGAGAAAAAAAAGAGCAGAAGTAAAATAAAATAACAGTAGGGAGGCTATATATACAGGGGGGTACCGGTGCATAGTCAATGTGCGGGGGCACCGGCTAGTTGAGGTAGTTGAAGTAATATGTACATGTGGGTAGAGTTAAAGTGACTGCATAAATAATTAACAGAGTAGCAGCAGCGTAAAAAGGATGGGGTGGGGGGGGCAGTGCAAATAGTCAGGGTAGCCATGATTAGCTGTTCAGGAGTCTTATGGCTTGGGGGTAGAAGCTGTTGAGAAGTCTTTTGGACCTAGACTTGGCACTCCGGTACCGCTTGCCGTGCGGTAGCAGAGAGAACAGTCTATGACTAGGGTGGCTGGAGTCTTTGACAATTTTGAGGGCCTTCCTCTGACACCGCCTGGTATAGAGGTCCTGGATGGCAGGAAGCTTGGCCCCAGTGATGTACTGGGCCGTACGCACTACCCTCTGTAGTGCCTTGCGGTCAGAGGCCAAGCAGTTGCCATACCAGGCGGTGATGCAACCAGTCAGGATGTTCTCGATGGTGCAGCTGTATAATTTTTGGAGGATCTGAGGACCCATGCCAAATCTTTTCAGTCTCCTGAGGGGGAATAGGCTTTGTCGTGCCCTCTTCACGACTGTCTTGGTGTGTTTGGACCATGATAGTTCGTTGGTGATGTGGACACCAAGGAACTTGAAGCTCTCAACCTGTTCCACTACAGCCCCGTCGATGAGAATGGGGGCGTGCTCAGTCCTCTTTTTTTCCTGTAGTCCACAATCATCTCCTTTGTCTTGGTCACGTTGAGGGAGAGGTTGTTGTCCTGGCACCACACGGCCAGGTCTCTGACCTCCTCCCTATAGGCTGTCTCATCGTTGTCGGTGATCAGGCCTACCACTGTTGTGTCGTCGGCAAACTTAATGATGGTGTTGGAGTCGTGCCTGGCCATGCAGTCATGGGTGAACAGAGAGTACAGGAGGGGACTGAGCACGCACCCCTGAGGGGCCCCCGTGTTGAGGATCAGTGTGGCAGATGTGTTGTTACCTACCCTTACCACCTGGGGCGGCCCGTCAGGAAGTCCAGGATCCAGTTGCAGAGGGAGGTGTTTAGTCCCAGGATCCTTAGCTTAGTGATGAGCTTAGAGGGCACTATGGTGTTGAATGCTGAGCTGTAGTCAATGAATAGCATTCTCACGTAGGTGTTCCTCTTGTCCAGGTGGGAAAGGGCAGTGTGGAGTGCAATAGAGATTGCAGCATCTGTGGATCTGTTGGGGCGGTATGCAAATTGGAGTGGGTCTAGGGTTTCTGGGATAATGCTGTTGATGTGAGCCATGACCAGCCTTTCAAAGCGCTTCATGGCTACAGACGTCAGTGCTACGGGTCGGTAGTCATTTAGGCAGGTTATCTTAGAGTCCTTGGGCACGGGGACTATGGTGGTCTGCTTGAAACATGTTGGTATTACAGACTCAGTCAGGGACATGTTGAAAATGTCATCTTAGATTAGTTAGACAACATCTGTTGGAAGGTATTATTTGATTGATCTGAAGTTTATGTGATTCAGTTCATTTGGGAGTGTGTAGTAGATGCCAGGGTTTAGCTTGTGAAGAGAAACGTATGATAAATAGTCTTACTTTTATGAAACATTTGTCTCTTAACAGACAGAATATATACTTGAAATCAAACCAAGAAGTCCCATTTAATAATTTTTTTACTTACATAAATCCCTGGTCTCACTTTCTCTCACTCCCTTTCTACCAGCATTTAGACCCAACAGCGATCGACTTACCCACGTTTACCTTACATAATCTGATACTTTTTAAGGTATAAGTGACTTTATCTGCCTCCCAATGAACCTTTCCTCTCCTGTCCTGTCCAGGGTATTCTGTTCTGTACGAGTAAGTGTCTGAGGGTTCCTGTGGATCTGGTGAAGATCTACCTCCACGAGTCCAACCGCGTCTACAGAGACAAGATGGTGGAGGACAGAGACACGCAGGCCTTTGATAAGCTGCAGGCAGACGCTGTGAAAAAGTTATATGAGGTGAGGGGAGAGTTTTCAAAGTTACACCCAAAGAAATGGAGACACACACGCAGGCAAGCACGTGGACGTACACCCCTACAAACACGCACAGGCACACACATGGACGTACACACACCGACACCAGCACGGGCACATACATTTCACACACACACTTCACACTGTTGAGTAGAGAGTTTTACAAAGTTCAGCAGAGGAAAACGGAGCAAGAGGTGGAGGGGGAAAATCATTAGACAGCCTGCTCAGAGTCGGAGGCCGAACATCAGTGACCAGCGCAGCGAGGAGAGGGAAGAGGAGAGGAATGGAGAGAATACTAATCAGTAGAAGGGTCTGACTGTCAGGGCCTGGGCCACCAGCCCAGCAAATTGGAAAACATTTTAATGGTTTTCTGACCGCTATGCCCTGACTCTCTACCCTCCTGAGTTTATCACAAACACACTGTTCATGCTTACAACCAGGGAACTGACACCTACACACACAGGGGAACACACGCAGACACACACACCCTCAAGTTGATCACACACACACTTTTTTGCAGCGAGGGAACACACACACACACACACACACACACACACACACACCACCACCAAATATAAAGCACAAGTTCCGGCATGTCTACTTGTCGTTTTCAGGTGTTCTGTATTGAGAAAGAGACAGGAGGGAAGGATAAAGTTATCACAGTTCCCATCAGGTGAACTGCAGTCTTAGGGAATACGCTGTAGAAAATGTACATTTCCTCAAACAGAGGCCTACATTTGGAAAACATCCCGCTATCATAAATAATTGAAATGTTAAACATAACTAGTAAAAGTGAACACACAGTAGGCTACTCCAGAAAATGTTTTGTTTGCTGAATGCTGAGTTCCTCCCTGTCCAGAGTGATTCCATTTAAATGTTCCACTGTAGCTAACAGAGGCTCTGTCCTAAATGGCACCCTATTGCTGATATAGTGTACTACTTTTGAACCAGAGCCCAGGCCCTGGTCAAAAGTAGTGCACTAATTAGGGAATAGGGTGCCATTTGGGATGCATACTGAGTGTGTCTCCCCTCAGGATATGGAGGAGACCCTGGAGCAGGCCAGGGAGATGAACATGTACTGTCACTTCGCCTCAGGGGTGGGGGAGCCCCAGTACATGGCTGTCCAGTCCTGGAGCTCCCTCAACAAGACGCTGCTGGAGGTGCTGGACAGCTATAACGAAGTCAACGCTGTCCTCAATCTGGTTCTGTTTGAAGACGCTATGGCTCACATGTAAGAAGGAGAAACTTCTGTTTGGCTTTTTAATGCACTTATTATAGGTCCATTATAAGTCCCTCTTTTGCTATATTACTCAATATTTTAATTAAGTATCAACAGTAAATAATGGTGTTTGCCTCTTAAAACCCACTCTCTTTCCCCTCTCGCTCTTTATTCCCCGCCCTCTCTCTCTCCCCCCTCCTGTAGTTGCCGTATCAACCGTATCCTGGAGTCTCCGCGTGGTAACGCTCTATTGGTCGGCGTGGGCGGCAGCGGCAAGCAGAGCCTCACCCGATTGGCTGCCTTCATCTCCAACCTGGAAGTGTTCCAAATCACCCTCAGGAAAGGCTACGGCATCCCTGACCTCAAGGTACACGCACGCACTCATGCACGCACGCACACACACCCGCACGCACCTGCATGCACTGACCAATACCATTGCATATTCATATTGCATGACTTAAACTACAAATGTTCCCTATTCTGTTCTACTGGGAACTTATGTCTAGCACCTGACCAGCTAAATGCTCTCTCCCTCCCCTCTCCCCTCCACCGTCCCTCCCTCCACACCTCTCTCTCTCTCTCTCTCCCTTCCCCCTTCCCTCTATCAGACTGACCTGGCATCCCTCTACATCAAAGCTGGCGTGAAGAATGTTGGCACAGTGCTGCTAATGACTGATGCCCAGGTGGCAGATGAGAAGTTCCTCGTTCTGGTCAACGATCTTTTGGCATCGGGTACGATTGGGACCAGGACATTGGGGAGGGGGGTTGGCATTGAGGTTGGCTGGGACATTGGGAAAGAAGGCTATGTGTCACTCTGTTGGCATTAGGTAAGGCAGGGGAAGCCAGAGGCATATATAAAGAGCGTGTTCGGTCTAGCTCCAGGATACTGTATCTGGGCTTTGCCAATAGCTGCCTATGTAGATGAATGAGAGGATAATTCTCTCTTTCACAAAGAAGAACAGCCAGTTACCATGGCTTTGTGTGAGTCTGCTAAAACATTGCTATTGCATCACCGTTGGAGGTGATGCCAAACGCAAATGTCCACCTCCGCATAGACATTCGTCAGTTCTAAACTACAATTCTATTCCATTATTCAGATGGATGAGGAGGTTACATGGAAGTAAAAACCTAAAGAAACATTTTCTCTCCTCTCTGTCTTTCTCTCTGTAAGTCTGAGTTGCAGTACTATAATAGTAATGCTCAGAGCTTCACCGTAGTGAAAAACAGTAGTATGAGTCATCAAGTCGCTAGGACCCTGGCCTGTCAGTACCTCCCGTTTACACCCCTTAAAGCTGAAATCTGCAGAGAGGAAACAGTGCCACTGTTCGCCCCAGCACATTATGTTATTGTTTTGTTGATAAAACGGAGGAGGGGAGCATCCCAGCATGGTAAAAATAAATGTGCAGTACATATTCTGCTGTTCTATCCTGCATGCAGTGATGTGCAATGATACATGGGGGGAAAAACAGTTTTTGTTGTTTGAAGTAACTTCTTTGTTGTTGTAATATCGCAGCTTTAACCTCATCTGAATGTTCTATTGTAGGTG
Organism: Coregonus clupeaformis; assembly: GCF_020615455.1. Taxonomy (NCBI): domain Eukaryota; kingdom Metazoa; phylum Chordata; class Actinopteri; order Salmoniformes; family Salmonidae; genus Coregonus; species Coregonus clupeaformis. The sequence continues at coordinate 28,994,563 of NC_059222.1, read as the reverse complement.
AGCTCCCTATTGGTTTAGATCTGAACGTTCTATTGTGGTTGAGCTCCTTATTGGTTTAGACCTGAATGTTCCATCATCGATGAGATCCCCATTGGTTTAGATATTTCAACAACATGTGAGTGTTCCAATATGTTACCCTATAGGTGGGGTGTACAGGTAGCATCTATGGCACTTGCACTTGGAAATCTATGTAGTCAAATTGCAACATGTTAGTGATGGTCTGGAACAAAAACCTGTATACACAGTGGCTCCCCAGGACTGTACATTACCCACCATTGTCTCTGTGTGCTGTGAATGTTATATGTTCTATCCCAGGTGAGATTCCGGACCTGTTCCCAGATGACGAGGTGGAGAACATCATCGGGAGCGTCAGGAATGAGGTGCGAGGACTTGGAATGATGGACACCCGGGAAAACTGCTGGAAGTTCTTCATCGATCGAGTCCGCAGACAGCTCAAGGTGACAAACTGTGTTGCTCAGGCACATGGAGCGTTTCTTTTAATTTCATATCTCTCTCAGTATAAGAAGTTGAGAAATGTTGTGCCCACAGTATATAAACAACAACCCACCTCTGACTTGTATCAATAATTAAAATGAAACTGGTCTAGAACTTCTGGCTTTGCCTTCTGGGTTGTTACCACCTTCTGTATCAGACTATAGAGATGATATTATTCAGAGGTTCATTAGATTTTTCAGATAACATTTTAGCAAGGTCTAGTCTTATTATCTTGCTGTAGTTTGGGTATGAACTGTAGGCCAGCATTTCTCTATGTGTGACTACAGTACTGATGAGATCGTGCCACCACTATACCCTGTTCTCTCAGGGAAGGCGTCAGGCCAGGGGTTAGCAGTATTATTATTATGATGATGCTGGCTGAGCTTCCTGGGGTTTGGAGCAGAATAAATGAGGGTAGTAGAGTCCCATGGGTCGGTGCTTAGAGAGGCTGGATCACACACATACATACATACACACACACACACACACAAAGGCACGCACATAAACACATACAGCTGAATTCCTCATCCCTGTGCTAGATAGGTGGCTGTGTGTTTCTCCCCTGGGGGCAGTGGGCTGACGGTGTGTGCATCCCTGTGTGTGTGTGTGTATGCATTTCTCTGTGTGTGTAGGTGGCCCTGTGCTTTTCTCCAGTGGGCAGTAAGTTGCGGGTGCGTAGCAGGAAGTTTCCAGCTGTGGTTAACTGTACAGCCATCGACTGGTTCCATGAGTGGCCACAGGAGGCGCTGGAGTCTGTCAGCCTCAAGTTCCTACAGGAGGTCGACAACATCGAGGTGAGATCTCTCTTTCTCTCTCACTTCTCTCTATCTCTCTCTCTCTTTCGTAATCATCATCCACAATAAAACCTCTAACACTCTACCTCTGTTGTCCTCCCAGCCGGAGCTGAAGGAATCAGTGAGTAAGTTCATGGCCTATGTTCACGTCAGTGTTAACCACACCTCCAAGGAGTACCTGTCCAATGAGAGGCGCTATAACTACACCACGCCCAAGTCCTTCCTGGAGCAGATTAAGCTGTACCAAAGCCTGCTGGCCAATAAGAGCAGAGATCTCACCATGAAGATGGAACGCCTGGAGAACGGCCTGCAAAAGCTCAACAGCACCTCCGCTCAGGTCAGACCTTACCTTACTTTATTCTACCTTAACCTACTGTACTCGCCTCTTCCTTACCTTAACCACCAAGATGGAGAGGCTGAAGAATGGCCTGTAGAAACTCAACAGCTCCTCCGCTCAGGTAAAGATATACTCCATATATTCTCTTACCTTACCTCCTCTGTAGTCACCTGTTTCCTTTAACACCACCTGAAACCCAGCAGTACCTCAGCCTGTGCTCCTCCATACACGCCCTTACCAAGCTGATGCTGATGCCTGAATAAGTACCTTTATGCGTTCATGTTTTTCATGTACTGTACTGTACACTGAGTGTACAAAACATTAGGAACACCTGCTCTTTCCATGACATAGACTGACCAGGTTAATCCAGGTGAAAGCTATGATCCCTTATTGATGTCACGGGGCGGCAGGTAGTTTAGTGGTTAAAATGGTTGTGCCAGTAACCGAAAGGTCGCTGGTTCTAATCCCCAAGCCGACTAGGTGAAAAATCTGTCGATGTGCCCTTGAGCAAGGCACTTTACCCTAATTGCTCCTGTAAGTCGCTCTGGATAAGAGAGTCTGCTAAATGACTAAAATGTAAAAATGTAAATGTTAAATCCACTTCAATCAGTATAGTTTAAGGGGAGGAGGCAGGTTAAAGAAGGATTTAAGCCTTGAGACAATTGAGACATGGATTGTGCATATGTGCCATTCAGAGGGTGAATGGGCAAGACAAAATATTTAAGTGCCTTTGAACGGGGTATGGTAGTAGGTGCCATGCGCACCGGTTTGAGTGTGTCAAGAACCGCAACACTGCTGGGTTTTTCACGCTCAACAGTTTCCCGTGTGTATCAAGAATGGTTCACCACCCAAAGGACATCCAGCCAACTTGACAACTGTGGGAAGCATTGGAGTCAACATAGGTCAGCATCCCTGTGAAACGCTTTTGACACCGTGTAGAGCATGCATCGACAAATGTAGGCTTTTCTGAGGGCAAATGGGGGTGCAACTCAATATTAGGATGGTGTTCCTAATGTTTTGTACACTCAGCGTATGTTCGCTGATTCAACACTTTAAGGGACATGAACACATCAGTGAGTCCACACAACAGCGGGACAGTCTAATTATGGTGTTGGTTAACACACACACACACACCTTCCGACGTTAATAGCGTTAATGCATCACAACGTGTCACCAACCCCCTATAGGAATACCCGGCAGGTCTCATATACATTACAGTACATACTTACCCTGTAATTGTGTTGACTGTTCATTACAGTTCAACCCCCTGACCCCTTGTACAACATGCATCATTAATGCTCTCTCTATATGTGTTCACGTCCCTCTGACAAGCCTCATGCAATAAATGTACATGTTTTGTAACATCAACACTCAATACAGAAAGTCAGAGGTCGGCTGTCTGGTAAACAACAATAAACAAGGTTGCAGGGGTTAAAGCGGGGAGATGAGGCTGAAAATGATTCATTGGCTCCCCAGAGAACATATTAAAGGGAATCCTGTGGGCTGTATTCAGTTCCTCTGGTCTGGATTTTGGTCTGTTTTTGCGGCAGCCATCTTGGATGATAAGTGTTAATAGTGTTTTAATGAGGGGAGAGAGAGAGTGGGTTGGAGCTGAGATGCGCTGATACCACAGGATGTATCTGGGAGCGGATCAGGGGAGCTGAGTTCTTGCACTATACACGCACATGCACATACACGTGTGTGTCTGTGTGTCTGTGTGTGTGTGTGTGTGTGTGGCTCCTAGACCTGCCTCTGTCAGTGTAGAGTTGCGTGGGCGAACAGTGCTCTTATACTCTTTATAATGAACCTACACACACACACACCCACACACACACACACACACACACACACACACCCCTCCTCTTCTTTTGTCTCTCTGACACAAATCGCTGTGGGAGGCTACTCTCATCTCCAGTCGTGTAAATGTGAGGGTTCTAACCTCCCAGCTACCCTCATCCACAGATCCCTGACAGGGAGCCAGATAAAGGGAAAAAAGGAGGTTATATATAAAAATGATTTAAAGGCCCAATGCAGCCGTTTTTTATATAAATATGAAATCATTTCTTGGTAACAATTAAGTTGTAGATTGTATTTTCAACCAGCAACTTTCAGGAAATAACACTGATCCAATTTTTCCACACATTTACAGGGTTAGTTTCATCCGCTGTTGTACAATATTATATAAAACACAGGAAAAACGGAATGTTGACTGCACTGGGCCTTTAATGATTAAGGGAAAATTGTTCTGCTTTTTCAACCACGTTTCTCTGTTCTGATAACATGATTTGATGAGTTCAAGTGTATCGGTCCCAGACTCCCAGTCCTTTGAACTGGTTATGGTGCTGTAGGGGAAAATACCTGCTCTCCTGTAAATGAGATCTTGGAAATAGGTTTAGGTTTGTTTAGATCCACATGGACAGTATTTCATCTTCCATAGAGGGAGGAAGGCAGTTATACGGATTTTAATTGATACAAACAATATACCCTGTCTAGAAGCTAGGGTATTATGTGTGGGTGGTAGATAGCCCTATACACAGTGGTACGTGTTTACATGTATATAGAGAGCTGTCCAGATGTAGAGGGATTTCACTGTTTATCTCACAGCCACGTCTCACAGCAATTAGTTATCTCTCACGCCATCTCTCTCTCTTTCTCTCTCTCTCTCTCCTCCCCCTCCATCCCTCTCTATCTATCTCTCATTCCCTCCATCTCCCCCCTCCACCCATCACTCTGATAGCTCACTCGGTGCTCGTCAGGTTCTGTTTGGGTTGATTTCACAGGCATCAGGACCCAACAGAGACATCTTCTACACAACACCCTCAGCTCTCTCACATCATGTTTAGTTAATTAGCTCACAGAACAACAAAAATCACTCTGTTTTATTTCCCCTGTGCAACGTTTTGACGAAGTCAGACGGTAATGTAGAAACACGCAGACTTTCTGTGGGAATTCTAAGTGTGTGTTTCAGGTTTTCATTTGTGTGTGTTTGTGTTTGTGCATGCATGCATGTGTGTGTGTCTGTGTCTGTGTGTGTGTCTGATTACAGTTCTAGCGCCTAAGGCTATTCAATTATCCAGTAGATATACATGTTATCTCTCCATTTGTGTCCCCTTTTTGTCAATTTCTCTGTTTTGACAAAATCATAGATTTTTTGGGATGTAATGGATCAAAAGGATATTAATGATAGAATGATGTCTGTTCAGAGGGTTTGGTCTTGTAAAAACACACAGAGATTCTATTAGTCGATAACAGATTCATTATGTGTGTGGAATATACACTTTGATTTCTGCTAGTAATACGTTAGCAGTGTGCCAAAAATGATCAACAATACAGCCTTCCTTCCTGTCATCACAGATATCATACAGTGAGGGGAAAAAAGTATTTGATCCCCTGCTGATTTTGTACGTTTGCCCACTGACAAAGACATGATCAGTCTATAATTTTAATGGTAGGTTTATTTGAACAGTGAGAGACAGAATAACAACAACAAAATCCAGAAAAACGCATGTCAAAAATTTTATAAATTGATTTGCATTTTAATGAGGGAAATAAGTATTTGACCCCTCTGCAAAACATGACTTAGAACTTGGTGGCAAAACCCTTGTTGGCAATCACAGAGGTCAGACGTTTCTTGTAGTTGGCCACCAGGTTTGCACACATCTCAGGAGGGATTTTGTCCCACTCCTCTTTGCAGATCTTCTCCAAGTCATTAAGGTTTCGAGGATGACGTTTGGCAACTCGAACCTTCAGCTCCCTCCACAGATTTTCTATGGGATTAAGGTCTGGAGACTGGCTAGGCCACTCCAGGACCTTAATGTGCTTCTTCTTGAGCCACTCCTTTGTTGCCTTGGCCGTGTGTTTTGGGTCATTGTCATGCTGGAATACCCATCCAAGACCCATTTTCAATGCCCTGGCTGAGGAAAGAAGGTTCTCACCCAAGATTTGACGGTACATGGCCCCGTCCATCGTCCCTTTGATGCGGTGAAGTTGTCCTGTCCCCTTAGCAGAAAAACACCCCCAAAGCATAATGTTTCCACCTCCATGTTTGACGGTGGGGATGGTGTTCTTGGGGTCATAGGCAGCATTCCTCCTCCTCCAAACACGGTGAGTTGAGTTGATGCCAAAGAGCTCAATTTTGGTCTCATCTGACCACAACACTTTCACCCAGTTCTCCTCTGAATCATTCAGATTTTCATTGGCAAACTTCAGACGGGCCTGTATATGTGCTTTCTTGAGCAGGGGGACCTTGCGGGCGCTGCAGGATTTCAGTCCTTCAGGGCGTAGTGTGTTACCAATTGTTTTCTTGGTGACTATGGTCCCAGCTGCCTTGAGATCATTGACAAGATCCTCCCGTGTAGTTCTGGGCTGATTCCTCACCGTTCTCATGATCATTGCAACTCCACGAGGTGAGATCTTGCATGGAGCCCCAGGCCGAGGGAGATTGACAGTTATTTTGTGTTTCTTCCATTTGCGAATAATCGCACCAACTGTTGTCACCTTCTCACCAAGCTGCTTGGCGATGGTCTTGTAGCCCATTCCAGCCTTGTGTAGGTCTACAATCTTGTCCCTGACATCCTTGGAGAGCTCTTTGGTCTTGGCCATGGTAGAGAGTTTGGAATCTGATTGATTGCTTCTGTGGACAGGTGTCTTTTATACAGGTAACAAGCTGAGATTAGGAGCACTCCCTTTAAGAGTGTGCTCCTAATCTCAGCTCGTTACCTGTATAAAAGACACCTGGGAGCCAGAAATCTTTCTGATTGAGAGGGGGTCAAATACTTATTTCCCTCATTAAAATGCAAATCAATTTATAACATTTTCGACATGTCTTTCTCTCACTGTTCAAATAAACCTACCATTAAAATGATACTGATCATTTCTTTGTCAGTGGGCAAATGTACAAAATCAGCAGGGGATCAAATACCTTTTTCCCTCACTGAATAAGGCATGTGAAACTCTGCTCTCCACCTGTCACAATCACAGATAGAAGAATCAACCAAACCTTAACCCTGACCTCTGTGACCTTTGCCATGACCTCTGCCATCTCCTATTCTCTCCTGTGATAGGTGGATGACCTGAAGGCCAAGTTGGCCGCCCAGGAGGTGGAGCTCAAGCAGAAGAACGAAGATGCTGATAGGCTGATCCAGGTGGTCGGTGTGGAAACAGAGAAGGTGGGTGCTACTGTTAAACATTGGTGGTGGTGGGTGGGTTGAGTTCCCCTTATCAACCCTTAAACAATGTATTGTAAAGTGCTTTTAGCATCTGGATATTGCAATCCAAATTTTATAAAGCATTATTGTGAATCACTTTGAGACTTTGTGAGAAGCATTGCTGTATACTACAATAATTCCTACATCCTTTTCTATGATCTATGACCAGATGTCAAAGGAGAAGACTGTGGCGGATGAGGAGGAAGAGAAGGTGGCAGCCATAGCGGTGGTGGTCACAGGGAAACAGAGAGACTGTGAGGAGGACCTGGCCAAGGCTGAACCAGCCCTCATAGCAGCACAGGAGGCCCTCAACACTCTCAATAAGGTGCACACTCATGCATGCACACATAAACACGCTGCTGGCACCCGCCCACCCGACTAGAATCACTACTCTCGACGGGTCTGACCTAGAGTATGTGGACAACTACAAATACCTAGGTGTCTGGTTAGACTGTAAACTCTCCTTCCAGACTCACATTAAGAATCTCCAATCCAAAGTTAAATCTAGAATCGGCTTCCTATTTCGCAACAAAGCCTCCTTCACTCATGCTGCCAAACATGCCCTCGTAAAACTGACTATCCTACCGATCCTTGACTTCGGCGATGTCATTTACAAAATAGCCTCCAACACTCTACTCAGCAAATTGGATGTAGTCTATCACAGTGCCATCCGTTTTGTCTCCAAAGCCCCATACACTACCCACCACTGTGACCTGTACGCTCTTGTTGGCTGGTCCTCACTACATGTTCGTCGTCAAACCCACTGGCTCCAGGCCATCTATAAATCACTGCTAGGCAAATCCCCGCCTTATCTTAGCTCATTGGTCACCATAGCAGCACCCACCCGTAGTATGCACTCCCAACAGGTATATCTCACTGGTCATCCCCAAAGCCAACACCTCCTTTGGCCGCCATTCCTTCCAGTTCTCTGCTGCCAGTGACTGGAACGAATTGCAAAAATCTCTGAAGCTGGAGACTCTTATCTCCCTCACTAACTTTAAGCATCAGTTGTCAGAGCACCTTACCGATCAATGCACCTGTACACAGCCCATCTGAAATTAGCCCACCCAACTACCTCATCCCTATATTGTTATTTATTTTGCTATTTTGCACCCCAGTATCTCTATTTACACATAATCTCTTGCACATCTATCATTCCAGTGTTAATACTAATTGTAATTATTTTTCACTATAGCCTATTTATTGCCTTACCTCCATAACTTGCTACATTTGCACACACTGTATATATATTTTCTGTTGTATTTTTTTACTTTATGTTTTGTTTTACCCCATATGTAACTCTGTTGTTGTTTTTATCGCACTGCTTTGCTTTATCTTGGCCAGTTCGCAGTTGTAAATGAGAACTTGTTCTCAACTGGCTTACCTGGTTAAATAAAGGTGAAATAAAATTAAAAAACACACACGAATACACTCACATTTTGCAACCTTATGGGTTTCATTTTCAGTAGATCAGATTTGAAATGCAATTATGATATTTTCCTAAAAATTTACTAAAATCTTCACAGCTCAATGTCCAGCAGTCTCTTACAATCTAGCCCTCTAGCCGTTCTCTGTTGGTTTTATATGAGAGAGCTGTGGGATTCACTAAACACCTGAGTGGTTTAAGGTGTTCTGTGTTCACCCAACCAGAACTGACATCTCTTTCCCAGCTAGGCTCCAGCTAGGCTACCCTCTCTAAAGACTCCAATTAGTATTCCCTGTTGTCTTCTTCTTCAAGTCAGCACACTTTTCCTCTTTTTATAAACCTATTTTTTTTTCTAGAATGCCCTGACTGAACTGCTGATTAATTGCTGATAACTACTTTATTGAAAAGTGTATTTACTATGACTGTGATATGTGGTTGTCTCCCCTATCTTAAGATGAATGCACAAACTGTAAGTCACTCTGGATAAGAGCATCTGCTGAATAACTAAAGTGTCATATAAATGTAACTGTAGTCCTTTGAATGAAATCCAGTTTTTCCTCTGCACTGAATAACCTGGCAGAGTGGAAGTCCTTCAAGTGCATTCCAGTTTTTCATTCATCTCTGTCATTGCCTCTATCCCTCCTTCTCATTTTTCATAATAGCCTGGTCAAGCTGAAGTCCTGCAAATGCACTCTCCTTTTCATCCCTCCATCTCTCCCTCCAGAACAACCTGACTGAGCTAAAGTCGTTTGGTTCTCCTGTGGTGGCTGTGACCAACGTGACCGCTGCGGTCATGGTTCTGATGGCCCCGGGTGGTCGGGTTCCTAAGGACCGTAGTTGGAAGGCTGCCAAGGTGATGATGGCCAAAGTAGATGCCTTCCTGGACTCACTGGTCCACTTCAACAAGCAGAACATCCCAGAGCCCTGCCTCAAGGCCATACAGCCCTATCTACAGGTAGAGTACAGCCACACAGCCTTGCCTACTGGTAGAGTGCAGTCACACAGCCTTGCCTACTGGTAGAGTGCAGTCACATAGCCTTACCTACTGGTAGAGTACAGTCATACAGCCTTACCTACTGGTAGAGTACAGTCATACAGCCTTACCTATTGGTAGAGTACAGTCATACAGCCTTACCTACTGGTAGAGTACAGTCATACAGCCTTACCTACTGGTAGAGTACAGTCATACAGCCTTACCTACTGGTAGAGTACAGTCATACAGCCTTACCTACTGGTAGAGTACAGTCATACAGCCTTACCTACTGGTAGAGTACAGTCATACAGCCTTACCTACTGGTAGAGTACAGTCATACAGCCTTACCTACTGGTAGAGTACAGTCATACAGCCTTACCTACTGGTAGAGTACAGTCATACACAGCCTTACCTACTGGTGCAGTCACACAGCCTTACCTACTGGTGCAGTCACACAGCCTTACCTACTGGTAGAGGGGCAACCAGATAAAAAAATATATATATTTAAGGGAATTTGTTTGAGAATAATTCAGTGACGATAGTATCACATTATTGTGATACTTTATTAAACCTTATTTTGAGTGTTTAATCTGTTGAGAGTACACAAGAACTCAACATGCAATACCAGTTATACTTACCAGCTTGCATAACCTCGGACATGATGTCAAGCAGCACATTTTAATTGAATGTGTTAATCGTGTCCCTCCACCCCATCCCACTCTGCAGGACCCAGAGTTCCAGCCCGAACTAGTGGCCTCTAAGTCCAACGCTGCGGCGGGCCTCTGTTCCTGGGTCCTAAACATCGTCAAGTTCTACCAGGTGTTCTGTGAGGTGGAGCCCAAGAGACAGGCTCTGAGCAAGGCCAACGCTGAGCTGGCTGCAGCCCAGGAAAAACTTACCGTCATCAAGACCAAGATCAACGTGAGTTAACCTAACACTGATCATGTTGAATCTGATTTAGAAACAGTGCTTAGGTTTGGTTTTATAGTCCACTATATCATGGTATCAGAATTCACATGGCCAAAATATAATTAATCTAATTACCTAATAATAAATAGTATGTTTCTTTAAAGGAGTATAAAATACATGTATTAAGTTCTATTTAGAGGCTGTTATATGCGTCAATAAATACATCTCAAGATGACAATCCCAATAGCAGTAAATAATAGCTGTGAGTCAATGGCCTATTGTGCATTTTACATTCAGACCCTCATCCTCTCAGCAGCCTCCATGCAGCCTCTCTTTATGAAGTCAGATCATGTAGCAGCCGCCTTGCTGCCTGCCAACGTCCAACCCTGAAGAGTTGCTAGTTTAGACTCTAATAAGTTCAAAATCCACTTTTTTCCGCCTGTCATTTGTTCAGCCGTCAGCCAAAGCATTTGTGTAGAAAGTCACTCCTGAGCCAGGGGGAATTAGCAAACCTCAGTCTAATCTAATATGAACCTGTGTGTCTCCACTAATGAATTGTTTTGTCCTTGTAATAACTGCCTCCGTATGCCTAATAAATCCTTTGTGGAGATTGATCACTTTTCGGCAACTTTCAGAAAACTGTGGAAGTTTTGTTTCATCCGGAGTAGCTTGTCATTGGGTAACGAGCGTTTAGATAATTTGAAGTTTTTTCTGTCAATTTACCAAGCAATCTCTCTCTCTCTCTTCTCTGTGTGACAGCACCTTAATGAGAACCTGGCCAAGCTGACAGCCAAGTTTGAGAAAGCCACGGCCGACAAGCTCAAGTGCCAGCAGGAGGCTGAGTCCACCGCTCGCACCATCTCTCTCGCCAACCGCCTGGTGAGTGGGCCAGACACACACACACACATACGCAGATACACTTACCTCGGGGAATACACATCTCCTGCTGATCATTTTCAGTAAGGAGATGTGTTGTGTTGACAGTGTGAGGATGATAATCTACATTATCCACTTGATGAGAGACAGGCCAACAAAGGAATAAAGTGATCAGCATTTTCTAAAAGTTACAAACAACATTGTAATCATTATTGCTAAGTTAAGCTTATTATTTCTGAACCAGCTGTGTTCTATAACTTTATCACACTTCTATTCATTGATGTTAATGTAATTAAGACAGGCTACTGACGGTATACTTTTATTGAGTCTGCAGCTAGCAGGGTGCAGTGTGGGTAATCAATGTCACTCAGGGCAGAATGCTAATTATAGAGCCTTAACTTTTACTTTTGTGTTAATCATGCCTTGGTATCAATATGAGATTTGCATGAAAATTCAAGCTACATACAGTATGTTGGATTCTTGAATTGTGATCTGTCCTGTCTCACTCAATGGTTATGTGTCATGTCGTGTCACATTGTGTTGTGGTCTGTAGGTGGGTGGTCTGGCGTCGGAGAACGTGCGTTGGGCGGAGGCGGTGGAGAGTTTCAGACGTCAGGAGAGGACTCTGTGTGGTGACGTCCTCCTCATCACAGCGTTTGTCTCCTACCTGGGATACTTCACTAAGCGCTACCGACACCAGCTCATGGACAACACCTGGAGACCATACCTCAGTCAGTTACAGGTGGGAGAACACACACACACAGCCATATGCACACACACACACATAAAATCAACATTTCTGTTTTCACACCATTGTAAAAGTGTTTACCATTCAGCTAATGAAGGTCCCGATAAGCAGCTGATGAATAGAACCAGGTGTGTTAAATCAGGGCCGGACCAAAAGCCTGCACACCCAGTGAATCTCCAGGACGAGGGTTGTCCACCAGTGATCCATGTCATTTCGATGCCTGTGGCTTCCATGCTAGTTACTAACCGTCGTCCCCCATCCCACCTCCCCTCTCTCCCAGGTGCCCATCCCAGTAACCCCCGACCTGGACCCTCTGACCATGCTGATGGACGACGCTGACATCGCGGCGTGGCAGAACGAGGGCCTGCCGGCCGACAGGATGTCCACGGAGAACGCCACCATCCTCACTTCCTGCCAGCGCTGGCCCCTCATGGTGGACCCCCAGCTACAGGGCGTCAAGTGGATCAAAAACAAATACGGAGAGGATCTACGCGTCATCCGCATCGGACAGAGAGGGTGAGTCACAAGATGGCAGCTGTTCTGTATAGAGTTTTTGAAGAGGGTATATAATGGGCTCTCCTTAACAATCTTAATACCATAATTGCCTCTTCTATTGGGCAGAGTGGGTGAGAAAGACTTACTCAGAATCACTTCCTGGTTTAATGAATTGCTATAACGATGTAGATGAAATATATTCTTCAATGAAATTTCCACATCATTACCCATCACCGATAGTGCAGGAGACGGTTCAACAAGCACAGTACAAAAAGTCCATAAAATATTGGGTAAAACTGATTAAGGCACAGTAAAGCTCTTCAAGTGACAGTAAAACTCCTATTCACGGGTCTGTGTTGAATTCTGTGTGTGTGTCTCTCAGGTATCTGGACTCCATAGAGAGCGCTCTGTCTGCTGGTGATGTGGTTCTGATTGAGAACCTAGAGGACACTGTAGACCCTGTTCTAGGGCCACTACTGGGGAGAGAAACCATCAAGAAGGGCAGGTGCATGACTCTTTAAGTGACTTCCGAAGCATTTTCCATAAAATCTGATATCTGCTTTAAAATAAACATGTCAGCCAGTTCCAGTAGGCTGAATCCTACCATGAGATGTGCATACCTACCTTGAACTGTCACTGTCATCATAAATTGAAGCGAGAAGTTCATTGACACATTTGAAGTTTGGATTTATCCTAGTACAGCATGACTTCAATCATCACACCTCCAACTCCTCTCCTCTCTCCATCTACCTCTCCTCAGGTACATAAAGATAGGGGACAAGGAGTGTGAGTACAACCCCAGCTTTAGACTGATTCTCCACACTAAGCTGGCCAGCCCACACTACCAGCCCGAGCTCCAGGCCCAGTGTACCCTAATGAACTTCACTGTGACCAGGGACGGTCTGGAGGACCAGCTACTGGCTGCAGTGGTCAGCATGGAGAGACCCGACCTGGAGGAACTCAAGGTGGGGTACAGTTACCGTTTCACCTTAGTCTATGGTGATGGTTGTTAGCTAGGTTTCCATCCCCCTCCACACATTTTTTTCAAGGGAATTATGAAATATTTACACAAAAAAGATTGCAGAAGAGTGTTTCCTTCAAATTGACTGGATGGTTTTGTCACAAAAACTGTTGCGATAAATAGCTAACTTGCCCAATCTCGTCTTGGTGCATGCTCTCTAGACAACAGTTCACTGATAATGTGGAGAGGGTAGTTTCCATGATGAAATATGGATAAGAGCAAGATCATTTTTAGTTGATAATTGGCAGCCAATCAATACCCTCAATATTTATTGGAAATTTGCATCAAGCTCATCACCGTCCATCACTTAACCACCATGTGAAGTTCATAACTTATTTCATCTGCCTAAAAACTCTTCATGCTTTTCCACATCATGGTGGAAGGACAACACAACATATCATGGCGTGAATTCAAGTTTACTTCAATGTGATGGTTATTATATAAATATTGGCAAGTGAAAGTGTTTCTACCGCAATTGTCACAATCTATTTCACCACACTAAATCGATCCATCTAGCGTATTTTGTGTTGTCAACATTAGGACATTTTTCCAACAAATGTGCTGTTTCCATCAGGCCTGTCTGGAGTTTTTATTTCATTTTCGTCCGCATAAAATGGTTGGATGGAAACATGGTTATTGTGTGGTGAACGTTCTGGCACAAAATGGTTGGATGGAAACATGGTTATTGTGTGGTGAACGTTCTGGCACAAAATGGTTGGATGGAAACATGGTTATTGTGTGGTGAACGTTCTGGCACAAAATGGTTGGATGGAAACATGGTTATTGTGTGGTGAACGTTCTGGCACAAAATGGTTGGATGGAAACATGGTTATTGTGTGGTGAACGTTCTGGCACAAAATGGCCACTGTGGCTAACATGGAGAGACAATTTATTGAACCAAAAGGGATCTGAGATAGGAATTCTAGTACCACCTCCTTTACGTGCTTGAAGCTTTGGTCTTCCTTCTCATTCAACTGTTACTGTATGACGAGCATACATTACTATAAGTGGGGAATCAACAGTGAGGATAGGAACATATGGTCTGGCTCTCCCTCGGGTATTGAAAGGAGCTCGAGACATTTACCAGTCAGACACTCAAACCAGTCAGGTTTCATTTAGTCTTCAGATACCATCAGAGAGTTAACACTGTCAAGAGTTGAGCAGGGTTTGAGGTCTCTTCTCCTCAGGTGTAACTAACGACAGATTCATCAACACAGCCTCTCATCATTATCTCTCTCCTCTTCTTTTAACTAAGTTTTAACATCACAAGCGGCAGCATTAGAGCCCGCGGCAGCGAGCTCTTTGATTCCAAAAACAATCGTCAGACGCTTTGATTAGCGAGACGTTAAGTGGAAGGGTGATAATTATTGGGCTCTGGGTCCATCACTTAGAGAATATTGTGTGTGTGTGTGTGTGTGTGTGTGTGTGTGTGTGTGTGTGCGCGCACATACGTCTGTCTGGTTTCGTCACTTAACTAGCCTCATCAACTGCATCTTAATGAGCAATTACTCAGCATTGTAATAATAATGTCAGTAAACCTGTAGCTTCAGTAACAACTAAGCATTACATCTCAAATGACACCCTATTCCCTACGCAAGTAGTACACTATTTCTGACCAGAGTCAATGGGATGCTACCTTGAACTGTGTCCCAAAATATCACCCTATTTTGTATACAGTGCATTATATTTAAACTTCATCCTCTGGTTGGGAATAGGGTGTCATTTAAGACAGTGGAGCTACAGGGAATAGGGTGTCATTTGGGATGCAGGCTTGCCTTCCAGCGTTGAAGGTAATGAGAGTGGAGGGTTGTTACGTAGGGAGAGAGAATGGCCGACATGCAGTATGTGAATGCAGGTAATTGGAAGAATGGTCTTGATTAAAGCCAAAGGCACTTAATGATGCCACATGCTCACAGCATCGACGACAATCAGGAACGGCTTTGTGTCCACGGCCGTTAGATGTGGATGGCCTGAAGCATTTAGACAGGACAGTCACTGAAACACTGCTACTATCACCATCTCTATCCATCCCTCGCTTGAAGTAATACACACACACTCAAGCACACATGCGCACACACACTGTCGTAATCTCCCTATCTCTTTCCCTCCCTCTCTCCCTCTCCCTCTCCTTCTCCCTCCCTCTCTCTCTCACCATTAAACCAAACCAGAAACCCATATCAGAAAGCCCAACTTTACTCAGAAACACATTCGGCTGATGGCAGTGTTTTGGGAGAGATCAGGAACTCTGATAATTGTAAAACTCAGTCAGCGGAGTGGAGATTTACTGTAGCAATGATTCTATTTACGTCCAGATGATTTCATTCAGCCTGCTGCTTGTTTGCATTGGGCCTCTGTAGGGAGGGTTTAATCAGACCTGTAGACTTTCATCATCTGAGGACAAATCAGCATTTTTAATAACTGGAAAACACACATGCACGCGCGCACACACACACACACACACACACACACACACACACACACACACACAGATGGGCACACACAAACAGAGGTGGGGCACACACACACAGAGAGAGAGATGGGCACACACACACACAGAAGGGCACACACACAGACAGAGATGGGCACGCTCACACAGACGGACACACACAGATGGACACACACACACACACACACACACACACACACAGATGGACACAAACACACACACACACACAGAGATGGGCACACACACACACACAGATGGGCACACACACAGAGATGGGGGCACACACACATACTGGCACACACACACACACACCGATTGACACACACAAACATAAACACACACACACACAGAGATGGACACACAAACACAAACACACACAAAACGGCAGTGTAATGTTAAGCCGCCTGTGTGTCCCCTCAGCAAAACGCAGCAGAGAAGTGAAATGTGATTTAATGAAGCTTGTTTAATTAGCATTTCATGGAGAGGAGGAGGAAGAGGAGGAAAAAGAGGGGAAGGAAAAGACGTGATGTGGAACTCTTATCTTTTTAATTAACGTTAAAAGTTAAGCGGGGTAAACGCGTGGCTAACCCTGCACCTGCTATCCAAACAATTCCCAGTAGAATTTGTTTATTTGGTCATAACCTGTTCTGTGTTCCCCAGTAAACAACACATTTCCTCTCTGCTGACTGATAACATTCACTGTACTGATAGGAGCCTGTAAATGGAGCCTGTCTATCGACCTGTTTATTGTCTCTGAATAAGCTTCCTGTCATTATTCCTCTAATGAGTTTAGAGTTTAGCTACTGAGCTGAATAGGATAGTTTGGATACTGAATGCTGATTGGTTGATAGGCATTAGTTATTCATGATAATCAACGGGTAATAATATAATATATGCCATTTAGCAGACCCTTTTATCCAAAGCAAATTAGTCATGCAAGCATACATTTTATATACAGGTGGTCCTGGGATTCGGACCCACTACCCTGGCATTATAAGCGCCATGCTCTACCAACTAAATTACAAAGGACCATAATGCCTGAGAACAGTTCAATTTGAAATATTCACTGTCCCATAGCACAGCCAGGCAATTCATAAACTTTATCTCCACTGGAATAAAGCATCTAGAGATGTTATTTCCCATTGCTTCTTGCCAACATTAGATTTTTCAACAGCAGGGGTTTGTATAAACCTTGCTCCGCTTCGCGTTCGCATCACGCCTAAGAACAGCCCTTAGCTGTGTGCTATTCTCAATAATCCATGGGTTCTCTTGCCTTATTGCCTAATGAACTCATCCAAAGTCCAGTTAAGAAGTGTCAAATGTCAACACTCCATTTTCAGAGAGGGGTTCATGAGGGGACACCCATAGAAACCCCCTAACGATTCTAATAACGGCCTCCCACTCTGGTGCAGTGATTTTGTGTGTGTGTGTGCGTACATGAGTGTGTGTCTGACGCAGCCTAGGAGAGAGGGAGAGCGGGAAAGACATATCCGTTTTCCAAATTGCCTCACCAGGGCTGTTCACTGGCTCTCAGTAATCGTTTGCATAAAATGAGAGATGTATTATCTCCTTTTAATCCCAATTAGGGATTTCTGCTGACTGGTTAATTGTTTGTTTTTCCCAGGCCGGGTAATTACGTGAACAATATGCCGACTGAGAACTAAACATTAATAACTGACTTATTATTAGAAATTGGGGGTGTTTTGATGTGGAGAGCTTTGCCCTCGTACAGTGGAAAGAGAGGAGAGACAGAGAGAGAGAGGAGAGGAGAAGGTCATGAAGTGGACTCACAGGGCAACCTGCCTCACTTGAACCCCTCCTCCAATTATACATGTACTTGTTTCTCTGTCACGAACGTTGAGAGACGGGTTGGACCAAGGTGCAGCGTGAAAAGCGTACATGTTTATTCACCCAATAAACATACAAACCAAAACAAGAAACAACGTAACGTGAAGTCCAAAGGGCTATACAAATACCAGCCTAAACAGGAACAAGATCCCACAATACACAATAGGCAATGGGCTACCTAAGTATGATCCCCAATCAGAGACAACGAGCGACAGCTACCTCTGATTGGGAATCACACTCGGCCAAACCTAGAAATACACATCTAGATCCTAAACATAGAAATTCTAACATACAGTGAGGGAAAAAAGTATTTGATCCCCTGCTGATTTTGTACGTTTGCCCACTGACAAAGACATGATCAGTCTATAATTTTAATGGTAGGTTTATTTGAACAGTGAGAGATAAAAACAAAACAATCCAGAAAAACGCATGTCAAAAATGTTATAAATTGATTTGCATTTGAATGAGGGAAATAAGTATTTGACCCCTCTGCAAAACATGACTTAGTACTTGGTGGCAATACCCTTGTTGGCAATCACAGAGGTCAGACGTTTCTTGTAGTTGGCCACCAGGTTTGGCCACTCCAGGACCTTAATGTGCTTCTTCTTGAGCCACTCCTTTGTTGCCTTGGCCGTGTGTTTTGGGTCATTGTCATGCTGGAATACCCATCCACGACCCATTTACAATGCCCTGGCTGAGGGAAGAAGGTTCTCACCCAAGATTTGACGGTACATGGCCCCGTCCATCGTCCCTTTGATGCGGTGAAGTTGTCCTGTCCCCTTAGCAGAAAAACACCCCCAAAGCATAAAGTTTGTTTGACGGTGGGGATGGTGTTCTTGGGGTCATAGGCAGCATTCCTCCTCCTCCAAACACGGCAAGTTGAGTTGATGCCAAAGAGCTTGATTTTGGTCTCATCTGACCACAACACTTTCACCCAGTTCTCCTCTGAATCATTCAGATGTTCATTGGCAAACTTCAGACGGCCCTGTATATGTGATTTCTTGAGCAGGGGGACCTTGCGGGCGCTGCAGGATTTCAGTCCTTCAGGGCGTAGTGTGTTACCAATTGTTTTCTTGGTGACTATGGTCCCAGCTGCCTTGAGATCATTGACAAGATACTCCCGTGTAGTTCTGGGCTGATTCCTCACCGTTCTCATGATCATTGCAACTCCATGAGGTGAGATCTTGCATGGAGCCCCAGGCCGAGGGAGATTGACAGTTATTTTGTGTTTCTTCCATTTGCGAATAATCACACCAACTGTTGTCACCTTCTCACCAAGCTGCTTGGCGATGGTCTTGTAGCCCATTACAGCCTTGTGTAGGTCTACAATCTTGTCCCTGACATCCTTAGAGAGCTCTTTGGTCTTGGCCATGGTGGAGAGTTTGGAATCTGATTGATTGCTTCTGTGGACAGGTGTCTTTTATACAGGTAACAAGCTGAGATTAGGAGCACTCCCTTTAAGAGTGTGCTCCTAATCTCAGCTTGTTACCTGTATAAAAGACACCTGGGAGCCAGAAATCTTTCTGATTGAGAGGGGGTCAAATACTTATTTCCCTCATTAAAATGCAAATCAATTTATAACATTTTTGACATGCTTTTCTCTGGATTTTGTTGTTGTTATTCTGTCTCTCACTGTTCAAATAAACCTACCATTACAATTATAGACTGATAATTTCTTTGTCAGTGGGCAAACGTACAAAATCAGCAGGGGATCAAATACTTTTTTCCCCTCACTGTAGATCCTCACGCCCTGACCAAACCAACTACAGACAACCGGCCTCTGAAGGCCACGGCGTGACAGTACCCCTAAACAACACCCCGTGACAGTACCCCCCCCCCAAAGGTGCGTACTCCAGCCGCACCAACCTGACTCATTAGGGGAGGGTCCCTTGTGGGCATTCCTCCTCGGAGGCGGATCCGGCTCCGGGCGTGACGACCTCTCCCTCTCTGCCTCCCCGTTGCGCCCCTGGTCTGGACCTCGGCGCGATACTTCCCCTCTCCTTCCTCCCACGATGCACCAAGCCCTGTCTGGACCCTGGTGTGGGAGACCCCGAACCTGGAGAGGGGCTGACGTCTGGTCCTGGATCGGCAATCCCCCCACGATGCACCAAGCCCTGTCTGGACCCTGGTGTGGGAGGCACCGACCCTGGAGAGGGGCTGACAACTGGGTCTGGAGTGGAGCCGCTGACCGGAGCTGAACTGGACCCCGGTGGAGCGGACTGCTCTGGCTCCGGAGTGGATCCGCTGACCGGAGCTGGACTGGGCACCGGTGGAGCGGACTGCTCTGGCTCCGGAGTGGAGCCGCTGACCGGAGCTAGACTGGGTACCGGTGGAGCGGACTGCTCTGGCTCCGGAGTGGAGCCGCAGACCGGAGCTGGACTGGGCACACGCACCACAGGTCTGGTGCGAGGAGCAGGCACGGGTCGTGCCGGACTGGAGACACACACCACTGGTTTGGTGCGAGGAGCAGGCACGGGCCGTGCCGGACTGGATACACGCACCACTGGTTTGGTGCGGAGAGCAGGTACGGGCCGTGCCAGACTGGATACACGCACCACTGGTTTCTCGCGGGGAGCAGGTACGGGCCGTACTGGACTGGATACAAGCACCACAGGTCTGGTGCGAAGAGCAGGAACGGGCCGGGCCGGACTGGGAACACACACCACTGGCCTGGTGCGGGGAGCAGGAACGGGCCGGGCCGGACTGGGAACACACACCACTGGTTTGGTGCGAGGAGCAGGAACGGGCCGTACTGGACTGGATACACGCACCACAGGTCTGGTGCGAAGAGCAGGAACGGGCCGGGACGGACTGGGAACACACACCACTGGTTTGGTGCGGGGAGCAGGTACGGGGCGTACCGGGCTGGCGACAGGCACCACTGGTTTGGTGCGAGGAGCAGGCACGGGCCGTGCCGGACTGGATACACGCACCACTGGCTTGGTGCAGGGAGCAGGTACGGGCCATACTGGACTGGTGAGGCGCACTGGTGACACAGTGCGTAGAACCGGAGCAGGATATACTGGACTCTGGAGGCGTACTGGAGGTCTGGAGTGTACAGCTGGCACAACCCGTCCTGGCTGGATGCCCACTTCCGCACGGCATGTGCGGGGCGTTGGCACAGGACGCACTGGGCTGTGAACGCGCACTGGCGACACAGTGCGTAGGACTGGCGCAAGATATACTGGACCGTGAAGGCGCACTGGAGACCAGGAGCATTGAGCCGGCACAACCCGTCCTGGCTGGATGCCCACTTTCGCACGACACGTGCGGGGCGTTGGCACAGGACATACTGGGCTGTGAATGCGCACTGGCGACACAGTGCGTATCTCCGCATACCTAGTTTCCTCTATGAACACACGCTCCTTCTGTTGCCTGACAAGCTCCTCTCTCCTTGCCTCCAATACTTCCTTCTCCCTTTGAGCCTCCTGTAGCGCCTCCCTCTGAACGGATAACTCCTGCTCCATCTGATCTAAGAGCCCCCGTAACGTGGTGGCCTCCTCTCTCAGACTCTCGATCCACAGGTCTTGGAGGACCTCTAAAATAGCGGCCTCCTCCTCTCTAGTCAGCCCTTTCACGGCCTCCTGCTGCCTCGTCGTCCACCCCTGAGCCCCCCCCAAAACAAATTATTGGGGCTGCTTCTCGGGCTTCCTTTTCGGCCGGCACCGTTGATGTCGCCGTTGATCCTCTCCTACTAGGGCTTCCTTCTTCATTGCCTTACCGTAACGGATGGCCTCCTCCTCTGTGATTTTCCCCCAATCGAGGAGGACATCTACCAACGTAGCTTCCCATTGAGTACCAGGCGTTTGCTCCTTCTGGGCACGCTGCTTGGTCCTCTTGTGGTGGGATCTTCTGTCACAAACGTTGAGAGACGGGTCGGACCAAGGTGCAGCGTGAAAAGCGTACATGTTCATTCACCCAATAAACATACAAACCAAAACAAGAAACAACCTAACGTGAAGTCCAAAGGGCTATACAAATACCAGCCTAAACAGGAACAAGATCCCACAATACACAGTAGGCAATGGGCTACCTAAGTATGATCCCCAATCAGAGACAACGAGCGACAGCTGCCTCTGATTAGGAATCACACCCGGCCAAACCTAGAAATACACATCTAGATCCTAAACATAGAAATTCTAACATAGATCCTCACACCCTGACCAAACCAACTAAAGACAACCGGCCTCTCAAGGCCAGGGTGTGACATTCTCTAATTATGTACCTCCAATTACACTGCTCAAAAAAATTAAGGGAACACCTAAACAACACAATGTACAGTGGGGGAAAAAAGTATTTAGTCAGCCACCAATTGTGCAAGTTCTCCCACTTAAAAAGATGAGAGAGGCCTGTAATTTTCATAATAGGTACACGTCAACTATGACAGACAAAATGAGAAGAAAAAAATCCAGAAAATCACATTATAGGATTTTTAATGAATTTATTTGCAAATTATGGTGGAAAATAAGTATTTGGTCAATAACAAAATTTTCTCAATACTTTGTTATATACCCTTTGTTGGCAATGACACAGGTCAAACATTTTCTGTAAGTCTTCACAAGGTTTTCACACACTGTTGCTGGTATTTTGGCCCATTCCTCCATGCAGATCTCCTCTAGAGCAGTGATGTTTTGGGGCTGTCGCTGGGCAACATGGACTTTCAACTCCCTCCAAAGATTTTCTATGGGGTTGAGATCTGGAGACTGGCTAGGCCACTCCAGGACCTTGAAATGCTTCTTACGAAGCCACTCCTTCGTTGTCCGGGCGGTGTGTTTGGGATCATTGTCATGCTGAAAGACCCAGCCACGTTTCATCTTCAATGCCCTTGCTGATGGAAGGAGGTTTTTCACTGAAAATCTCACGATACATGGCCCCATTCATTCTTTCCTTTACACGGATCAGTCGTCCTGGTCCTTTTGCAGAAAAACAGCCCCAAAGCATGATGTTTCCACCCCCATGCTTCACAGTAGGTATGGTGTTTGGATGCAACTCAGAATTCTTTGTCCTCCAAACACGACGAGTTGAGTTTTTACCAAAAAGTTATATTTTGATTTCATCTGACCATATGACATTCTCCCAATCCTCTTCTGGATCATCCAAATGCACTCTAGCAAACTTCAGACGGGCCTGGACATGTACTGGCTTAAGCAGGGGGACACGTCTGGCACTGCAGGATTTGAGTCCCTGGCGGCGTAGTGTGTTACTGATGGTAGGCTTTGTTACTTTGGTCCCAGCTCTCTGCAGGTCATTCACTAGGTCCCCCCGTGTGGTTCTGGGATTTTTGCTCACCGTTCTTGTGATCATTTTGACCCCACGGGGTGAGATCTTGCGTGGAGCCCCAGATCGAGGGGAGATTATCAGTGGTCTTGTATGTCTTCCATTTCCTAATAATTGCTCCCACAGTTGATTTCTTCAAACCAAGCTGCTTACCTATTGCAGATTCAGTCTTCCCAGCCTGGTGCAGGTCTACAATTTTGTTTATGGTGTCCTTTGACAGCTCTTTGGTCTTGGCCATAGTGGAGTTTGGAGTGTGACTGTTTGAGGTTGTGGACAGGTGTCTTTTATACTGATAACAAGTTCAAACAGGTGCCATTAATAATGGTAACGAGTGGAGGACAGAGGAGCCTCTTAAAGAAGAAGTTACAGGTCTGTGAGAGCCAGAAATCTTGCTTGTTTGTAGGTGACCAAATACTTATTTTCCACCATAATTTGCAAATAAATTCATTAAAAATCCTACAATGTGATTTTCTGGATTCTTTTTTCTCAATTTGTCTGTCATAGTTGACGTGTACCTATGATGAAAATTACAGTCCTCTCTCATCTTTTTAAGTGGGAGAACTTGCACAATTGGTGGCTGACTAAATACTTTTTTCCCCACTGTAACTCCAAGTCAATCACACTTCTGTGAAATCAAACTGTCCACTTAGGAAGCAACACTACATTTCACATGCTGTTGTGCAAATGGAATAGACAACAGGTAGAAATTATAGGCAATTAGCAAGACACCCCCAATAAAGGACTGGTTTTGCAGGTGGTGACCACAGACCACTTCTCAGTTCCTATGCTTCCTGGCTGATGTTTTGGTCACTTTTGAATGCTGGCGGTGCTTTCACTCTAGTGGTAGCATGAGACGGAGTCTACAACCCACACAAGTGGTTCAGGTAGTGCAGCTCATCCAGGATGGCAGATCAATGCGAGCTGTGGCAAGAAGGTTTGCTGTGTCTGTCACCGTAGTGTCCAGAGCATGGAGGCGCTACCAGGAGACAGGCCAGTATATCAGGAGACGTGGAGGAGGCCGTAGGAGGGCAACAACCCAGCAGCAGGACTGCTACCTCCGCCTTTGTGCAAGGAGGAGCAGGAGGAGCACTGCCAGAGCCCTGCAAAATGAACTCCAGTGTGTCTGCTCAAACGGTCAGAAACAGACTCCATGAGGGTGATATGAGGGCCCGACGTCCACAGGTGGGGGTTGTGCTTACAGCCCAACACCATGCAGGACGTTTGGCATTTGCCAGAGAACACCAAGATTGGCAAATATCGCCACTGGCGCCCTGTGCTCTTCACAGATGAAAGCAGGTTCACACTGAGCACATGTGACAGACGTGACAGAGTCTGGAGACGCCGTGGAGAACGTTCTGCTGCCTGCAACATCCTCCAGCATGACCGGTTTGGCGGTGGGTCAGTCATGGTGTGGGGTGGGGTGGCATTGCTTTGGGGGGCTGCACAGCCCTCCATGTGCTCGCCAGAGGTAGCCTGACTGCCATTAGGTACCGAGATGAGATCCTCAGACCCCTTGTGAGACCATATGCTGGTGCGGTTGGCCCTGGGTTCCTCCTAATGCAAGACAATGCTAGACCTCATGTGGCTGGAGTGTGTCAGCAGTTCCTGCAAGAGGAAGGCATTGATGCTATGGACTGGCCCGCCCGTTCCCCAAACCTGAATCCAATTGAGCACATCTGGGACATCATGTCTCGCTCCATCCACCAACGCCATGTTGCACCACAGACTGTCCAGGAGTTGGCGGATGCTTTTGTCCAGGTCTGGGAGGAGATCCCTCAGGAGACCATCCGCCACCTCATCAGGAGCATGCCCAGGCGTTGTAGGGAGGTCATACAGGCACGTGGAGGCCACACACACTACTGAGCCTCATTTTGACTTGTTTTAAGGACATTACATCAAAGTTGGATCAGCCTGTAGTGTGGTTTTCCACTTTAATTTTGAGGGTGACTCCAAATCCAGACCTCCATGGGTTGATAAATTTGATTTCCATTGATAATTTTTGTGTGATTTTGTTGTCAGCACATTCAACTATGTAAAGAAAAAAGTATTTAATAAGATTATTTCATTCATTCAGATCTAGGATGTGTTATTTTAGTGTTCCCTTAATTTTTTTGAGCAGTGTATATACAGTATGTCCTTGACACCATTGTTGTTACTGATTTGAAACACATTGGCATGTAATTGTTTTGGGACCAACTAGAATCAATCACCCAACCAGGTTACAACTAAGAAGCGATCAGTAGAAGAGCAAGAAGACTGTGCAGGAAAGTTTTTTGGATGAAACGACAGAAGGCCAAGCAGAGCGAAGGACAACGAAACAAGGGTCCTGTCTATCTTTGAAAAGTGAACGTTTTGTTGTACCCTGGCGTTTTAAAACAAAGGGTGTTAAAAACAAAGCGTTGAGGCTTTCTCAGAGGGCCAGGTTCACCTCTCCCATATGGTGTGCGATGATTAATACCCCTTAATCCAGGCCATGTGCGGGCATTGTGGTCAGGTATTCAGGAGTGCGTTTGTGTATGCCTCGGCCTGTCTGTTTGTGTGTGTTCGTGCCTTTTGTGTGTGTGCGTGCGTGTGTGTGTGTGTGTGTGTGTGCGTGTGTGATCCGTCCAGCATCTGTCGGTGTGTTTGTGTTTGTTTGGTTTACCATCAAAGCCAGTGGATCCTGCAGCAGCATCGACTCTCATCAGACGGCAGCAGGGTGGTGGAAGTCTGTTGCCCGCTGCTTGATGTCCTCAGCCCTGAGAAGAAGACATTCTAATCCACCCCAGAGCATCCTCTTCATCTGTCCAGATAGCCTATGCAGAGACTATTGATTGCTTCTGCCTTTGAGGCATCCTTCAGTATGCCTGCGCTGAATTAAGCCCCCACCACCACCTTTTTAATGTGTGTTTATCTACCACCTACAGTAATTAGTGGGCCACACGTAGTTCAACAGTGTTTCTAATCAAACATTTATTTTTATTTTCTTTCACCTTTATTTAACCAGGTAAGCCAGTTGAGTGATATTCATCCCTATCGCCTGCGAGTGAGTGATAGTCTTCATCCCTCTCTCCCTCCCTCTAGGGCTGTGGCGGTCATTACATTTTGTCAGCCGATAATTGTTTCACCTTTATTTAACCAGGTAAACCAGTTGAGAACAACTTCTCATTTACAACTGCGACCTGGCCAAGATAAAGCAAAGCAGTGCGATAAAAACAACAACAACACAGAGTTACATATGGAATAAACAAAATGTACAGTCAATAACACAATAGAAAATATATATACAGTGTGTGCAAATGTAATAAGTTATGGAGGTAAGGCAATAAATAGGCCATAGTGCAAAATAATTACAATTTAGTATTAACACTGGAGTGATAGATGTGCAGAAGATGATGTGCAAATAGAGATACTGGGGTGCAAATGAGCAAAATAAATAACAATGTAAATAACAATATGTGGATGAGGTAGTTGGGTGGGCTAATTACAGATGGGCTGTGTACAGGTGCAGTGATCGGTAAGCTGCTCTGACAACTGATGCTTAAAGTTAGTGAGGGAGATAAGTGACTCCAGCTTCAGAGATTTTTGCAGTTCGTTCCAGTCATTTGCAGCAGAGAACTGGAAGGAATGGCGGCCAAAGGAGGTGTTGGCTTTGGGGATGACCAGTGAGATATACCTGCTGGAACGCATACTACGGGTGGGTGTTGCTATGGTGACCAATGATCTAAGATAAGGCGGGGATTTGCCTAGCAGTGATTTATAGATGACCTGGAGCCAGTGGGTTTGGCGACGAATATGTAGTGTGGGCCAGCCAACGAGAGCGTACAGGTCACAATGGTGGGTAGAGTATGGGGCTTTGGTGACAAAACGGATGACACTGTGATAGACTACATCCAATTTGCTGAGTAGAGTGTTGGAAGCTATTTTGTAAATGACATCGCCGAAGTCAAGGATCAGTAGGATAGTCAGTTTTACGAGGGCATGTTTAGCAGCATGAGTGAAGGAGGCTTTGTTGCAAAATAGGAAGATGATTCTAGATTTAACTTTGGATTGGAGATGCTTAATGTGAGTCTGGAAGGAGAGTTTACGGTCTAACCAGACATGTAGGTATTTGGTGTTATATATTTAAGTCAGACCCGCCGAGAGTAGTGATTCTAGTTCTAGTCGGGTGCAAGCAGCGTTCGATTGAAGAGCATGCATTTAGTTTTACTAGCGTTTAAGAGCAGTTGGAGGCCACGGAAGGAGTGTTGTATGGCATTGAAGCTCGTTTGGAGGTTTGTTAACACAGTGTCCAATGAAGGGCCACATGTATACAAAATGGTGTCGTCTGCGTAGAGGTGGATCTGAGAGTCACCAGCAGCAAGAGCGACATCATTGATATACACAGAGAATAGAGTCGGCCCGAGAATTGAACCCTGTGGCACCCCCATAGAGACTGCCATAGGTCCAGACAACAGGCCCTCCGATTTGACACATTGAACTCTATCTGAGAAGTAGTTGGTGAACCAGGCGAGGCAGTCATTTGAGAAACCAAGGCTATTTAGTCTGCCAATAAGAATGCAGTGATTGACAGAGTTAAAAGCCTTGGCCAGGTCGATGAAGACGGCTGCACAGTACTGTCTTTTATCGATCGCGGTTATTATATCGTTTAGGACCTTGAGCGTGGCTGAGGTGCACCCATGACCAGCTCGGAAACCAGATTGCATAGCGGAGAAGGTACGGTAGGATACGAAATGGTCGGTGATCTGTTTGTTAACTTGGCTTTCAAAAACTTTCGAAAGGCAGGGCAGGATGGATATAGGTCTGTAACAGTTTGGATCTAGTCCATGACTATCGTCCAACCCTGGCCAACCCATCGCCTTTGGTGACTCGTTTACCTCACGGAACTTTCAAGGTTTGCCAAGGATAAAATACAATAGACTAGAACTTTACTGTCCACCCTGAGAGCGACATTAGCATTTGGCTTCACCTCACGAGCTAGAGGATAACCCCAGGTCAGCCTCTACGGAAGAGAGAGGATTTGTTTTAATGGCTGACCTTTACGCCTCTCTCTGTTCTGTCATTTTGTGTTTCGGTTCTTTATCTGGGTTTCTTTGAGTTTGGTAATCTTACCTTTTTGACCCTTGTGTGTAGTTTCTCTGTGTATGTTACTCCAATGTTTTATTTCCTCTGTGTTTTAGTCCAATCTTTATTTGCCATTTTGTTTATTTCTGTCTGTATGTTACTGTAGTCGAACCTGACGAAGCAGCAGAATGGTTTTAAGATCACGTTGAAGACCCTGGAGGACAACCTGCTGTCCCGTCTCTCCTCTGCCTCAGGGAACTTCCTGGGAGACACAGAGCTTGTGGAGAACCTGGAGATCACCAAACGCACTGCCGCAGAGATAGAGGAGAAGGTATGGTTCTCTCTCTTTTATTATCTATATTTCCTTCTTTGTCTGTTTTTGAGTCTGTCTGTCTGTCTCTCTTTCTCTCTCTCTCTCATCTCTGTGGAATAGCAGAAGAGGAGAAGATGGTTTTGGAGTTTAGGATGATTTGAGTTAATATTGGAGCGGGTCCAGGTTGAAATATTTATGAGTATGAAAGCCTGCGGTACACTGCCATTAGGGTTTAGCTTGTACATAAACTGATTTGATGGGAGGGGGAACCTATGCTCTCTGACGTACAGTACGCAGAGGTACGACAAAGCTAGACGTCTGCTCTCAATTCTACTGTAAACCCTGAGCAAGTGGGGACGTCGTAGATCTGCACCTTTTCGGAAAGATCTCACTCTATATCTCCCTCTTTCCCTCTCGGTTGCTCTCTCTCCTCCCCTCCATCTCTCCCCGACTCACTCCCCCCTCTCTCTCTTTCTGGCCCTCACTTTCTCTCTCTCTCTCTCTCTCTCTCTCTCTCTCTCTCTCTCTCTCTCTCTCTCTCTCTCTCTCTCTCTCTCTCTCTCTCTCTCTCTCTCTCTCTCTCTCTCTCTCTCTCTCTCTCTCTCTCTCTCTCTCTCTCTCTCTCTCTCTCTCTCTCTCTCTCTCTCTCTCTCCCTACAAATTAGGAGCTATTAGCAATGGTACTTAATTAACCTTTTACTGCAGTGGGCTAAATCAGGGTCACACAGTGTTTCTTGGTAGTCTTAAACAAATCTACATTAAAACAAAATGGTTATGGGCTTAAAAAAAGACACCTGTACCATGTCAGATATAGAGTTGAAATGTATTACATTTTGAGTTTGCATCCCAATATTACACTTTATATACATCACAGTAGACTGGAATATTACAAAACCGTTTGACATAGAAACACCAGATTTTCCACCAAAAAAACAAAAACGTTGAGTTATGAAAAATATGAATAACATTCCAGCTATGAGGCCACTAGAGTGTGATTTGGTCATTTGACGGCAGGAAAGAGTAATCTCCACACTGATGCAGAGCCTCCTGCTCACAGCTTACTGTACTCGCTTACTGCATTTACATTTTACATTTAAGTCATTTAGCAGACGCTCTTATCCAGAGCGACTTACAGTTAGTGAATACATTTTTTTTTATACTGGCCCCCCATGGGAATTGAACCCACAACCCATTGCTCTATCAACTGAGCTACATCCCTGCCGGCCATTCCCTCCCCTACCCTGGACGACGCTGGGCCAATTGTGCGCCGCCCATGAGTCTCCCGGTCGCGGCCGGCTGCGACAGAGCCTGGATTCGAACCAGGATCTCTAGTGGCACAGTTAGCACTGCGATGCAGTGCCTTAGACCACTGCGATCGAAACGTTGGCACAATCACAAATATTGAAACTTGGCAAGTGAGCAGTAGAAAAGCTCTTCATTAGTGACTCATTAGGCTCAAGGACACCACTTAGAGACTGAGATGTGAGAGTGGATTCCTTTACAAAGTGCCACTACTTTGGTAATACTGGTATGTTCAGTAAATGTGTGGCAACATATTTTTCACCTTCTCTATAGGCATGTTGAATTGGATGGCTGCTTTGTTCAGTTGGATATTATGTTATTGTACTCGCTGTTATAATTTGCTATAATTTCCCTGGCTGGTGAATGAGTCCTGTGTGTGTTTTACGTGCCTTTGTGTGTGTATTTACGTGAGTGTTTATGTGTGTGTGTGTGTGTTTGCTGTGTGTGTATTGCAGGTGAAAGAAGCCAAGGTGACTGAGGCCAAAATCAACGAGGCGCGGGAGCACTATCGGCCTGCGGCAGCCCGAGCCTCCTTATTGTACTTCATAATGAACGACCTCAATAAGATCCACCCAATGTACCAGTTCTCTCTCAAGGTACACCCACCTCTCTATTGACCTGACCTGTTATTGACACTCCCTAGTGAGCGCACACACACACACACACACAGTTCACTGTTCTCTCTCTCTAGATACGTTGTTTAATAACCCACCATGTTCCCCCCGGCCTCAGAGCTCCCCAGTAAGCTAAGTCTTTACGCACGCTGCTCTGTTCTCTTCCTTTTCCTCCATTAGTTTCCAGTGTTTTATGCTTTCTGCTCTTTGTTTTTGTCGCTTCCTACCGCTGTTATGCTCCACCTAATGTCCCTGCTATTGTCACAGGGTGAGGTATGGTTTGCAATCACACTGCTCTCTGCAGGTAGCTAGCCACCCTGGGCCAACTGTATAGAGTTTAAAGGCCCAGTGCAGTCAAAAACGTTGTTTTATATATATTTCCACACTATGAGTTTGGAATAATACTGTGACATTATGAAAATGATGATAATGCCCTTTTAGTGTAAAAGCTGTTTGAAAAGACCGCCTGAAAGTTCAGCCTGTTTTGGTGGGATGGAATTTTGGCCTGCCTGGTGATTATATACAGCCGGTAAATTAGTTAATAGACCAATAAGAAAAAGAGTTCCAAACCTCTCTTCCAATAACAGCACATTTTCAGTTTTCCCCTCCCACTCAGACCACTCCTAGCAAAATTCTTGCTA
The DNA here is from genome assembly GCF_020615455.1 of Coregonus clupeaformis. Taxonomy (NCBI): domain Eukaryota; kingdom Metazoa; phylum Chordata; class Actinopteri; order Salmoniformes; family Salmonidae; genus Coregonus; species Coregonus clupeaformis. The sequence continues at coordinate 28,963,798 of NC_059222.1, read as the reverse complement.
GAGGAATTGCTCTTTGCTAAGAAGCTATTTCAGTTTTTTTGGACGATTTTAATTGAAAACAATCACAGTAGGGTACTTAATTGTTACCCAGAAAAGTACGAGCTGGCTGGCAATTGTACAACAGACGGTATTTAAAATCTATGTGTCTGCCCTGTGTGTTTTACATTTACATTTACATTTTAGTCATTTAGCAGACGCTCTTATCCAGAGCGACTTACAGGAGCAATTAGGGTTAAGTGCCTTGCTCAAGGGCACATTTACGTCATTTAGCAGACGCTCTTATCCAGAGCAACTCACAAATTGGTGCATTCACCCTATAGCCAGTGGGATAACCACTTTACAATTTTTTTTTTGGGGGGGGTAGAAGGATTACTTTATCCTATCCCAGGTATTCCTTAAAGAGGTGGGGTTTCAAATGTCTCCGGAAGGTGGTGAGTGACTCCGCTGTCCTGGCGTCGTGAGGGAGCTTGTTCCACCATTGGGGTGCCAGAGCAGCGAACAGTTTTGACTGGGCTGAGCGGGAACTATGCTTCCGCAGAGGAAGGGGAGCCAGCAGGCCAGAGGTGGATGAACGCAATGCCCTCGTTTGGGTGTAGGGACTGATCAGAGCCCGAAGGTACAGAGGTGCCATTCCCCTCACAGCTCCATAGGCAAGCACCATGGTCTTGTAACGGATGCGAGCTTCAACTGGAAGCCAGTGGAGTGTGCGGAGGAGGGGGGTGACGTGAGAGAACTTGGGAAGGTTGAACACCAGACGGGCTGCGGCATTCTGGATGAGTTGTAGGGGTTTAATGGCACAGGCAGGGAGGCCAGCCAACAGCGAGTTGCAGTAATCCAGACGGGAGATGACAAGTGCCTGGATTAGGACCTGTGCCGCTTCCTGTGTAAGGCAGGGTCGTACTCTCCGAATGTTGTAGAGCATGAACCTGCAGGAGCGGGTCACCGCCTTGATGTTAGCGGAGAACGACAGGGTGTTGTCCAGGGTCACGCCAAGGCTCTTCGCACTCTGGGAGGAGGACACAACGGAGTTGTCAACCGTGATGGCGAGATCATGGAACGGGCAGTCCTTCCCCGGGAGGAAGAGCAGCTCCGTCTTGCCAGGGTTCAGCTTGAGGTGGTGATCCGTCATCCATACTGATATGTCGGCCAGACATGCAGAGATGCGATTCGCCACCTGGTTATCAGAAGGGGGAAAGGAGAAGATTAGTTGTGTATCGTCAGCGTAGCAATGATAGGAGAGGCCATGTGAGGCTATGACAGAGCCAAGTGACTTGGTGTATAGGGAGAAAAGGAGAGGGCCTAGAACTGAGCCCTGGGGGACACCAGTGGTGAGAGCACGTGGTGCGGAGACAGCTTCTCGCCACGCCACTTGGTAGGAGCGACCGGTCAGGTAGGACGCAATCCAGGAGTGAGCCGCGCCGGAGATGCCCAGCTCGGAGAGGGTGGAGAGGAGGATCTGATGGTTCACAGTATCAAAGGCAGCAGACAGGTCTAGAAGGACAAGAGCAGAAGAGAGAGAGTTAGCTTTAGCAGTGCGGAGAGCCTCCGTGACACAGAGAAGAGCAGTCTCAGTTGAATGACCAGTCCTGAAACCTGACTGGTTTGGATCAAGAAGGTCATTCTGAGAGAGATAGCAAGAGAGTTGGCTAAAGACGGCACGCTCAATAGTTTTGGAAAGAAAAGAGAGAAGGGATACTGGTCTGTAGTTGTTGACATCAGTGGGATCGAGTGTTGGTTTTTTGAGAAGGGGGAGCAACTCTCGCTCTCTTGAAGACGGAAGGGACATGGCCAGCGGTCAAGGATGAGTTGATCAGCGAGGTGAGGTAGGGGAGAAGGTCACCGGAGATGGTCTGGAGAAGAGAGGAGGGGATGGGGTCAAGCGGGCAGGTTGTTGGGCGGCCTGCAGTCACAAGTCGCAGGATTTTATCTGGAGAGAGAGGGGAGAAAGAAGTCAAAGCATAGGGTAGGGCAGTGTGAGTAGGACCAGCAGTGTCATTAGACTTAACAAACGAGGATCGGATGTCGTCAACCTTCTTTTCAAAGTGGTTGACGAAGTCATCCACAGAGAGAGAGGAGGGGAGGGGGGAGGATTCAGGAGGTAGGAAAATGTGGCAAAGAGCTTCCTAGGGTTAGAGGCAGATGCTTGGAATTTAGAGTGGTAGAAAGTGGCCTTAGCAGCAGAAACAGATGAAGAAAATGTAGAGAGGAGGGAGTGAAAAGATGCCAGGTCGGCAGGGAGTTTAGTTTTCTTCCATTTCCGCTCCGCTGCCCGGAGCTCTGTTCTGTGAGCTCGCAATGAGTCATCAAGCCACGGAGCTGGAGGGGAGGACCGAGCCGGCCGGGAGGATAGGGGACACAGAGAGTCAAAGGATGCAGAAAGGGGAGGAGAGGAGGGTTGAGGAGGCAGAATCAGGAGATTGGAGGGAGAAGGATTGAGCAGAGGGAAGAGATGATAGGATGGAAGAGGAGAGAGTAGTGGGAGAGAGAGAGCGAAGGTTGCGGCGGCGCATTACCATCTGTGTAGGGGCAGAGTGAGTAGTGTTGGAGGAGAGCGAGAGAGAAAAGGGAAACAAAGTAGTGGTCGGAGACATGGAGGGGAGTTGCAGTGAGATTAGTAGAAGAGCAGCATCTAGTAAAGATGAGGTCAAGCGTATTGCCTGCCTTGTGAGTAGGGGGGGACAGTGAGAGGGTGAGGTCAAAAGAGGAGAGGAGTGGAAAGAAGGAGGCAGAGAGAAATGAGTCAAATGTGGACATAGGGAGGTTGAAATCCCCCAAAACTGTGAGGGGTGAGCCATCCTCAGGAAAGGAACTTATCAAGGCGTCAAGCTCATTGATGAACTCTCCAAGGGAACCTGGAGGGCGATAGATGACAAGGATATTAAGCTTAAATGGGCTAGTGACTGTGACAGCATGGAATTCAAATGAGGAGATAGACAGGTGGGTTAGGGGGAAAAATTGAGAATGTCCACTTGGGAGAGATGAGGATTCCTGTGCCACCACCTCTCTGACCAGATGCTCTCGGGGTATGCGAGAACACATGGTCAGACGAGGAGAGAGCAGTAGGAGTAGCAGTGTTTTCAGTGGTAATCCATGTTTCCGGCAGCGCCAGGAAGTCGAGGGACTGGAGGTTAGCATAGGCGGGGATGAAGTCAGCTTTGTTGGCAGCAGAACGGCAGTTCCAGAGGCTGCCTGAGACCTGGAACTCCAGGTGTGGGGTGCGTGCAGGGACCACCAGGTTAGAGAGGCAGCAGCCACGCGGTGTGAGGCGTTTGTGTAGCCTGTGCAGAGAGGAGAGAACAGGGATAGGCAGAGGCATAGTTGACAGGCTGTAGCAAATGGCTACAATAATGCAGAGGAGATCGGAATGAAATGAACTAAACATCAGGGAGAGGAGAGAGCAGGGCCTCCCTCACCAAAACTTCCACCTCAGAAACTATAATTGTTTCACTGAACCACCCGAACAAAAACTCTCCCAACTTCCACCTTTAGAAATCAGAATTGTTGTGAACCACAGCGGTCCAATGTTTAAAGGAATAGACTCAACCCACTTTATTCAGCTAGCTAACTATGATACCATAGCTAACTAGCATGCTAGCATCCAATAACACACAGTTTAGCACCAACACTTGGTCATAACAAACCACCAATAGTGTGTTAACGCACTAAGCAGATAATTCGTGTCCGTCTCTAGTTCCTTTCATAACGCAGCAATAATTAAACGTTGGCTAGCTTAGCACAAATATATTGTATTTAGCTACTACAGTACAGTTGGCTGGTCGTGTTGGCTAGCTAGCAATGGCTACTGTGTTGACTTTGTTTGAAGAACGGCTAGCTAGCTAGCTAGCTTCGTGCTACAACCGGCACCGCCGAAAGACAATGCTAACCTACAGTAACTACCCACAACAGCCCACGATGCCTAACTATGACGCCATAGCTAACTAGCATGCTAGCATCCAATAACACACAGTTTAGCACCAATACTTGGTTACAACAAACTACCAGTAGTGTGTTAACACACTAAACAGATAATTCGTGTCCGTGTCAAGTTCCTTTCATAACGCAGCAAAAATTAAACGTTGGCTAGCTGGCACATTAACATTGGAAACAACTCTCCACTAGCTAGCTGGCACATTAACATTGGAAACAACTCTCCACCGTTGCTAAACGTTACCAATAGCTACCCGCTAGCTAGCTAGCCTCGTGCTTCGCCGCAAACAGTACTTACCTACAATAATTACCTACGGAAACCTACAGTAACTACCTAAATAACCTACCTACAATACATAACTACAACTACCTACCTACGATCTAAATACATGGTTTAAGCTTTACTCAACACCATAAAAGAAGCCAAGCTTACCTCCTGCTTAGAGAAAACACAACCTCTCCCGACCACAACCCGGGACAATCTCTCCCGACTACAACAGAGACATTTCATCTGATCAAAGGTCCAATGCAGCCATTTTTATCATCAGGTGAAATGTCTCTGCTGTAGATAAAACACACAGGGCAGACACATAGATTTTAAATACAGTCTGTTGTACAATTGCCAGCCAGCTCGTACTTTAGATATGTTTCAGGAAATAAATAATTTGGGTTCTAGAAGTGTCTGCTCTATCCATTGTGTTTTTATGCTCCATGCGTTCAGTGTGGTGTTCCAGAATGTTCTATGCATAGTGTTTCTTATCCCAGGCAATACTGAGTCTGTTCTATCCATTGTGTTTCTATGCTCCAGGCGTTTAGTGTAGTGTTCCAGAATGCGGTGCTGAAGGCCCAGGCAGACGAAGTGTTGAAACAGAGAGTGTCTAACCTGATAGACAGCATCACTGTCCAAGTGTTCCAGTATACCACCAGAGGCCTATTTGAATGTGATAAACTCACATACATTGCACAGCTCGTCTTCCAGGTACACAGAAAGTCAGAGTTCAAAGTTCAATAAAAGCTTAATTGTCCATTTATGGTCAAATAGAAATGTTTTTACATGTCATTACACAGTGACAAATATTAGGTACTTATTATTGCCCTTTAAAACTGCAGAGGCTTCCTTTTTTGTCTTTAAAAAAGAACAATATAGGAATGAATGCTATTTTGACCATATGTTTTTTGTCATTGTGAACCCAGATCCTGTTGATGAATAAGGAGATCAACCCTACAGAGTTAGATTTCCTGCTGAGGTATCCCGTCCAACCAGGAGTGACCTCTCCTGTCGACTTCCTGTCCAACCACTCCTGGGGCGGGATCAAGGTGAGACAAACAGGAAGTGAAGACGTCAGACCTTCACGGTTGAGGTTGAAGACGCTTCTAACCACAGATCTAGGATCAGTTTACCCCACAAAAGCCAAACCTTTATCATCAGGGGACAACATGCTAAACTACTTTAAATCAGTGTCTAGGGGTAACTTCATCCTCCTACATACTTTAGAACAAACCATCTACTGACTATCCTTGTCATTTACATATGACTGAACTCATTTTTCCCCTGTAGTTGTTTTAGCACTTAGTCTGTTTCCACTCCATAACTCAGTACATCTGCGGAAGATAACAGAACATAATGGGTGCAGTGAAATCTACTTCCACTACAATAGAGCAGTGTTTCCCAATCCTGGTCCTCAAGTACCCCCAACAGTACACATTTTTATTGTAACCCTGGACAAGCACACCTGATTCAACTTGTCAACTAATCATAAAGCCCTCAATGAGTTGAATGAGGTGTGTTTGTCCAGGGCTACAACAACAATGTGAACTGTTCAGGGTACTGGAGGACCGGAGTTGGGAAACACTGAAATTATCACGACTCAGGATTAAGTCACAGATGCAGACAGTTCGAAATAGCAAAAGTGTATTTACAAAAACAGGGGGCAGGCAAACGACAGGTCAAGGGCAGGCAGAGGTCAGTAATCCAGAGCAGTGTCACAAGGTACAGAACGGCAGGCAGGCTCAGGGTCAGGACAGGCAGAATGGTCAAAACCGGGAAAAACTGGAAAACGGGCTAGAGCAAAACAGGAGTACGGGAAAACCGCTGGTAGGTTTGACGAGACAAGACGAACTGGCAACAGACAAACAGAGAACACAGGTATAAATACACAGGATAATGGGGAAGATGGGTGACACCTGGAGGGGGGTGGAGACAATCACAAAGACAGGTGAAACAGATCAGGGTGTGACAGCAATAGAGTATTACTGCTAAAACATGTATAAAATGCCAAAGGCATGCCATTCTTTTTACAAAACTTTTCATTTCAGAAGTTGCTGCCTCTCAATGGTTCACTACTCTCACATATCTATTAGGTGAAATACCACATTGTGCCACCACAGCAGCAAGATGTGTGACCTGTTGCCACAAGAAAAGGGCAACCAGTGGCGCACAAACACCATAGAGAGAGAGATATATGAAGAGAGCCAGAGAGAGATCTTTCCGAAAAGGTGCAGAGCTACGACGTCCCCACTTGCTCAGGGTTTACAGTAGCATTGAGAGCAGATGTCTAGCTTCGTTGTACCTCTGCGTACTGTACGTCAGAGAGCATAGGTTCCCCCTCCCATCAAATCAGTTTATGTACAAGCTAAACCCTAATGGCAGTGTACCGCAGGCTTTCATACTCATAAATATTTCAGCCTGGACCCGCTCCAATATTAACTCAAACAATCCTAAACTCCAAAACCATCTTCTCCTCTTCTGCTATTCCACAGAGACGTCGGTCTAGGTACCATTAATTTAATTCAGTCACTCTGGTTCTTATCACGGTTAGGAACATAATCAGTTGGAGAGGCCTAAATGAGGATGAGATCCTGTGATAGTGCCTGGCAGCCTTGGCCCTCTTAGATTTATATTAGAAGGATGGGATGGGGAGGAAGCCACAGGGGGCTGAAGTATTCTCTCCTGACTGAGAATCTGCCAACCCAGATACTGGTAATTAACTAAGTGGAGGAGTTGGAGTGACTTCATCTTAGCTCATTAAGGGCCGTGGTGGGTATTTCTGGGGAAGGAGTTGTGATGTACTTCGATAGGACCTTGACTTGATTGACAGGGACTGAGAGGACAGGTGTGTGTGTGTGTGCCCGTGTGTGTGTGCCCGTGTGTGTGTGCCCGTGTGTGTGTGTCCGTGTGTGTGCCCGTGTGTGTGCCCGTGTGTGTGTGCGTGTGTGTGCGTGTGTGTGTGTGCGTGTGTGTGCTCGTCCATCGGTGGGTGGGTGTGTGCGCCCGTCTGTGTGTGTGACATTCAGAGCACTCTGTGAGGCCACTGTTTTTCAGAGATCCAAAGCTGAGATAAGAACAAATGCTGTCAGATAAAAGTCTACAGTATGTGCCAGGTTTGTGCTGCCGAAGCATATTCTCTTCTACCCCCTGTTATAAACAGCCTAATGTCTACTCAGCACTACGGTTTGAATAAATACAACTCATATTGGCGTAAGAGAAGATAAGCACTCTGTCTTCTTATTATGTGACTTTTCCAACCCAAACTTTTCTCCTTTGTGGCACTTATGTGAGGTAAACAATGAGAGCAAATAACCAGAGCGGTGGAAAAATACTGTGTATATGAATTAACCTAGTGGCATTACCTTTGCCTATATGTACAGTGGGGAGAAGAAGTATTTGATACACTGCCGATTTTGCAGGTTTTCCTACTTACAAAGCATGTAGAGGTCTGACATTTTTAGCATAGGTACACTTCAACTGTGAGAGACTGAATCTAAAATCAGAATCAGAAAAGCAGAACTTAATATTTGGTACAGAAACCTTTGTTTGCAATTACAGAGATCATACGTTTCCTGTAGGTCTTGACCAGGTTTGCACTCACTGCAGCAAGGATTTTGGCCCACTCCTCCATACAGACCTTCTCCAGATCCTTCAGGTTTCGGGGCTGTCGCTGGGCAATACGGACTTTCAGCTCCCTCCAAATATTTTCTATTGGGTTCAGGTCTGGAGACTGGCTAGGCCACTCCAGGACCTTGAGATGCTTCTTACGGAGCCACTCCTTAGTTGCCCTGGCTGTGTGTTTCAGGTCGTTGTCATGCTGGAAGACCCAGCCACGACCCATCTTCAATGCTCTTACTGAGGGAAGGAGGTTGTTGGCCAAGATCTCGCGATACATGGCCCCATCCATCCTCCCCTCAATACGGTGCAGTCGTCCTGTCCCCTTTGCAGAAAAACATCCCCAAAGAATGATGTTTCCACCTCCATGCTTTACGGTTGGGATGGTGTTCTTGGGGTTGTACTCATCCTTCTTCTTCCTCCAAACACGGCGAGTGGAGTTTAGACCAAAAAGCTCTATTTTTGTCTCATCAGACCACATGACCTTCTCCCATTCCTCCTCTGGATCATCCAGATGGTCATTGGCAAACCAGACGGGCCTGGACATGTGCTGGCTTGAGCAGGGGGACCTTGCGTGCGCTGCAGGATTTTAATCCATGACGGCGTAGTGTGTTACTAATGGTTTTCTTTGAGACTGTGGTCCCAGCTCTCTTCAGGTCATTGACCAGGTCCTGCCGTGTAGTTCTGGGCTGATCCCTCACCTTCCTCATGATCATTGATGCCCCACGAGGTGAAATCTTGCATGGAGCCCCAGACCGAGGGTGATTGACCGTCATCTTGAACTTCTTCTATTTTCTAATAATTGCGCCAACAGTTGTTGCCTTCTCACCAAGCTGCTTGCCTATTGTCCTGTAGCCCATCCCAGCCTTGTGCAGGTCTACAATTTTATCCCTGATGTCCTTACACAGCTCTCTGGTCTTGGCCATTGTGGAGAGGTTGGAGTCTGTTTGATTGAGTGTGTGGACAGGTGTCTTTTATACAGGTAACGAGTTCAAACAGGTGCAGTTAATACAGGTAATTAGTGGAGAACAGGAGGGCTTCTTAAAGAAAAACTAACAGGTCTGTGAGAGCCGGAATTCTTACTGGTTGGTAGGTGATCAAATACTTATGTCATGCAATAAAATGCAAATGAATTACTTAAAAATCATACAATGTTTTAGATTCCGTCTCTCACAGTTGAAGTGTACCTATGATAAAAATAACAGACCTCTACATGCTTTGTAAGTAGGAGAACCTGCAAAATCGGCAGTGTATCAAATACTTGTTCTCCCCACTGTACATATCTACCTCAATTACCATGTATCCCTGCACATTGATATGGTTATGGTACTCCTTGTATATACAGTGCATTTGGAAATTATTCAGATCCCTTGACTTTTTCCACATTTTGTTACGTTACAGCCTTATTCTAAAATTGATTAAATTAAGGTTTTCCTCATCAATCTACACACAATACCCCATAATGACAAAGTGAAAACAGGTTTTTAGAAATGTTTGCAGATTTATAAAAAACAAAAATACCTTATTTACATAAGTATTCAGACCCTTTGCTATGAGACTCGAAATTGAGATCAGGTGCGTCCTGTTTCCATTGATCATCCTTCAGATGTTTCTACAACTTGATTGGAGTCCACCTGTGGTAAATTCAATTGATTGGACATGATTTGAAAAGGCACACACCTGTCTATATAAGGTCCCACAGTTGACAATGCATGTCAGAGCAAAAACCAAGCCATGAGGTCGAAGAAATTGTCCGTAGAGCACCGAGACAGCATTGTGTCGAGGCACAGATCTGGGGAAGGTTACCAAAAAATTTCTGCAGCATTGAAGGTCCCCAAGAACACAGTGGCCTCCATCATTCTTAAATGGAAGAAGTTTGGAACCAAGACTCTTCCTAGAGCTGGCCGCCTGACCAAACTGAGCAATCGTAGGAGAAGGGCCTTGGTCAGGGAGGTGACCAAGAAACCGATGTCACTCTGACAGAGCACCAGAGTTCCTCTGTGGAGATGGGAGAATCTTCCAGAAGGACAACCATCTCTGCAGCACTCCACCAATCAGGCCTTTATGATGGAAGCCACTCCTCAGTAAAAGGCATATGACAGCCCGCTTGGAGTTTGCCAAAAGGCATCTAAAGACGCTCAGACCATGAGAAACAAGATTCTCTGGTCTGATGAATCCAAGATTGAACTCTTTGGCCTGAACGCCAAGCGTCACGTCTGGAGGAAACCTGGCACCATCCCTGTGGTGATGCATGGTGGTGGCAGCATGGTGGTGGCAGCATCATGCTGTGGGGATGTTTTTCAGCGGCAGGGACTGGGAGACTAGTCAGGATCGAGGGAAAGATGAACGGAGCAAAGTACAGAGAGATCCTCGATGGAAACCTGCTCCAGAGCGCTCAGGACCTCAGACTGGGGTGAAGGTTCATCTTCTAACAGGACAACAACCCTAAGCACACAGCCAAGACAACGCAGGAGTGGCTTCGGGACAAGTCTCTGAAAGTCCTTGAGTGGCCCAGCCAGAGCCCGGACTTGAACCAAATCGAACATCTCTGGAGAGACCTGAAAATAGCTGTGCAGTAACGCTCCCCATCCAGCCTGACAGAGCTTGAGAGGATCTGTAGAGAAGAATGGGAGAAACTCCCCAAATAAAGGTTTGCCAAGCTTGTAGCGTCGTGCCCAAGAATACTTGAGGCTGTAATCGCTGCCAAAGGTGCTTCAACAAAGTACTGAGTAAAGGGTCTGAATACTTATGTAAATGTGATAGTTCAGTTTTTAAATGTTTTATACATTAGCAAACACAATAAGGCTGTTACGTCACAAAATGTGGAAAAAGTCAAGGGGTCTGAATACTTTCCGAATGCACTGTAGCTTTATTCCTGTGTTTTTATGTGTTTTTATATTTTCTTTATTATTTAACTCTGCATCATTGGGGAAGAGCTTGTAAGTAAGCATTTCACTGTAAGGTCTACTACACCTGTTGTATTCGCCGCATGTGACAAATACAATCTTATTTTATTTTATGAGAACAAGAAAATGCATTCCAGCTTTGGTTACTTTGGATGAGGGACTGTATATCTATGAATTAATCTATATTCACCAGAGTTGTAGTTTCTGGCAAATGTGGAATGTACATTCATCCCTCCATCCCAGTCTCTGTGTTCCATGGAGGAGTTCCGTAACCTGGACCGGGACATTGAGGGTTCGGCCAAGCGTTGGAAGAAGTTGGTGGAGTCGGAGTGTCCTGAGAATGAGAAGTTTCCTCAGGAGTGGAAGAATAAGAGTTCCCTACAGAGACTGTGTATGATGAGGGCCTTGAGGCCTGACCGAATGACCTACGCTGTGAGGTGAGAGGTCAAATACCTTACCCTCTGACCTACTGTATGCTCTGATGTTAGAGGATATACAGTACCACTCAGTGGTTCTGTTTTGTTTTTTTGGTGAGGATATCTTTTGAATTTCCCTGTCCCACCAATGAACACACATACAGTGAGGGAAAAAAAGGATTTGATCCCCTGCTGATTTTGTACGTTTGCCCACTAACAAAGAAATGATCAGTCTATAATTTTAATGTTAGGTTTATTTTAACAGTGAGAGACAGAATAACAACCAAAAAATCCAGAAAAACACATGTCAAAAATGTTATAAATTGATTTGCATTTTAATGAGGGAAATAAGTATTTGACCCCCTGTCAATCAGAAAGATTGCTGGCTCCCAGGTGTCTTTTATACAGGTAACGAGCTGAGATTAGGAGCACACTCTTAAAGGGAGTGCTCCTAATCTCAGCTTGTTACCTGTATAAAAGACACCTGTCCACAGAAGCAATCAATCAATCAGATTCCAAACTCTCCACCATGGCCAAGACCAAAGAGCTCTCCAAGGATGTCAGGGACAAGATTGTAGACCTACACAAGGCTGGAATGGGCTACAAGACCATCGCCAAGCAGCTTGGTGAGAAGGTGACAACAGTTGGTGCGATTTATTCGCAAATGGAAGAAACACAAAATAACTGTCAATCTCCCTCGGCCTGGGGCTCCATGCAAGATCTCACCTTGTGGAGTTGCAATGATCATGAGAACGGTGAGGAATCAGCCCAGAACTACACGGGAGGATCTTGTCAATGATCTCAAGGCAGCTGGGACCATAGTCACCAAGAAAACAATTGGTAACACACTACGCCGTGAAGGACTGAAATCCTGCAGCGCCGCAAGGTCCCCCTGCTCAAGAAACTACATATACATGCCCGTCTGAAGTTTGCCACTGAACATCTGAATGACTCAGAGGAGAACTGGGTGAAAGTGTTGTGGTCAGATGAAACCAAAATTGAGCTCTTTGGCATCAACTCAACTCGCCGTGTTTGGAGGAGGAGGAATGCTGCCTATGACCCCAAGAACACCATCCCCACTGTCAAACATGGAGGTGGAAACATTATGCTTTGGGGGTGTTTTTCTGCTAAGGGGACAGGACAACTTCACCGCATCAAAGGGACGATGGACGGGGCCATGTACCGTCAAATCTCGGGTGAGAACCTCCTTCCCTCACCCAGGGCATTGAAAATGGGTCATGGATGGGTATTCCAGCATGACAATCACCCAAAACACACGGCCAAGGCAACAAAGGAGTGGCTCAAGAAGAAGCACATTAAGGTCCTGGAGTGGCCTAGCCATCCCATAGAAAATCTGTGGAGGGAGCTGAAGGTTCGAGTTGCCAAACGCCAGCCTCGAAACCTTAATGACTTGGAGAAGATCTGCAAAGAGGAGTGGGACAAAATCCCTCCTGAGATGTGTGCAAACCTGGTGGCCAACTACAAGAAACGTCTGACCTCTGTGATTGCCAATAAGGGTTTTGCCACCAAGTACTAAGTCATGCTTTGCAGAGGGGTCAAATACTTATTTCCCTCATTAAAATGCAAATCAATTTATAACATTTTTGACATGCATTTGTCTGGATTTTTTGGTTGTTATTCTGTCTCTCACTGTTCAAATAAACCTACCATTAAAATTATAGACTGATCATGTCTTTGTCAGTGGGCAAACGTACAAAATCAGCAGGGGATCAAATACTTTTTTCCCTCACTGTAATATAATGTAAACAGCTAAAATTTTAACCCAGTGGCCATTGACCACAGCTACAGTATCTAATAGTTATATCATAGAAAAGTAATACATCTTATGTCTGTATGAGTGTATTTTCAGCTTTTTAAACTAACCACCATAAGCCATGAGCAGTGCTCTGTAGTAAGAAGGTGTATTATGTACAGGTAACTACCAAAATAAAGGAAACATTTAAGTGTTTCCTTTATTTGGGCAGTTACATGTATGTATTGAACATATATCATCATGTCTCCCCACAGAGACTTTGTGGAGGAGAAGCTGGGGAGTCAGTATGTGGTTGGCAGGTCGCTGGACTTTGCTGTGTCCTTTGAGGAGTCTGGTCCCGCCACGCCCATGTTCTTCATCCTCTCTCCTGGTGTAGACCCACTGAAGGATGTGGAGAAACATGGTAATGGTGTCACCTACACTGTAAACACCAATGTGCTGTCATTACTCAAAACTTTTGAGGAAACTCGTTGCACTTAATATATCTGAGTACAGTTATTTAAAATGTTTTCGTAGTCATTACTCTGTTGTGACTTTGGGCTAATTAATATTCAAGATAATTTACTGATTAATTACTGGAATAATTAATTGATCTGATTTGGTTATCCTATCCAAATTCATCTGAGGGGAACTATTAAAGGTTAGATGTAGAGAGACCCTTGAATGAACTATATCAGTAGTTATCATTAACCGTTATAGTGTTAATACCATCAACAATATAATCACTAGGGGTGTAACGATTCGTTTTAACAACGATTCGATTTGTATCACGATTCGTGGTTGTCGATACGATTCAAGGACGATATTGGTTCATTTAGAACGATACGATCCGAAACGATTCAGTGACTTGAAATCGATTCAGTAACCTTTTAGCCAAAAATTCAACCAGTGTGACTGAAATAAATACCTGGATACTGGACAGTGCAGGTGAAGTTTCCTAGATTCCTGTTTCTTGTAAGGACCGCAATGGTGGCTTGATAATTTCTCGCTCGTCGGCTTCTCCTCTGTCGTCCGCCATGCTATGTTTTGTTGTCTTTGCGCCTTTGCGCTGCTGCTGGCGCGGGGCGATGACGTCACGGATAGGCAGACTGAATCGAGTAATGTTTAAAGCCTTTATCATTAAAAGTGCTAAGAAAAAACATCCATATAAAGTCTGACGTGCTTAAATCCAATGGGTTATTTCCTAGTATCGATACAATCGATTTATTACATTTTAAAACGATGTTAGATTGATATATGTTGTCCAAAAGGCCAACTCGCCGAGCACAGATCGATGTAGTTGGATCATAGGAATATAAATCGATACATCGATGTAGTAGATGGATCGTTACACCCCTAATAATCACAGTAAATTTGACTATATTCTCATTCTGAGCAGTCATCGAGCTCTGGAACCTCAAGAACACGATCACTTGCAAATTAACTTAATGCCACAAATCATTCATTCAAGGTTTTATTTACACTAAATAAGTTGGAAAATTAGGTAGTTAACAAAAAACAATATAAAGGCAGGGTATAATGGGATACAATACAGTTATTGAGGTGAGAGTCACAGGTCCATATAAATGAATTTACGTACTCAACTCACGCAAATACAATAGTTCATTCAAATCAAATCAAATTGTATTATTCACATGCACCAAATACAACAGGTACAACCTTACCGAGTGGCGCAGTGGTCTAAGGCACTGCATCTCAGTGCTTGAGGTGTCACTTCAGACCCCCTGGTTCGATTCCAGGCTGTATCACAACCGGCCGTGATTGGGAGTCCCATAGGGCGGCGGACAATTGGCCCAGCGTCGTCCAGGTTTGGCCGGTGTAGGCCGTTATTGTAAATAAGAATTTGTTCTTAACTGACTTGCCTAGTTAAATAAAGGTAAAATAAAAAATAAAAACCGTGAAATGCTTACTTACAATGATGCAGTTTTAAGAAAAATATTTACTAAATAAACTAAAGTAAAAAATAAAAGAGCAACAATAAAATAACAATAACGAGGCTATATACAGGGGGTACTGGTACCGAGTCAATGTGTGGGGGTACAGGTAGGTCGATGTAATTGAGGTAATGTAGGGAGGGGTAAAGTGACTATGCATAGATAATAAACAGCGGGGGGGTCTCAATGCAAATAGTCCAGGTAGCCATTTGATTAGCTGTTCAGCAGTCTTATGGCTTGGGGTTAGAAGCTGTTAAGAAGCCTTTTGGACCTAGACTTGGCGCTCCGGTACCGCTTGCCGTGCGGTAGCAGAGAGAACAGTCTATGGCTAGGGTGGCTGGAGTTTTTGGCAATTTTTAGGGCCTTCCTCTGACACCGCCTGGTATAGAGGTCCTGGATGTCAGGAAGCTTAGGTCCAGTGGTGTACTGGGCCGTACCCACTACCCTCTGTAGCGCCTTGCGGTCGGAGGCCGAGCAGTTGCCATATCAGGTGGTGATACAACCAGTCAGGATGCTCTCGATGGTGCAGCTGTTTAACTTTTTGAGGATCTGAGGACCTATGCCAAATCTTTTCAGTCTTCTGAGGGGGAATAGGCGTTGTCGTGCCCTCTTCACGACTGTCTTGGTGTGTTTGGACCATGATAGTGTGTTGGTGATGTGGACACAAAGGTACTTGAAGCTCTCGACCTGCTCCACCACAGCCCCATCGATGAGAATGGGGGTGTGCTCGGCCCTCCTTTTCCTGTAGTCCACGATAATCTCCATTGTCTTGATGACGTTGAGGGAGAGGTTGTTGTCCTGGCACCACACTGCCAGGTCTCTGACCTCCTCCCTATAGGCTGTCTCATCGTTGTCGGTGATTAGGCCTACCACCGTTGTGTCGTCGGCAAACTTAATGATGGTGTTGGAGTCATGCTTGGTCACGCAGTCATGGGCGAACAGGGAGTACAGAGGGGACTAAGCACGTACCCCTGAGCTCAGGGCCCCCTCACAGCCAAATCAGCGAGATACACTTCTCTCTCTCTCTCTATCTCTCTCTCGTTCTCAGTTCTCAGTCCTCCCCAAATTCTCAGATTTTATTAAAAAATATCCTAGTTGGACGATTTCCAGGAATCTTCCAACCGGGATTTCTGGAAAACCTGGGAAATTTACCAGAATTTTGCAACCCTATCTGCAAGTCACATAATGCTGGCTTGCAAAGTGATGTGTAATTCCTATTGGAATCCAGCAAGAGTTAAGATAGCCAACAGTTGGATTTTTTATTCATAATGACTGCCAGGGTTAGGAGACTACGTAAGGCATTTAAAGTGGAACAACCATTTCAGTGCGAAAAATCTAACTAAATGATTGGATTAGTTTAGAAAAATGTATGTTATTTATCTTTTGTAGCATAAGATTAATACATTAATCACTCAATGTTCATGCATAAACACAGATATTAAAAACAATTCCCAAAAATCTACCTGCAGTAGAGTTTTGGGTAAAAAGTTAATTTGTTATCACACCAGGACGTCTAGGGTCGGGTTTTCGAGACTAACAATATTGGATCACACCAGAAAAGATGTTGAAATGTGAAGCTTTGATTTGTACTGACCTGGTATGGGAGATATCACAGGTTGACTCTTCAGGAGTGTTTGATGACGAACATTCCAATACTTCACTATTTGGTCTTATGAAAGATTCAAATGCGAGGCAAATGCGACTGAAAGGGTTTTATTGAACTAAGTGTGAACAAAATTATTGGGCTGCTGTGGCTGGATTCTAGATAACATGTTTTGTTTTGTAAATGTTTTCCTCTGTACCCTGGAAACACAGTAACCTGGTTTGATGTTTGATTGAATAGTCTCCGTCTTTTTTATGGTCTGGCGTGAAATCAGCTATCCTCTCATCATGTGATATGAGATAATTCTCCCACTGAAGCTTCCTGCAAATAGGGGGAGCTTAGATAATTGGTCAGACACTCGTTCAAATGCATGTGCACACACAGAGGGGTGTGTATAGTCGATGTCCACACCCTTCTGTGTGTGCGTGTGTGCGCACGTGTGTGTGCACGCATTTGCATGCATGTGTATGACTAATTATCCAAGCCCCCCCTGTATGCGTGACCAATCACATCAAAGCTAAAGCAGCTAACCAATCAGAGAGGCCTGGTGTAGAGTGTGGAGAGAGGGCCAATGGCAACACAGATCACACAGAATGAAGAACCCTGAATCTATACACTTTACTTTAGGAAAATAGTGGGGGTCTTCGCTACATTTCAGATGGCCACTTTTTCTTAGCCTATAGTGAATGTACAAAACATTAAGAACACCTTCCTAATATTAAATTGCACCCCCCTTTGCCCTCAGAACAGACTCAATTTGTCGGAGCATGGACTCTACAAGGTGTCAAAAGCGTTCCACATGGATGCTGGCCCATGTTGACTCAAATGCTTCCCACAGTTGTCAAGTTGGCTGGATGTACTTTGGGTGGTGGACCATTCTTGATACACATGGGAAACTGTTGAGCGTGAAAAACCCAGCTGCGTTGCCGTTCTTGACACACTCAAACCGGTGCACCTGGCACCTACTACCATACCCCGTTCAAAGGCACTTCAATATTTTGTCTTGCCCATTCACCCTCTGAATGGCACACACACAATCCATGTCTCAATTTTCTCAAGGTTTAAAAATTATTCTTTATCCTGTCTCCTCCCCTTCGTCTACACTGATTGAAGTGGATTTAACAAGTGACATCAATAAGGGATCAAAGCTTTCACCTGGATTCACCTTATCAGTCTTTGTCATGGAAAGAGCAGGTGTTCCTAATGTTTTGTACACTCAGTGTATAAATGAAGCACACTTTATAAAAAAGGGATTACTACTGAATTATTAAACTGTTGATCATTTCAATTTTGCCTAAATTGTTATGGATTATATTAATCATTACTGTGTGATCTTTCTTTCAGGCAGGAAGCTGGGCTATACGTTTGACAGCGGTAACTTCCACAATGTATCTCTGGGCCAGGGACAGGAGGTGGTGGCTGAACAGGCTCTGGACCTGGCAGCTAAGGAGGGACACTGGGTTATACTGCAGGTACTCAGACACACACGTTTACATGCAGACACACACTCAGACGCACACATACACATGCACAGGCGCACGCACGCATGCACACACATAGCCGACTGCCTAAACCAGCCGTTGCTAAGACAACACTGAGCTAATATACAGCTGGGATTCCAGAACAGGCCATGTCGTGAAATGTCATTTTACTTTTGTGTATTTAAAAAAAAAACGTATTCTCTCCCATGTTTAAGGTCAAATTGTTTCTCCAATCCATTGTGCTTTGCACATAGTGTTGGCTGTTTGCTCTCCTTTGTGGTTTAACTGCATATGAAATAATAGAATTCCCTGGATAGAGAGAGGCCCAGTATTATTCAGTACAGTATCTGGTTCCTCAGTGTGTGTTCTCTTATCTGGAGGGCAAGGCCAGTCAGCGTTTGCATTTTAAGCCAGCTCGTTTGTTGAATCCTAATGTGGAGTATTGACAGATATGAACACCGGCACAGAGGCAACTCTTGGGGGGAGAGAGAGAGTGTGTGTGGGGGGGGGGGTCTCCTTTATTCACAGCGCTGGTAAAGCAGAGAATGTCTTTGCTATCCCTTTCTCTCTCTCTCTCTCTCTCCCAGTCATCACAAGCAGCATCTCTTTTTCTATCCATCTCTCCTTCTAGCTCTCGCTCTCAGCCACAAACAGACATCATCACAGAGACAAGCAGTGATTGAGTTACTTTTGCATAAGACTCCTGATCGATACAACTTAAAAAAGCCTTGTCCCCGTGGCAACCAACATCACCGCCCACTCACTATCATCCTCTGTCTGTCTGTCTGGTCCACCCTCATGAAAGGAGGAGAAAGAATGGAGGGAGGTCTGTCTGTCTGTCTGTCTGGTCCACCCTCATGGAAGGAGGAGAAAGAATGGAGGGAGATCTGTCTGTCTGTCTGTCTGGTCCACCCTCATGGAGGGAGGTCTGTCTCCTTTCTATTTCCATCCCGCTTCTCGTCCTCTGCCACCGTCTCCCCCTCTTTTCACACCCTGCCTCACATTTTCCAAAATGTCTCCCCTTCTGCCTCACATTCCTCTCCTCTTTCCAACCTCAGTCCCCTGCCACAGTCATCCCATCCCACTCTCGTATCCAGGCATTGATCCCACAACAAACACACACACACCTCTTACCTCCCTCTCATCTTCCACTGGTCCCTCCATCCCAGCATCAGATCAGTAGCAGGCTGAAAAGCTGGGTCAATGGCAGGTTCTCCTTCACTGCAGGTAAATTACACTTGCCCCTGTTCTCCTCTCTCTCCTCTGTTTCTGACGGGAGCATTATCCCTATACCACGGCACACTTGGCCCTGTCCTATCCCCACTCCTCACAGCCCAAACAGGACCAGCCAAAGACACTCGGAGAGATGCAGAAACCCACCTAGAGAGAGAGGGAGAGAAGAGAAAAGAAAAGGCAATCAATCTGGCAGATTGGAGCTGAATAGGCTATATCCCCCAGACCTAGGAATATATTTGAGCTGAAGAGCCCATATCCCCATCAGTGGGATTATATTGAGTGGACCTAAAATACCTGGGTCCTTGAGGCACTTACTCCTAAAGGCACAGGGACGCTCACAGCCTGGCAAAATAGATGGAAAATAAATAGGGTGAGACTGTTTAGAGAAAAAGTTACTTTCTCTCCCTCTTTTTAATGTCACTTTTAACTTCACTCTGTAAAGAGCATGATAGCTTGGGTATTTGGGTAGTGTTTTAAAGTTTAATGTAGACCACTTTTTCTTCTGATGTGACGAGAGTTGAATTAATCAGTCATCACTGTAAGGATCCTTTTGCCATAGGCTACATGACATTTTAAATCCTAATTTCATTCAGCCATTCTTCTTATTAGTCTTTCATTATTCACATAATTGATTCACATTTTTGCTTTGGTGCCCTAGCAGCAGCCTAAGCAGAGAGCTCCTGTACATTATGTAAATATTTTTGTAGGTAAAAAATGTTTTTGTTTTAAGAAGTAACAATTAATATAGCTAATTAATATAATCAGAATCCACTACAACGTTAATACTGAAGCTGGCAAGTAATTTGTTTGTTTGGCAAGATAGCTAACGTTATCTGGCTAGCTGTTTTGATTCGAATGCCAGCCAGTGTCCTGAGGTTGAGGATGGAGAGAAGCCGAAAGCAAGAGGTGTACAGCGATGAGGATCGTAGGGAGGACAAAGTTAAAATGCTGCTCTTTAATTATTATTGAAATATGGTGTGCTTTCTGGCGCCACATGACTGCCGTAGCATCATCCAAGTGGGTGCTTTATTTTGGTAGTAGTGAAGGACTAGCTAGCTAGCTACCTACTACGGAGTCCATGGACTGCAGTGGCTTAGCTCCATCTTCATCTGACTGAGTTCTACTACGGAAAAGCCAGAGACAGCGAGACACCTTGAGACCGCGCTTCCTGCCTGCCTACAGACTTTCTCTCCCCGCTTGAGCACCTCCCTCAGATGACCACTCAAGCCATTAACTTTCTAATGACTGTCCATCTCATGATGTTGTGATGTTGTTTTTCTAAATTACTTGCATTGCTTTGAGATTCTTTGAAAAGCACTATATAAGTTCAGTATTTATTATTATTATTATTATTATTATTATTATTATTATTATTATTATTATTATTATTATTATGTTATCTACAAAACTATTCCGGTGCTGAATATAGTGTGGATGTTTCTTCTGTAGAATAGCTATTTTCTCAAACTCTACAGTCTGTTTGGTTATCCTTAATGTCTATTCTGTCATTCTGCCTAAGTCTCTGCTGCAGTGACATTGTTATAAAGACATAGTCCAAGGCCAGCTGTGGAGACGCCCTTAGGGCAGAGGGCCTTGATGACTGAGTGTGTGAGCAGAGGAAGACATGGAGAGACAGCCGGATGGGCCGTGTTGTGTTGCCACAGGCCATGTTAACTATTGACATCATGTCATAGCGAAAACAAAAATTAGCTGTTGATGGTGACAACATCATTATAAGAACTGGAGGATAGAGGTGCTTAACAGAGAACAAACAAAATATTTGTCCTCTTTCTCTCTCTCTTGCTCTCTCTCTCTCTCTGAGCCTGGGCAGTTTCATTAAGGTGACAGGCTCTAAGGGAGGTCTAAGGGAGCTCTAAGGGAGCTCTAAGGGAGGTCTCAGTCTGTCTGTCTAGGCTGTTTATTACACATTGGTTAGTTAGACGGCAACAGGAGAGCTTGTTCTTCAAGGCAATGAAAAAGCACTTCAATTTAGAGTTTTAATTTGTGTCTCGTTCAATATACTGTAGGTTTATAGGCTCCTAACTTGAATCTATCGCAATGTTACCCCCCCAGCTTCGGGCTATGTATTCTTCTCACTAAACATACAAGGGAAGTTCTTATCTTTCTCTTTCTCTTTTCTTTTTTCATTTTGTCATCTAAAATTTGCGGTGATGTTGCTCCAGAGGATCTGCTGTCATTTGGAAAGAGGGTTAACTTGAACAATCCGAGGGATGATTAAATTTAGAGTGCTGTAGGAGATGAGGAGAAGGCAAAGCGGCTTATGAATTAATGACTGCAGTTATTAGTGGTGTAATTAGATTTGGTAACACGCGGGCGCGCAGCGCTCTGGGCGGTGATGTGATGTGAGGGGTTTGGCTAACTCCTCATCACCACGAAGACCTCTCTCTCTCAGGGTTAGGAGTTAGGACACATGGAATGGACAATTTAGCTCAAACAAGTTTATGTAGTGCTATCGCAATGTTCCCTATACAGGGTGGAAATGTACATTCTGAGGGGAATAGAAAAAGCTAAAAATACCTGCGTCAAAACGTGTTGTGTAGGTAAATGTGACCTTGCTTGAGGCATGCTGCTTGTATTTATCCATATTACTGTAATATCTGTCCCTATAGAACATTCAGCTGGTGGTGAGGTGGTTGGGTTCTCTAGAGAAGCATCTGGAGCAGCATGGAGAGAACAGTCACCAGGACTTCAGAGTCTTCATCATCATCGTCATTATAGCACCATCTCTCCTTCTGTCCCTGTATAGAACATTCACCTGGTGGCGAGGTGGTTGGGTTCTCTAGAGAAGCGTCTAGAACAGCATGGAGAGAACAGTCACCAGGACTTCAGAGTCTTCATCAGCGCTGAGCCTTCAGGGACCCCAGAGGGCCACATCATACCACAGGGCATCCTGGAGAACTCCATCAAGATCACCAATGAACCACCCACTGGCATAAACGCCAACCTGCACAAGGCCCTGGACAACTTCAACCAGGTAACACACAAATAGGCATACAATGTATGTATTCTCTGTCTCTCTCTCCCTCTCTTGATTTTCATTTGCCCGTAAGAAGCAGTCCAGACATCGCATGTTTGCGTGCCAGTTTCTCTGTGGTGTTGTCATCAAGTTGCCTATTTGGTGTGTAGTAGCAAGCAGCAAACAAATGGAGAGTGCTACCTCTATCAGTGATCTTAGAGTAGACTCTATCCTGTGGAGGACACAGTTGTCCACTATAACAGAAACATGGCTCTCAATTGGGAAGAGGCAGATTTGGATGGGATGTTAGGATGTTTATCGACAAGCCATCTTTCTGTGATCGGAATACAGTATGACATAATTATGAGTGTGTGTGTGCCTTTATGTGCTTGCGTGCATGCATTTGTGCTAGTTAGAATTCCACCTCTACCTTATCAGTGCACTTCTATCTACAGTAAAACAGCTATTAGCCATCAATTTAGCTTCTTATCAACAAGTTATCAAAGGATCTCCATCTGTAACCTACCATAACCTCCTGGGGTTCTGCCTCCATACCTATAATGCAATGCTAAGCTTCCATCCAACATGCCATTTTAAAGTGCTGATGCTTATCTCTCTGATAAGTGCATGTTTGTGCGATAGCTAGCTAGCACACACACATATGCATGCATGCATACACCCACACACACACATACACGCGCACTCTCAAGGAGGTCCCCTCAGGTACTGTAGAGAACAGGGAGGGACAATATTCCAGACCTACCCTGTGTACTGTACAGGGTGAAAGCTAATCAATGGTTTGTCTCTATACAGCCAGAACCCTTAGTAACCCGCAGTAAGCCAGAGAGATGACAGTGCCTTTCCTCCTTCCTGACCTTTTCAACCAGCAGATACAAATAGCTTTAGTGTCCATTCTCATCCCCTGGCTGTGTGTGTGACGGCCAGCAGAGGAGACGTTAAAGAAACATGCCTCTGGAATGATAAGGTTAGGATTTTTTTAATGCAGTTACACAGTTATCAGAGGGCTGGACGACATGTCATTATAGATGTATTATCAGGTCTTGGTGCATGCTTCTTCTTTAGTGGTAGAGTATGTAATCAAGTGTGTGTGTCCTCTAACAGTGTATGATTAGGGAGGCTATGCTTCACTCTCAGCTGTGAGCAGCCAGAGAGGCACTGTGTGCAGAATATTAACTCACTTTAAGTGTGTGTGTTTGTGGCATGTGTGTGTGCTCGTTTGTGTGTGTGTGTGCGGGCGCGTGTGCATACGTTCTAGGAGTCAGCTCCCTTGGGATCAACGGGGAAAGCGAAAGGGCCTTCACTGCAGTACTCAACCTGACACACGCAGGAATATAAAAGAGAATTTAGACCCACTGTTTCCATAGAGGTTATTGACATACTTATTTCATCGTCCCTAAGGCCTCCGTACCATTTTACATTCCCCTTATCTGGGTATAATGAGCCAACGGGACAATATCGCCTGACAAGTAGTGACAATTAAAAGAGAATCTCATCCTGCCGTTTATTGCCATTTATTGTCTTCTTTCTGTACCGCGGAGCCGCACGTCGCTGGGGACTTTTGCACAGACACACATCACAGAGAATCAGCCACAGCTTCTTACTTTCAACACAACGCTTTTGTTTTTGAAAATCTTCAAAAATGCTACTGTACTTTTTTGAGGAAGACAGTGAAACTGTGAACTTGGTTGACATTCAACAGGAAGAGTTTTGTTGTTTGTTTAGTTTTCTGGGCCTTTGTTTTCTTCTAGGATACATTGGAGATGTGTGCCAGGGAGAATGAGTTTAAGAGCATCCTGTTTGCGCTGTGCTACTTCCACGCGGTGGTGGCTGAAAGGAGGAAGTTTGGACCTCAGGGCTGGAACAGATCTTACCCCTTCAACACAGGAGACCTCACCATCTCCATCAATGTGCTCTACAACTACCTGGAGGCTAACTCTAAGGTAACCAGTCCACACACATGCTGCGTCTTATATTGGGCTCCCGAGTGGCGCAGTGGTCTAAGGCACTGCATCTCAGTGCTTGAGGGGTCACTACAGGGTCCCTGGGCGGCGCACAATTGGCCCAGCGGGGTTTGGCCGGTGTAGGCCGTCATTGTAAATAAGAATTGGTTCTTAACTGACTTGCCTAGTTAAATAAAGGTAAAATAAAAATATGCCACAGTAGTAATAAAGCCAACCATGTTCCATGACAAAAATACACTTTTCACACTACTGTGCCGACCCTAACCAAATTGTGTTGGCTTGGATATTTTCTTTGGCAACTATGGTGGCTGCGTAAACCAGGCCAACTTAGTAGAACTTGGTTTGGCTCAGCTCGATTCGGTCCAGTAGTGTGAAAAGCCTTCTTAAGATTCTAAGGTGCATTCTAACTTTCGCTCTGCGTCCCAGGTGCCATATGATGACCTGCGCTACCTGTTTGGAGAGATCATGTATGGAGGTCACATCACTGATGACTGGGACAGACGACTCTGTAGGACCTACCTGGAGGAGTTCATCAAACCTGAGATGATGGAGGGAGAGCTGTACCTGGCTCCCGGCTTTCCCCTGCCTGGGAATATGGACTATAACACCTACCACCAGGTCAGTAAAGAACCACACCTACCATCAGGTTAGAAACAGAGCTCTACCTGGCCCCCGGCTTCCCCCTGCCTGGGAACATGGACTACAATAGCTACCAGGTCAGTAAAGGACAACAACTACCATCATGTTACCTAATGATCTTGTACTACCTCACATGGCTTAAAGCTGCAATATGTCACTTGTTGTATTTTTTCAATGTTCAAAAGCTCCAATAAGTTGGTAGTGGTCATCCAATGTGACGCAACAGTAACAATATTGCGTGTCTAGCCTGCCTGAGAACCGCTGTATTAATTGGTTTTCATTTTCTCGGTCGAGTCGGATTTTCCCTCCAGATTTTGTAGTGCGCACAAGTGACGTGTTTTCCATCAGTGAGGAGGCGGTCCCACAGCTCAGGGATATTCTAATGAGAAGTGTTATGATAGCTAGCTAGCTGAGCCCATGGCCAACACTTGGCTAGCGGAGCTTGCTAGCTTACAGACATGGCAGACGCAAAAGTAAGTAATGTCAATTATTAAATAGCAACCTTGAGAATGTGAAGAAAATGTTGGTAACTTATCTGCAACTTATCTATTACTATATTTTATACTTGGTTGTTGTGTCAATTGCTAAAGTAAAAAATATCATCCATCATTTATTAGATAGCAACCTTGACAGTCTAAGATCTAAGTGTGTTGTGTCAATTCAAATCTACTTGTTTTCCCAAAGTTTAGTGTGCTGATATTTCTCTCCAACTCTGGAATCTGTTCTGCTTGCCTCTCTGTTGTGACAGCAGGAACTTTGCTTCACCACAGCCCTCTTAAAAAAAAAAACTGCCAAGATTTATATCAGTAACACTCTCTTGCCAAAATGTCCGCCGGCCCTCACAGCCTGTCCACATTCCTCTCACCAGCTCCCCAGGGAGAGGTTGTATTTAATTATCCCCAGCCTGGGTGTTGTGCTAGGCTGACAGAGACACCTGGCATGGAGGTCTGGAGCGTTTTACACTTGGCCAGCAAGCAGAGAGAGAGGGAGCTGAGTGGCTGAGACTTGGCTGGAGCACAGGGGAGCGCCTGCAACTGGAAAGGCCTGGTGGTCCCTGGGGGTCTGTTGGGGCATGTCCACTCCCTCATCCATCTGTACTACCCAAATACTGTACAGGAGAGGAGGGCAGAAGGGGGGTAAAAACAGGAAAATAGTGGAAAGAAAGAGGTGGAAAGAAATTAATCGAAGGAAGGCGTTAGGAGGTTGAAATCTCAGAGTACGATTAGTGGTGAGCCATCGTCATGAAATGAACTTATCACGGCATCGATCATATTAAGGAACTTTCTAAGGGCACCTTGTGGGCCATAGATGACAATAATGTTAAGCTTGAGTGGACAAGTGACAGTGACAGCATGGAATTAAAATGAGGATATTGATATGTGT
The DNA here is from genome assembly GCF_020615455.1 of Coregonus clupeaformis. Classification (NCBI taxonomy): domain Eukaryota; kingdom Metazoa; phylum Chordata; class Actinopteri; order Salmoniformes; family Salmonidae; genus Coregonus; species Coregonus clupeaformis. Next base: position 28,937,657 of record NC_059222.1, on the reverse strand, counting down.
GAATGGAGAAAAATTAGAAAATCTCTACTTAGGAGAAATAAGTAGCCCTTTAACACCACCACGACGACCAGATTTTCTAGGACTATAAAATGTATCATTCTTTCATTTGCTTTAATAGAGCCTGGCAAAGTATATACTGTATCTGGCATCCACCATATTCTCTTCACCTTTTTTTTTCAGATCAGTGCAGATGAAGGATGGGAAGCCACTGTACAATATTGAAATGCACACTCCCACTAATTTGGTGTTCTAACGTGTAATTCCCTCCTCCTCCAGTACATAGATGACACGCTTCCTGCAGAGTCTCCCTACCTGTACGGCCTCCACCCCAACGCTGAGATAGGCTTCCTGACGCAGACGTCTGAGAAATTGTTCCGGACCGTGCTGGAGATGCAGCCCAGAGACGGAGGGGCCGGGGAGGGCAGTGGGACCACTAGAGATGAGAAGGTAGGGATGGACTAACTGTATTGAGGAGGAGCAATGCGACAGTCACATATGTAAAACCAGTTTCCTGGACACAGGTTAACAGCCTACACCCATTGAGATTCTCCACTGAGCATGGTTTTGTAGTCCAGGCTTCTTCTGTGGTCCAGAAACAGGCCCATAGAGTGTAGAGAAAGTTGGGCCAGTGTTAGAGCGATTGCTGCCTCTGAGATTTTAAGTTCTGTGGACTGATTCATATAAGTGTCAAACTGAATGTAAGGTAAGGACAAGGTGGTCTCTGGTCCGAGGCTCCATCAGGTCATAGCTTTGTAACATCCATCTGGCACTGACAGGAGAGACATAATACACCACACATCACCTCTACCCCCTGACTACCTATATGGGTTACCTTAACTACACTTTCCCTATGTCTGGACAACCTTATTCCCTGGTTCCCAATCCCCAATCCCCATATGCCTTACCTTAAATACACTTTCATGTGTTACCTCAAAAAAACTAGTCCAATGTCTGAAACAAAGCACTCAGAAAAGTGTTATACATTCCAATACATTATGACCTCACCAATACATTAATGACCTCACCTTTCTAATATACAAGCTAGCTTCCTGTTTAATGGGCGTTAGATAGATGTAGAGCAGTGTTATCACTTCTCCTTGTGTTGTGAGTGAGAGAAAAGGAGGCCCCTTGTATCCCTACACTATCTGATGCTTTAGGGCTGTCTGACTTTTAATGATATAGAAGTGTGTGTGTGCACATACATGTGTGTGCGTGTGTGGGCCTGGGTGTATTATGACGGCTGACCTTTACAACTGAGAAACAGAGATAGTTGTGTCTTAACAGATGACAACCATCGCCCCAACGCTAGCGGACGATGCCCGTTTGAACGCTTCCTCTTTGGTATGCAGGCTGCCACGGAGCTGAAGAAGACCGATTCGATATTTCAGCGGAGAATCCATAGTTATAATGACCTCCAATCCTTTGTTCAATGTTTAATCCGTTGATTGATCTCTATTGCTGGAAAATGTGGACGTAGACATAAGCTTTCATCACTTACCCAATGGAAATATGAGACGAGGATTGATTCCTCGGGAATTTGACTGTTATTAAAGACAAACGGCTGCTGTTGCTGCAAGTAATGCTCATGAATATTTATGATTTTTTTTCTTTCATCATTTTCTTCTCAAGGAGTCATTAGTGCTTGGAATTCTTCTCATGTTTACTCGATGATGTAATCTTTTTTTGATTCCCTACTTTTCAGTAACAAAATGTGACACAATCACTGAGAAATTCTTGACAATGAACACAATCTATTGTTCTGTCATTCATACCATCTTCATATTACTGCATCCCCAAATTCAAGCCTAATATTTACCCCCTCTTTTATCCCTGTCCCTTCACACACACCACACACGCACACACACAAACACACACATACCCTTACCCCAGGTGCGGTCTGTGTTGGAGGAGATCATGGAGAAGTTACCAGAGGAGTTTAACATGGTAGAGCTGCTGGGGAAAGCTGAGGAGAGGACACCCTACCAGGTGGTGGCGCTGCAGGAGTGTGAGAGGATGAACACACTCACCCAGGAGATAAGGCGATCCTTACGCGAACTCAACCTCGGACTCAAGGTGAGTCAATCAATCAATCAATCATTCTATCAAGGTCAGCCAATCACAACCAGTCTTCTTTGTCTACGTCTTCTCCCCCACAGTGACTTTGAGTTAACTTTGCTTTGTAGTTCAGATAATTACTTGTTTTGGAGTAAACAATTCCAGTGTCCACGGGTGGTGGGTGGCAGGGCACTGGCAACCCATAGACTACTTCCAAGGAAAATAAACAATGGCGTCTACTTCCCCTTTCAAGGTTGAACAATTATTTTTTATCATTGGGGTAATGAGTCACGCTCTGTTGGTTGAGTCTCCCGAGTGGCGCAGTGGTCAGCACTGCCACTAGAGATCCTGGTTCGAATCCAGGCTCTGTCGTACCCCCCCCCCGGCCGCGACCGGGAGACCCATGGGGCGGTGCACAATTGGCCCAGTGTCGTCCAGGGTAGGGGAGGGAATGACCGGCAGGGATGTAGCTCAGTTGGTAGAGCATGGCGTTTGCAACGCCAGGGTTGTGGGTTCGATTCCCATGGGTGGCCAGTATGAAAAATAAAATAATGTATGCACTAACTGTAAGTCGCTCTGGATAAGAGCGTCTGCTAAATGACTAAAATGTCAATGTTGAGCCTGTATCCAGTAGCTGTAGCATTCTGGTCTGCTCTGTTAGTATTCCTGCATAACTTTGTGTCACCAGTATTCCTCTGAAGTAGTGGTGAGTCAGCCCTCTGGCCCCTAGTCCCCACAAGGCCAAATTATATTTATAGGGGGTTTAGGGTTAAGGTTAGAATTAGTGTAAGGGTTAGAATTACGTTAGGGTTAGGAGCTAGGGTTAAGGTTAGGTTTTTGGGTTAGGGTTAGGGTAAGAGTACAGGTTAGGTTTAGGGTTGAATTGGACTGAATTGTGTGTACCCACAAGCTTAGCTGTACAAGACTGTGTGTGTGTGTGTGTGTGTGTGTGTGTGTGTGTGTGGTTGCGCATGCATGCGTTCCGTCTTAAGTGTGAGTCATAGTGAGGATTAAAGAAACAATGACCTTAAACACTGGAGAGAATGTTTTTTTGATTTTTTATACATAAAAGTAAAATGACATTTCACACATGGCTTGTTCTGGAATCCCATCTGTATATTAGCTCAGTGTTGTCTTAGCAACGGCTGGTTTAGGGTTAAGGCAGGTGGCTATGTGCATGTGTGTGAGTGCCTTTTCTAAGGAGTTATGAGCTTCGATCGCTCTACACATTGCCTCTGGTAAATCGCATCAGTGAGTTAAAAGCCATGTACTCTATTGTACCAGTCAAATGTACTCATATTTCGACTTTACTGTGGAAATAAATTGGAACTATCAGAATCTCAACCTTGGCGGGAAGCATTTGGGGGTGGGAGGGGGTGTCTTGACTTGTTGAGGGATCTGAGTGATTTGGGGGAGAGTTAAAAGGGTGACTGGTTCAGGGTTAACGCTCTGCAGTAGATGAGATGCATCTGTGAACATTTTATCACCTCAGTAAAAGATGGTTATGACGGCGAGACATAAATACATTCATCAGCTAGCTACGTTATCATTCGGTGAAGGACACACTGTTTGGCATAGCCATTTAACTTGTTAGCCTCCTTCCATATAATTATTCTGTTTTCTCTTTGGATAGAAAGTGAAGAAAGTGAGTGACTCTGCTTTTGTTTATGTATGCTTCAGCAGCTATGGGGTGATGTTGCTAGTGGTTACAGGGTGGTATTGCTCAATGACACATAGGATTTCAGTTTTAGTGTGAATAAGACATCTCCAATAACTGTGAGATTTCTCCTCAGTGTTCTTGCAGAAATCCACAGGAAAAATGACATTATTAATTAAAAAGTTATTTGAATAAAAAATGTGCCTTACTAATAAAACATTTTAACACAAACGTATTCAAACTGTGCTATAATTGACTGCCAATAAACGTTTTCTGAATCTCATTCCCATCCCTTTTTCTCATTGGTTCCTCCCTCTCAGGGAGAGCTGACTATGACCAGTGACATGGAGAGTCTCCAGACGGCCATCTTCCTGGACCTGGTCCCAGAGTCGTGGACCAGACGGGCCTACCCGTCTATGTGTGGCCTGGCCCTGTGGTTCACTGACCTGCTGGGGAGGATCAAGGAGCTGGAGGCCTGGGCCACTGACTTCATCCTGCCCTCAGCCGTTTGGCTGGCCGGCTTCTTCAACCCTCAGTCCTTTCTCACAGCCATCATGCAGGCTATGGCTCGCAGGTAGGTTGGCATGATAATCGATAATACAGAAATATGGCCTGAATAAGTGGGTTCAATGATACTTGTGCTAACGCAGGCTCGGCACGATCACAAATATTATCAGATAATGGAAACAAAATTGTTGTTAATTTGCTTTAAAATAATGTGAAAATAACCGTTTTTCTCATTTCAAAAATGTGTTTTCTGTGAAAATAGAATTCACCTTGTACCTAGAATTCCCACTGTCAATTATTGCGATAAAAGCTGTTATCACGATACTACTTATCACCAAGTGATTGTGATACAACATTCCATGATGTTCCCATGATCCCTCCTGTCAGGAATGAGTGGCCTCTGGACAGGATGTGTCTGCAGTGTGACGTCACCAAGAAGAACAGAGAGGACTTCAGCACTCCTCCCAGGGAGGGGGCCTACGTACACGGACTGTACATGGAGGGAGCTCGCTGGGACACTCAGGTACAGAGAGGGGTTATATAACTAACATATAGATGACACAAAGGTGACATGGCTAGTGAGAGTTGTGTGTATATAGGTTTCCCCCCTACATTGCACGTGTGAAGAGACGTACAGTTCATACATGGTTACAGATGGTAGGATAAAATAGTTATTTGTTTAATTAAAGTTAATCCCAAGGTTACTTGAGTTACTATTACAGTATGGATTACTGTGTGCGTGCGTGTGCGTGAGTGCGCCAGTCAGGCTTTCTTTTTATTATATGTATGTATCCAGCTCTCCTGCAGGGTCCCAGTAGACCTGTTAATTAGTGAATGTGCAGAGTAGGCACTGGCACACTTGAATCATCCTAATGGGCGGCACTGCTGTGTTCTCTCTTTATTAAAAGCTGGAGACAGACAGGGAGGGGTATAGGCAGACAGTCAGATGGAGAGACGAGCAGCGAGGGAGACAGGCAGAAAAGCATGAAAAAGTGTCCTCTACTCTTCTGTCCTCTCCCATCCTCTCTTCCCCGCTCCGCTACCCTACTCTCTCCTCTACTCTCTTCATAACTTCTGTCTTGCACTCATATTGGCTCCTCTCCTCTCCTCCTCTCAGCCCTGGGCCAGCACTGTGCCAGTGTAGTGTCAGGGTGTAACGGAGTGTGAACAGGAGCGTGAGCAGCATCCCTCCATCTGGAGCTCGGCCCTGCCGCTGCAGCTGTACAAGTCAAAGATTTATGATAAACCAGCTCATCTATATGAATGAGCCAAGCTACTTATTCAGGGGATGCGGACATCAAAGATGGGGGAATACACAGTAGCACTCTATGTGTATATAATAAATATCTAGAGATGATAGTGGGGTATGGGAAGGGTGTGTGTATGTTTATGCTGTGTGTTCAGTACTGTATTACAGGATTTTGTAATAATACAATTGGTATGTAAAGAAAAGAGAAACAAAATTAGGTTGGCCTACACCCCCATCCCATTCCCCCACCACTCGGAAACCATGTTTTCCACTCCTTCCCACCCAGCCTAGCAACACAGGTTGGTTGTCAGTCCCCACCACTTATCCCCTAAGCCCACCCTCACCCGCCCCCCAACACTTATCCCCTAAGCCCCCACCACTTATCCCCTAAACCCCCACTCGCCCCCCACCACTTATCCCCTAAGCCCCCCCACCACTTACATTTTACATTTTTAGTCATTTAGCAGACACTCTTATCCAGAGCGACTTACAGTTAGTGAGTGCATACACCCGCCCCCACCACTTATCCCCTAAGCCCCCTACCCGCCCCCACCACTTATCCCCTAAGCCCCCCTACCCGCCCCCCACCACTTATCCCCTAAGCCCCCCTACCCGCCCCCCCACCACTTATCCCCTAAGCCCCCCTACCCGCCCCCACCACTTATCCCCTAAGCCCCCTACCCGCTCCCCACCACTTATCCCCTAAGCCCCCCTACCCGCCCCCACCACTTATCCCCTAAGCCCCCCTACCCGTCCCACCACTTATCCCCTAAGCCCCCTACCCGTCCCACCACCACTTATCCCCTAAGCCCCCCTACCCGCCCCCACCACTTATCCCCTAAGCCCCCCTACCCGTCCCACCACTTATCTCCTAAGCCCCCTACCCGCCCCCACCACTTATCCCCCTAAGCCCCCTACCCGCCCCCACCACTTATCCCCTAAGCCCCCCATCCCCCAACCCCACCACTTACTTATTTATTTGCTGGTCTCTGGGTAGATAAATCTAGCTAGCTAAGTCAGCCATTCATTAGGCCATCAGAAGCTAGATAAAGGCATCTGCCTAACTATATTAAGGCAACCAATCACATTTTGACTTAATGGGTGGGACCATTTTTACAAAAACGTATGGAAACTTCTGCCTTGTTGAAAGCTAACAGGTCACTCCAAAATAGCCAATCAGAGCTACAGTAGGCCTTTATACAAACAAGCCACACGGGCCTGCCATCATTCACTTTGAACTGGACTGAGTGTTTACATAATTATGAGTTTTTTACTCCGCTGGTCTCGGGAAGAAATTATGAGTCCTCACTGTATTTTGCTTGTATGTACACTACACTACAAAGTATGTGGACACACCTTCAAATTAGTGTATTCGTCTATTTCAGCCACACCCTTTGCTGACCAGTGTATAAAATTGAGCACACAGCCATGCAATCTCCATAGACAAACATTGGCAGTATAATGGCCTGTACTGAAGAGCTCAGTGACTTTCAACGTGGCACCGTCATAGGATGCCACCTTTCCAAGTCAGTTTGTAAACGTTTTGCCCTGCTAGAGCTGCCCTGGTCAACTGTAAGTGCTGTTATTGTGAAGTGTAAATGTCTAGGAGCAACAACAGCTCAGCCGCTAAGCTGAAGCGCATAGCGTGTAAAAATAATCTGTCCTCAGTTGCAACAAGCCTAAGATCACCATGCGCAATGCCAAGCGTCTGGGCTGTTTTTCATGGTTCGGGCTAGGCCCCTTAGTTCCAGTGGAGGGAAATCTTAACCCTACAGCATACAATGACATTCTAGATGATTCTGTGCTTCCAACTTTGTGGCAACAGTTTGGGGAAGGCCCTTTCCTGTTTCAGCATGACAATGCCCCGTGCACAAAGCTAGGTCCATACATAAATGGTTTGTCAGGATCGGTGTGGAAGAACTTGACTGGCCTGCACATAGCCCTGAACTCAACCCCATCGAACACCTTTGGGATGAATTGGAACGCCGACAGCGAGCCAGGCCTAATCGCCCAACATCAGTGCCCGACCTCACTAATGCTCTAGTGGCTGAATGGAAGCAAGTCCCCACAGCAATGTTCCAACATCTAGTGGAAAGCTGTTATAGCAGCAAAGGGGGGACCAACTCCATATTAATGCCCATGATTTTTGGAATGAGATGTACGACAAGCAGGTGCCCACATACTTTTGGCCATGTAGTTTATGTGTTGGGCTTTATAGATTGTTTATATGTATGTGTTGGGCTTTAGCTGAGATTACTATTTACAGAGTCATCTCCTCATTTGAATTCCATGCTGTCACTGTCACTTGTCCACTCAAGCTTAACATTGTCATCTATTGCCCACCAGGTGCCCTTAGAGAGTTCCTCAATGAGATTGACACCTTAATAAGGTCATTTCCTGACAGTGGCTCATCGCTCTTCATACTTGGATTAATTTCTTTCCAACTCTTTCTTTCCCCTCCTTGTCTCTTTTGACCTCACCCTTTCCCAGTCTCCTTCCACTCACAAGGCAGGCAATATGCTTGACCTCATCTTTACTAAAGGCTGCTCGCCTACTAATCTCACTGCATCCTATCACTTCTTCGTCTCTACCTTCTCTTCCTCTGTATCCGCTGCTAAAGCCACTTTCTATCACTCTAAATTTCAAGCTTCTGCCTTTAACCCTAGGAAACTATTTTCCACCTTCTCCTCCCTCCTTAATCCTCGACCCCCTCCCTCCTCCCTTTCTGCGGACGACTTTGTCAACCACTTTGAAAAGAAGGTTGACGACATCCGCTCCAGATTTCACTCAGCCTATTGAGTCCACTGGTCCCACTCACACAGAACTACCCTACGCCTTGACCTCTTTCTCGCCTCTCTCTTCAGATGAAATCCTGTGACTAGTGAGGTCCGGCTGCCCGACACCTGCCCGCTCGACCCCATCCCCTCCTCCCTTCTCCAGACCATCTATGGAGACCTTCTCACTTCCCTCATCAACTCATCCCTGACCACTGGCTGCGTCCCCTCTGACTTCAAAATGTCCAGAGTTGCTCCCCTTCTCAAGAAACCAACACTTGACCCCACTGACGTCAAAAACGACAGACCGGTGTATCCCTTCAATCTTTTATTTCAAAAACACTTGAGTGTGCTGTCCCTACCAACTCTCTCACTATCTCTCTCAGATCGATCTTCGTGACACTAACCAGTCAGGCTTCAAGACAGGTCACTCAACCGAGACTGTTCTTCTCTGTGTCACAGAGGCTCTCCGCACTGCCAAAGCTGACTCTCTCTCCTCTGTTCTCATCCTCGTAAATCTATCTGCTGCTTTCGACACAGTGAACCATCAGATCCTCCTCTCCACCCTCTCATGGCTGGGCGTCTCAGGCTCTGCACACTCTTGGATTGCATCCTACCTGGCAGGCTGCTCCTACCAGTGGCGTGGAGAGGATCTGTGTCTCCACCACATACTCTTACTACTGGTTTCCCCCAGGGCTCAGTTCTAGGCCCTCTCCTCTTGGCTCCGGCATATCCTCACATGGTCTTTCCTATCATTGCTATACAGATGACACTCAACTACTTTTCTCCTTCCCCCCCTTCTGACACCCAGGTGGCGATACACATCTCTGCGTCCCGGGCAGATAGCTCAGCTTGGATGTCGGCCCACCACCTCAAGCTCAACCTCAACAAGACGGAGCTGCTCTTCCTCCCGGGGAAGCCCTGCCCACTCAAAGGCCTCTCCATCACGGTTGACAACGCCACGGTTTCCCTATCCCAGAGTGCAAAGAACCTTGGCGTGACCCTGGACAACACCCTGTCATTCTCTTCAAACATCATAGCAGTGACTCACCTCTGCAGGTTCATGCTCTACAACATCCGTAGAGTACAACCCTACCTCACACAGGAAGCGGCGCAGGTCCTAATCCAGGCACTTGTCATCTCCCATCTGGACTACTGCAACTCGCTGTTGGCTGGGCTCCCCGCTTGTGCCATTAAACCCCTGCATCTTATCCATAATGCTGCAGCCCGCCTAGTGTTCAACCTTCCCAAGTTCTCCCATTTTCACCCCGCTCCTCCGCACACTCCACTGGCTTCCAGTCGAAGCTCGCATCCACTACAATACCATGGTACTTGCCTGTGGAGTAGCAAGAGGAACTGCCCCTCCCTACCTTCAGGCTATGCTCAAACCCTACACCCCAACCCGAGCACTCTGTTCTGGCACCTCTGGTCTCTTGGCCCGCCCATCCCTACAGGAGGGCAGCTCCCGTTCTGCTCAGTCCAAGCTCTTCTCTGTCCTGGCACCACAATGGTGGAACCAGCTTCCCCCTGAATCTAGGACAGCAGAGTCCCTGCCCATCTTCTGGAAACATCTGAAACCCTACTTCTTCAAAGAGTATGTTAAATAATCCCACAGCACCCCCTCCTCACGCCTCCAAACTTTTGTGACTCCATATTAATGCCCATGATTTTGGAATAAGATGTTCGGCGAGCAGGTGTCCACATACTTTTGGTCATGTAGTGTATCTTAAGATGAATGCACCAACTGGAAGTCGCTCTGGATAAGCTCGTCTGCTAATTGACTAAAATGTCAAATGTAAGTATATTTGTCCAGGCCTCAATTGTTCCTTGACTAGCACCATTCATTCTCGCTGTCGATAATTATAATGTTATAACATCTAATAGAACATGTATCCACTGGCAAATTGGGAGTGAGTGGGGTGATTGCCATCTAAGAGCCAACATCTTTTTTGCGGCAGTGCTTGTCTGCCAGTGGTAATCGTCTCTGAGAGATTCAAGGAGCTATCATTGTTAAGTAACATAGGATAACATTGAATATTTACATTCATGCACTTCTAAATTAATTTAGTAACTTTGTCCCAAAAGCATTTAATTGCAGGGCACTCCCACATCATATGAAGGAATGTGCCTACCTGATTTAGGGGACACAGTGAACAGTTAGGTGTTGGGGACAATGATATCGTAAAACTTTTCCTTGGTGTTAAATACAGTCTGTGAACATACTTATAATGTACAGGTTGATGAACGGGTTACGGAATGCCATGGTCATATTTTTCCATATTCTGTTCCAGTTAAAGGGTTGTTCAGATTCACTTAGATCTGTGGAAGTACTGTAGCTTATTAATAAGATACACTATAGCCAGTTCTAGCCTTGCGACAAATAAATGTTTATTCTCTCCTAATGGTGACGGTTGCTGTTATCTTTTTATATTTATATCAACCCCATACAACTTCAAGAAGATAAAACTGATCATTTGTCATGAATTTCAATGAGATGGGACGGCGTCTTTTACGACCCTCATTATTCCTATTTACCTAAATACACATAAAGCTATCAGTGTTTAAAAGAACACTAAAGTTTTACAGCCAACTGCCGACGCAATTAGGGCTGTAATTCAGACGGACGTCATAAAGTGGCTTTGTCTCTTCGCCCTCCGAGCGTCTCCTCCAAAGTCATCAGGATTTACATTTGTTTCCTGGAGTCAGCTAGCGTCGTGGTGGAACTTCTGTCTCCCGGACACTAAGTGGAGAGAGGATTAATTAGTGAGACGGACCACTCTGTTTCCTGTTTGAGCGTGTTTGGAAAGTCAGCTCTGAAAGGCAGGAGAGGACAGGATGACTTCAGACTCACAGTGACTTTCACACACTGTTCAAGGGTACCCCAAATATTGAGCCCCTAAAGTGTACTTCTGCCAACTCAGTCAGATTAATTAAATTACATTTGCTGTAGTGTTTAAGAAGGATTTAATTCAGTTCAACCAAATACAACCTTCAGGAAATAAAATTGCTTTATTTAGATGGTAATAATTAATTTTCACAATATTCCTATTGTTTGTCCTAAGGGCACCTACACTGAAGAAAAGTGTACATTTGAGACACTTTTTTCTCAAAAACCATGTCATTGTCCTTCATGTCCTCTCCCTCTCTCATCAGGCTGGTATGATGGTGGATGCCCGTCTGAAGGAACTGACCCCCACCATGCCCGTCATCTTCATCAGAGCCATCCCTGTTGACAAGCAGGAGGTGCGTAACGTCTACCAGTGTCCCGTCTACAAGACCCAACAGAGAGGACCCACCTATGTATGGACCTTCAATCTCAAGACCAAAGAGTACCCTTCCAAGTGGACCCTAGCTGGGGTGGCTCTGCTACTGCAGATCTAAATGCAAGTTTTATCTTGTTTTTGTAGATCCAATGTTATAAACATACAGTGACGTTTCGGTCAGGGACCTTCATCAGACATAATCTTGCCAGCCAGCTTCAGAATGTAGTTGATTTGACTGACCTTTTTCTTTGCACATAAACATGAACCTAGCTAACTGTACAGCACACTTATCAGGAAGTCTTTTAAGTGTTTTAGTTGTTACTATTTGAGTTTTAGTTGAGTTTTAGATTGATCTCACTTGTCGATAGGAGGAAATGTTCCTGTCGAAATGAGGAACCAAGTGAGAAGTGTCAAAATATAGATGTATTTTGTCTAAAAGAGAAGAGAAATCCTGCACCAGATAGATAGGTTTGTCCTGTAATACTTAAATCAGTATAATCAAAAAATAATCTACTCTGGCGCTCTCAGATTGAAGTTTCTTCTTTTTTTAAACACCAATTTTGTAGAATAAAGACTTTTATATTGAACTCTCCAAGAGTGCAGTCAGGTGTTTTGTGTTCACTGCTTTGCTCCTCTTTTCCATCAATTTTCTCTAATCGACAGTCGTTCTCTCAAACTTTTTCAAAGCAGTCTTCTCCACCAACCACCTCCCTCCTGTTTCTGAGCTTAAATAACCTTCCCAACTCTAAAGTTCATTCTGCAGTCTCACCGATACTGTATACCCATCCATTGCACCCAGACGTGTGCAGACTGCACACATACACACGCACACACACGGACACCATAAAAGGGTCATGAGGAGGGATTCATTTTATCGTGGTGGTGTATAAGTTATGATGCCTCAGCTATCTCTATTTCTCTCTCATCAGCTCCGTCTCCCTGGTGTCTCCTTTATCCAGTTATTGGAGGTGCCTTAACAATGCGCCATGAGACAGAGAGGCATGAGGAGGAGGGATGGAAAGAGGGAGGAAAATGAAGAAAGCAATAATGCAGGGGGAGGCAATCAATGTAGAACTTGCAAATTACACCTTCAGGTAGTGTTATGAAAATAGATTGTGTGTTTGCCTACGTGGGGCAGAACAGATGGTACATGGGACACAGGAGAAATTATGACCCTCTTATAAGCTTAGAATAAATACTTCTGCTTTTGAAGCGCTGCGTTTTTGTTGACTCAGTACTGTACACACACTGGTGTGTGAGATAAAGTAGAATTTGAGCTTCTCTTTGGACCAAAGGGAAAATTAGCACTTACCTGCCTTCAAACAATACTGTTATGTCTCATGGGTTTCATAACCACGTCTTTATAAAAATGCAATAATGATGAGACGGGAGACCGGAATCAGTTCAACCATTTATCTGGAACGTGCCCGGTCTACAACACATACAATACCCATGATGCTCTGCGGCACAACCCCAATACACCACACCTTCTCCCCTTGGACATAAATTGTAACCATTATGAACAACTGTCCTGAAAAGACTGTAGCAGGAACCCACTTTGGTCCGCTGAGGTAGTTCCTAGTTAAGACAGTTTCTCCAGGACTAAAAGCTCTGTCCTTTGCTCGCAGTTCATGATGTTTGACTTGGCTCTCCTGTTGACATTGCATTGTCTCCTTTGCTTACTGAGGTTTGAGTAGGTCGAAGCTTGGGCATAGCTCTCTCTTCATGAGTAGCCATGCAGGCGAAGCCTTGGTGGTTGTGTGAGGCATGTTCCTGTAGGATAGCAGGAAGCTGTTCAAGCGTTGGTGCAGTGTTCCTTGGCCCTGAGATGCTTTTAAGGCCTGTTTCATGGTCTGGATGTGACGGGTGGACCTGATGTGCTGTACGCCATTCACCTGTAGGAACATGGCCAACGTGGCCAATTCTTGGGACAGCTGCGGTCCGTTGTTGCTAACAAGTTGGAGTGGCAATCCGAATCTACTAAACACTTCTCCAAGCTTCTTGATGGTCTTCTCAGCAGTAGTAGACCTCATGATGGCAACCTCTGGCCACTACCTATCAGCATCCATGACCACAAGAAACATTCTGTCTTCGAATGGACCTGCAAAGTCAACATTTATGCATTGCCACACCTCCAGCCAATCCCACAGATGAAGAGGTACAAGTTGAGGTACGTTGCGAACCTTCTGACATGAGGAATATGTTTTCACTTTCTCTTCAATGCTTCCATCCAATCCAGACTAACAAAAGTATCTATTGTTTACAATGGTGTTGTAAACAATAGCCAACTTTCCGGGACATAGACATGTCTTATATGGGCTTAAATTCTTGTTAATCTAACTGCAGTGTCCAATTTACAGTAGCTATTTCAGCTAAAAGAATACCATGCTATTGTTTGAGGATAGTGCACAACAACAAAACACTTTTATCACGGCAACTGGTTTGGTACATTCACCTCTGAAGGTAAATAATGTACTTACATTCAGTAATCTTGCTCTGATTTGTCATCCTGAGGGTCCCAGAGATAAAATGTAGTGTAGTTTCATTTGAAAAATCCATTTTTATATTCAAATGTAGGAACTGGATTCTACAGTTTGACCTCTGACTCCACACCCACCCCGCCCGGCCATCTAGATGTGTGAAGGTTAGTGTATTTTCTGTAGGGAAGCTATTGATCCATCATTTATGACATTCCTGGGAGTGTGCAAACTGAAATGTTGTATTACCATAGCATTTTTGTATGTTCTCTATAGTTATGTAATTGAAAGCCAATTCGGCACATTTGGGAAAACTCCTGGCAGACTTGATACAAAATATTGTGTAGTGATGTAATTCTTCACTGGATCAGTCTGAAACTTTGCACACACACTGCTGCCATCTGGTGGACAACATCTAAATTACATCTAGAATCCTACATCACTGTCTGGCTTTTCTCTTGCATTTCAAAGATGATGCAACAAAAATAATAATAGAAAACATGTGTTATATTCTCCTACATTAATTTCACATTTCCACAAAATTCAAAGTGTTTTACATTTACATTACATTTTAGCAGACGCTCTTATCCAGAGCGACTTACAGGAGCAATTAGGGTTAAGTGCCTTGCTTAAGGGCACATCGACAGATTTTTCACCTAGTCGGCTCGGGGATTAGAACCAGCAACCTTTCGGTTACTGGCACAACGCTCTTACCCACTAAGCTACCTGCCGCCCGTTTTCTTTCAAATGATAGCAATAATATGCATATCCTTGCTTCAGGTCCTGAGCTACAGGCAGTTAGATTTGGGGATGTCATTTTAGGCGAAAATTGAAAAAAAGGGTCAGATCCTGAAGAGGTTTTAACAATGGCCAAGTATGCTACTGTGGCTCTTTGATCATAATGTAGGCCTACCAGAGTGGCCTACCATCAAAAACAATGGAGAAGAATGTCACGCCTACTCCCGCTCCCCCTCTCCAGCGCTCGACGTCACCGGTCTACTAACCACCGATCCTGGCACCATCGTTACGCACACCTGGACCTCATCATCACCTTGATTACTCTCCCTTTATTTAGCCCTCAGTAGCCTCAGTCATCAGGCAGTATTGGTTTTGTTCAGTACGCTTCTCCTGTTTTGTTTATCTGCCTTTTATTATTATTAAACTCACCTTCTGCACCTGCATCCTGACTCCCAGAGTATACGTAACAAAAAATGCATCCCATAACATGGAAATAGCTGTTCTATCATTCAGCCTACAGTAGCAGCCAATGTGTGATGTTCAATGTAGGCCTACATTCCATTAGACTTTTTTTAAAAACATGCCTGGCTTGACATTAACCTGTTTATCCACTTGTCCTTCAGACAAGGAAGTGATTTGAAAATGTGTTGTTTGATGCAAAAAAACAGTTTACAAAATACAATTATTTATCATTCCCATACCATTATTACAGAGAATCAGACAAACTATGCTACCCTCTGTCTATTGGCTACTTGGCTTATTCAAGACCGTCTCAAAATACAACACTGACCTTTTAAGACGAAGAGGACCATCTACAAGTTCTGTAGATTGTCCTCTTCGTCCTTTCCAGTAATGAGGATGTCATCCAGGTAGCATTATACTCCTGGCAATCCACTCAAGATCTGAATCATTGCCCTCTGGAACAGCGCTGGCGCACTTGTGATTCCAAATGGTAGACGACAGTACTTGAAGAGCCCCGTGTGTGTCACGATGGTCAGCAGCTCCTTTAACTTTTCATCTACTTGAGCTTTGCAGAGGTCGATTTTGCTGAACTTTTGACCCCCAGCTATGCCCGTGAAAAGGTTGTCAATGTGTGGTAGCGGATACTGCTGAGCGGACAACACAGGGTTAACTGTGGGTGTTGGGTGTTGCCCATTCACTCACGCTGACTGGCTCCAGTACTTTGTTCTTGACAAACACGTCCAAGTCCGCCTCAACATTTGGTCTGATAGCTAGGGGTTGTGCTTTCAAAAACGTTGGTTTGTTGCTAAGCTTCACTGTAATGTCTTTCATGCAACCCAGCTCTCCATTAAAGACTTCTCCATGTTTCTTTAAGATGGCGGGGAAGATATGTGTCTCCATGTATTATTGTAGACACTGATGGCCTGTCCAATGTGATTGTCTCCAACCACGAACGTCCCAGTAGTGATGAATAGTCTCCTTTCACGACGTAGTGACAGCTTTTCAGTTTGTCAGTTTAATTGAACTGTGACCTCAGTGATGCCTCTCACGGCGACAGATTCACCTGAAGTGGAAGGTGTTTCAATGTCTTTTTGTAGAAGACTGTCTGACATGAGATACAGCTGCCCCTGTGTCAATCTCAGAGACATAGTAGTCGTGCGGCCCCCCAGCAACAGTCAGATTATTCAGTGACTTCCTCGTCTGATGAGTAACTCACCTCTGTGTTCTCTTGCTCAACAGCGTGAACGTGTCTTTTTCTTTTGTTGGATTGACTCTTTCTTGTTTTCAGTCTTTGACATTTTCTGTGAGCTCCTTTTGTTTCTCCAGGCTCGCTTGATGTGGCCCTTTTTACCACAGGCTCGGCAATCCATGTCCTTACACCAGCATGTAGATGCCTGATGTCCCGCCATGCCACAGCGGAAGCATGTGCCTTGATTTCCCTGTCTCTGATTTTCAGTTGCAACTCTGTGCACTCATCCTGATGAACTCAACTGCTGAGCCTTCATGAAGCAGCTACTTCACATCATTAAGTACAGCATAATAACCTTCAGTACCTCATGAATTATAGCTTCTGAAACGGTACAATAAGGATGGGTTTCGGCAGTAGCGAGTTACAAACCATGTGTTTTTAAAAGCCAAAAACAGCATGGCCATTAATATTTCATTATTTAGGGAGAGCTTCTGGCATGGAACTGTGGGGTGAGAATGTTAGAATGTTGGGGTTGGTTGGGAAATAATCTTGTTAAAGGGGCTCCTGCTCAGAATGGTAAAGAAGGTAGCTTTAATCATCTTCTGAGCCACACGTCAGCCGGTTGCTAGGTTACAGGTCAGTTCTGAGAAACTGCTAATGTGAAAAGCTTGCAATGGTTTGCTGTGTGTAATATGAAAGCAGGTGACATACTAGGAAATGGCTGCAGTTCTTCACTTCCCTTTGGTAATGACAGGGATCATGCAATCTATTTTTCCCTTGCCCCAGGCCCCTTTGCAATCATTCATACAGTGTCTTGCAAAAGTATTCATCCCCCTTGGCGTTTTTCCTATTTTGTTGCATTACAACCTGTAATTTAAATGGATTTTTATTTGGATTTCATGTAATGGACATACACAAAATAGTCCAAATTGGTGAAGTGAAATGAAAAAAATAACATCTAAAAAATAAATAACGGAAAAGTGGTGCGTGCAAAGCCCCTAAATAAGATCCAGTGCAACCAATTACCTTCAGAAGTCACATAATTAGTTAGATTGCACACAGGTGGACTTTATTTAAGTGTCATATGATCTCAGTGTATATATACACCTGTTCTGAAAGGCCCCATAGTCTGCAACACCACTAAGCAAGGGGCACCACCAAGCAAGCGGCACCATGAAGACCAAGGAGCTCTCCAAACAGGTCAGGGACAAAGTTGTGGAGAAGTACAGATCAGGGTTGGGTTATGAAAAAATATCAGAAACTTTGAACATCCCACAGAGCACCACAACAAACTGCCAAGAGAGGGCCACCAACCAAAACTCACTGACCAGGCAAGGAGGGCATTAATCAGAGAGGCAACAAAGAGACCAAAGATAACCCTGAAGGAGCTACAAAGCTCCACAGCGGAGATTGGAGTATCTGTCCATAGGACCACTTTAAGCCATACACTCCACAGAGCTGGGCTTTACGGAAGAGTGGCCAGAAATAAACCATTGCTTAAAGAAAAGAATAAGCAAACATGTTTGGTGTTCGCCAAAAGGCATGTGGGAGACTCCCCAAACATATGGAAGAATGTACTCTGGTCAGATGAGACTAAAATGGAGCTTTTTGGCCATCAAGGAAACGCTATGTCTGGCGCAAACCCAGCACCTCTCATCACCCCGAGAACACCATCCTCACAGTGAAGCATGGTGGTGGCAGCATCATGCTGTGGGGATGTTTTTCATCGGCAGGGACTGGGAAACTGGTCAGAATTGAAGGAATGATGGATGGCGCTAAATATAGGGAAATTCTTGAGGGAAAGGTGGCTCTACAAATTATTGACTTTGGGTGGGTGAATAGTTATGCACACTCAAGTTTTCAGTTTTTTTGTCTTATTTGATGTTTGTTTCACAAGAAAAAATATTTTGCATCTTCAAAGTGGTAGGCATGTTGTGTAAATAAAATGATACAAACCCCCCCAAAAATCAATTTTAATTCAAGGTTGTAAGGCAACAAAATATGTAAAATGCCAAGGGGGGTGAATACTTTCGCAAGCCACTGTACAATATCTTGAAACATGCTAAACTGAATCAGGAGTCAAAAGTTATCACCTCCAGCACTGCATCTTCACAATCAGATACTGTAGTAGCAGGTCATGAAGAATGGAAGCTAATATTTTACCCCAATAATACCCATGGAGTTTATCCCCTACCTCCTTTTTCAGTTTTCATAATATATTTTTCTTATTTTCAAAGCTAGACATTGATGTTCATTATAAAATGTAACTTGTTCTCAGAAATACTTTCTGTGAAAACAGCAGGGAAGGTGGCAGCCAAGACTGCAAGCTTCTTCAATAACAAGCAAGTGCTACCTGGGGGTTTCTGATTTTGTTTTGTTTTTACCCACCAACAAATATTGGATGTAAATGTAGTATTATACTTACTTTTATTAATATAACTTAAATAACCATTTATCAATAGTATTATCAGATATTAACACCAGCAAAATGTTCCATCAGACTTTAAAAAATGTTCCTCTCTATCCTGAAGAAACAGGGTTGGTTATGTTTCCACTTGCCACTGCAGAAATATGTATTCAGTGTTTTATGTATTTCTATTGGTTGGTTCAAGTCAATAAGGTGTTATGTCATTGGCTACGCTTGAAGATAGGGGGAGATCATGAATGTCAATTCTTCCCAGTCTGATATTGACATGCAAGCGGTAAGTCACGTTCTGAAAAGTGTATTCTATTTAGGTCTTTACATTGTGTATGAGTTCACTATGTACTTTCCCTGATATATATATATATATATATATATATATATATATATATATATATATATATATATATACTGCTCAAAAAAATAAAGGGAACACTAAAATAACACACCCTAGATCTGAATGAATGAAATAATCTTATTAAATACTTTTTTCTTTACATAGTTGAATGTGCTGACAACAAAATCACACAAAAATTATCAATGGAAATCAAATTTATCAACCCATGGAGGTCTGGATTTGGAGTCACCCTCAAAATTAAAGTGGAAAACCACACTACAGGCTGATCCAACTTTGATGTAATGTCCTTAAAACAAGTCAAAATGAGGCTCAGTAGTGTGTGTGGCCTCCACGTGCCTGTATGACCTCCCTACAACGCCTGGGCATGCTCCTGATGAGGTGGCGGATGGTCTCCTGAGGGATCTCCTCCCAGACCTGGACTAAAGCATCCGCCAACTCCTGGACAGTCTGTGGTGCAACGTGGCATTGGTGGATGGAGGGGAGACATGATGTCCCAGATGTGCTCAATTGGATTCAGGTCTGGGGAACGGGCGGGCCAGTCCATAGCATCAATGCCTTCCTCTTGCAGGAACTGCTGACACACTCCAGCCACATGAGGTCTAGCATTGTCTTGCATTAGGAGGAACCCAGGGCCAACCGCACCAGCATATGGTCTCACAAGGGGTCTGAGGATCTCATCTCGGTACCTAATGGCAGTCAGGCTACCTCTGGCGAGCACATGGAGGGCTGTGCGGCCCCCCAAAGAAATGCCACCCCACACCATGACTGACCCACCGCCAAACCGGTCATGCTGGAGGATGTTGTAGGCAGCAGAACGTTCTCCACGGCGTCTCCAGACTCTGTCACGTCTGTCACATGTGCTCAGTGTGAACCTGCTTTCTTCTGTGAAGAGCACAGGGCGCCAGTGGCGAATTTGCCAATCTTGGTGTTCTCTGGCAAATGCCAAACGTCCTGCACGGTGTTGGGCTGTAAGCACAACCCTCACCTGTGGACGTCGGGCCCTCATACCACCCTTATGGAGTCTGTTTCTGACCGTTTGAGCAGACACATGCACATTTGTGGCCTGCTGGAGGTCATTTTGCAGGGCTCTGGCAGTGCTCCTCCTGCTCCTCCTTGCACAAAGGCGGAGGTAGCAGTCCTGCTGCTGGGTTGTTAACCTCCTACGGCCTCCTCCACGTCTCCTGATGTACTGGGCTGTCTCCTGGTAGCGCCTCCATGCTCTGGACACTACGCTGACAGACACCGCAAACCTTCTTGCCACAGCTCACATTGATGTGCCATCCTGGATGAGCTGCACTACCTGAGCCACTTGTGTGGGTTGTAGACTCCGTCTCATGCTACCACTAGAGTGAAAGCACCGCCAGCATTCAAAAGTGACCAAAACATCAGCCAGGAAGCATAGGAACTGAGAAGTGGTCTGTGGTCACCACATGCAAAACCAGTCCTTTATTGGGGGTGTTTTGCTAATTGCCTATAATTTCCACCTGTTGTCTATTCCATTTGCACAACAGCATGTGAAATGTATTGTCAATCAGTGTTGCTTCCTAAGTGGACAGTTTGATTTCACAGAAGTGTGATTGACTTGGAGTTACATTGTGTTGTTTAAGTGTTCCCTTTTATTTTGTTTGAGCAGTGTATATATATATATATATACAGTGGGGAGAACAAGTATTTGATACACTGCCGATTTTGCAGGTTTTCCTACTTACAAAGCATGTAGAGGTCTGTAATTTTTATCATAGGTACACTTCAACTGTGAGAGATGGAATCTAAAACAAAAATCCAGAAAATCACATTGTATGATTTTTAAGTAATTCATTTGCATTTTATTGCATGACATAAGTATTTGATACATCAGAAAAGCAGAACTTAATATTTGGTACAGAAACCTTTGTTTGAAATTACAGAGATCATACGTTTCCTGTAGGTCTTGACCAAGTTTGCACACACTGCAGCAGGGATTTTGGCCCACTCCTCCATACAGACCTTCTCCAGATCCTTCAGGTTTCGGGGCTGTCGCTGGGCAGTACGGACTTTCATCTCCCACCAAAGATTTTCTATTGGGTTCAGGTCTGGAGACTGGCTAGGCCACTCCAGGACCTTGAGATGCTTCTTACGGAGCCACTCCTTAGTTGCCCTGGCTGTGTGTTTCGGGTCGTTGTCATGCTGGAAGACCCAGCCACAACCCATCTTCAATGCTCTTACTGAGGGAAGGAGGTTGTTGGCCAAGATCTCGCGATACATGGCCCCATCCATCCTCCCCTCAATACGGTGCAGTCGTCCTGTCCCCTTTGTAGAAAAGCATCCCCAAAAATGATGTTTCCACCTCCATTTTTTACGGTTGGGATGGTGTTCTTGGGGTTGTACTCATCCTTCTTCTTCCTCCAAACACGGCGAGTGGAGTTTAGACCAAAAAGCTATATTTTTGTCTCATCAGACCACTTGACCTTCTCCCATTCCTCCTCTGGATCATCCAGATGGTCATTGGCAAACTTCAGACGGGCCTGGACATGCGCTGGCTTGAGCAGGGGGACCTTGCGTGCGCTGCAGGATTTTAATCCATGACGGCGTAGTGTGTTACTAATGGTTTTCTTTCAGACTGTGGTCCCAGCTCTCTTCAGGTCATTGACCAGGTCCTGCCGTGTAGTTCTGGGCTGATCCCTCACCTTCCTCATGATCATTGATGCCCCACGAGGTGAGATCTTGCATGGAGCCCCCAGACCGAGGGTGATTGACCGTCATCTTGAACTTCTTCCATTTTCTAATAATTGCGCCAACAGTTGTTGCCTTCTCACCAAGCTGCTTGCCTATTGTCCTGTAGCCCATCCCAGCCTTGTGCAGGTCTACAATTGTATCCCTGATGTCCTTACACAGCTCTCTGGTCTTGGCCATTGTGGAGAGGTTGGAGTCTGTTTGATTGAGTGTGTGGACAGGTGTCTTTTATACAGGTAACGAGTTCAAACAGGTGCAGTTAATACAGGTAATTAGTGGAGAACAGGAGGGCTTCTTAAAGAAAAACTAACAGGTCTGTGAGAGCCGGAATTCTTACTGGTTGGTAGGTGATCAAATACTTATGTCATGCAATAAAATGCAAATTAATTACTTAAAAATCATACAATGTGATTTTCTGGATTTTTGTTTTAGATTCCGTCTCTCACAGTTGAAGTGTACCTATGATAAAAATTACAGACCTCTACATGCTTTGTAAGTAGGAAAACTTGCAAAATCGGCAGTGTATCAAATACTTGTTCTCCCCACTGTATATACTGAACAAAAATATAAATGCAACATGCAACAATTTCAAAGATTTTACTGAGTTACAGATAATATAAGGAAATCAGTCAATTTAAAAAAAAATCATTTGGCCCTAATCTATGGATTTCACATGACTGGGAATACAGATATACATCTGTTGGTCACAGATACCTTATAGAAAAGGTAGGGGCAAGGATCAGAAAACCAATCAGTATCTGGTGTGACCACCATTTGCCTCATGCAGCGCGACACATCTCTGTTGTCCCACTCCTCTTCAATGGCTGTGAAAGTTGCTGGATATTGGCGGGAACTGGAACACGCTGTCGTACACGTCGATCCAGAGCATCCCAAACAATACACCCATTCACTACAAAGATACAGTGCATTCGGAAAGTATTCAGACCACTTTACTTTTTCCACATTTTGTTACGTTACAGCCTTATTCTAAAATGAATTAAATTATTTTTTCCCCTCATCAATCTACACAAAATACCCCATAATGACAAAGTAAAAACAGGCTTGAAGAAATTTTTGCAAATCTATCAAGAAAAAAAACATGAAATATCACATTTACATATGTCTTCAGATCCTTTACTCAGTACTTAGTTGAAGCATCTTTGGCAGCGATTACAGCCTCGAGTCTTCTTGGGTATGATGCCTGTATTTGGGGAGTTTCTCCCATTCTTCTCTGCAGATCCTCTCAAGCTCTGTTATGTTGAATGGGGAGCATCTCTGCACAGCTATTTTCAGGTCCCTCCAGAGATGTTCGATCGGGTTCAAGTCCGGGGCTCTGGCTGGGCCACTCAAGGATATTCAGAGATGTGTCCCGAAGCCACTCCTGCGTTGTCATGGCTGTGTGCTTAGGGTCATTGTCCTGTTGGAAGGTGAACCTTCGCCCCAGTCTGAGGTCCTGAGCATTCTGTAGCAGGTTTTCATCAAGGATCTCTCTGTACTTTGCTCCGTTCATCTTTCCCTCGATCCTGACTAGTCTCCCAGTCCCTGCCACTGAAAAACATCCCCACCGCATGATGCTGCCACCACCATGCTGCCACCACCATGCTTCACCGTAGGGATGGTGGCAGGATTCCTCCAGACGTGACGCGTGGCTTTCAGGCCAAAGAGTTCAATCTTGGTTTCATCAGACCAGAGAATCTTGTTTCTCATGGTCTGAGTGTCTTTAGGTGCCTTTTGGCAAACTCCAAGCGGGCTGTCATGCGCCTTTTACTGAGGATTGGCTTCCGTCTGGCCACTCTACCGTAAAGGCCTGATTGGTGGAGTGCTGCAGAGATGGTTGTCCTTCTGGAAGGTTCTCCCATCTCCACAGAGGAACTCTGGAGCTCTGTCAGAGTGACCATCAGGTTCTTGGTCCCCTCCCTGACCAAGGCCCTTCTCCCACGATTGCTCAGTTTGGCCGGGCGGCCAGCTCTAGGAAGAGTTTTGGTGGTTCCAAACTTCTTTAATTTAAGAATGATGATGGCAACTGTGTTCTTGGGGACCTTCAATGCTGCAGAAATGTTTTGGCACCCTACCCCAGATCTGTGCCTCGACACAATCCTGTCTCGGATCTCTACGGACAATTCCTTCGACCTCATGGCTTGGTTTTTGCTCTGACATGCACTGTCAGCTGTTTGACCTTAGATAGACAGTTGTGTGCCTTTCTAAATCACGTCCAATTAATTGAATTTACCACAGGTGGACTCCAATCAAGTTGTAGAAACATCTGAAGGATGATCAATGGAAACAGGATGCACCTGAGCTCAATTTGGATTCTCATAGCAAAGGGTCTGAATACTTATGTAAATAAGGTATCTGCAAACATTTCTAAAAACCAGTTTTCACTTTGTCATTATGGGGTATTGTGTGTAGATTGATGAGGAAAAACATGTATTCAATCCATTTTAGAATAAGGCTGTAACGTAACAAAATGTGGAAAAAGGGAAGGGGTCTGAATACTTTCCGAATGCGCTGCATATGGGGTATTGTGTGCAGGCCAGTGACCAAAAAATCTAATTTAACTCATTAAAAATTTAGGCTGTAACACAAAACAAATGGGAAAATTCAAGGGGGTGTTAATACTTTCTGAAGGCACTGTAGGAGTTTGCAGTGACCGAATGTCTAGATTAGTGATCTGAATTCCTAAACAGTGTGTAGGTTTCCTGGATTTTAACTCTGTGAATCCTCTGCTTCTCTGGGTCCCAGTCAGGCCTTGTTGTGAGGACCAACCATCTGTGAGCAGTGTTAGCATGGTGCTATCTGGGTTCTGGCTGGGCTCAGGCCTCTGTGAGCAGCTTTAGCGTGGCACTAGCTGGGTTCTGGCTGGGCTCAGGCCTTGGGTAATTAACTCTGACAGAGTTGATGAGCTGCTAATTAAATGTTTATCTGGATTTGGCATCTGTCGTAAAACAAAACGTCTGTTAGCTGTCTCTCCAATCTGAGGATTATCAAGAGTGAGAGCTACTGGGCATGGATCCCTGTGCTAGGGGGAGTATGAAAATGTATGCACTCTCTAACTGTAAGTTGCTCTGGATAAGAGCGTCTGCTAAATGACTAAAATGTAAAATGTAAAAATGAGATAAAGTTGGAATTATGGATTTAGCAGCAACATTTTCAACATAGAAATTATTCAAAATAACCTTGTTTTTTGCTCAGGTTTCTTTCAGCTGATGGCAGTTCCTTGTTTCCTCAATGAAGATGGGCTGTTCACTGCCACATTGACACTTCAAGACAGTTTATTGTAGAGAAGTTGTAAATGTTGCTATTATCATCTTATCGCTGTGTATTAAGTGTTAAGATCCCACAAAGATGCCAATACGGTATGTCAGATTAAAGCCAAAGTAGCAGCTTAATGTCTGAGTTCCAGCACCAGTCCTAATTGTATGATTAACTAACCAGCATCTAACCAGCATCCCTCTCAGGGTGTGGAGATTCCGCCAGCTCATCCCTTATTGACTAGTTTGCAGATGGATTACAGGCACAAACAGCAGCAAAGATCCCTTTGAAAGCACTATTACACAGATATCCATAACATAGATTGGCATAGGCCTGCTGGTCTTCATAGAGGTGTACAAAGGACAGTGGGAAAGTAACTCAACAAATGTATCTTTTACTCGGGAAAGGTGAAATATGGAGTTCTATATAGTTTCTCACTCATATCGTTCATTGGAAATGTGTCACATTGTCCTCTAGGTTATCCCAGATACTGTGTGTATGGGTTGAGGAGAGGAAGGTCTCAGTTTGTTGTAGGACATTCAAAGCTTTCCATGGATTGCGGGGCAAACTGGCCAATGTCTCCTTCCTTCCCATTCAAAGATGACAATTCTCTCTAAGGGCAGAATAGGCATGACAAAGGCACAGGGACAAATGCAAAAGCAACGATAGCTAAAACGAAATATTTCCAGAACAAAAAAGGTCTCAGTCGGCCCTCAACTTTGTCAGCATTAAAACTGGAGGAGTGATAGAATGGAAAAGTATTGTATTGTGGAACGAGACACTGTTTTTTAAATGTGGAGAAAGTTTGAAAGCTCCTGATTATGTTATGGAAAGCCCTGTACTTGGCCTGATTCCCTTTTCTCACAGTGGAGATGGCTTTAACTTCAGTCTCTGTACCCGACTGCCTGGGCATCTTAGGCCTACCTTTTACGCTCCAGCTGATTCCCCCATCCATAGATTCCTTTTGATTGGAGAGTCATATTTCATCTAAATGCTGATCGGTTAGAGGATTGCGTGCAAATTGGAAACCGAAACTTATTCCGGCTTATTTCCCTACTCTTTTGTATTTGTGGACCAATGTGATTGCGGGGGCCTCTTTTGTGTTCTGTGAGAATTGGCGTTCGAAACCCACAGGAGTTCGATGAATTTAAAGAAGGTCTGAAATTGCAGGGGCTACCATATTAATTCAGATGTCAGAAGTAACGTACTGCGGTAGCCTGCGTCTGTGGCATATTTCTTACCATGGCAAGGCTGTCAAGTAAAGCTGTCTGTCAGCGTGACAGACTTCATGAAGATGGCGCCGATAGACATGGCAGCTCTGCTTCTAGCTCCTAAGCAACTTCACAGTATTTTGTTTTTGCATAATTAGCCCAGAACGTTTTTGTGTTATCACATACAGTCGGAAATAACTTTGGGATATCAGAGCATCGGTAACTCACCAGCATTCCGACTAGAAATATGACATTCCCGAAATGGATCCTTTGTCAATTTAACTTATCTCAGAGGCTGCTCCAAGAGGCCCCGGCGGAGAAGAGGTATTCCGATTGGACTTCTAGTCCGACTCCGGAGGCGTGCACACCATCCACCTCTTCATTTAAGCGTGTTAACCCTCGCAAGGCTGCCTGCCCAGACGGCATTCCTAGCCACGTCCTCAGAGCATGCGCAGACCAGCTGGCTGGAGTGTTTACAGACATATTCAATCTCTCCCTATCCCAGTCTGCGGTCCCCACTTGCTTCAAGATGTCCACCATTGTTCCTGTACCCAAGAAAGCAAAGGTAACTGAACTGAAAGACTATCGCCCCGTAGCACTCACTTCTGTCATCATGAAGTGCTTTGAGAGGCTAGTTAAGGATCATATCACCTCCATCTTACCTGACACCCTAGACCCACTTCAATTTGCATACCGCCCCAATAGATCCACAGACGATGCAATCGCCAATGCACTGCACACTGCCCTATCCCATCTGGACAAGAGGAATTCCTACAGTATGTAAGAATGCTGTTCATTGACTACAGCTCTGCCTTCAACACCATAGTACCCTCCAAGCTCATCTTTAAGCTCAGGCCCTGGGTCTGAACCCTGCCCGTTGCAACTGGGTCGTGGACTTCCTGACGGGCCGCCCCCAAGTGGTGAAGGTAGGAAACAACACCTCCACTACGCTGATCCTCAATACAGGGGCCCCACAAGGGTGCGTGCTCAGCCCCCTCCTGTACTCCCTGTTCACCCATGACTGCGTGGCCACGCACACCTCCACCTCCTCAGTCATCAAGTTTGCAGACTACACAAAAGTAGTAGGCCTGATTACCATCCACATCGATGGGGCCACAGTGGAGAAGGTGAAACGCTTCAAGTTCCTCGGCGTACACATCACTGACGATCTGAAATGGTCCACCCACACAGACAGTGTGGTGAAGAAGGCGCAACAGCGCCTCTTCAACCTCAGGAGGCTGAAGAAATTAGGCTTGGCCCCTAAGACCCCCACAAACCTTTACAGATGCACCATTGAGAGCATCCTGTCGGGCTGTATCACCGCCTGGTACGGCAACTGCACCGCCCACAACCGCAGGGCTCTCCAGAGGGTGGTGCGGTCTGCCCAACGCATCACCGGTGGCACACTGCCTGCCCTCCAGGACACCTACAGCACCCGATGTCACAGGAAGGCCAAAAAGATAATCAAGGGCATCAACCACCCGAGCCACGACCTGTTCAGCCCGCTATCATCCAGAAGCGAGGTCAGTACAGGTGTGTCATTCGCATGAGAAAGAGACGGAGATATCGTGGACGTAGGTCATGGTGCCTTATAAGGATCCGACGGCAAGCGAGTAAACTGCCTCTTCCATCAATCCTATTAGCCAATGTTCAATCATTTGAGAATAAATTGGATGACCTAAGATTACGATTATCCTACCAACGGGACATTAAAAACTGTAATATATTATGTTTCACCGAGTCGTGGCTGAACGATGACATGGAGAACATACAGCTAGCGGACTATACGCTACATCGGCAGGATAGAACTGCTGACTCCGGTAAGACAAGGGGTGTTCGTCTGTATATATTTGTAAACAACAAACTGGTGCACAAAATCAAATACTAAGGAAGTCTCAAGGTTTTGCTCGCCTGAGGTAAAATATTTTATGATAAGCTGTAGACCACACTATTTACCAAGAGTTTTCATCTATATTTTTCATAGCTGTCTATTTACCACCACAAACCAATGCTGGCATTAAGATTGCACTGAATGAGCTGTATAAGGCCATAAGTGAACAGGAAAACGCTCATCCAGAGGCAGCGCTCCTAGTGGCCGGGGACTTTAATGCAGGGAAACTTAAATCAGTTCTACCTCATTTCTACCAGCATGTTAAATGTGCAACTAGAGGAAAAAAAACTCTAGACCACCTTTACTCCACACACAGAGACACATACAAAGGTCTCCCTCGCCCTCCATTTGGCAAATCTGACCATAACTCTATCCTCCTGATTCCTGCTTATAAGCAAAAACTAAAGCAGGAAGAACCAGTGACTCGGTTAATACAAAAGTGGTCAGATGATGCAGATGCTAAGCTACAGGACTGTTTTGCTAGCACAGACTGGAACATGTTCCGGGATTCTTCAGATAGCATTGAGGAGTACACCACATCAGTCACTGGCTTCATCAATAAGTGCATCGATGACGTCGTCCCCACAGTGACCGTACGTACATACCCCAACCAGAAGCCATGGATTACAGGCAACATCCGCACTGAGCTAAAGGGTAGAGCTGCCGCTTTCAAGGAGCGGGACTCTAACCCGGACGCTTATAAGAAATCCCGCTATGCCCTCCGACGAACCATCAAACAGGCAAAGAGTCAATACAGGACTAAGATTGAATCGTACTACACCGGCTCTAACGCTCATCGGATGTGGCAGGGCTTGAAAACTATTACAGACTACAAAGGGAAGCACAGCCGCCAGCTGCCCAGTGACACAAGACTTCCAGACGAGCTAAACCACTTCTATGCTCGCTTCGAGGCAAACAACACTGAATCATGCATGAGAGCACCAGCTGTTCCGGATGACTATGTGATGACGCTCTCCGTAGCCAATGTGAGTAAGACTTTTAAACAGGTCAACATTCACAAGGCCGCAGACGGATTACCAGGACGTGTACTCCGAGCATGTGCTGACCAACTGGCAAGTGTCTTCACTGACATTTTCAACATGTCCCTGACTGAGTCTGAAATACCAACATGTTTCAAGCAGACCACCATAGTCCCAGTGCCCAAGGACACTAAGATAACCTGCCTAAATGACTACCGACCCGTAGCACTGACGTCTGTAGCCATGAAGTGCTTTGAAAGGCTGGTCATGGCTCACATCAACACCATTATCCCAGAAACCCTAGACCCACTCCAATTTGCATACCGCCCCAACAGATCCACAGATGATGCAATCTCTATTGCACTCCACACTGCCCTTTCCCACCTGGACAAGAGGAACACCTACGTGAGAATGCTATTCATTGACTACAGCTCAGCATTCAACACCATAGTGCCCCCAAAGCTCATCACTAATAATAATAATAATAATAATAATAATAATAATAATAATAATACTAAGCTAAGCTAAGGATCCTGGGACTAAACACCTCCCTCTGCAACTGGATCCTGGACTTCCTGACGGGCCGCCCCCAGGTGGTAAGGGTAGGTAACAACACATCTGCCACACTGATCCTCAACACGGGGGCCCCTCAGGGGTGCATGCTCAGTCCGTCCTGTACTCCCTGTTCACCCATGACTGCATGGCCAGGCACGACTCCAACACCATCATTAAGTTTGCCGACGACACAACAGTGGTAGGCCTGATCACTGACAACGATGAGACCGCCTATAGGGAGGAGGTCAGAGACCTGGCCGTGTGGTGCCAGGATAACAACCTCTCCCTCAAAGTGACCAAGACAAAAGAGATGATTGTGGACTACAAAAAAAAGAGGACTGAGCACGCCCCCATTCTCATCGACAGGGCTGTAGTGGAACAGGTTGAGAGCTTCAAGTTCCTTGGTGTCCACATCACCAACAAACTAGCATGGTCCAAACACACCAAGACAGTCGTGAAGAGGGCACGACAAAGCCTATTCCCCCTCAGGAGACTGAAAAGATTTGGCATGGGTCCTCAGATCCTCAAAATATTCTACAGCTGCACCATCGAGAGCATCCTGACTGGTTGCATCACCGCCTTGTATGGCAACTGCTCGGCCTCCGACTGCAAGGTACTACAGAGGGTAGTGCGTACGGCCCATTACATCACTGAGGCCAAGCTTCCTGCCATCCAGGACCTC
Source organism: Coregonus clupeaformis (assembly GCF_020615455.1). Classification (NCBI taxonomy): domain Eukaryota; kingdom Metazoa; phylum Chordata; class Actinopteri; order Salmoniformes; family Salmonidae; genus Coregonus; species Coregonus clupeaformis. The sequence goes on along the minus strand of NC_059222.1, from coordinate 28,907,223 downwards.
TATACCAGGCGGTGTCAGAGGAAGGCCCTCAAAATTGTCAAAGACTCCAGCCACCCTAGTCATAGACTGTTCTCTCTGCTACCGCACGGCAAGCAGTACCGGAGTGCCAAGTCTAGGTCCAAAAGACTCTCAACAGCTTCTACCCCCAAGCCATAAGACTCCTGAACTGCTAATCATGGCTACCCGGACTATTTGCACTGCCCCCCACCCCCACCCCATCTTTTAACTCTACCCACATGTACATATTACATCAACTACCTCAACTAGCAGGTGCCCCCCGCACATTGACTCTGCACCGGTACCCCCCCTGTATATATAGCCTCCCTACTGTTATTTTATTTTACTTCTGCTCTGTTTTTCTCAACACTTTTTTGTTGTTGTTTTATTTTACTTTTTTCTTAGAAAATAAATGCATTGTTGGTTAAGGGCTGTAAGTAAGCATTTCACTGTAATGTCTACACCTGTTGTATTCGGCGCATGTGGCCAATAAAATTTGATTTGATTTTTGATTTGATCAAAGCTGGGACCAAGAGACTGAAAAACAACTTCTATTTCAAGGCCATCAGACTGTTAAATAGCCATCACTAGCCGGCCTCCACCCAGTACCCTTCCCTGAACTTAGTCACTGTCACTAGCCGGCTATCACCCGGTTACTCAACCCTGCACCTTAGAGGCTGCTGCCCTATGTACACAGACATATAATCACTGATCACTTTAATAATGGAACACTGGTCACTTTAATAATGTTTATATACTGTTTTACTCATTTCATATGTATATACTGTATTCTAGTCAATGCCATCCTATTCAACTATTGCTGTGTATATACTATTCTATCCTACGTATTCTACAGGAATACGAATTATTCTATCCACATACTGTCCATAATGTGTATAAATCCCATATATATTTATACTCTGGACTCCGACGTTGCTCGTCCTAATATTTATATATTTCTTAATTCCATTCTTTTACTTTTAGATTTGTGTGTTGGAGCTAAGAACACAAGCATTTCGCTACTCCCGCAATAACATCTGCTAAATATGTGTATGCAACCAATCAAATGTGATTTTATTATGATAGGGATAGGTGTGACCCCCGCTGAGAAAAACAAGATCACGGTGGCGTGTAAAACAAATTAATCCCACCTCTAATTTGTGTTCGCTTTAACTAATGAAACACTGAATGTTTTTTCACATTTTGATTATTCTATGAGATATCACTTGATTGAATATGTACAGGCAAGTAAAGGCTACAGTCTTCTAATCTTTCTCATGTGTAAGTGTATGAAAACCCCACCTTCAGCTCTCACTCACAGCCCTTTCAAACCCCTGCAGGTATTGATTGGTCATACTGTATGTCAGCTGTACCAACTTACAATTCTATGATTGACATATGCCATTTTTCATACACATCAACAAACAGAGCACAAATATAGTCGTTTCAGAAGTGTTGTCTGTTTAAAAAAATATGGATGGTTTATTTGACCCTACTGCAACAAGCATATAATCCGTCACCATGTTGTCCAACTTCTCAAATTAGTCAATGGAACACAGTTTACATCCAAATATGAACAGTGGTATATTTTCTTATCAACACATTCATTCACTTCTCATTCTACAAACATAGTTGAAAAGACACACGTTATAGTATTCATTTATCCTGTCAAATACTTGGTTAAGTGGGTTTTCTAGTCTGAACTGATCACGAAACAGTGGTGGTTTATAACTTGTTCAGAATCTACTGAAAACATTAGACAGTCTAATACAAAAGCCAACCAGTATGGACTGGTCCATAATACTGCCTCTAGAATTATAGCTTATTTACAATCATCTATGAGCTAGCCATCACCAAACAAACTTATGAAATAAAAAACTACTGAACAGAAACAGAGAATCTCATTAATTGATTGTGCTTTTTAACCCACAAAAAACAATTATTCATAAAAAAAAAAGATATATCAGACTGAGGCGCCAATAAAAGTGCTAGTAACATTAGTTTTGATTTATTTTAAGATCTCTCTACAGCTATGCGTAAGACTGGAGTTATAAACGGTACTTTTTTATATTTATATATTTATAAAGTTATTACAGGGCCATCCCGGTTTCATCACCCGTGGTTGTGTTGTCGTGTCTTTCAACAACAGATGTCATGGAGACATCGATTGGATCAGTCCTTTTACCATGCAAAGCCCTTTGGAGTTGCAGTAGAAGTTCAAAGAAGAAGAGATTTGTATCGGACGGTTGGACAGAGGCTGCCTGAGCCTCGGTATTCTCATATAATCCATGTCCCCTCATATGAATCACATCCCAATTGTGTAGGACAAGGGGAGCTGGTGCTTAGGGCATAACGGGAATAACAGTAGAGTAGTTTGCCAATTTCACAGCACACTACCACAGCTGATCCATGTTTATCTGGAGTCAGTCTTTATGGAGTTTGTGTCTACTGAAGAACTCCAGTCTATTACAGTACAGTACTTGGTTCTGGTGAAGTCCGGAAAGGCAAAGAGATGAGGGTATACCTTTTCATTGACTTAGCAGGAAACTAAGCTACAGAGTGTGATTTCCCACCTTACAAACATAGTCAGTCTCTTCCCTTCCCTTTCACCCCACAAACATACTCCTTCTCATACTAGCGATTAGCTGTTAGCGAGTTAGCATTACCAGTTGCCTCACTACCAAGCTAGCCGTTAGCGTGCTAGCTAGCGTTAAACAGTCACTTCGGTCTTGCTGCCTGTGCGATAGTGCTGCTGCTGCTGCTGTTGCTGGTGGTGCTGTTGGGGGATGTAGTGGAGCTGCTCCACAGTGTGGGTCCTTCTAGAGGCAAACTGCTGCCTCTTATTAGTCGTGTGGTTCATGGCTAGTGTGTTGGAGTGTCCCCCTGGTCCTGGTCCTGCTCCGCCCCCCGCTCCTGCGTTGTTCGAGGCACTGGGATGGGAGTGCATTTTGGTCATCTTGTAGCGGTCCATGAGTGGCGTCGTCGGCATGAACACGTCCGGGTGCGAGATGGCGTGCGACATCAACTTGTCGTTGTTGCCCCGGAAACCACCGGACACACTGCCGACTACACCGCGCTTCAGCGACATCATCATTTTGTCCGGCGAGATCAGAGGATCCTGAGATAGCAGGCGGTCTTGGGAGTACAAGCGGTCTTGCGAGTAGAGGCGGTCTTGGGAGAAGTGCCGGTCTTTAGGGTACATGTGGTCTTGTGATTGTAATAGCCTATCCTTGGAGTACATGCGGTCCTTGGAGTACAGCCGGTCCTGGGACATCAAGCGGTCCTGAGGAAGCAGGCGTTCCTCGGACCTCAGCCTCTCGGCAGACAGTAGCTGCTCATCAGACAGGATTCGTCCTCCATGCTCGGTCATCCCCATCCCGTAGGAGATGCTGTAGTCTTGCTGGGGGCCTCGGTGTGGGGACAGGACCCGGTCCTGGGACATGGCCCTCTGGACTCGGGGAGGCCTCTGTCTCCTGGGGGCCTGCTGGGCCTGGGGCTGCTGGGGTGGGGCCTGGGCCACCTGGGGCTGGGGGGGCTGGCTCTGGAGCTGCTGCTGCTGCTGGAGGAATGGATGAAAATACAGTCAACTCCTGATAAATTCAATGGCTTGGGACTTTTGTAAATGCATGCACTAAACAGCCACCACTGCATAAATAAAATGCAGATTTATACGTAGATACAGTACTTGTTCCTGGTTCATTTTGATGACGTGTAAGGGCAGGGTGCTTCTGGCTGCCAGGTCAGGGAGGTGACGCTTGCGGGTGTAGTAGTCGTCGACATCTTTATCCGCTGTGGAGAGACGGAGAGGGAGACGGAAGAGGTGGATTAGGAGAGAGAAAGAGGGAGGGAGAAGGTAGAGAGAGAGTAGGAGGGAAAGAGAGAAAAGGGAAGTAAAGGAAATAGAATAGAGGGTCTGAAGGTTGCTCCGAGAATATGACAATTCTGGCCCCATCTATGATTCTACTGGCATTTCTGGCGTTGCGTAAAAGTCTGTTAACAAACAGTGTCATACTGCGGAATGTCATACACAAAGGCTAATTGAAATGACGATAGATCACATTACATGGATGAAAATTCATCTGCACGTTCATGTATTATCAAACCAAACATGGATAGAGGTTGTGTACAAGTACAGGTCTAGAGATATGTACATGCCTCCAGATTGTCTTGGCAGGATGTGTGATATCACACCCTCACACCTTGTATGTGTTATAAAGGAGACTCACTGGGAACCATGCTTCAACCATTAGTCATACGTACGGATTTGACATAGTCAGACACACACAATCACATGCGCTACACACACACACACACACACACACACAGACACATACACACAGATGTACACACACACACACACACAAACATCCAGTCAAAAAATATATAAAAACATAATATGTTTTATGGTCACATAATATGTTTTATGGTCACATAGGTGCAGTGAAATGTTTTGTTTTACAGGGTCAGGCATAGTAGTACGGCACCCCTGGGGCAAATTAGGGTTAAGTACCTTGCTCAAGGGCACATCGGCAGATTCTTCACCTTGTCGGCTCCAGTATTAGAAAACACGGTTCCTAGCCCAACGTTCTAACCGCTAGGCTACCTGCCGCCCATGACTAAGTAAAGCTGCTGCAGAAATGATATATATAGAAAAAATGGAAACCTTTAAAGTTCACGCCCAAAAATACAAACGTCACTGGACAGTTGTCTTCCTTGGAGTCTGTTCTTTTTCACTTTGGCTTTGAATGTTTTACTGCTAAAGTGAGATGGAGATGAACTTTAATAACATGAATCCGTTAATAATATTAATTATTCATGAATTAATAATAAAACACCTCTCCAGAATCCAGAGAACAAGAATACACCATTGTAGAATATATCCAGCTGCGTCAATTATGGTCACAAGGCTTCTAATACACCTCAGGCTGATCACTCCTTTCACACAAATGTCAATTATGACAGGGCGCTAAAAGGGGATTAGCTAAAGCGTATTACCAGATGAATAACAAAAATATACATATATATAAAATATATATAGGCTTTTAATTGGCATGAAATATATGTGTGTTATTTAAGAAATTAGTCTGAATCGGTTAAATATACATCTCACTAATGAATAAAAGAGCAAAGAAAAGAAAGATGTCATCATTAATTCTCTAAAGCTGTTTTTTTTAGATTAGTGAAAAATGTAATGCGTTTTAATTCCCTATTGGGAAGAAGGCAAAAACTCTTCTGAAAAAGGAATGAATTAATAACTTATGATATGTACTGTGCAGAGACACTGTATGCTTTACTTTCAATTTATACATCAATTTATATTAATTAGTAGACGCTGAGATTTGCCATTTCATTTTTCCAATAAAGGAAATGTGGCTCTATCTCGCCTCTGGCTCTATCCTACATTATCTATCAGTAGAAAGATGCCTTTTGGCTATTTGCTGTTGCAAATGATTTGCTTTGGAAAAAGATTAAAACAGCTAGGCCGGCATTGCCTGAGGACAGTTTCAAGTTTTAACATGGCGGCAGAGATTATTCTATGGCTTTGACTGGATTGTGGGACTCGACACAATAAAAACTGTTAAACAAATCAGCTTTCCAGAATACCAACAACAACAACATTCACCATGCATTTTGTAACATTACTTATTGAGACAATTTCCCAAGCACTGACATTTCCCAAGCAATGACATAGCATGTTCCAATCAATATGCAGTCCGATTTCTATTGGACATTAACAAGCACAAGAGACACCTGAGACTGGCACATGTATAACGATTTTGACCCACTCTAGAGATAGCTAGCACTGATGGGATCAATTGTAGACTCAGATCCTTCACTTTGGAATACATTTTATGGATTTCAAGTCTCCCCATTAGACCCTGTAAACTCGATAGGTGCTTTTTTTTTGGTTGAATAGATCTCGCATTTGTGTGTGTGTGTGCGCTGTATGTTGACTGAAAAATAATAAAAATCCACTACAGAAGTTTTAGCAGCACCGACTTTGAGTTGTACAATAGATTCAGATCGCTCCCGTTGGTCCCGTGTGGCTCAGTTGGTAGAGCATGGTGCTTGAAATGCCAAGGTTGTGGGTTCAATTCCCACAGGGGACCAGTATGAAAATGTATGCACTCACTACTGTAAGTGACTCTGGATAAGACCATCTGCTAAATTACTCAAATGTAAGTAGGACAGCAATGATGCAATTCCACAAGCCTTAAGGAATATTTGCGTTCCCCTCAATATGAAGAGATGAAGCCAGTGTAGTACACTGAATCAATACATAGCACAGAGCTTAATGCCGTTAAATGCTCACACTGAGAAATGGTGGCTGCTGCTTTTCTAAAGAGAAATCTTTAAGGGGAGAGAGTGACTGTGTGGTGTATTGGAATGGAATACCAGTGACTCACGGTTTTGAGGAGCTGAATGAAATGTGTATTTTTAATTGTCTGTGCCCTCTCATCCAGACACACTGTGCGCTTTCTGGAGTGAATGCTGATACACAGGCACTGAATATTAGGACCCTTTCAGAGAAAGATAACTTAACCTTTATTTTTAAGTATCCTACCAATAGCCTTTAGCCGTATCCTTATTATATTCCTCCTCTGTTCCTCTGGTGATGTAGAGGTTAACCCAGGCCCTGTAACCCACAGTATCATTCCTACTCCCCAGGCACTATCATTTGTTGACTTCTGTAACCGTAAAAGCCTTGGTTTCTTGCATGTTAACATCAGAAGGCTAATCTAGATAGAACTGCCAAAGGGGGCGGAGTTGCAATCTACTGTAGAGATAGCCTGCAGAGTTCTATCATACTATCCAGGTCTGTGCCCAAACAGTTTGAGCTTCTACTTAAAAAATCAACCTTTCCAGAAATAAGTCTCTCACTGTTGCCGCTTGCTACAGACCCCTCTCAGCCCCCAGCTGTGCCCTGGACACCATATGTGAATTGATTGCACCCCATCTATCCTCAGAGTTCGTACTGCTTGGTGACCTAAACTGGGATATGCTTAACACCCCGGCCGTCCTACAATCTAAACTAGATGCCCTCAATCTCACACAAATGATCAAGGAACCTACCAGGTACAACCCTAAATCCGTAAACATGGGCATCCTCATAGATATTCATCCTGACTAATTTACCCTCTAAATACACCTCCGCTGTCTTCAACCAGGATCTCAGCGATCACTGCCTCATTGCCTGCGTCCGTAATGGGTTCGCGGTCAAACGACCACCCCTCAAACACTTTAGCGAGCAGGCCTTTCTAATTGACCTGGCCCGGGTATCCTGGATGGATACTGACCTCATTCCGTCAGTAGAGGATGCCTGGTTGTTCTTTAAAAGTGCTTTCCTCTCCATCTTAAATAAGCATGCCCCATTCAAAAAATGCAGAACTAAGAACAGATATAGCCCCTGGTTCACCCCAGACTTGACTGCCCTTGACCAGCACAAAAACATCCTGTGGCGTACTGCATTAGCATCGAACAGCCCCCACAATATGCAACTTTTCAGGGAAGTCAGGAACCAATATACACAATCAGTTAGGAAAGCAAAGGCTAGCTTTTTCAAACAGAAATTTGCATCCTGTAGCACTAACTCCAAAAAGTTTTGGGACACTGTAAAGTTCATGGAGAATAAGAGCACCTCCTCCTAGCTGGCCACTGCACTGAGGCTAGGAAACACTGTCACCACCGATGAATCTACGATAATCGAGAGTTTCAACAAGCATTTTGCTACGGCTGGCCATGCTTTCCACCTGGCTACCCCTACCCCGGCCACCAGCTCTGCACCCTCCGCTGCAACTTGCCCATGCCCCCTCCCCGCTTCTCCTTCACCCAAATTCAGACAGCTGATGTTCTGAAAGAGCTGCAAAATCTGGACCCCTACAAATCAGCTGGGCTAGACAATCTGGACCCTTTCTTTCTAAAATTAGCCACCGAAATTGTCGCAACCCCTATTACCAGCCTGTTCAACCTCTCTTTCGTATCGTCTGAGATCCCCAGAGATTGGAAAGCTGCTGCGGTCATCCCCCTCTTCAAATCGGAGGGCCTGTTGTCTGGACCTCTGGCAGTCTCTATGGGGGTGCCACAGGGTTAAATTCTCGGGCCGACTCTATTCTCTGTGTATATCAATGATGTCGCTCTTGCTGCTGGTGACTCTCAGATCCACCTCTACGCAGACGACACCATTTTGTATACATGTGGCCCTTCATTGGACACTGTGTTAACAAACCTCCAAACGAGCTTCAATGCCATACAACACTCCTTCCGTAGCCTCCAACTTTGTAAAACTAAATGCATGCTCTTCAATCAAACGCTGCTTGCACCCTCCCGCCCGACTAGAATCACTACTCTCGGCGGGTCTGACTTAGATTATGTGGACAGCTACAAATACCTAGGTGTCTGGTTAGACCATAAACTCTCCTTCCAGACTCACATTAAGCATCTCCAATCCAAAGTTAAATCTAGAATCGGCTTCCTATTTCGCAACAAAGCCTCCTTCACTCATGCTGCCAAACGTGCCCTCGTAAAACTGACTATCCTACCGATCCTTGAGTTCGGCGATGTCATTTTCAAAATAGCCTCCAACACTCTACTCAGCAAATTGGATGTAGTCTATCACAGTGCCATCCGTTTTGTCACCAAAGCCCCATATACTACCCACCATTGTGACCTGTACGCTCTTGTTGGCTGGCCCTCACTACATATTCGTCGCCAAACCCATTGGCTCCAGGTCATCTATAAATCACTGCTAGGCAAATCCCTGCCTTATCTTAGCTCATTGGTCACCATAGCAACACCCACCCGTAGTATGCGCTCCAACAGGTATATCTCACTGGTCATCCCCAAAGCCAACACCTCCTTTGGCCGCCATTCCTTCCAGTTCTCTGCTGCCAATGACTGGAACGAACTGCAAAAATCTCTGAAGCTGGAGACTCTTATCTCCCTCACTAACTTTAAGCATCAGTTGTCAGAGCAGCTTACTGATAACTGCACCTGTACACAGCCCATCTGTAATTAGCCCACCCAACTACCTCATCCACATATTGTTATTTATTTTGCTCATTTGCACCCCAGTATCTCTATTTGCACATCATCTTCTGCACATCTATCACTCCAGTGTTAATACTAAATTGTAATTATTTTGCACTATGGCCTATTTATTGCCTTACCTCCATAACTTACTACATTTACACACACTGTATATATATTTCTATTGTGTTATTGACTGTATGTTTTGTTTTACCCAATATGTAACTCTGTGTTGTTGTTGTTTTTATCGCACTGCTTTGCTTTATCTTGGCCAGGTCGCAGTTGTAAATGAGAACTTGTTCTCAACTGGCTTACCTGGTTAAATAAAGGTGAAATTAAAAATAAAAAAATATTTTAAAAACCTACATTTTAAGGGGTGTATGGTATAATCCTTCATAAACGTATGCCAGTCAAGTAACGAGTCGAGTGACGAATGCAGAGTTTTAACATGCCAGAGCAGGCATTAACTTATGCATTTGAGTTTTTAACATGCAGGTCATTGAGCGAGGCAGTGGGAGCCCTGTCAGCGTTTCTGCTAATGGTGGACTATGCTGTGGCGAGGACCTACTCAGTCTCTTGAGGGAGGAGTATCTGTTGAGGTCGGCCTTGACGGCAGCCTCGTAGGTGGGTGGCAGGTGGGACAGGCTCTGGAAGGAGCGTGAGAAGGACAGGTCATACGGCTCCGTCTGCGAGGTCAGGATGCCACTCATCCTAGTGTTCTCTGGGGAGACACAGCAAAACAAACAAAAGGGAAAATGGGCAGGCTTCCTAAAACATATCCGGAGTCAGACCAAAGGCAACGATGGCAGAGCACAGCTGCTGAGGAAGGGAGGGAGGGGAGTGAGGGGAGGTGGTCATCCAACAGGAACTTGTTTAGAAAGCGTTTGGTGGAGTCTGGGAGGTGGAGGGTGGGCTGAAAGGAGAGGGGGGTTAGGGGACGTGGGTTGAGAGAGGTGGTCATTATGCACTCTGGGATTGTTTGGCACGGAGGAGGTGACAACGGACCAAAAACAACACCACATCAAACAACGGATGTCTGCTTCAGAGTGACCCTGTGGGGTGGGGTGGGGAGTGGGGGTGGATAAGAGGGTGGGGAGAGGGATGGGGAGTGGGGTGGGGTGGAGAGAGGGGTGGGGTGGAGAGAGGGATGGGGAGTGGGGTGGGGTGGAGAGAGGGGTGGGGTGGAGAGAGGGATGGGGAGAGGGATGGGAGTGGGGGGTGAGAGGGATGGGGAGAGGGATGGGAGTGGGATGGGGGAGAGGGATGTGGGGTGGGGAGAGGGTGGGGTGGGGAGAGGGATGTGGGGGGAGGGATGTGGGGTGGGGAGAGGGTTGGGAATGTGGTGGGGGTGGGGTGGGGTGGGGAGAGGGATGTGGGGAGAGGGGTGGGGTGGGGAGAGGGTTGGAGAGAGGGATGGGGAGTGGGGTGGGGTGGAGAGAGGATGTGGGGTGGGGTGGAGAGAGGGATGGGGAGTGGGGTGGGGTGGGGGTGGGGGGAGTGGGGTGGAGAGAGGGATGGGGAGAGGGATGGGGAGTGGGGTGGGATGGGGATGTGGGGTGGGGTGGGGAGTGGGGTGGAGAGAGGGATGGGGAGAGGGATGGGGAGTGAGGTGGGGATGGGGAGTGGGATGGGGAGTGGGTTGGGGAGTGGGGTGGGGAGTGGGATGGGGAGTGGGGTGGGGTGGGGAGTGGGGGTGGGGAGAGGGATGTGGGGTGGGGGAGAGGGGTGTGGGGTGGGGAGAGGGATGGGGAGTGGGGTGGGGAGACGGATGGGGAGACGGATGGGGAGACTGATGGGGAGTGGGGAGAGGGATGGGGAGTGGGGTGGAGAGAGGGATGGGGAGCGGAGTGGAGTGGGGGTGGAGAGAGGGATGGGGAGAGGGATGGGGAGTGGGGTGGAGAGAGGGATGGGGAGAGGGTGGGGAGTGGGATGGGGAGTGGGATGGGGAAAGGGATGTGGGGTGGGGAGAGGGATGGGGAGTGGGGTGGAGAGAGGGATGGGGAGAGGGTTGTGGGGTGGGGAGGGGAGGGAGACGGATGGGGAGTGGGATGGGGAGTGGGGTGGAGAGAGGGGTGGGGTGGGGTGGGAGTGGGGGAGACAGATGGGGAGTGGGGTGGGGAGAGGGATGGGGAGTGGGGTGGGGAGACGGATGGGGAGTGGGGTGGGGAGAGGGATGGGGAGTGGGGAGACGGATGGGGAGTGGGGTGGAGAGATGGATGGGGAGAGGGATGGGAGTGGGAGAGGGAGGGGATGGGGAGTGGGGTGGGGTGGGGTGGAGAGAGGGATGGGGAGAGGGATGTGGAGTGGGATGGGGAGTGGGATGGAGAGGGATGTGGGGTGGGGAGAGGGATGGGGAGTGGGGGTGGAGAGAGGGGGTGGGGTGGGGTGGGAGTGGGTAGACAGATGGGGGTGGGGAGAGGGATGGGGAGTGGGGTGGGGAGACGGATGGGGAGTGGGGGTGGGAGAGGGATGGGGAGTGGGGTGGGGAGATGGATGGGGAGAGGGATGGGAGTGGGAGAGGGAGGGGGTGGGGTGGGGTGGGGTGGGGAGAGGGATGGGGAGTGGGGTGGGGAGATGGATGGGGAGAGGGATGGGAGTGGGAGAGGGAGGGGAGTGGGGTGGGGTGGGGTGGAGAGAGGGGTGGGGTGGGGTGGGGAGTAGGGTGGGGAGTGGGGTGGGGAGTGAGGTGGAGAGAGGGATGGGGAGTGGGGTGGGGTGGAGAGAGGGATGTGGGGTGGGGTGGAGAGAGGGATGGGGAGAGGGGTGGGGTGGGATGGGGAGAGGGGTGGGGTGGGATGGGGAGAGGGTTGGGGTGTGGTGGAGAGAGGGGTGGGGTGGAGAGAGAGGTGGGTTGGGGTGGGGTGGGGTGGAGAGGGATGGGGGAGTGGGGTGGGGTGGAGAGAGGGATGTGGGGTGGGGTGGAGAGAGGGATGGGGAGTGTGGTGGAGAGAGGGGTGGGGTGGGGTAGGGATGGAGAGAGGGATGGAGAGTGGGGTGGAGTGGAGAGAGGGATGGGGAGAGGGGTGGGGGTGGGGTGGAGAGAGGGATGGGGAGAGGGGTGGGGTGGGGGTGGAGAGAGGGATGGGAGTGGGTTGGAGAGAGGGATGGGAGTGGGGTGGGGAGAGGGATGTGGGGGTGGGGTGGGGAGAGTGATGAGGAGAGGGATGGGGAGTGGGGTGGGGTGGAGAGAGGGATGGGGAGTGGGGTGGGGTGGGGAGTAGGGTGGAGAGAGGGATGGGGAGTGGGGTGGAGAGAGGGATGGGGAGTGGGGTGGGGTGGAGAGAGGATGTGGGGTGGGGGTGGAGAGAGGGATGTGGGGTGGGGTGGGGGAGTGGGGTGGAGAGAGGGATGGGGAGAGGGATGGGGAGTGGGGTGGGATGGGGATGGGGGAGTGGGATGGGGAGTGGGGTGGGGTGGGGAGTGGGGTGGGGAGTGGGGGTGGAGAGAGGGATGGGGAGAGGGATGGGGAGTGGGGTGGGGATGGGGAGTGGGGTGGGGAGTGGGGTGGGGAGAGGGATGGGGAGTGGGATGGGGAGTGGGGTGGGGAGAGGGATGGGGAGTGGGGTGGGGAGAGGGATGTGGGGTGGGGAGAGGGATGGGGGAGTGGGGTGGGGAGAGGGATGTGGGGTGGGGAGAGGGATGGGGAGTGGGGTGGGGAGACGGATGGGGAGACTGATGGGGAGTGGGGAGAGGGATGGGGAGTGGGGTGGAGAGAGGGATGGGGAGCGGAGGGAGTGGGGTGGAGAGAGGGATGGGGAGAGGGATGGGGAGTGGGGTGGAGAGAGGGATGGGGAGAGGGGTGGGGAGAGGGGTGGGATGGGGAGTGGGATGGGGAGAGGGATGTGGGGTGGGGAGAGGGATGGGGAGTGGGGTGGAGAGAGGGATGGGGAGAGGGTGGGGGAGAGGGGTGGGATGGGGGAGTGGGATGGGGAGAGGGATGTGGGGTGGGGAGAGGGATGGGGAGTGGGGTGGGGAGTGGGATGGGGAGTGGGGTGGGGAGAGGGATGGGGGAGTGGGGTGGGGAGAGGGATGTGGGGTGGGGGAGAGGGATGGGGAGTGGGGTGGGGAGAGGGATGTGGGGTGGGGAGAGGGATGGGGAGTGGGGTGGGGAGACGGATGGGGGAGACTGATGGGGAGTGGGGGAGAGGGATGGGGAGTGGGGTGGAGAGAGGGATGGGGAGCGGAGTGGAGTGGGGTGGAGAGAGGGATGGGGAGAGGGATGGGGGAGTGGGGTGGAGAGAGGGATGGGGAGAGGGGTGGGGAGAGGGGTGGGATGGGGGAGTGGGATGGGGAGAGGGATGTGGGGTGGGGAGAGGGATGGGGAGTGGGGGTGGAGAGAGGGATGGGGAGAGGGTTGTGGGGTGGGGAGGGGAGGGGAGACGGATGGGGAGTGGGGTGGAGAGAGGGGTGGGGTGGGGTGGGAGTGGGGAGACAGATGGGGAGTGGGGGTGGGGAGTGGGGTGGAGAGAGGGGTGGGGTGGGGTGGGAGTGGGGAGACAGATGGGGAGTGGGGTGGGGAGAGGGATGGGGAGTGGGGTGGGGAGACGGATGGGGAGTGGGGTGGGGAGAGGGATGGGGAGTGGGGTGGGGGAGACGGATGGGGAGTGGGGTGGAGAGATGGATGGGGAGAGGGATGGGAGTGGGAGAGGGAGGGGATGGGGAGTGGGGTGGGGTGGGGTGGAGAGAGGGATGGGGAGAGGGATGTGGAGTGGGATGGGGAGTGGGATGGGAGAGGGATGTGGGGTGGGGAGAGGGATGGGGAGTGGGGTGGAGAGAGGGGTGGGGTGGGGTGGGGTGGGAGTGGGTAGACAGATGGGGGGTGGGGAGACGGATGGGGAGTGGGGTGGGGAGAGGGATGGGGAGTGGGGTGGGGAGATGGATGGGGAGAGGGATGGGGAGTGGGGTTGGGGAGATGGATGGGGAGAGGGATGGGAGTGGGAGAGGGAGGGGAGTGGGGTGGGGTGGGGTGGAGAGAGGGATGGGGGAGTGGGGTGGGGGAGTAGGGTGGAGAGAGGGATGGGGAGTGGGGTGGAGAGAGGGATGGGGAGTGGGGTGGGGTGGAGAGAGGGATGTGGGGGTGGGGTGGAGAGAGGGATGGGGAGAGGGTGGGGTGGGATGGGGAGAGGGTGGGGTGGGATGGGGAGAGGGGTGGGGGTGTGGTGGAGAGAGGGGTGGGGGTGGAGAGAGAGGTGGGTTGGGGTGGGGTGGGGTGGAGAGAGGGATGGGGAGTGGGGTGGGGTGGAGAGAGGGATGTGGGGTGGGGGTGGAGAGAGGGATGGGGAGAGGGGTGGGGTGGAGAGAGGGGTGGGGTGGGGTGGAGAGAGGGATGGGAGTGGGGTGGAGAGAGGGATGGGAGTGGGGTGGGGAGAGGGATGTGGGGTGGGGTGGGGAGAGTGATGAGGAGAGGGATGGGGAGTGGGATGAGGAGAGGGCTAGGAAAGGGCAGCAACCCACTCATCTGACTGATGCGATGAGATGCCAGAGAGAGAGAGAGGGGCATACTGGGACTCTGGTCCCTCTCTCCCTCTCTTTCTCTCTCTCTTTGCCCTTTTCCTTTCAAACTCCCCTCTCTCTATCCTGCTCCTCTCTCGCCTACTCTCTCCTAGCTCCCGCTCTCTCTCCTAGCTCCCGCTCTCTCTCCTAGCTCCCGCGCTCTCTCCCCCTGACTACTCTCTTTATCCCTCCCTCTCTGCATCCCTCTCCCTCTCTCTCTCTCTCTCTCTCTCCCCTGCTGGCTGTGAGTCTGTCACACAGAGCAGTGGGCAGCAGGGTGCGGCTCAAGTCCAGGCTCCAGCAGCCAGATAAAATTAGAGGGATGGGTGACTGCTGCAGGAGAGAGTTGGGGGGGGAATGAGAAGTTTGAGAAGGACAGATGACAGCAGGGGTCCGGAGAGAACTGTGGGGGGGTGAGTTTTGGGAGGACAGAGACCCAGCTGTGAAAGAAGTGTCTGCAATACTCTCTCCACACAGGGAAAATAGACTCACACTGTGACATGCTGTTAGCTACCTCCATAACCAGAAACACACGTCACTGCTAAATCACCACGCACAGTACAGCCACACCACGGACTATGTGGACGGGGGAAGGTACAAAGGTTGAAGGTTGGGTGAGTGTGTGGAAGGGTGTGGGGGTGAATGGAAGGGTGCGTGTGTGAGTTCATATATGTGGCTTTATGTGTGACTTACCCCGTCTCAATGATCGGTGAGCTACCCCACCCAAGGGGAAAACAAACAGTTCAGAAACATGTTGATGGTGTGAAACAGCATTCAGACCAAACCCAACCAACACACACCCCACCAACACACACCTCATTCAACACCATCAGTCCAGCAATTAGCTCTGGATAAAAACCAGTGATGTATATAATTTTTATGTATTTGGAACAGACCAACATCTAATGTGCCTTTAGATATAGTAATAATTCGCCTTATATGGGCAATGAACATATTTATTTACACCCTCTTTAATTGACAGAAAGTCAGCAGTTGCTTCACACACAGAGGATATCAGAGGTTGCACTAGCTATATAGCCAGCCTTATCTAAGCAACACAGCACACTGGCATACCAAGCCCTTTTATGTGGCTTGTGATCAAAGCGTGTTTGTTCGATGTGTTGTCAGAATGGATTTCTCATGTTTCCCATAGAATTCATAGGGATTTCTTTCATGGCTCACTCATCTGGTTTAGCAGTGTGTAATGCAACACACATTGAATTGACACACACAAGCAGATGTGTTACGACTACAGAATCTCCTTAAAACTCAACGGAAGCACTGGAGGGGAAGGCTTCTATGCAGGGTTGAGCAGACACTGAACAAGCCAGAGAGGCCAATCCAATGTTAAACAAACACAAAGACATTGGATTTTCTCTCTTTTTCTTTCTTCTTTATCCTCGCCTCACCCTTTGTCCTTATGCAACCAGCACTCTTCCTCATATCTGTCCATCAGCCTCTATCCCCCCTAAACCCAGCTCTTGTGAATGAATAGAGAAAATTGGCAGAAGAAAATCCGTAAATGTAATGAAGCTGGGGGTGATTTCCTCACAGAGAGAAGGAGTTACAGTAATAGCACTCCATCTTCTAATGACCGGGTCAATCATCTGAGGAGGAACGTGTTCTATGGTAGAACGCTATAGCTGGGACACCTTGACCTTAAAAGGACGTTAACTTGATGCCCAGCCGATCGCATTTCCTTTTAGTAGGTGATAGACAGTGGCTAGGCAGATATTCATTAGTTTTTTATTCACTGCATTCAAAAGAATACATGGTCATGATGATGAAATGTGACACTTCTATGATTCTAGTGTTAATAAAAATATACACTACCGGTCAAAAGTTTTAGAACACCTACTCATTCAAGGGTTTTTCTTTATTTTTACTATTTTCTACATTGTAGAAAAGGACACTAAATGACATCAATAATAAGAAGAGACTTGCTTGGGCCAAGAAACATGAGCAATGGACATTAGACCGGTGGAAATGTGTCCTTTGGTCTGGAGTCCAAATTGGAGATTTTTGGTTCCAACTGCTGTGTCTTTGTGAGACGCGGTGTGGGTGAACGGATGATCTCCGCATGTGTAGCTCCCACCGTAAAGCATAGAGGAGGAGGTGTTATGGTGTGGGGATGCTTTGCTGGTGACACTGTCTGTGATTTATTTAGAATTCAAGGCACATTTAACCAGCATGGCTACCACAGCATTCTGCAGCGATACGCCATCCCATCTGGTTTGCGCTTAGTGGGACTATCATTTGTTTTTCAACAGAACAATGACCCAACACACCTCCAGGCTGTGTAAGGGCTATTTGACCAATAAGGAGAGTGATGGAGTGCTGCATCAGATGACCTGGCCTCCACAATCCCCCGACCTCAACCAAATTATTATAATAAAATATGCCATTTAGCAGACGCTTTTAGCCAAAGTGACTTACAGTCATGCGTGCATACATACTTTTTTTTGTGTATGGGTGGTCCCAGGGATCGAACCCACTACCTTGGCGTTACAAGCGCCGTGCTCTACCAGCTGAGCTACAGAGGATGAGCTACAGAGGACCACATTGAGATGGTTTGGGATGAGTTGGATCGCAGAGTGAAGGAAAATCAGCCAACAAGTGCTCAGCATATGTGGGAACTCCTTCAAGACTGTTGGAAAAGCATTCCAGGTGAAGCTGGTTGAGAGAATGCCAAGAGTGTGCAAAGCTGTCATCAAGGCAAAGGGTGGCTATTTGAAGAATCCCAAATATAACATATATTTTGATTTGTTTAACACTTTTTGGGTTACTACGTGATTCCATATGTGTTATTTCATAGTTTTGATGTCTTCACTATTATTTTACAATGTAGAAAATAGTAAAAATAAAGAAAAACCCTTGAATGAGTAGGTGTTCTAAAACTTTGACCGGTAGTGTATATTTTCAATAAGATAATGGATTTTGAGAAATTGAAGAGTAGGTTGGCATCAGTGGTAGCATATATTTGTGTTTCAAAGTTAATTCCCCAAATCTGGGCTATATTTTTCAAGAGAATGGCCTGGTTTGGAAAAAAAGTGTTTTAGTGACATTTGTCTTTCTACAAATAACTGTGTGGCTCTGTTTCAACATCCACACTAAGTAATGTACTGGGCATGAATTCTAAGTAGTAGCCTATGCTAGAGTGGATATTGGAACCTAACCCTGTGTCTGGATGCTAGTGCTGTTAGCTGTCCTTACCATTCTGGGTGCGTGTTGGGCTACCTAGAACCACATGGTTGTAGTTGTGCTGATGGGTACCTGTGAAAACAGCAATGGAGAGGATCATTCAATGTGCATGAGATAAGCATATCAGATATTGTATCTGATGTAAAGTAATGACATGGTTAATACAAGCAGAGAGCTAGTATTTGGGATCATTAAAGGAATAGCTCATCCCGAAAGAAAAGTTTGTCAGATGTTTTATACCTCAAAAGTGGTCTTTAAACCAAGCTTAATAAAAAAAACATCTGATAAACATAGATTCAGACGTAGAGAATCCATTTAACATCCTCTAGCCAAGGACATGGATATCATGGTGAAGCAAGATGGAGAGAAAATAGTAAAGAGAAGAAGGGCAGGTAAAATAGGAGCAGGATGGAGAGCTGGAGACTCCTCAGTCCCGTTGTAACCTAGCCGTTACCCTGTAAAGAACATTGGAGCGTTTCAAACTGGAATCATTGAGGAGACAGTGCAGAAGAGGAGCAGCATACACACTGAGCATGTCTTAATCACATACACACTGACATTGGACATGAGTGTCCTTGTTCTTTCAAAAATTGTATTATTGAAAATGAAAAAGACACCATAATAAAATAATAATATATCTGAACATCCCATTTGAGTTTGACCGTTCCTCATGATATTATGATCTTTCGATTCAGACATTGTGGGATAACAGTGAAGGTGAGAGTGCTTGGATGAACATGTTGTAACATTGCACCCTTCTGCATAAGCCCCTGTCACTTAACCAACCATCCATCCAGACCATGTGGATTGTTTTGGGTTGAAATTAGATGGCAGCGATGGCAGAGAGATGGCCGCTTTAAAGATCCCATCGTATTGAGTCAGGTGATAAATGGCAGCTATTGTGTGTATATGTGTGTGTGTGTGTGTGTGTGTGCGTGCAGTGTTGGAAAAAGTACCCAATTGTAATACTTGAGTAAAAGTAAAGATACCTTAATAGAAAATGACTCAAGTAAAAGTGAAAGACACCCAGTAAAATACTACATGAGTAAAAGTCAAAGTATTTGGTTTTAAATATACTTAAGTATCAAAAGTAAAAGTAAAAGTATAAATAATTTCAATAGCCAGGGGCACACTCCAACATCAAATGTGTGTTTAGTGAGTCCGCCAGATCAGAGGCAGTAGGGATGACCAAGGTAAGTGCGTGAATTTGACAATTTTCCTGTCGTGCTAAGCTTTCAAAATGTAACGAGTACTTTTGGGTGTCAGGGAAAATGTATGGAGTAAAAAATACATTATTTTCTTTAGGAATGCAGTGAAGTAGAAGTAAAAGTTGTAAAAAATATCAATAGTAAAGTACAGATACCCAAAAAAACTACTTAAGTAGTACTTTAAAGTATTTTTACTTAAGTACTTTATACCACTGTGTGTGTGTGTGTGTGTGTGTGTGTGTGTGTGTGTGTGTGTGTGTGTGTGTGTGTGTGTGTGTGTGTGTGTGTGTGTGTGTGTGTGTGTGTGTGTGTGCGTGTGCGTGTGCATGCGTAAGAGTGATCCAGGTGAAAAAGCAACAATACTGTAGATAGATGGAAGACTCGCCGCCGAGTGCCGCCGCCGTTGCGACGCATTCATTTGACTGTGTGCTGTTGTGCCTGTTTAAAAATGCATTAGTGCCGACTGCTGTAACATCCATTTACATCTGTCACAGAGCTGAGAGGGGAGAGAGGACCCTCGTTCTCACATCATGGGTTTTAATATTTGTTATAGGAAGATGGAATGTGTCATTAGAGTATATGGGCAGTGGGCGTGTATGTGCGTATTTTATTTCTATAAAGAAGAGTTGACAGTTGATGTCAGAGTTTGGTTTCTGGAGAGAGAGACTGTTTGCAGACAAAGTGAAGTCACAGACTTAAGGGCAGGGTTTGTTGAATATATTAATGTATTTAATGTTCTAGGAAAACATCAGACATAAAAACACACACACACACACACACACACACACACCGTGATCTCCATTTTAATTATACTGCTCCATACAGTGAGGGAAAAAAGTATTTGATCCCCTGCTGATTTTGTACGTTTGCCCACTGACAAAGAAATGATCAGTCTATAATTCTAATGGTAGGTTTATTTGAACAGGGAGAGACAGAATAACAACAACAAAATCCTGAAAAACGCATGTCAAAAATGTTATAAATTGATTTGCATTTTAATGAGGGAAATAAGTATTTGACCCCCTCTCAATCAGAAAGATTTCTGGCTCCCAGGTGTCTTTTATACAGGTAACGAGCTGGGATTAGGAGCACACTCTTAAAGGAAGTGCTCCTAATCTCAGCTTGTTACCTGTATATAGACACCTGTCCACAGAAGCAATCAATCAATCAATCTCCACTATGGCCAAGACCAAAGAGCTCTCCAAGGATGTCAGGGACAAGATTGTAGACCTACACAAGGCTGGAATGGGCTACAAGACCATCGCCAAGCAGCTTGGTGAGAAGGTGACAACAGTTGGTGCGATTATTCGCAAATGGAAGAAACACAAAATAACTGTCAATCTCCCTCAGCCTGGGGCTCCATGCAAGATCTCACCTTGTGGAGTTGCAATGATCATGAGAATGGTAAGGAATCAGCCCAGAACTACACGGGAGGATCTTGTCAATGATCTCAAGGCAGCTGGGACCATAGTCACCAAGAAAGCAATTGATAACACACTACGCCGTGAAGGACTGAAATCCTGCAGCGCCCGCAAGGTCCCCCTGCTCAAGAAAGCACATACAGTGAGGAAAAAAAGTATTTAGTCAGCCACCAATTGTGCAAGTTCTCCCACTTAAAAAGATGAGAGAGGCCTGTAATTTTCATCATAGGTACACGTCAACTATGACAGACAAATTGAGGAAGGAAAATCCAGAAAATCACATTGTAGGATTTTTAATGAATTTATTTGCAAATGATGGTGGAAAATAAGTATTTGGTCACCTACAAACAAGCAAGATTTCTGGCTCTCACAGACCTGTAACTTCTTCTTTAAGAGGCTCGTCTGTCCTCCACTCGTTACCTGTATTAATGGCACCTGTTTGAACTTGTTATCAGTATAAAAGACACCTGTCCACAACCTCAAACAGTCACACTCCAAACTCCATTATGGCCAAGACCAAAGAGCTGTCAAAGGACACCAGAAACAAAATTGTAGACCTGCACCAGGCTGGGAAGACTGAATCTGCAATAGGTAATCAGCTTGGTTTGAAGAAATCAACTGTGGGAGCAATTATTAGGAAATGGAAGACATACAAGACCACTGATAATCTCCCTCGATCTGGGGCTCCACGCAAGATCTCACCCCGTGGGGTCAAAATGATCACAAGAACGATGAGCAAAAATCCCAGAACCACACGGGGGGACCTAGTGAATGACCTGCAGAGAGCTGGGACGAAAGTAACAAAGCCTACCATCAGTAACACACTACGCCGCCAAGGGACTCAAATCCTGCAGTGCCAGACGTGTCCCCCTGCTTAAGACAGTACATGTCCAGGCCCATCTGAAGTTTGCTAGAGTGCATTTGGATAATCCAGAAGAGGATTGGGAGAATGTCATATGGTCAGATGAAACCAAAATAGAACTTTTTGGTAAAAACTCAACTCGTCGTGTTTGGAGGACAAAGAATGCTGAGTTGCATCCAAAGAACACCATACCTACTGTGAAGCATGGGGGTGGAAACATCATGCTTTGGGGCTGTTTTTCTGCAAAGGGACCAGGACGACTGATCCGTGTAAAGGAAAGAATGAATGGGGCCATGTATTGTGAGATTTTGAGTGAAAACCTCCTTCCATCAGCAAGGGCATTGAAGATGAAACGTGGCTGGGTCTTTCAGCATGACAATGATCCCAAACACACCGCCCGGGCAACGAAGGAGTGGCTTCGTAAAAAGCATTTCAAGGTCCTGGAGTGGCCTAGCCAGTCTCCAGATCTCAACCCCATAGAAAATCTTTGGAGGGAGTTGAAAGTCCGTGTTTCCCAGCGACAGCCCCAAAACATCACTGCCCTAGAGGAGATCTGCATGGAGGAATGGACCAAAATACCAGCAACAGTGTATGAAAACCTTGTGAAGACTTACAGAAAACGTTTGACCTGTGTCATTGCCAACAAATAATTGAATTAAAAATCCTACAATGTGATTTTCTGGAATTTTTTTCTCATTTTGTCTGTCATAGTTGACGTGTACCTATGATGAAAATAACAGGCCTCTCTCATCTTTTTAAGTGGGAGAACTTTTTTTCCCCACTGTATACAGGCCCGTCTGAAGTTTGCCAATGAACATCTGAATGATTCAGAGGAGAACTGGTTGAAAGTGTTGTGGTCAGATGAGACCAAAATCGAGCTCTTTGGCATCAACTCAACTCGCCGTGTTTGGAGGAGGAGGAATGCTGCCTATGACCCCAAGAACACCATCCCCACCGTCATACATGGAGGTGGAAACATGCTTTGGGGGTGTTTTTCTGCTAAGGGGACAGGACAACTTTACCGCATCAAAGGGACGATGGACGGGGCCATGTACCGTCAAATCTTGGGTGAGAACCTCCTTCCCTCAGCCAAGGCATTGAAAATGGGTCGTGGATGGGTATTCCAGCATGACAATGACCCAAAACACACGGCCAAGGCAACAAAGGAGTGGCTCAAGAGGAAGCACATTAAGGTCCTGGAGTGGCCTAGCCAGTCTCCAGACCTTAATCCCATAGAAAATCTGTGGAGGGAGCTGAAGGTTCGAGTTGCCAAATGTCAGCCTCGAAACCTTAATGACTTGGAGAAGATCTGCAAAGAGGAGTGGGACAAAATCCCTCCTGAGATGCTTGCAAACCTGGTGGCCAACTACAAGAAACGTCTGACCTCTGTGATTGCCAACAAGGGTTTTGCCACCAAGTACTAAGTGATGTTTTTTAGAGGGGTCAAATACTTATTTCCCTCATTAAAATGCAAATCAATTTATAACATTTTTGACATGCGTTTTTCTGTTTTTTTTTGTTGTTATTCTGTCTCTCACAAAAAAATTTATTTATTTTTTATTTAACCTTTATTTAACCAGGTAAGCCAGTTGAGAACAAGTTCTCATTTACAACTGCGACCTGGCCAAGATAAAGCAAAGCAGTGCGATAAAAACAACAACACAGAGTTACATATGGGGTAAAAAGAAACATAAGGTCATAAAATACAACAGAAAATATATATACAGTGTGTGCAAATGTAGCAAGTTATGGAGGTAAGGCAATAAATAGGCTATAGTGCAAAATAATTACAATTAGTATTAACACTGGAATGCTAGATGTGCAAGAGATTATGTGCAAATAGAGATACTGGGGTGCAAAAGAGCAAAATAAATAACAATATAGGGATGAGGTAGTTGGGTGGGCTAATTTCAGATGGGCTGTGTACATGTGCAGTGATCGGTAAGGTGCTCTGACAACTGATGCTTAAAGTTAGTGAGGGAGATAAGAGTCTCCAGCTTCAGAGATTTTTGCAATTCGTTCCAGTCATTGGCAGCAGAGAACTGGAAGGAATGGCGGTCAAAGGAGGTGTTGGCTTTGGGAATGACCAGTGAGATATACCTGCTGGAGCGCAGACTAAAAAATAAACCTACCATTAAAATTATAGACTGATCATGTCTTTGTCAGTGGGCAAACGTACAAAATCAGCAGGGGATCAAATACTTTTTTCCCTCACTGTAGCTGAAAAACCAAAACACTTTCCATTCACTCTTTGTAGTTAATCCACACACAGTGCTGACACCCCAATCACACCTCTGAACTTCAGGCTTGGCCCCACACTGTCAGTGCCCAGATTGCGAAAGCACTGAGACCTTCATAGAGAAATAGAGAGAGCCAGTACTGCAGAGATCCCCATAGAGAAACAGTAGAGAGACAGTAGGCTACTACAGAGAGCCCCATAGACAGAGAGAAGTTCTGCTGAGCTGAGAGACCCTGCACTGCACTGGGCCCTAATTAAGAAGGAAGAAGGACCAGTTCAATGATCCCGCCGTAATCAGGGGACCAATTAGTTGTGTTGGAGAGAGACAACACACACACGCATGTGCACACACATGCACACACACATACACACACACACACACCACAGATAGCACATTGGTTCCTTGAAAGTTGTGGAAACTTATGTTTTTGGTTTCACATTGGTTGTGGGAACGAAGCCATACGTTTCCTGACCAGTAAAATTGAACGTTTTTTAAACGTTCTGAGAACAGAAGTGAAAATTTTGCCTGTTCTGGGAACACTTATTTTTAGGTTGCAGGGAGGTTCTGAGAACGTGTTAGTCTGGTTCCTTGAAAGTTTTCCTAGGAGGTTTTATTAAGGCTCTGAGAATGGAAATTCTATGTTATTTTTAGGTTTTTGAATAACTTCCTTAAAACATTCACGGAATGTTTCAATAAGACTTAATACCACTGCTAGCTTTTTCCAAGCACAGATCGCACATTTCTTTAGGCATTAATCATGCAAACACATTAATTTTTTATTGTGACACAGCATCCGTGAGATTCTAACCTATAATGTGTTCTCTATCCATGGAATTAGTTCACTGCGCCACCAGGATGGAGCTAGCATGCCATGTTTTGTTACACATACAAAGCTGCTCATTTTAGTCTATTCAAACAGACCCCATTTCAAAGGAAACAAGCACTCATTAAGATCAGGTGTGGCCAATTAGTGGGCGCGGCCAACATACCTGAACACACTTAGGATAGAGAGGGTTTTGTTGATGCTGAGAACAGAATGTATATGTTTTTAAATAACATTCTTAGAACGTTCTCTGAACGTTACTAAAGTTTTCTTGTGGCTTTTATGGAAAGTTTTCTTAACATTCTGAGAAAGGAATGTTTGTTTTTAAATAACATTCTTAAAATGTTCTCTGAACGTTACTAAAGTTGATTTGTGGTTTTTATGGAAAGTTTTCTTAACGTTCTTGCAACAATTTTAGAACGACTTTAAATAAAACCATGAGGAAACCTGAAGGAAACTTTTTTGCTGAAATTCCCACAGAAGAACATTGTTTTTTATTTGAGAACATTCCCAATGTCAAACCAGTTGGAGAACGTTCCTAGAACTACCAAAATGTAAATGAAATGTAACCAAGCTATTTTTTTATGAATGTAGCTGGGTTGGGGTTAGATCAAAGGCCCAGTGTAGTCAAAACCATGATTTTCCTGTGTTTTATATTTATTTCCACACTATGAGTTTGGAATAATACTGTGAAAATGATGATAATGCCCTTTTAGTGTAAGAGCTGTTTAAAAAGACCGCCTGAAATTTCAGCTTGTTTTGGTGGGAGTTTTGGCCTGCCTGGTGACATCACCAAGCGGTAAATTAGTTAATAGACCAATAAGAAAGAGAGTTCCAAACCTCTCTGCCAGTAACAGCTAGTTTCCTGTTTCCCCATCTCCACTCCCAGACAGTCCTAGCAAAACCTTTGCTTAAGAACTTGCTCTTGCTAAGAAGCTATTTTTGTTTCTTTTTTACCATTTGATTGTTTTCAATTTTACCAATTGAAAACAATCACAGTAAGGTACTTCATTGTTACCCAGAAATGACTTGTTATTGAGATAAAAACGGCTGCATTGGCCCTTAAAAGGAGTGATGGGCAAAATATTGATTGATTTGAGTCATTGTAAAGACATCTGCCTATTAGCTGTATCAGTTATTGGTTCTGCCAGCTGAATGTGATAAGGAGAGAAGGAGATAAGCACTGGGACTGAGCATGTAATTACACTGTAGATTGATTATTCCTGATTGACAGGTTAACCAGGTCTCCAATCTAAATAGCTACAGTGGGTATTTTGTCTGCATCTTGATAATGCAGCTGTACACTTTGTCTGTTGCCAGTCAGGCAGTCATGTTTTCAGCATTCCAAACAAAACGAGATGAAAAGCGCATATTTATGCCGGCTTGTGTGGTTCCGTGAGGTATTTGACATCATCTCTCTTCCTGTAGGCACATATTGCATCATATTAATCTGCAGTATTTTCACACCTGATACATCCTGGGATACAGCACATGTGAGCCTGCATACTAACATCCAGATGCCCCAACACTGACTCACTATCCTGACATAACTTATCCTATCACACAAATCATAACATCCAGGAATGTGGGGGTGATAAAATGGTGGGTAACATCAGTGGAGATAAGTGGTAAGTTAACCTTAACACTAATGCTAACCACACTAATATGGCGTAATTGGTGCATACACACCTAGTAATGTATAGCCCACCATTAAATATCTTAGCATGACTCTTTCAAACTGAATGCGGCAATTTGAGCACCTTGTTAAAGCTCGGGACTTAAGAATCCTTCTATACTTCCCGTTAATGTTAATGACATTCTGTGAAACACTCCAACCCTCAGTAATGAGAACACTCCAAACCCTCAGTAATGAGAACACTCGATCCATCAGTAATGAGAACACTCGATCCATCAGTAATGAGAACACTCGATCCATCAGTAATGAGAACACTCGATTCCTCAGTAATGAGAACACTCTAACCCTCAGTAATGAGAACACTCCAACCCTCAGTAATCAGTGATCCTTTTGAAAAGAGAGAAACAGAAAACAAACAAGGTCATCAGTGAGCATAGGCTGAGCAGCTGTGTATCTACCCCCTAACCCCTCCCCCTCCCTACCACCCAACCCAGAGATCCCTAACATCCCCCACCCCTCCAGGGCCCCTCAGGGTGCAGCAGAGCTGGCATACTCAAACTGTTCTCCTTTCCTCCTAATACAAGAGACTGTTCGGAAACACAGTCACGCAACAACCTCCACATTCTCAGGCAATTTGAATCCTTTCACATATGAATTTTAGTTTTGGGATGATTTTGGTTGAAGAGTAAAGGGGTAACATAATTGCCTGACAGTCTGATTATACAATTTCGCTTAATATGAGTGAAAATTATAGGATGACATTTGGTGTAATTGCTCAACCCCTGCCTGATCTTTTCATTCTAAATAATGTGCAATGACTTTTTCACAGATGCATCTTAAATGTATATTTGAGTATTTGAATAAACACATGTGTATGTGCGTGCGCGTGTGCGAAAGGGTGTCAGACAAGGGGTCTCTCTATCCTATTGGCTTTGTTGACATCGAAACACTGCCAACACATCTACCCTGCCCTTCTCCACCCGCTGTCCTCCCCCTCTCCTTCCTCTCTTTTCCACCTCACTGCGCCACAGGGCTGAGCCACTGTGGACTTGGCATTTAACAACTGACAAAGAGTTTTAACATTTAATCACTAAATGTTAACTGCCAGCTTCATTCAGTACGGTGGGCGAGGAGACTTTATTTTACATGTGGATGGAACATCCTTTACGTTCTGCTTTCCGCTCATCCCAAGCTGGAAACCGCTTATTTCTGACCCAATTGTGGCACAAGTGATAATGGTTGGGAAGTTATATCTAATCCTGCTGCCTCCAAATTTAGACCT
The DNA here is from genome assembly GCF_020615455.1 of Coregonus clupeaformis. Taxonomy (NCBI): domain Eukaryota; kingdom Metazoa; phylum Chordata; class Actinopteri; order Salmoniformes; family Salmonidae; genus Coregonus; species Coregonus clupeaformis. The sequence continues at coordinate 28,880,033 of NC_059222.1, read as the reverse complement.
ATATAACTAATTTTAGACTCAGTGTGCTTAAGTCTCTGGGTGTTAGACTTAAGTACAGCCAGACTTTTATAGACTATAGGCTAATCATTTAGAACCTGACCTAGATTAACTGGCAGAAGACTATGCCAGCTGACAGGGTAATTAAGTCAATAGGGCAAACATATGTTGTTTATAAAAGGTAGTCATATACAGTAGCCTACATTATATAGAAAGGAGTGTAATAGTAGCCTGTTCTGGAATGCCAGTAAACGATGTCAGAATACCAGTAAGAAGTGGGCGGTGTCATGTAAAAATCTTCCCAGCGTGAAATAGTTCCCAATCGTTCTGATTGTGTTGTGATTGTGACATCATGTTGTAAAGTTTCTCACAGCGTGAAAATGTTCCCAGTTCAATAATTGCACGTGCGTCTCTTTATGTGGATGGCAGAGCTCGTGCAGATGTTTCTCTCACACCCTCCCGTAACGCCCAAGTCTTTGCAATTGCCAAAAATCTCTCCTCACATCAACCCTCAGGACTTTGACGTACGAGTCCGGGTGTTTATACGATGACTTCACGCCTCAACAAGCTTCTGATTGGTCGTGTCAATACTCTTGGCCACCATTGATTGGCAGATGTATGAAGCAAATGGGCGTGCCCACAGAACAGTTTTTCGAGGTTGAGGAAGGGTGTGAGAAACATCCGCACAAGCTCAGCCAACCACATAAAGAGATGCGCATGCAATTATTGAACTGGTTAAATTTTCACACTGGGAGAAATGTTACGCATGACGTTACAATCAGAACGATTGGGAACTATTTGACGCTGGGAAGATGTTTACATGAAAGGCGGCAGGTAGCCTAGCGGTTAAGCGCATTGGGCAAGTAACCGAAAGGTTGATGATTCGAATCCCCGGGCCGACTAGGTGATAAATCTGCCGATGTTCCATTGAGCAAGGATCTTAACCCTAATTGCTCCTGTAAATCGCACCGCAGAAGAGCATCTGCTAAAATATAAGTGTTTGTTTTAGAATGGCAGTAAGATGTGTCAGTTCTAGAATGCCAGTGAGCATTCCATCCTCATCGTCTCATCTCTCTCAATAACCCAAAGGCATTTAAGGCTCACTTGCCTCTATAAATGCCAATCTATGGTGACAAATGTGTGTTCATTTAGCAATATGATGGACAATGAATCATCATCTACCAGAGTGACCCGGTGTTGTCACATTATAAAACGTTTTTTTTAAATCTAGGATTCTAGAGTTTCCCTGACACTTACAGAGACCTAGAGAGACCTCACAGTCTCTCTAGACAATGCAGAAAATAATGATGTTCACAACCATGTCTTGGCCTCCTCAAATCACATATAGATAAATAGACAATGTCAGGATTCAGCAACTGGAAAAAATACCTTATCCTCATATTTTCACACCACAACTGTTCCATTAGAACTATACTGAACAAAAATATAAACGCAACTTGCAACAATTTTTACGATTTTACTGAGTTACAGTTCATATAAGGAAATCAGTCAATTGAAATAAATGTATTAGGCCCTAATCAATGGATTTCACATGACTGGGCAGGGGCGCAGCATAGGCCCACCCACTTGGAAACCAGGCCCACCCACTGGGGAGCCAGGCCCAGCTAATCAGAATGAGTTTTTCCCCACAAAAGGGGTTTATTACAAACAGAAATACTCCTCAATTTTATCAGCTGTCTGGGTGGCTGGTCTGGTGGACATTTCCTGCAGTCAGCATGCCAATTGCACGCTCCCTCAAAACTTGAGACATCTGTGGCATTGTGTTGTGTGACAAAACTGCACATTTTAGGGTGGCCTTTTATTATCCCCAACACAAGGTCCACCTGTGTAATGGTCATGCTGTTTAATCAGCTTCTTGATTTGCCACACCTGTCAGGTGGATGGATTATCTTGGCAAAGAAGAAATGCTCACTAACAGGGATGTAAACAAATTTGTGCACAACATTTGAGAAAAATAAGCTTTTTGTGCATATGGAACATTTCTGGGATATTTTATTTCAGCTCATGAAACATGGGACCAACACTTTACATGTTGCATATATATTTTTGTTCAGTATAATAAAGTAATATCTCTCTCTGTGTCAAATATTTTTACATACCAGCTCCCTCGTAGTCCCTCAGACTGTTGGTTGTGAGGACAGGAGAAGGGTCGTAGTGTCGCTAGCAAGGATAAGCACAGATTTATCTGATGTCTTCTTTAAGTAATAAGAAGTAACATCATTCAAAGCTGCCTTTATCCATACCTCTAGAGACCTCCTCTTGGTATGGTGGGGACTGAGAGAGTCCAAGAGCATAGCACATACAAACAAACATACATACATACATACATACATGGTACAGTACAGTAGCTAGGACCTGGGTAGAAATAGTATTTATATCCCTTCAAATACTTAAGCTGCGCTTGGTTTAGTGGAACCAATTAGATAGTCCCGAAAGTGCCAACATTACCGATCCAGTGTGCTGGGTCAGCTAAACCAAGCATGCCTAATGTATTAGAGAAAACACTGTTTTGACCCAGGCAGTAGGTTAGGAAAAGACGGACAGTATGGGACAGCTTGGGCTTATTAAGGCACAACACAATGGAATAGAAAAACACTTTACTTGTCAGGTCAACTGCAATGAAAATCATCAAGAGATTTTCTCATTTCCACTTGGCTAAGATCATCTGATAGCCTACTAATAGCACTTAAAAAAAATATTTTTACGCAATAGCTCATCTTTTGAGTGGCACTTTTTGGTCAGGTGTCACTGAAAGTGCCACTATGGGTTAGTTGTGCTTGAGATCTTCTCTCTGGTTGATAGACCTTGCAAATCTACTGTGGGTGAATTTAATTAAGGAATTAGCTTTTTCAAAAGTTTCACAATATGTTTGAGATATTTCAATAAGACAAGATAAACTCCTAATCTTTGCAACTGACCCGACATTCCCACACCACTGATCTAGATGGTCGGCAGCGAATGTACACAAACAGACGTCACACATGATCCACCACACACAGTGACAGGAGCTAGAGGTCAGAGGTTAAAGGTCAGATAGAAGTCAAGGAGAGGCACTTCACCACACAGAACACTCAAGGTGAAAGTCACCCCTCACCACAGATCTAGGATCAGATGACCTTACCCCCAATCCTACCCTAACTATTACGAAGCTGATATAAGCTCTGACCATGTATCAGTGGTTAGGAGCAACCTTTACCTACTCCACACACAACAGCCATTCCTACCATGGTGGCTCTGGGAGCGGACGGGCCAATGCTTTTCACCTAGAAGACAGAAGGAACCAGGCACAGTAAGCAGTGGAGAGGAGAGAGTTTACAACATATCAAGCCAAGAGAGGAGAGCCAGATAGAGCAACAAAATACAACAGCTGAAACATCAGAATATACTATATATTTTCTTTTAAACGTCACATGTGCCAATCAAATAAAGACATGGTATTGTACAGATCACTTCATACGATCACATAAGTAGAAATTCATGTGGGATATTTGATCAGCCCTTGGTAAAGGTAATGCCACACACACCAAGTAAAATAGAGCTAACACCTGCCAGGACACTACAACACTAGATGAGGTAAAAGGAGAGTATAAAGGAGATGAAATGAGAGGCGGAATGAAGGTTGGATGAATTACGAGAGAAGAAGGGCTGCAGGTTAAAAGGATGGCAAAGAAGGTACAAATCCAATACTAGAGGAGTAGAAAGTGGGGAGCTGAATGGAGAGATGAAACAGAAGAGGGGGTGTAGAAGTCAGCTGTGTTCTGTACACCATTTTACCAGTGAGGCGTGTGCACACGCACTCACACCCACCCACACACGCGTGTGCACACACATGCATGCACACACACTGTTAGGTGTGTGGCTCCAGCCATGAGACACTTTGAGCCATCATTATCGATTAACCATCAGCTCCACATACAGGCTGCCTCCCACCTCCCACACAGCAACATATACTGATATACAGTGCTTTCGGAAAGTATTCAGACCCCTTTACTTTTTCCACATTTTTTTAGGTTACAGCCTTATTCTAAGACTGATTAAATAGTTTTTTCCTCTCATCAATTTACACACAATACCCCATAATGACAAAGCAAAAACAGGTTTTTATAAATTTTTGTGAATTTACACAAAATAAAAAACGGAAATATCACATTTACATACAGTGCCTTGCAAAAGCATTCATCCCCCTTGGTGTTTTCCTATTTTGTTGCATTACAACCTGTAATTTAAATGGATTTTTATTTGATTTCATGTAATGGACATACACAAAATAGTCCAAATTGGTGAACTGAAATGAAAAAAATTACCTGTTAAAAAAAATCTAAAAAAATTATAACGGAAATGTGGTACATGCATATGTATTCACCCCCTTTACCATGAAGCCCCTAAATAAGATCTGGTGCAACCAATTACCTTCAGAAGTCACATAATTAGTTAAATAAAGTCCACCTGTGTGCAATCTAAGTGTCACGTGATCTGTCACACGATCTCAGTATATATACACCTGTTCTAAAAGGCCCCAGAGTCTGCAACACCACTAAGCAAGGGGCACCACCAAGCAAGCGGCACCATGAAGACCAAGGAGCTCTCCAAACAGGTCAGGGACAAAGTGGTGGAGAAGTATAGATCAGGGTTGGGTTATGAAAAAATATCCGAAACTTTGAACATCCCACAGAGCACCATTAAATCCATTATTAAAAAATTGAAAGAATATGGCACCACAACAAACCTGCCAAGAGAGGGCCGCCCACCAAAACTCACGGACCAGGCAAGGAGGGCATTAATCAGAGAGGCAACAAAGAGACCAAAGATAACCCTGAAGGAGCTACAAACTCCACAGCGGAGATTGGAGTATCTGTCCATAGGACCACTTTAAGCCGTACACTCCACAGAGCTGGGCTTTACGGAAGAGTGGCCAGAAAAAAGCCATTGCTTAAAGGAAAAAAATAAGCAAACACATTTGGTGTTTGCCAAAAGGCATGTGGGAGACTACCCAAACATATGGAAGAAGGTACTCTGGTCAGATGAGACTAAATGAGATGAGCTTTTTGGCCATCAAGGAAAAAACTATGTCTGGTGCAAACCCAACAGCTATTTTCAGGTCTCTCCAGAGATGTTCGATCGGGTTCAAGTCTGGCCTCTGGCAGGGCCACCCAAGGATATTCAGAGACTTGTCCTGAAACCACTCATGCGTTGTCTTGGCTGTGTGCTTAGGGTCGTTGTCCTGTTGGAGGTGAACCTTCGCCCCCAGTCTGTGGTCCTGAGCGCTCTGGAGCAGGTTTTCATCAAGAATCTCTCTGTACTTTGCTCCGTTCATCTTTGCCTCGATCCTGCTTGTCTCCCAGTCCCTGCCACTGAAAAACACCCCCACAGCATGATGCTGCCACCACCATGCTTCATCGTAGGGATGGTGCCAGGTTTCCTCCAGACGTGACGCTTGGCATTCAGGCCAAAGAGTTCAATCTTGGTTTCATCAGACCAGAGAATGTTATTTCTCATGGTCTGAGAGTCTTTAGGTGCCTTCTGGCAAACTCCAAGCGGGCTGTCATGTGCCTTTTACTGAGGAGTGGCTTCCGTATGGCCACTCTACCATAAAGGCCTGATTGGTGGAGTGCTGCAGAGATGGTTGTCCTTCTGGAGGTTTCTTCCATCTCCACAGAGGAACTCTGGAGCTCTGTCAGAGTGACCATCGGGTTCTTGGTCACCTCCCTGACCAAGGCCCTTCTCCCCCAATTGCTCAGTTTGGCCGGGCGGTCAGCTCTAGGAAGAGTGTTGGTGGTTCCAAACTTCTTCCATTTAAGAATGATGGAGGCCACTGTGTTCTTGGGGACCTTCAATGCTGCAGAAATTTTTTGGTAGCCTTCCCCAGATCTGTGCCTCGACACAATCCTGTCTCGGAGCTCTACAGACAATTCCTTCGACCTCATGGCTTGGTTTTTGCTCTGACATGCACTGTCAACTGTGGGACCTTATATAGACAGTTGTGTGCCTTTCCAAATCATGTCCAATCAATTTAATTTACCACAGGTGGACTCCAATCAAGTTGTAGAAACAGCTCAAGGATGATCAATGGAAACAGGATGCACCTGAGCTCAATTTCGAGTCTCATAGCAAGGGGTCTGAATACTTATGTAAATAAGGTATTTCTGTTTTTTTATTTTAATGAATTTGCTGAATTTTCTAAAAACCTATTTTCGCTTTGTCATTATGGGGTATTGTGTGAAGATTGCTGAGGATTTTCTTTTTTATACAGTGAGGGAAAAAAGTATTTGATCCCCTGCTGATATTGTACGTTTGCCCACTGACAAAGACATGATCAGTGTATAATTTTAATGGTAGGTTTATTTGAACAGTGAGAGACAGAATAACAAACAAAAAATCCAGAAAAACGCATGTCAAAAATGTTATAAATTGATTTGCATTTTAATGGGGGAAATAAGTATTTGACCCCTCTGCTAAACATGACTTAGTACTTGGTGGCAAAACCCTTGTTGGCAATCACAGAGTGGCGCAGTGGTCTAAGGCACTGTATTGCAGTGCTAGCTGTGCCACTAGAGATCCTGGTTCGAATCCAGGCTCTGTCGTAGCCGGCCGTGACCAGGAGACCCATGGGGCGGCGCACAATTGGCCCAGCGTCGTCCAGGATAGGGGAGGGAATGGCCGGCAGGGATGTAGCTCAGTTGGTTGAGCACGGCGTTTGCAACGCCAGGGTTGTGGGTTCAATTCCCACAGGGGGCCAGTAAAAAAAATATATATATAAAAACATTTAAAAAAGAATGACTCACTAACTGTAAGTCGCTCTGGATAAGAGCGTCTGCTAAATGACTAAAATGTAAATGTCAGACGTTTCTTGTAGTTGCCCACCAGGTTTGCACACATCTCAGGAGGGATTTTGTCCCACTCCTCTTTGCAGATCTTCTCCAAGTCATTAAGGTTTCGAGGCTGACGTTTGGCAACTCAAACCTTCAGCTCCCTCCACAGATTTTCTATGGGATTAAGGTCTGGAGACTGGCTAGGCCACTCCAGGACCTTAATGTGCTTCTTCTTGAGCCACTCCTTTGTTGCCTTGGCCATGTGTTTTGGGTCATTGTCATGCTGGAATTCCCATCCACGACCCATTTTCAATGCCCTGGCTGAGGGAAGGAGGTTCTCACCCAAGATTTGACGGTACATGGCCCCGTCCATCGTCCCTTTGATGCAGTGAAGTTGTCCTGTCCCCTTAGCAGAAAAACACCCCCAAAGCATAATGTTTCCACCTCCATGTTTGACGGTGGGGATGGCGTTCTTGGGGTCATAGGCAGCATTCCTCCTCCTCCAAACACAGCGAGTTGAGTTGATGCCAAAGAGCTCCAATTTCGTCTCATCTGACCACAACCCTTTCACCCAGTTCTCCTCTGAATCATTCAGATGTTCATTGGCAAACTTCAGACGGGCATGTATATGTGATTTCTTGAGCAGGGGGACCTTGCGTAGTGTGTTAAAAATTGTTTTCTTGGTGACTATGGTCCCAGCTGCCTTGAGATCATTGAGATCACCCTGCTGTGTAGTTCTGGGCGTATTCCTCACCGTTCTCATGATCATTGCAACTCCACGAGGTGAGATCTTGCATGGAGCCCCAGGACGAGGGAGATTGACAGTTATTTTGTGTTTCTTCCATTTGCGAATAATCGCACCAACTGTTGTCACCTTCTCACCAAGCTGCTTGGCGATGGTCTTGTAGCCCATTCCAGCCTTGTGTAGGTCTACAATCTTGTCCCTGACATCCTTGGAGAGCTCTTTGGTCTTGGCCATGGTGGAGAGTTTGGAATCTGATTGATTGATTGCTTCTGTGGACAGGTGTCTTTTATACAGGTAACAAACTGAGATTAGGAGCACTCCCTTTAAAAGTGTGCTCCTAATCTCAGCTCGTTACCTGTAGAAAAGACACCTGGGAGCCAGAAATCTGATTGAGAGGGGGTCAAATACGTATTTCCCTCATTAAAATGCAAATCAATTCATAATACTTTTGACATGCGTTTTTCTGGATTTTGTTGTTGTTATTCTGTCTCTCACTGTTCAAATAAACCTACCATTAAAATTATAGACTGATCATTTCTTTGTCAGTGGGCAAACGTACAAAATCAGCAGGGGATCAAATACTTTTTTCCCTCACTGTATAATCCATTTTAGAATAAGGCTGTAACGTAACAAAATGTGGAAAAAGTCAAGGGGTCTGAATACTTTCCGAAGGCACTATATGCCTATGTTCCCTACCTCTAAATGACTAGCAACACACACACAAACACACACATACCGATTTGTTTACTAGCCTATGGTATGAATAAGTTACAACCCAACACAGCCCTGACCTCACTATGACCGGATACAACCCAGAACTGGTCAGCTAGTGTGTTTGTGTGCATGCATGTGTGTTGAGGTGGGAAGGTACATTGATAATAAAGACATACAAATGCTTTAAGTGACTTGAAGCCTTGACCTAAAGACCTAATGGAACGCTATGGACCGATGTCTAACACACTGAGGTCAGTTTGAGCTGTGGAAAGCCATAGAGAGATACAATTATCCAGCATGGTAACTAAATGGTACCCTATTCCCTTTTGTGCACTGCTTTTGACCAGAGCCCTATGGGTATGGATTTACATGTAAGCCATTGGCTGCGTCCTAAATGGCACTTTATTCCCTATGTAGTGACATGGTCAAAAGTAGTGCACTACATAGGTAATACATTTGGGTCACAGATTATGACTTATATGTAATTCCATATCTATAGAAGTACATTTGTAATTTATTCTATACATAATGTTTCTGCCACCGTCTCTTATGACCAAAAAGAGCTTCTGGATATCAGGAGAGCGATTACTCACCTCGTATTGGACGAAGATTTTTTCTTCAACGAGTCGGACGCAAAGGATATTCTACAGACACCCGACAAGGCCCAAATCACCGCCATTCGCATGAGAAAGATGCAGAGATATCGTGGACGTAGGTCGGGGTGCCTTGTAAGGATCTGACGGCGAGCGAGTAAACTGCCTCTTCCATCAATCCTATTAGCCAATTTTCAATCATTTGAAAACAAATTGGATGACCTAAGACTAAGGTTATCCTACCAAAGGGACATTAAAAACTGTAATATCTTATGTTTCACCGAGTCGTGGTTGAACGACGACATGGATAACATACAGCTAGCGGGCTATACGCTACATCGGCAGGATAGAACGGCTGACTCCGGTAAGACAAGGGGTGGCGGTCTGTGTATATTTGTAAACAACAGCTGGTGCATTAAATCTAATACTAAGGAAGTCTCGAGGTTTTGCTCGCCTGAGGTAGAGTATCTCATGATAAGCTGTAGACCACACTATTTACCAAGAGAGTTTTCATCTATATTTTTTGTAGCTGTCTATCTACCACCACAAACCGATGCTGGCACTAAGATTGCACTCAATGAGCTGTATAAGGCCATAAGCAGACAGGAAAACGCTCATCCAGAGGCAGCGCTCCTAGTGGCCGGGGACTTTAATGCAGGGAAACTTAAATCCGTTCTACCTAATTTCTATCAGCATGTTAAATGTGCAACCAGAGGGAAAAAAACTCTAGACCACCTTTACTCCACACACAGAGACGCATACAAAGCTCTCCCTCGCCCTCCATTTGGCAAATCTGACCATAACTCTATCCTCCTGATTCCTGCTTATAAGCTAAAACTAAAGCAGGAAGCACCAGTGACTTGGTTAATAAAAAAGTGGTCAGGTGACGCAGATGCTAAGCTACAGGATTGTTTTGCTAGCACAGACTGGAATATGTTTTGGGATTCTTCAGATAGCATTGAGGAGTACACCACATCAGTCACTGGCTTCATTAATAAGTGCATCGATGACGTCGTCCCCACAGTGACCGTACGTACCCCAACCAGAAGCCATGGATTACAGGCAACATCCGCACTGAGCTAAAGGGTAGAGCTGCCGCTTTCAAGGAGCGGGACTCTAACCCGGATGCTTATACGAATCCCGCTATGCCCTCCGACGAACCATCAAACAGGCAAAGAGTGAATACAGGACTAAGATTGAATAGTACTACACCGGCTCTGACGCTCGTCGGATGTGGCAGGTCTTGAAAACTATTACAGACTACAAAGGGAAACACAGCCGCGAACTGCCCAGTGACACAAGCCTACCAGACGAGCTAAATCACTTCTATGCTCGCTTCGAGGCAAGCAACACTGAAGCATGCATGAGAGCATCAGCTGTTACGGATGACTATGTGATCACGCTCTCCGTAGCCGATGTGAGTAAGACTTTTAAGCAGGTCAACATTCACAAGGCCGCAGGGCCAGACGGATTACCAGGACGTGTACTCCGAGCATGTGTGGTGCCAGGATAACAACCTCTCCCTCAATGTGATCAAGACAAAGGAGATGATTGTGGACTACAGGAAAAAAAAGAGGACTGAGCACGCCCCCATTCTCATCAACGGGGCTGTAGTGGAACAGGTTGAGAGCTTCAAGTTCCTTGGTGTCCACATCACCAACAAACTATCATGGTCCAAACACACCAATACAGTCGTGAAGAGGGCACGACAAAACCTATTCCCCCTCAGGAGACTGAAAAGATTTGGCATGGGTCCTCAGATCCTCAAAAAGTTCTACAGCTGCACCATCGAGAGCATCCTGACTGGTTGCATCACCGCCTGGTATGGCAACTGCTCGGCCTCCGACCGCAAGGCACTACAGAGGGTAGTGCGTACGGCCCAGTACATCACTGGGGTCAAGCTTCCTGCTATCCAGGACCTCTATACCAGGCGGTGTCAGAGGAAGGCCCTAAAAATTGTCAAAGACTCAAGCCACCCTAGTCATAGACTGTTCTCTCTGCCACCGCACGGCAAGCAGTACCGGAGCGCCAAGTCTAGGTCCAAAAGGCTTCTCAACAGCTTCTACCCCCAAGCCATAAGACTCCTGAACAGCTAATCATGGCTACCCGGACTATTTACACTGCCCCCCCCCACCCCACCCCATCCCCCTCTTTTACGCTGCTGCTACTCTGTTTACTATTTATGCATAGTCACTTTAACTCTACCCACATGTACATATGACCTCAATTACCTCGACTAGCCGGTGCCCCCGCACATTGACTCTGTACCGGTACCACCCTGTATATAGCCTCCCTACTGCTATTTTATTTTACTGCTGCTCTTTAGCTGTTTGCTTTTATTTTTATTTTTATTAATTAACACTTTTTTATTTAAAAACTGCATTGTTGGTTAAGGGCTTGTAAGTAAGCCTTTCACTGTAATGTCTACACCTATTGTATTCGGCGCATGTGGCAAATACAATTTTATTTTATTTTATTTTATGTTTACTACATTATAAAAATAAGTATGTCAGTGATACAGAACACACCGGAGACAGCTCTGACCTTGGAGACATTCTGTTCAATACTAAATGGATTGTATTGATTATTCCATGTTTATTCGTGGCTAACATCTGTTCATTGACAGTTTAAAAGAGTAATGCCCCCTCAGGTTATTGTTATTGTTTAACCATCTGTATCCTTTGTTTCACCTATATCTACTACTGACAGGTAGATATTCACAAGTCAATGGTCAATGGGTTCATTCCAATTGCCAGCTTTGGCTGACTCTTTAGTCTTGGGTTTTCTGTATGTACACTTCAATACATGGAGTCTATAGCTGCACAACAACAAACCAAACAAACCCACTGGGCAAAAACTGGTTGTAGGGGCATCATGCACCCCAGAGATCTGAGGGGACACAAAGTATGTGAGGATGGCTGTGGGGTGGTCCGGAGGGGGGCTAGGCCCCCCGACCGTAAGTTGGAGAATTTTGCATTTTTCAAATATGTGAAACAGCTTTTTCCTTCAATCTAGAGTCATAATCATTATGCTTAATTCTATTAATTCTTGAGCTGGCTGTATCCTCCTGACTGGTGGTTCTTTTTTAAAAAGTAACTAAATATGCTTCACTGCTTCTGCTTCTGCTAAAATCTGGGTAAAAGATTGAAAGGAATGTGAGACTTATTCAGTACATTTAGTAATTGCTTGCTTTTCTAAAGAGTACCAAACTTGCCAGCAGGCATGCCAGATAAGATAGACAGACAAGCTAGCTACTGTAACTTGATTAATACCCTGAAATGGCTTCTTGGTAGCTAGTTATGAGGTTGGGGGATTGCGAACCTATCTGGGCTAGTTAAAGCCAACTTCATCAAATTGCTAGGTGGATAGTAGTATTACCGAGATACAACAACAATTTTTTTTTTTTTAAACAGGACAAATCTGAGGGCGCACATACTCCTGTGCCCCCTATGGGAATGAGGCCTCTGACTGGTTGAATCAACGTGGTTTCAACATAATTTCAATAAAACAATTCAATGTGATGACGTTGAATCAACATGGAAAACTGATTGGATTTGCAAATAGTCATCAACAAAAGGGATTTTCTTATTTTGTTCACCCAACTTTTTTTTGAATTCACGTTAGTTGACAACTCAACCTAATGTAAATCAAAACTAGACGTTGAAATGACGTCTGTGCCAATGGGACTGCAGTGTATGCTATTGTGACTAAAGCAACAGAGATTTCACCGCCCTGAGGGAGACCCTGAAATGGCCAGCCCCCTGCCTGGCTTGTCTACCGTCAGCGAGAGCCAATGTTTGCTAAGATTTTCATTTCCATTTGTGCTCAGGGTAAATACCTCTACAAGGGCCCTGGTGTGTCTCCGCCTGCTACTCCAGCCTCCACAGCAACATCCCTATAAGTCTGATTAAATCAATGAGCTGGAGTTAGCCTGCCTGGAGGTCATTTCAAGAACAAATGTGTGGCTTTTGCAAAACACACACAGATAAAGGAAGATTGGAGAGCTAGATTCTCAGAGCTAGAATAACATTAAAATGCTTCTCTCCTTTTCCCTTCTATCTTTCCTCCTCTCTTCCCAACCTTGCTATTTTCATTTCTCTCTTTTCTTCCTTTCTCTCCTCTACCTCTCTCTCCTCCCCTCTCTCTTTCATTTCTCACTCTTTAAAGTTCAGTCAGTTTGTTCTGTGTGAGCAACACTCGAGAGTCATTCAGCATATAGCATAATCAATTGGCATGGTGATTCTTCTCTCTCTCTCTCTCTCTCTCTCTCTCTCTCTCTCTCTCGGTATAACAGAAGGCAGGCTGGGACTGGGTGTGATATCATGTACTGCATGTGTGAGTGTGTGTGTTTCTGCTTCCCTGCTGAGTGTGTTGGGCTGTTATCTCTCCCTCTGATATCTCATTACATTACATAACAAATCTGCCTGATAGCTAGCATCATCATCATCCAACCACCAGCACCAGCAGCCATGCTACATGATTACATTCTTAATAGCATCATATGTCTTTGATAAAAAACACCACATATGCAGGTGTGTTGGTAGGACTCATATCACACCTGGGATTTGAGTCTCCTGTGGCACAGTTGAAAGAACACATTAAACCAATACAGAAGAACAGCAGTAGAAACGGATGTATTTGGATGGGCTTGAAGGTTTCAGTGAAAATGATTAAGCAAAAGATTTAGCTGCTCGGAGCTCTCATAAAGAACAAATATCCGCCACTGATCCCTACTGTGTAGCTTATGCAAATCATACAAGATTTACAGAGGTTTAGAAGTGTGGCGCTAAATATGCATGTTAAACTGATACAGTGGTTTGGGATCAGTCAGGCATCAAAGCGGATTGTGTTGGTGATAATTAACAACAGCACAGAGCAAATGTGTTGTCAGAGTTTACCAGTCTGCTCTAAAACAAGCTTTCTTCATTAACTCTCCTAGCAGCAATCCCCCAAGCACAAATAGAAGAGAGAGAGAACGAGAGAGAGAGAGAGAGAGAGAGAGAGAGAGAGAGAGAGAGAGAGAGAGAGAGAGAGAGAGAGAGAGAGAGAGAGAGAGAGAGAGAGAGAGAGAGAGAGAGAGAGAGAGAGAGATAAAGGTAAGTAGAGAGGGAGAGCGAGATTCGATAAAAATGTCTGTTGGGTGATCAAAGTGAAAAATGCTGTTTTAATTCCTGGAATCATATCGTCCTGTCGACAAGCTCATTACAGAGAAACACTGCTGCAGGAGAGAGAGGTGGAGGGAGAGAGAGGGGGAGGGAGAGAAAGAAATAGAGACAAGTAGAGCGAAAGAGAGAAACAAGCAATTGAAACCCACAGATGAGGCCTACAATACAGATGCTGTAAAATGGCAGAACTATAATGCGCTCTCAAATGGCAGGACTATAATGCTCTCTCAAATGGCAGGACTATAATGCTCTCTCAAATGGCAGGACTATAATGCTCTCTCAAGCATCAATCTGTGGAAAGAGTCTCTGTGGCCAGTTGAGGAAGTTTCATCTGAGGGGCTTTGACCTCTGATCTGTTGAGACATACAAACATCTCTGTACAGTTTACAGTACATACAGTCTTAATGTACCCAGCCGTGCTCCTAAGACCTGAATGATACAATATTTGACATCTCGGAAAACATCTCACTCTCTCTTTCATTCTCTCATTCTCTCTCTGTGTGTGATCTCTGATGTGTTATGGACAAATAACTCACACCATGGCAGAGAGCCAGCCACCTCTGAGAATATTCCCATTTCACGTCATGCTTGACATGGTTTACATTTCAATGTAATTGGAGATCACATCCAGATTCCGTTTCCTAAAATGACCCCCTACTCACTGCAATCACAACAGTGTCGTCAGGCAAACTACTAGACCACTGTTTTTCCATGTTATGCAATGCTTTCACTTTCGCAGTGGCTAAACAAGTCACACAAACACACTGGTTTGTTTCATTTATTTCCCGTGCTCTCCTTCCACTGTACAATCAAACCCAGCAGGAGCCTCAGTCTCCAGTCTCCTGCCAATACACAGAGCTAATTCCAAACTCATTAATACTCAGACCAGGACAATACCGTTAACAAAGGCAAACGGTGTGGGTGTGCCGTCTGTGGCAGGGAAAAAACACAGGCTTTTCACAGTTGACTGTCAGTCATTTGCTAAGATAAAGGCTTATTTAAGTCTGATAGGGTATGGAAGACCCCTGTTGCAATTTAATTATGATTTGGCAAGAGTCATAGGAGACATAATAATTCAGTGTCATGCCTTGGGAGGATTGGTGAATGAATAAAAAATAGTTTCCACAAAAGACGGGCGAGTGTTGAATTAGAATCTGGATGTATTCATCAAGAGTTCTCCTCTGGCCTTTGGGTGAGTGAGGGAGGACAGACAAAAGAGCTTGTTGGATATTTCTCCAGTCATCTTTGTGTTGTTCGTACCAGTGTCCTGTGTATTGGAGAGAAAAGCCTCTAACCTTTCACACCCTCCAGATGTCCCACTGGCTTTGCTATTTTCATTCACTTTTGTTTTGCTTTGCTTCTTGACACATTTCTGATTTTCATAAGTTCAAAAGGGTGACCTGACCATGAAATTACAAATAACACTCAAAGTCACATTACTTTTGATGAGCAGAATGTCCCCCCCTTAAGAGCCTTGCCCTCTTGGCTCTACGCATCACCTAACATTCAAAAGCAATAACCATACCCGACAATTTGCCGTGGGTACTTTGGATGTTGGGCGAGACAAATTTGAATAATAATTGAGGGCATTTAATCTACCTCGGACCCAATTGATATGCCAATCACACTGGTAAATCTAGTAAACCGTGTCAGTCAGTCAGCCTCCAGTGGGAGAGGAGAGGAGAGGAGAGGAGAGGAGAGGAGAGGAGAGGAGAGGAGAGGAGAGGAGAGGAGAGGAGAGGAGAGGAGAGGAGAGGAGAGGAGAGGAGAGGAGGCCCAAGGACAGAGCTCCTTTCAGTCGCCCTTTAATTGCTGCTGGCAGCCATGACGACCCAGAGTCATTGAGAATCAGCGAGCAGCCCAGGGCTACGGACCAGAACAGCAGCATTTCAAACCGTTTCAACTTGATCAACATTTCAGAAGAGTGCCACAAGCCAAAGCGCCAGGCTTGATCAGAGCATAGTAGATTAGCGTCAGTGTCAATGGTTCATACAATGAACTTTATGAGGAGCACATCATGAGTGGATCTTAATGTTGCGCTCTGAGTCACCATCTGTTTACTCATAGGGGAGTACACACACACACACACACACACACACACACACACACACACACACACACACACACACACACACACACACACACACACACACACACACACACACACACACACCACAGGGGAACTGGAGTGGTAATGTTAATCCTGATGTTATATTACCATCAGTGGAGGGATGAAAATTAATTAAAGTATCTTAATCAATGGCATGTTTGCCTCCTTCAGTCTGTGATGATGATGCACTGTTAACCACCTCCCGGGGCTGACAGACTGAATTAACTGTCTGAACCTCTTAAAAACCATCCTGTAAGTAACAAAACGCATGACTCACCTTGTCAAAATATAGTTAGGAGAGGGTAACGTTTTGAAATTCTGGCTAGATAATTGGTTCAAACCTCTACGAGCAATCAATATGTAGTGTGTAATGAGAGGCTGAGGAGCTGAGGGGTGTCACCGTGGGGGGCCAGGGAAATGCCTGCCAGAGCCTGACTACCATCCAATTTAGTAATATCCCTGTAGAATTCATTTCCCGAAAAATGGAGCCAATTTGTTCTGAAATGAGTAATCTAACACGGTGAATGCAAGGAATCATAAATCACACGTTAAATTTGCTTTAGTGTAAGACCTCCAGTTCCATGAATTTATATAACTCTTTCTCGCGTTATTTGTATTTAGAACTGTCGTACAAAATTGATGTGCGTAGGCCTATGTCTTCTTGTCTTTTGTGTGTTCTTACAACTCTCATTCTGAATGCACTCTTACAAATAGAGTATAAGCCGATTATTATTCTACTTAAATGGGAAATACACATACTACTGCCATTGAAATATCAACAATGGAACAATACCTGTTGAAACCATTAAAAATCAGTCAGCCGAGAAGAGTGATCGTCATACGTGAAGAAATCGTTCAAGAAGAAGGAATATATAAATGAGAAACCAACCATCTTTCTCTCCTGTGGTTTAAAATCAAATTAAGTATATATTCTCATCACAGCGAAATCCCACTGAGATAACACAAACATTTACTCAGCCAGAGCCATGACATAAACAGCTTCACATATTCAATATTTGTAAACAACGAGACAAAATCATATTCCGGCTCTCCTCGGTTGTGATAATAATACTCTTCAAGACAACGGTTAGTCAAGAACACCTGTTACAGTAATGTTTATTTCAACCAAAGATTTGATCTTCAACTTTTTTACTGAAAATGTATTCTGACAGTTTTCTTTGAAGAGTTTGATTTTCTGTTGATGCAAGTGAAATATTTGTTATTGCTTTATGGAATATACTGTCTGTAAATAAATATTGTAAATTAACTTTGATCTGTGTATCTGATTTAACAAGTAGAGTATTTTCCCAGTGAGAATCAGAAATGTCCTCATACTGTAGGTTTCCCTTAGACAAACACAAATCCCTCCAACAAACCCCAGTCAGATCTGTCAAAAACATGAGCTACAATGGGCCTCTGTGAGTATATTTAATTATTATGTTCAGTATAACCTCTCTCTCTCTCTCTCTCTCTCTCTCTCTCTCTCTCTCTCTCTCTCTCTCTCTCTCTCTCTCTCTCTCTCTCTCTCTCTCTCTCTCTCTCTCTCTCTCTCTCTCTCTCTCTCTCTCTCTCTCTCTCTCTCTCTCTCTCTCTCTCTCTCTCTCGGGGCGTCATATTTCACATTGGTATGCATTCAGTCAAAAGAAGGGAATGCAGTTTGATAAATGGAGGGGCTCCAGAGATGAAGCATGTCCCCCGTGATTGCTTCCACAGCCATTACTCACATAGCCTGGTGATTACAGAGACTACATCCCAAATGGCACCCTATTCCCTATATAGTGCACTACTTTTAACCAGGGCCCATGTTTAAAGTACAGAGGAAATGTATTTGTATGAACAAGTATCCTGATGAGACTCTCAACGGTTTTGTGTTTTTACTGGTATTACTGTAATGCCCTGTTAAAAGGTGATTCTTTTTCTAATAAGCACTCTGACATGTCAACTGATCTTGGTACCTTGACTGATCTTGGTATTTGACATTGTAGCTACAGCAGCACAACAACAACATTACTGCCATCATGCTATGTCAGCCTATTTCTCTTTGAAAAGGTTAATTTGCACCCCACACATTCCTACCGCTAGTTAAACAGTCCATTAAGCAAGCGTTAAGCGATACAGCATTTTGTTACTGGTCAATATCCACAGTACATTGCACAATAATATATGCAGCAGTCTGCTTTCAAGTACCCATTTGGAGAATCTATATTGAGCAATTTACAAATGAGACTACATATCTGTACAAGTTCATATTGTGCCTGCAAATAATATACAGTAAACAGACAGCAAATACCTTGTAACCATTGGCAGGAAAAGCTACAGTAATAATTTGTTAAATTAATTACTACACTGATTTACCTGTCTGGGAACACAACTCCTGCATATAAAATGAAAAAAGCCCTCCGTTGACTAGATTTCACCTCGTCTACATGGTAGGATTAGGTACATACAGTATTGGTTTAAGAATAGAGGTACTTGTGAAGGCTTATGCTGCAGCCTCCCAGCAGGACAGTCTGTACTCTATTCAGTAAGGAATGGATTGCTACACTAGTACTGTACTGTATGGCCTCATCAGTCCCTGTCAAACTGCACGGTCAAATTCAATTAGAGCAAATTAGACAACATTAGTTATGCCCTATTAAATTATTAGGGGAAAGTCATATCAAAGAACGGTTACATAAGAAAGTTTTTCCCCTCATATCATTTCCCTTTTTTCTTTACAATGAGATCTTTAACCATGCAAACACATCTGGCCAACCTTAAATGTGGGTGAACACTCTATCCTATATATGTCAGGAAATGCCCATAACCGGATTGAATGTTCAAAATGCAGAATCGAAGGTGGCCACCTCAGGTGGACGATGACTAAAACTTCCGATGTTCCCTAATGAGTGGAGCTAACTAAAGCTTGTTGAGCACTTTCAGAAATAGGTCATGACCTTGGTTAGTCCTCCTTGCCTGACTGAATCCCCAAATGAAAACAACTCTTATTGGTGGGATTTTGCATTATGTTAGCTCTTTGAGAGGATACTAATTGTCTGTTAATAACAGTTCACTACCACTATATGTCAGAATGATGCGCATCATGGACTGAGATAATCTTTTCAGGGGCAGTAATTAATACAGTAGCTAGATAGAGTAGCATCACCGACGCTCCGTGGTGAGCCCACCGGGGGCCTCTGGAAACAGCTCTAGCTAATGGGCTAATGAGCTAGCTAACAGGCTAGCAGTTAATGAGCCTCAAGCACTCCAAACATCATCACTCCAGACATCATCCCCCAGAAACACTTTCCATTTTTGTGACTACATTTCCCAGGGGGCATAGCGGCAGCTGCATGACTGATTCTTCCCAGTTTAATTTAATGCTCTCTTGCTTCCCTAGATTGCTCTATCTGCCAGATAAAACCAGCATGGCTGTGGAGACACTCAAACTCAATCCTCAGATGAAGCCTGTGTTATTTTCTCTCTCCCATGAGCTGACTAAGAAACAACGCTCCATGAGACAGCAGGACAAGATTTTCACATCCAGCGTTAATAAGAAAGAATGTATGCGAAAGGGACTTTAGAATTTCACTGACAAAAAAATTATAAAATATCTGGAGAGAAAAACATTTTTAAAACTTTTAAGCAGTATTGCAGCATCAACTTTTCTCCATAAAGCTAAACTTTAACCAGCACTTAGAAATTGCTGAATTTCAGACACACAAAAAAGATAGAATATTAACTAACTATGGTGTATTACTAATTTATGCCACCTGTGCATACCATATGAACTAAATGTGAGGTCCTGAATAATGCAAAACCCACTTTTGCAGGCAGAGAGAGAGTTGCAAACTTTACACTATTCCTACCCCCGACTTCCCTATCTTTGTGTTTTAGCAAAGAAGGCTGAAGCACAGAACCACACTTCTTAAAACGATCCCCTAATGCAAAGACTTTGGAGAAATTATAAAGCTAGTATAGGCTATAGGGAAAGATCACAGAGTCTGTGACTCACCCTATGGAATGGAGATCAGGCTGTACATATTTTCTTCTAATCACAGATCTAGAGTCAGATTACCCTAGCCCCAAACCTAACCTTAACCATTAATGGGGTAGAAAAAATCTCTCTCTCTGAATCAGTGTTTAGGCCGTTAGAGGCAATTTCTTCTACCAGCTCCCTGTTTCCCATTACATTACATCTCTGTAAGTGAGACGGGTAACAGGCCAGGGCTGAGAATGAGTCTGATGTGGTATTGATATTGTTGATCCAGTCAGCTTGGTCGGTCAATGCTTTCAGGAGAGAGATCAATGGCTGTGTCCGTGAGATGAGAAATATAGGAGAGGAATAATGTAGCAAGTCATCCAGCCAGCCGACACGGCAAATTTAACCTTCCACTATTCTGTGTTGTGTACCATGTGTGGAGCTCAGCTTGGCTGATACAGTATCTGTCCATTAGCAGCCCTTCTCCTTTCCTCCCCCTCTCCCCCTCCTCTCCTCCTCCTTCTCTCCTCCTCTCCGGCTGAAACATGCATTGTCAGGACTTCCTCCTACAACTACAACTACAACAACAACAGCCTACACTGATGCTGACCAGAGATGATTTTGTACTATACATCCAGTCACGAGTCGGTTTGTTTATGTGGACAAGTGTGTCGTGTAATGTCACAACATCTAACATCACAGACATGCTTCTGCTGGCTCCCAAGCATGTTTAAGGTGCATTGGAGGCAATCGAACGACTAATATTGTAAGACCGACTGAATACAAAAGAGAAAGCCAAGAAGATGAAGCTTACAGAGTTGACAGAGTTGACTTTGTGTTTACGTTGCTGGAATAGGAGAGCGCACACCTACAGTTCCACTGGTGGGCTGCTAGCCTTTAAGGTTATTGCCTCTGGCTTTCTGACTGAGCTCTCCATTGAGGGCTTCACTCTCAGAGCCACTCCCAACCAGCACACAGAGAATCTGGAAAATTGCCTGGAACCATTGGAGTTTGTGGAAAGATACGACAATCCATCATTGCCTTTTCTCAGAATGTAAAACACACACACACAAAATAACTGAGCAAACAAATGTATCTCCATCTGCAGTCAGTCAGTCAGTCAGTCAGTCAGTACAGTACAGTATACAAAGTGCCATTTGAGTCCCAGTATATAAAGCACTGAAGGATCACCATCTCGACACAGACCCAGTCAGCATTCCCCAAGGACAGGGCTTTGGAACGTGACCCTCGACAGACCTCCGATAGACCCTACAGCCAATCATAAGAAAGAGGAAGAGGCAGGGAGAGAGAGAGAGAGGGAGAGGGAGAGAGAGGGAGAGAGAGAGAGAGAGAGAGAGAGAGAGAGAGAGAGAGAGAGAGAGAGAGAGAGAGAGAGAGAGAGAGAGAGAGAGAGAGAGAGAGAGAGAGAGAGAGAGAGAGAGAGAGTGACAGAAAAGAGATAGAAGTGAGAGGGTGAGCAAGCTAAAAGGGAGAAAAAGACAGAAAAGGCTGAGGAAAAGAGGAATATGTCAAACTACGCCTCTGAACCGCCTCTCTGTACAGCCCCAGCATATGGAGCCTCCCACTCTGTCCTGACTGCCTTCAGGGGGTTCTCCCTTGAGCGATCCCTCCTCTTTCTCCTCCTCTTTCTCTTCTCTCCTTCTTCTCCTCCAGGAGTTGTTCCCTTGTTCCTGTCATCCTGAGCATGTTTCCTGAGGGCAGTGCTCTGCTCCGTCCTCCCATAGCTGCCGTCAGTTACCTCTGTCCCTGTGTCTCGTTTCAGTCCCTGGCTCCCACCACGCACGCACACACACACACACCACACGCACATGCACACCAGTGGAGGCTGCTGAGGGGAGGACGGCTCATAACAATGGCTGCAACGGAGCGAATGGAATGGCATCAACCATGTGCTTGATGTATTTGATACCATTCCACTCAATCAGCTACAGCCATTACCACGAGCCCTTCCAACCTCCTGTGGCGCGTGTACTCACACACACACACACACACACACACACCATCTCTGTGTCTCTGTGCTGTCCCTGGGTCCCACAGGCTCAGGACTACAGTACACTACTGCGACTACACCAACTGTAGTACAATTAAGATAAGGAACTCGAACTCCCTCACAACAACACAGAACACACAGTTGGGAAGTGGATTCAAATACCAATATGCTGGGGTGAAGGTAAGGCGGTAAGGTCCGGTATGGCATCCCGACAAAATAAATAGTGGGGTATGTGGTACTGGTAAAACATGAGCCTATCACAATAATTAAAAGAAAATGTCAAGAAAACTGTAGCTTATTACATCACTATTTATCATTAGGCTACTGCATGTCAAAGGCATAAAAAATTACTTGAAAACAGGTGGTATATCTTACGCTCCAAAATGCGATGTGGCTCGACGAGAACACTGACATTTTGCCAAGGCAGAGATGAATGCCTGACACCGAGACTCGCACGGACAGCAGTGGATGCATAAATTCTGGCCTAATGACAATCCCCAAAATGTCATTACACTTTGTGGTGTTTTGTGTAACAGGTGTCTCTTTCCATTCATCACTGTTTGGAGGCTGGAAATATGTTGAGAGTGGATGAACGTGCGCAGGTAGCCTATTAAAGTAGCCCTTTCAAGTGATTGTTTGACAATCAGATGAAAACATCATGACTGGTTGTGTTTATGGCACAATTAAAGGTAATACATTTTAACGGCGCACTATGCAGAAATCGCTCCGCCATTTCCAGGTTGCAAAAATTCTAATAGTTTGCCTAATTTCAGTTTATGTGACAAATCAAGCAAGTAAAGTGTTGAGAATCATTGTTGAATCTAAACTGCTGTGAAATATATTATATACTTCATCCCTCCAGTCAGTGAGATGTTAACAGAGCCTGAATATATGTATGATCTCCCTCTTCCTCCTTCCTTTCTCCCCTTCGTCCCCCCTCCTCCCTCTGCTCTACCACTAATAGCCCCCAGGGAAACTTCATTATTTATCGCTATTGAAGTGGGGCTTTCAATTATAATACCTAACCCCCCCCCTATTACCCCAAGCTCTGGGCCTGGGGAGTGGGAGAGGAGGGGCATTGATTACCTGTAGCCTCTACCAGACATGATTCAAGTGGGCTGCGACTGAGGAAAGTTCACGGGATCAACGACAATGACGGTAATGTGAAGGTAATTTCTAATCAAATCCAATCTCATTTTATTTGTCACACGCTTCGTAAACAACAGGTGTAGACTAACAGTGAAAAGCTTACTTACGGGCCCTTCCCAACAATGCAGAGAGAAAGAAAATAGAGAAATAATCTTAACGTAATAAGACGTAATAATAAATATACAATAACTATATACACAGGGTACCAGTACCGAGTCGATGTGCAGGGGTACGAGGTAATTGAGGTAGATACAGTGCCTTGCAAAATTATTAATCCCCATTGGTGTTTTTCCTATTTTGTTGCATTACAACCTGTAATTCAAATTGATTTTTATTTGGATTTCATGTAATGGACATACACAAAATAGTCCAAATTGGTGAAGTGAAATGAAAAAAAAAACTTGTTTAAAAAAATTTGAAAAGATAAATAACGGAAAAGTGGTGCGTGCATATGTATTCACCCCCTTTGCTATGAAGCCCCTAAATAAGATCTGGTGCAACCATTTACCTTCAGAAGTCTCATAATTAGTTAAATAAAGTCCACATGTGTGCAATCTAAGTGTCACATGATCTCAGTATATATACATCTGAGTCTGCAGCACCACCAAGCAAGCAGCACCATGAAGACCAAGGAGATCTCCAAACAGATCAGGGTTGGGTTATAAAAAAATATCTGAAACTTTGAACATCCCACAGAGCACCATTAAATCCATTATTAAAAAATGGAAAGAATATGGCACCACAACAAACCTGCCAAGAGAGGGCCGCCCACCAAAACTCACAGACCAGGCAAGGAGGGCATTAATCAGAGAGGCAACGAAGAGACCAAAGATAACCCTGAAGTAGCTGCAAAGCTCCACAGCGGAGATGAGAGTATCTGTCCATAGGACCACTTGCTAAATGACGTAAATGTAAATGTAATGTAATGTTTAAGCCGTACACTCCACAGAGCTGGGCTTTACGGAAGAGTGGTCAGAAAAAAGCCATTGCGTAAAGAAAAAAAGAAGCAAACACGTTTGTTGTTCGCCAAAAGCCATGTGGGAGACTCCCCAAAGATATGGAAGAAGGTACTCTGGTCAGATGAGACTAAAATTTAGTTTTTTGGCCATCAAGGAAAACACTATGTCTGGCGCAAACCCAACACCTCTCATCACCCCGAAAACACCATCCCCACAGTGAAGCATGGTGGGGGCAGCATCATGCTGTGGGTATGTTTTTCATCGGCAGGGACTGGGAAACTGGTCAGAATTGAAGGAATGATGGATGGCGCTAAATACAGGGAAATTCTTGAGGGAAACCTGTTACAGTCTTCCAGAGATTTGAGACTGGGACAGAGGCTCACCTTCCAGCAGGACAATGACCCTAAGCATACTGCTAAAGCAACACTTGTGTGGTTTAAGGGGAAACGTTTAAATGTCTTGGAATGGCCTAGTCAAAGCCCAGACCTCAATCCAATTGAGAATCTGTGGTATGACTTAAAGATTGCTGTACACCAGCGGAACCCATCCAACTTGAAGGAGCTGGAGCAGTTTTGCCTTGAAGAATGGGCAAAAATCCCAGTGGCTAGATGTGCCAAGCTTATAGAGACATACCCCAAGAGACGTGCAGCTGTAATTGCTGCAAAAGGTGCCTCTACAAAGTATTGACTTTGGGGGGGGTGAATAGTTATGCACGCTCAAGTTTTCAGTTTATTTGTCTTATTTCTTGTTTGTTTCACAATAAAACATATTTTGCATCTTCAAAGTGGTAGGCATGTTGTGTAAATCAAATTATACAACCCCCCCCAAAAATACGTTTTAATTCCAGGTTGTAAGGCAACAAAATAGGAAAAATGCCAAGGGGGGTGAATACTTTCGCAAGGCACTGTATGTACATATACTGTAGGTAGGGATAAAGTGACTAGGCAACGGATAAATAATAAACAGTAACCGCAGCGTATGTGATGAGTCAAAAAAAGTTAGTGCAAAAAGGGTCAATGCAGATAGTCCAGATAGCTATCTACACTGCTCAAAAAAAAATATACAAAAATAAAGGGAACACTTAAACAACACATCCTAGATCTGAATGAATGAAATAATCTTATTAAATACTTTTTTCTTTACATAGTTGAATGTGCTGACAACAAAATCACACAAAAATGATCAATGGAAATCAAATTTATCAACCGATGGAGGTCTGGATTTGGAGTCACCCTCAAAATTAAAGTGGAAAACCACACTATAGGCTGATCCAACTTTGATGTAATGTCCTTAAAACAAGTCAAAATGAGGCTCAGTAGTGTGTGTGGCCTCCACGTGCCTGTATGACCTCCCTACAATGCCTGGGCATGCTCCTGATGAGGTGGTGGATGGTCTCCTGAGGGATCTCCTCCCAGACCTGGACTAAAGCATCCGGCAACTCCTGGACAGTCTGTGGTGCAACGTGGCGTTGGTGGATGGAGCGAGACATGATGTCCCAGATGTGCTCAATTGGATTCAGGTCTGGGGAATGGGCGGGCCAGTTCATAGCATCAATGCCTTCCTCTTGCAGGAACTGCTGACACACTCCAGCCACATGAGGTCTAGCATTGTCTTGCATTAGGAGGAACCCAGGGCCAACCGCACCAGCATATGGTCTCACAAGGGGTCTGAGGATCTCATCTCGGTACCTAATGGCAGTCAGGCTACCTCTGGCGAGCACATGGAGGGCTGTGCGGCCCCCAAAGAAATGCCACCCCACACCATGACTGACCCACCGCCAAACCGGTCATGCTGGAGAATGTTGCAGGCAGCAGAACGTTCTCCACGGCGTCTCCAGACTCTGTCACGTCTGTCACATGTGCTCAGTGTGAACCTGCTTTCATCTGTGAAGAGCACAGGGCGCCAGGGGCGAATTTGCCAATCTTGGTGTTCTCTGGCAAATGCCAAACGTCCTGCACGGTGTTGGGCTGTAAGTACAACCCCCACCTGTGGACGTCGGGCCCTCATACCACCCTCATGGAGTCTGTTTCTGACCGTTTGAGCAGACACATGCACATTTGTGGCCTGCTGGAGGTCATTTTGCAGGGCTCTGGCAGTGCTCCTCCTGCTCCTCCTTGCACAAAGGCGGAGGTAGCGGTCCTGCTGCTGGGTTGTTGCCCTCCTACGGCCTCCTCCACGTCTCCTTATGTACTGGCCTGTCTCCTGGTAGCGCCTCCATGCTCTGAACACTACGCTGACAGACACAGCAAACCTTCTTGCCACAGCTCGCATTGATGTGGCATCCTGGATGAGCTGCACTACCTGAGCCACTTGTGTGGGTTGTAGACTCCGTCTCATGCTACCACTAGAGTGAAAGCACCGCCAGCATTCAAAAGTGACCAAAACATCAGCCAGGAAGCATAGGAACTGAGAAGTGGTCTGTGGTCACCACCTGCAGAACCACTTCTTTATTGGGGGTGTCTTGCTAATTGCCTATAATTTCCACCTGTTGTCTATTCCATTTGCACAACATCATGTGAAATGTATTGTCAATCAGTGTTGCTTCCTAAGTGGACAGTTTGATTTCACAGAAGTGTGATTGACTTGGAGTTACATTGTGTTGTTTAAGTGTTCCCTTAATTTTTTTTAGCAGTGTATTTAGCAGTCTTATGGCTTGGGGGTAGAAGCTGTTCAGGGTCCTGTTGGTTCCAGACTTGGTGCATTGGTATCGCTTGCCATGCAGTAGCAGAGGGAACAGTATATGACTAGGGTGGCTGGAGTCTTTGACAATTTTTAGGGCCTTCCTCTGACACTGCCTGGTATAGAGGTCCTGGATGGCAGGGAGCTCAGCCCCAGTGGTGTACTGGGTCGTACGCACTACACTCTGTAGCGCCATGCGGTCGGATGCCAAGCAGTTGCCATACCAAGCGGTGATGCAGCCAGTCAAGATACTCTCAATGGTGTAGCTGTAGGACTTTTTGAGGATCTGAGGGCCTATGCCAAATATTTTCAGCCTCCTGAGGGGGAAGAGGCGTTGTCGTGCCCTCTTCACGATTGTGTTGGTAAGTGTGGACCATGATAGATCCTTAGAGATGTGGAGATTGAGCTCTACACCCGCTCCACTACAGCCCCGTCGATGTGAATGGGGGCGTGCTCGGCCCTCCGTTTCCTGTAGTCCACGATAAGCTCCTTTGTCTTGCTGACATTGAGGGAGAGGTCTCTGACCTCCTCCTTATAGGCTGTCTCATCATCGTTGGTGATCAGGCCTACCACCATTGTGTCGTCAGCAAAGTTAATGATGGTGTTGGAGTCGTGGGTGAACAGGGAATACATCCCTGGTTAGATGGAGGTAGATCGGCATGCCGTATTATTCATGTAGTACCGTGAATAGGATTTAATGATGTCTAAGAGATGGAGAATGAGAAAGACGAGGGTTTTTCGGTAACCCTGGACATGGATGAGAGAGTGTATTTGGAAAATGGTGCACAGTGTTCCTCTCAAGATGTTCCCTGCAAACCTTGATTTCAAAATGGCATCCGGTGTCAGATCTAATGAGGTGATTATGGTGTCTTCAACCTGACTCCTGCTGCAGGAAGGAAGGCAGCGTCAAAGAGACAGGAGAACACACTTCCTGTCTTTAAGAGTGGCATTGTCACAATGAGGCAAAATGGGGGGAGTTTAAAGAGAACACAACTACATAGTAAACCATATTTAAAAGAAGGGACAACCTTTACACCATGTGATAAACACACTACTGGTGTAGGATCTTAATTTGATCATTCCTGCTTCATGATTTACATAAATTC
This sequence comes from Coregonus clupeaformis, assembly GCF_020615455.1. NCBI lineage: Eukaryota > Metazoa > Chordata > Actinopteri > Salmoniformes > Salmonidae > Coregonus > Coregonus clupeaformis. Next base: position 28,852,014 of record NC_059222.1, on the reverse strand, counting down.
ACTGAAAGCCCACAGCAACACACGGTTATATCAACAGTGTAGCACTTTTCATGTATGCTCATTTTGGCCAGCGATTGCAAGCAACATTACATAGGCGGTAGTGAGAGCGATTAAACAGAATATTTTTTGGGGGGTGGTTATTAAAAAATCTGACCAACGTCGGTTGAATTACTTGAATTCCATTTCGTTTTTTTGCTCAGTGCTCTCTAGAGAGAAATCAAATCATTCACGAGATAAATTAAATCAAGAACGAACTGTGGGACACAGGGCTGTAGGGAGTTGTAGTTTTCACTAGGCAAATACTCAACCTAGTTCAACATAGAAAACGTGGTAATTAACTACAATGACCATAATCCATTGCGCCTGTCTTCCCGGCTCCGGACAGAGGCGGATACATGCAGACCACATGAGACCGTATGAGAGAGGAATGTAGAGAACAGGTAACAGGTAGCTCTACCTGATTGATAGTTGTAGTAGTTGGTAATAAGCCGGTCTTAAAGTATTTCTTATCTACTTTGAAAAATGTTTCATTGTCACATGCACCAGATACTTTCCCATGTGTATCAAGAATGGTCCACCACGCAAAGGACATCCAGCCAACTTGATACAACTGTGGGAAGCATTGGAGTCAACATTGGCCAGCATCCCTATGGAACACTTTCATCACCTTGTAGAGTCCATGCCCTGACGAATTGAAGCTGTTCTGAGGGTAGTTCATCATCATGCCATTTGTCAGAATACAGTATTATTAAAGCTGTATGTTTCTGTGTACAATATTTACTGCAGAGAGAGACATTAGCTGATATAATAAATACTTGATGCCACACCATCCGAGACCAGCACCTCAGGCTCAAGATCAATACTCTAATATATTCGCATCAAAACCCGACATCTCTCCAAAATGAATTAGAACATAAATAATGGACAACAAAACAAATACTTCCCTTTCCCCCCTTGTCATCATTGCCCTTTCAATGTTTTTATCTTCAGGAAATAGATTTGGAGATGGATCACATCTGAAGCTGATGAAGTTTAATTTAATCTCTTCCCATGCATCATTATTTGAACAATACCATCAGCGTTTCAGAGAGAGCTTGTGTGCTCTGAATGGCAAGTCCGGCAATCATTCCATTTGTGTTCCCACATAATGGAAGCAAGGAGAATAGGAATGAAGGAAGAATGGAGGGAAGAGGAGGGGAAGAGGGAGGAGAAAGAGGAAGAGAGAGAGAGAGAGAGAGAGAGAGAGAGAGAGAGAGAGAGAGAGAGAGAGAGAGAGAGAGAGAGAGAGAGAGAGAGAGAGAGAGAGAGAGAGAGAGAGAGAGAGAGAGAGAGAGAGAGAGAGAGAGAGAGAGAGAGAGAGAGAGAGAGAGAGAGAGAGAGAGAGAGAGAGAGAGAGAGAGAGAGAAAATTGAGAAAGTTATCTCACTTCCCCAGTCTTCGTCTCTCTGGCTCCTCTCTCTGAATAATAGATTAGAGATGAGAAGTGTAGTTTGCCTTGCAGGGGGGACAGCCAAGCAGCATACTGATGTAGCTATGAGGTCAGCTCAGTACCGGCAAGATCAGCCTGCATATTTAAAGGCACTTCAAGAAGCATCCTCAAATGATTAAGTAAAATAATGGAATTATGAAATATAAATATTAGGACGAGCAATGTCGGAGTGGCATTGACTAAAATACAGTATAATAGACTACAGTATATACATATGAGATGAGTAAAGCAGTATGTAAACATTATTAAAGTGACTAGTGTTCCATTATTAAAGTGGCCAGTGATTCCATGTCTATGTATATAGGGCAGCAAATTAGGAATAATAACAGGCTACATTTTCTACCTAAAATGGCATTGGTGGTGTGGATATGGAAAAAAACTCAGACTGACTCAAAGAGGAGACGTTGTCCTTTTGCTGGGGATTTCAAGTCGTCAGATCACCAAACGCCTCTAGTGAGAAAGCCTGTTCGCTGCTCATGTTCCGTCATAAAAAAATCAATTAAAACTTAACATGGCATTCTATGCCCTCCACTCGTGCTCTGAGGCCCTGGTGTTGATTTTTTTTATTGGACCCCCTCCGTATGTTTGACACCCCTGTTCTAATGCATTCACATGGGAGCTAGCTCTCAGTTAGCTAGAGGAGGCCTCTTTCGGGATACACAAGTTCATTCTTTTTATTTCACAGACTGGTTGTGGCATTTGGAGAAAGCTTATCAGGACCTGTCGCCGGTCAAGAGGAGCCTGGAACATGTGAGTCTTGAAATGTTCCCCATCAGGGCCTCCTGAGAAGCACAGAGGTCTAAGGCACTGCATCGCAGTGCTAGAGGCGTCACAACAGACCTGGGTTCGATCCCAGGCTGTATCACAACTGGCGGTGATCGGGAGTACCATAGGGCAGCGCACAATTGGCCCAGCGTCATCCGGGTTAGAGGAGGGTTTGGCCGGTGGGGCTTTACTTGGTCGCGCTCTAGCGAATCCTTGTGGCGGGCCAGGTGCCTGCAGGCTGACCTCGGTCGTCAGGTGAACAGTGTTTCCTCCGACACATTGGTGCGGCTGGCTTCCGGGTGTTAAGAAGCGTGGTTTGGTGGGTGATGTTTTGGAGGATGCATGCCTCCCGAGCCAGTTGGGGAGTTGCAGCAATGAGACAAGATCGAAACTGGGGAGAAATACAATATAAATTAAATGAAATGTTCCCTGGGGGATAGAGGCAGAGCCTGGCTCTATTTCCAGAAACTGGCAGTCTCTATCAAAAGGATGAGACTAAATAAGAACAATATATTCCTGAGAGAGATAGAGAACAGACAATGTTCTATTCGGAAAACATTGATGAGAGAGATGAGTTACACCATGTCAGTCCTTAATTCTAATAACAGTCTCTTATGGGAAGGCTTGTCATTCAACCATAAGAGGTTGCTTCGGTATTAGATTGTGTTCTATTTCCAACATAAGTGGATATGCAAAATTCCCGAGCTGCTAAATAGTGTTTCAGCACTAAAAACAACATAGATTAGCTCTGTATTGCCTCTCTCCAGTGCATTTGACTCAAAGATGATGAATAACAAATATAAAGGAGGGAAATTAGCATGAAAAACTCCTCTCATTTCAATCGATGCATAAAATATCTGCACTTACTTTAATGAGCAGCAATAAAAGTTGCCACGTAGCACAGCGGAGAGAAGAGGAGAGGAGAAGAGAGCATCCTGATTGATGTTGCACATTAGAGTGGTAGCCTCCCTAACCGAGCAAACATCACAGCATCACATTATCACAGCCTCCTCATTGTCCTCTCTCCCCTTCCTTCCTGTGATAAAGCTCTGAGGTAAACCCTGACATATGTTTACCTGTGATAAATAGAAAAAGAACACACCCACTCAAGTACAGGTGCCAGTTAGCTAGCTCTGCAGCTCTACAATTAACACATTCCGCATTTCTCCACCATCACACGTTTTTCCCTCAATTCCAACGCCATATCTTCTCCACTCCATATTCAGCTGAGAATGCACCACCTGAGAGCAACAAAAATGGAGATGCCTACCATTCTCTTCACTGCAATTGTGTAAGAGGAATCTTGCCCTAATTAAGTCCTAGCTGCTAATGAATGCTCCGGCCCCATCACTCTCTGAAGGACCATATTAGCACGACATTCATTGGATATTCTGCACAGCGCTCATCTGGCAGGTCAGTGACACCACCACCCAGCACCTGACCTCTAATATGTGAGGGGAATGCACAGAGGAGCCAGCTTTCAATCAAATGCCAGTTTCAGGTAGTAGTGCTTGTGTAATGGGTAACCTTGCCTGAGATCTTAAAGTGGAACTGTACATTGTTTGCTGCCCTCCACCCATTCGGATGCACTGTGTCAGTTTCAATGAGTCAATATATTGGACAAAAACGGGCGAATGTAACTAAGGCTGGGAATGTCAATACAATCAAACTAGCAAGGGCAATGATCACAAGTCAGTCATAATGTGGCTAATAGGCTAGCATATCTATTTATGTAGCTCTTTATTTAGCGAGCTAAAAACACGGAATCCTCACATTAGCTAGCTAGCTGCTGAGAGGATGTAATGTCATTGGAGGAGTGGGTGAGTGACCAACTTTTCCCCCTCATATAATTTTGCGGTGGCTACAGCTAGATGAAGGTGTCATTTGGTTAGCTAGCAAACAATGAGAATCGCTTTGCTAGCTAGCTAGCTATGCTGAATTTAAATGACTGTTATCCAGTTAGCATATCGCTTTCATTCATAAATTCACTCTGGCTATCTACTCCAATTTCAGAGCACTCTCGTCTGAGTGTGCCAGAGCACAGAATAACTGATTAATTTACGAATGCGCAACACCCGCTGAATATGACCGGTGTCAGTAGCTAAACGTATGCAAAAAAAGTAACAGTAAGTCACGAACGCTCTAGATAACATGTAAACAGCCTAACCAGCTCTGCTAGGGCGAGTAAAATGGTCAGAGTGAGGTGTTCTCTCATTTGTGTCAGGAAGTACTGTAGCTAGCAATCTAGCCAACTTTAGCCAGTTAGCTTGTGTACTTGACTGCCATTGTGAGGAACGCTCGGATCAACCCTACTCCTCAGCCAGTGCGTTCAGTGTCAATCGTGCAGTGTACGCTCGGAGAGCGAAAGGCTCTGAATTTACAAACCGACAATCTGACAATGCTCTGAATTTACGAATGACCCAGAGCACACTCTGACACACTGGAGGCAATTCATGAACGTACCCTTAGCTAGTTGTCAATCAAATGTATTTGGCATTGATCAGGCAAGTTCCCATTTAGTTGTGGGTTGGGACAAGCACGCATTGGCAGGCAAGCTGCAGAAGGACAAGCAGGCTAATATTTCCCATCGTTTATCAGTGCAATTTTGATGGCCAATTAGCTGAACTAGTTTGAGAGGGTTTATCCCTCGTTAGATTTGAGCTCATCTCTCTCTGACTAGCATTAGTTGTTGATCTTGTTGTTGTTGATGTGCATAACAAAAGCCTTACTATACGTCATCCCCAAACATTCTAACAATTTATGAAAACGTGAAAATGACCATATCTAAGTGCTCGCTTGTCAGAAAATGTAAAACAAATGTGTCATTGTTCCTGGGGGTGTATATGAACAGATTTTAATAAGATTTCATGTTGCTAAAACGCTGACAGTTCCACATTTAAGACTTGTGTTATAGCGCCCAGTGCTCTATGTCTTAGCTCAGTGGGCTAGCACAAACAGTTCACATATACAAACAGATAATGTCCTTTATTAGCATCTTTGGAGACTCTATACCAGGGGTGTCAAACGTCCGGCCCGCGGGCCGGATCAGGCCCGCAAACGGGTTTAATCCGGCCCGCGAGATGATTTTGTAAAGTATAAAAATGAGCTGCAATTTTTCAATAAAAGAAACTGCTGTTCCAATTGTGTCCACTGGATGGCGCAATATCAATTGTGTTAAGCAAGCAAACTGTTTATACCGGGGCAGAGCAAATAGGTCAAGCAAGTGCAGCCAGTCCGGATGAGCTACTTTGTTTTGCCCGCAATATTTATTACGGCTTCTACTTTTAACATTATGTGCTTTGGCACCCTCATTGCCCCAATATGTCTCTGTCAAAAAGAGAAAAGTGGACGCAGAGTGCAGAGTGTTCCAAGAAAAATTGTCATCCTTCTATTTATTCACGGAATTGAATGGGAAAGCTGTATGTTTGGTGTGTTCACAGCATGTTGCAGTGCTGAAAGAATATAACCTTCGTCGCCACTATGTGAGTCTTCATGCCGACAAATATGACAACTTTCAAGGACAGCGGAGAAGAGAGAAGGTGAATGAACTGTTGGTGGGTCTGAAGAAACAGCAGTCTGTGTTTACTCACAGCCGAGACATCAGTGACGCTGCAGTGAAAGCTAGCTACCTCATTGCTAATGAAATCGCAGTGGCTTCAAAACCATTTAGTGAGGGTGAATTTGTAAAAACATGCATGATGAAGGCAGCAGAGATTGTGTGCCCTGAAAAGCACCAGGCTTTTGCAAATATCAGCCTGACAAGAAACACAGTTGCAGACAGGATTTCCGATCTTTCAGTGGATTTGGACAGCCAGTTGAAGCAAAAAGTAAAGTCATTTATTGCGTTTTCGGTTGCAATTGATGAAAGCACGGACATTACAGATGTTGCACAACTGGCCATTTTCATCCGCGGAGTTGATGACACATTGACCGTCACCGAGGAGTTCGTGGAGTTGGTGCCGATGACGGATACAATGACAGCAGCTGATATTTTCACTGCACTCGTCGGCGCGCTGGACAGGGTCGAAGTGGACTGGTCCTGCGCTGTCAGCCTGGCTACAAATGGTGCGCCCTCAATTATCGGGAAAAAAGCAGCGTTGTGACAAAGTTCAGAGAGAAAGTGCAATCTGCAAATGGAGGACGTGATTTTTGGACTTTTCACTGTATTTTGCACCAGGAGGCTTTGTGTTGCAAGTCATTAAAGATGGATAACGTCATGAATAAAACAAAGCTGCGCTCAAGGCTCACGCACAAGCACTTGAATCACATCCTGAAGTTGGCTGCCACTCAGGATGTGACGCCTGATATTGATGCGCTGGTGAAAGCTAAAGATGCCAGGTATCAGGAGTCAAATAAACTATGCAACCCCACTTAAAGTGCTGCATGAGACACCCTGATATAGTTCTGTGATCTGTGATATACTTCTGTGAATCACTGAGGCATTGTGTGTTTGTGTGTTGTTTGTCCTCAGAATTTCAAATAACTTGAGGTGTTTTATGATTAATAGTGATGTTGTGCTTTTGGACACACTGTCCTCAGGCTCCAGCTTTATGTTTATATGTTTTTATGTTGATGTGCTATTGTTTTTAATTGATTTTATTTTATTTGTATATTTAACCTATTCTTGACTCTGTGGTTCTTGCACTTGTTTGGGGAACAGGATTTCATTATTTGTATCTACATTTCTGCCTGAGAAATGACACCCTGATATAGTTCTGTGATCTGTGATATACTTCTGTGAATCACTGAGGCATTGTGTGTTTGTGTGTTCTTTTTCTTTAGAATTTTCAAATAAACTTCAGGTGTTTTATGATTAATAGTGATGTTGTGCTTGTACTATTTTGGACACACTGTCCTCAGGCTCCAGCTTTATGTTTTATGTTGATAGTATTAAAACAAAGAAAACAATCTGAAGTTGTTGTTTTTAAGTTATATATACCATGATTTTACCGGTCCGGCCCACTTGGGAATAGATTTTCCTCCATGTGGCCCCTGAGCTAAAATGAGTTTGACACCCCTGCTCTATACTATGTATTGAGGCAGAGGAGGAGGAAGATGACTGATTGGGTTGACATCAAATCTGATTCATTCCAAGTCTGATTCATCTGCATCTTGGAGATGAGTGTTTTAACAGCAGTGGGAGTTTTTGGCAATGAGGGAATCATCATAATTCTCAGAATAAAAAGTAAGAGAGATTTAGAAGAAAACATCTGTCAGTATGACAACACAACTATATGAAAGTAGAAAATGTCCTTTGGCAGTATTCCTCTCACTCCCACCTCTAGCCCTCTGATCGCTCTGAAAAGGTATTTTCCCACCTCTTAAACTATTTCTCTGTTGTAACTTATGATATTCGAAACTCCACATCTAGTCTGGGTAAAAGGAGTATAGGAAATGTTCTCATATAAATTGTAGATCATATGTGCTGAGAATTCACAGTAAACACAACAATATTCTTTAAAACTGTCTGCTACCATACTGATTGATATAATTATATCTATCATTATATCAGCCATACCAGACCCACATCATATTTACAAAAACAATCCTCCATTGCCATGAAAACCAATTTGAGGCCATCACCAACTGGAATTAACTCTGGGCTTGGCGAGGTAATGAGGTTAGAAATAAAAGATGTGGGATTTAGTCTTTGTCTAAAGTAATTACTTCTATTCAGGACTGTTCCGGCCATGGCTGAATGTCAAATCATCCTCACTGACTGACATATGGAAGCAGGAAATTAAAATTACTGTCTTCAACCAATCAAAGCCTCTAAGTTGAATTTGAATGCTTTATCGAATTTGCATGCCTAGCTAGCTGTCAATCTATTTGCTCTCTGGACTGTAGCGGAAAATTTCAATCAATCAAGGTGGAATTATAATTTCTCCCCGTAATTGACATGGATTTTCAATCCGGCTACACAGTGCTGAGCTTTATTATTCCCTATGGACTTCCTAGCTTGGCTAAATATGTGTGACACATCTCAAAGACTCTGGTATAATGTGACAGTGATGTACTGTACTGACTTCTCTTCAGGACAGTAGCTGAATAAGAAAAAGGCTAGTCAATAAATACAGTACAGTACTTGTGACAGGCCTTGTATTATTTTCTACTTTAAATCACAGTCATGAATACAGTTTGTTATGGGAGGCTTGCAAATGTTTTGCGTCACCAACAGGCTCTTGAACAACTTCTATCCCCAAGCAATATGACTGATAAATAGCTAACAAAATAGCTACACGGACCAAGTTTATATTGTATCTTTATTGACCTGTTATTTCAGTATTTGCAGTATTCTCTATGCACACTCAAAGGGCCCTACACACTCACACACACTGTCACTCCAACACACACACACAAACACTCACTCCATTTTTTTCTCACTCACACATACATACATTTATACTGACTCTACACACCCGCACACCCACTCATATGCAAGCTGCTGCTACTCTGTTTATCTTTTATCCTTCTGCCTAATCACCTTACCCCTATACATATCTACCTCCATCACTCCAGTATCCCTGCAAATGTAAATATGGGATTGGAACTGACTTTTTAAATATTTCCTGTATATAGTATGCTTACTTACTTACTTTATTGTGTATTTCAAATGTCTAATTCTTATTTCTCGTGTTTTTCTTTTTCTTTTGGAGTAATACATTGTTATTAATTATTGCATTGTTGAGTTTTGAGTTTGCAAGAAAGGCATTTCACTGTACGTGTGCATGTGACATTAAAACTTGCAACTGAAACTGAAACTGTAGGAAGCAGAAAGTTAAGAGCAGCTCTTCTGATATGCTCTGTTTTCTGGAGATATTTTTCAAAAATGTTTATTCGAATTACAGCATTTACATATACTTCATTTAGAAGACGCTCTTAGCCAGAGTGTCAGCATACATTTTCAGAACTTTTTTGTACTGATCCCCTGTGGGAATCGAACCCACAACTGTGGCGTTGCAAGCACCATGCTCTACCAACTGAGTCACACGAGACCACCAAAGATGGAGATTGAAGATCAACGACAAACTGAATTTTTTATGTGTTTTTTGATGTATACGTATTTCAGAAAATATCTACTGCAATAGCGTGGCTGAATGTCACTATTACCATTCACAGGACGCAAACAGACTTTTACAATTCTATTTGATAAAAAAAGGCTCAGACTATACAGGGAATAAGCTGCCCTTTCGGAGACAGTCTAGGACAAAACAGGAGCAAAGGAATTGAAAGAGGCATCTTGGTCGTCCAGCCAGATGGCGGAGACAGGAGTGTCTGTCTCTCAGAACGATAAAGTCCAGATAGAGAGAGAAGCCCAGTAGGAGTCAGAGCCAGCACAGATAACACTGACTACTGAACAGATGGCTACTCACCCCTCCGAATACACCTGTCCTGTCCTGTCCTCCTCACACAGATACAGGAAGTGGAAGGCTTTTGAGGTGTCATGCAACGCAAGGCATAAAAATGGATGTGTACCAACATAAATGTCTGTCAACGAGCTGGCAGGTTGCCGGGGACAATGCAGGTCGGACAAGGTTCTTGAAGGTTATATACTGACTGGATGTGAGTGGGTGTGACTTGGAGTTTTGACTTCTTGTTCTATAGGAGTAAATGAAAGATTGGTAAAGCGGCGAAGTATGTAAATCCAATCCATTAGTATGTGTGTGAATGTTGTAGCTATTGAGCGACTCGGTGGACCGATGAAATATAAATAAGTGGGAGTTGACACATGAAGCCAATAGTTGAAGGCAACTCTGTATACGAGTGTGCGCGCGCGTGTGATGCCTCAAATCAGTATTTAAAAACGAGCATCAGTGTCTCTTTGAAAAGCTAATCTACAGTCATACAGCACTATCTATCTCTCTCTCTCTCTCTCTCTCTCTCTCTCTCTCTCTCTCTCTCTCTCTCTCTCTCTCTCTCTCTCTCTCTCTCTCTCTCTCTCTCTCTCTCTCTCTCTCTCTCTCTCTCTCTCACGCACACACACTTTGTACAAGGTTAAGACAGAGTTAGCCTATATATAATTTAGTCTTTGTGCTCTGGGTAAAGGCTATGCTTGAACTCCTTTGAGGTGGACCCAGTGTTGTGGTAAACCCTAGCAGACAGATGTGAAGCTTCCAGCCCCTTTGACCTCTGCTATAGTCCCCAGGGAGACAACAACACACACTGCCTGTAATTATCTACTAAACACACACACACACTGTAATTAACTAGCTGAACAGATGCCTGCTTATTCAATATCAGCCCTGAAAACTAAATCATGACTCTATAATAACCTTTTTACTCAGATTTTGGGAAATCTGACTAACTCAAGAAATATTGTTGTTTTGGTCCAAAGCGTGACTCAGTGGTCTGTTCTAGCTTTTAGCCACGACCAGTAGAAATCAACTAAGAGGGCCGGGCTAGTTCGTTACTGTACATTAGCAGGATGTTAAGAGTGATATCAAATGAGAAAATTCTCCAAACCGAAGTCAAAGACAAGCAGGGGATTGATCTTGTTATTCAAGCCTGCTGCTATGTGAATATCATGTGCCTCGCTGCAACTGGATAAGCTCCATAGAAAGAGCCCTGTGTTAACAGCTGAGGGAGACAGAGGGACAGACAGAGTAATAAAGCCAGACAGACAGACAGAGAGAGAGAGAGAGAGAGAGAGAGAGAGAGAGAGAGAGAGAGAGAGAGAAGAATGAGCAAGACAGAAGAGGAGAGGGACTGCATGACAAAAAGAAAGCTAAACTGAGACAGAAACACATTTACAACATAGAACTACTGTAGCTGTAACAAGACCTAGTTTGCTTGTGTATATTTTCCGCAAGCTAGCCCAGGAGACCTGTTATATTCTACGTGCTAAGATCCCAATCTGGAAATGTGTTTGTTCGGCGCCAAAAAATATCAGACTACCCACTGTTACAAAACTCTGGGTTTTGCTAAACCATACCCCATGATGCCTCACAAATATACAGCTGGGGATGGAAGCAGAGGAAGCATCATCTATGATGTTGGAAGAGAGAGACTAAAAACAAAAAAAAGAATACCAGATATATAATGTAGCAGCGATTCGCATTACTCATGTTTCATGTTTCATGGGGGAACTACAAAGAGAAGGAGAGAGAGAGAGAGAGAGAGAGAGAGAGAGAGAGAGAGAGAGAGAGAGAGAGAGAGAGACTTCCTCTGCAACACTTTAGCCATTCTGGATGAATACCATTGTATACAGTCCTACCCCCAAGGACCACAACACACTGAGACACAAAAAAGTAGCAAAGACGGAAACTGCTAATTTTATGTAAACAATAAATCCTCTTTCTCTCATTAAAACAACAGAAGCAAAGAGTCTTCACAGATGGAACAGAATAGGTTGAAATATACATTTGAATCCCTCTCTCCATTCCTCTGCAGTTGGTTGGCCGAGCCAAACCGTGAGACCTCTCGTGAGGAAGAAGGATGTTGATTTATTGGAGCATCACCCAATGGAGGCCTGTTCTGGTCCAGCTCCAACCTCCAACCCTTCCTCCAGCCCCACAGAGAACAGGGTTTATGGGCAGGCAACAGACCAGACGTCAGCCAAACCCAGGGATAAATGTGTACTGTGTAAATCTGCAGAGCCGCACAAATTAAATCAATTACATGTTCCTCATCTGATATAATGAATATGATGAACATGGATTCAAGAAGTATTGACGCTGTGAAAATAGATGATATAAATCTCCCACTGTATAATCATTTACATAACTTTTCCTATCCTCTCTTCTACTGTACTGCTACCGCCCAAAAGGGACCAGAAATCATGACGACAGGACAAGATTTGGCTGTGGCTGTTGGCTGTGTTGACTTCATGCAGTAAAGCTTCTAATAGAACAGATGCAAAGTATATGTACACACTAAGAAAAGAGGGTTCCTCAAGGGTTGTTTGGGGAGGGTGATGGTTCTATGTGGAACAATAATTACTCATAGAACACTTTGAGGACTTCAATGGTTCTTTGCAGTTCATAAAAGTGTTCTTTCCTCATTAATGATAACTAAAATGTAGGCGGCAGAGGCTCATTAGAATATTTTGGTGCGTGGTTTTCACACAGCTCTTTTTTGTGCAACCGTGAGTGAGAGTGTCATTCCAGTTGATCTAATATGTTATGTCATTACATTTGAAATATAACTATGTTTAGTGATGGTGTCTTGTGAAAGACTCATGTATGGCTTTGAGTCAATTGAAAACAGTTAACTAAATCAGTGGTTCTCAATTCTCTCCTCAAGAGCCCCCAAAATGTTCCGGGGCAAACACACATGCTTCGACATGTCAAATACAACAATGATAACACTTAAGGAATTTTACCAATATAATATGCCTAACCAGAATTTAAAAAATGGTTATTCAAAGAACCTTTGAAATTAAGACAGGTTATTTGTAGAACCATTCTCCATAAAGGTTCTATAAATAACCATAGGTTCTATATAGCCACAAAAAGGGTTGTAACCATAGCGGAACTCTTTTTTGGCTCTTTATAGAACTATTTAGAACCCTACGAGCATGGTTCTTTATAGAACCTTCAAAAAAAGGTTCCATATAGCACCAAAAAGGGTTCCACTCTGGTTACAAGCCAATTAACCCTTATTTGGCATATACAGAGAGCGAGAGAGAGAGCGAGAGAGAGAGAGAGAGAGAGAGAGAGATACAGCCTTATTCTTAAATTGATTTGTTTTTTTCCCCCTCATCAATCTACACACAATACCCCATAATGACGAAGCAAAAACAGGTTTTAGAAATGTTTGCAAATGTATTAGACCCTTTACTCAATACTTTGTTGAAGCACCTTTGTCAGCAATTACAGCATCGAGTCATCTTGGGTATGACGCTACAAGATTGGCACACCTGTATTTGGGGAGTTTCTCCAATTCTTCTCCGCAGATCCTCTCAAGCTCTGTCAGGTTGGATGGGGAGCATTTATGCACAGCTATTTTCAGGTCTCTCCGGAGATGTTAGATCGGGTTCAAGTCCGGGCTCTGCCTGGGCCACTCAAGGACATTCAGAGACTTGTCCCGAAGCCACTCCTGCGTTGTCATGGCTGTGTGCTTAGGGTCGTTGTCCTGTTGGAAGGTGAAACTGGAGCAGGTTTTCATCAAGGATCTCTCTGTACTTTGCTCCGTTCATCTTAGCCTCAATCCTGACTAGTCTCCCAGTCACTGCCGCTGAAAAACATACCCACAGCATGATGCTGCCCCCATGCTTCACTGTAGGGATGGTGCCAGGTTTCCTCCAGACATAACACTTGGCATTCAGGCCAAAAAGTTCAATCTTGATTTCATCAGACCACAGAATCTTGTTTCTCATGGTCTGAGAGTATTTAGGTGGCTTTTGGCAAACTCCAAGCGGGCTGTCATGTGCCTTTTACTGAGGCGTGGCTTCCGTCTGGCCACTCTACCATAAAGGCCTGATTGCTGGAGTGCTACAGAGATGGTTGTTCTTCTGGAAGGTTCTCCCATCTCCACAGAGAAACTCTAGAGCTCTGTCAGGGTGACCATCGGGTTCTTGGTCACCTCCCTGACCAAGGCCCTTCTTCCACGATTGCTCAGTTTGGCCGGGCGGCGAGCTCTAGGAAGAGTCTTGGTGGTTCCAAACTTCTTCCATTTAAGAATGATGGAGGCCACTGTGTTCTTGGGGACCTTCAATGCTACAGACCTTTTTTGGTATTCTTCCCCAGATCTGTGCCGCGACACAATCCTGTCTTGGAGCTACATTGACAATTCCTTTGACCTCATGGCTTGTTTTTTGCTCTGACATGCACTGTCAACTGTGGGACCTTATATAGACAGTTGTGTACCTTTCCAAATCATGTCCAATCAATTGAATTTACCACAGGTGGACTCCAATCAAGTTGTAGAAACATCTCAAGGATGATCATTGGAAACAGGATACACCTGAGCTCAATTTTGAGTCTCATAGCAAAGGGTCTGAATACTTATGTAAATAATGTATTTCGGTTTTTTAATTGTAAAAATTTGTTAAATTTCTAAAAACCTGTTTTTGCTCTGTCAATATGGGGTATTGCTGAGGATTTTTATTTATTTAATCCATTTTAGAATAAGGCTGTACCTTAACAAAATGTGGAAAAAGTCAAGGGGTCTGAATACTTTCCGAAGGCACTGTATATAGAAATGTGTGTGTATAAGCTACAGCATACATTTAGCTAGACAAAAGAGTGGGAGGAGATGGACACACATACACACAAAATATATACCGTACCAGTCAAAATTTGGACACACCTACTCATTCAAGGGTTGTTCTTTATTTTTACTATTTTCTACATTGTAGAATAATAGTGAAGACATCATAACTATGAAATAACACATGGAATTTGTAGTAACCAAAAAAGTGTTAAACAAATCCAAATATATTTTATATTTGAGATTCTTCAAATAGCCACCCTTTGCCTTGATGACAGCTACGCACACTCTTGGCATTCTCTCAGCCAGCTTCACCTGGAATGCTTTTCCAACAGTCTTGAAGTTCCCACATATGCTGAGCACTTGTTGGCTGCTTTTCTCTGCGGTCCAACTCATTCCAAACCATCCCAATTGGGTTGAGGTCAGGGGATTGTGGAGGCCAGGTCATCTGATGCAGCACTCCATCACTCTCCTTCTTGGTCAAATAGCCCTTACACAGCCTGGATGTGTGTTGGGTCATTGTCCTGTTGAAAAACAAATTATAGTCCCACTAAGCCCAAACCAGATGGGATGGCATATCGCTGCAGAATGCTGTGGTAGCCATGCTGGTTAAGTGTGCCTAGAATTCTAAATAAATCACAGACAGTGTCACCAGCAAAGCACCCCCACAACATAATACCTCCTCCTCCATGCTTTACGGTGGGAATTACACATGCGGAGATCATCCGTTCACCCACACCGCATCTCACAAAGACACGCGGTTGGAACCAAAAATCTCAAATTTGAACTCCAGACCAAAGGACTAATTTCCACCAGACTAATGTCCATTGCTTGTGTTTCTTGGCCCAGGCAGGTATCTTCTTCTTATTGGTGTCCTTTAGTAGTGGTTTCTTTGCAGCATTTCGACCATGAAGGCCTGATTCACGCAGTCTCCTCTGAACAGTTGATGTTGAGATATGTCTGTGACTTCAACTCTGTGAAGCATTTATTTGGGCTGCAATTTCTGAGGCTGGTAACTCTAATTAACTTATCCTCTGCAGCAGAGGTAACTCTGGGTCTTCCATTCCTGTGGCGGTCCTCATGAGAGACAGTTTCATCATAGCACTTGATGGTTTTTGCGACTTCACTTCATGTCTTAATGTGATGATGGACTGTCGTTTCTCTTTGCTTATTTGAGCTGTTCTTGCCATAATATAGACTTGGTTTGACTGATTGGCTCAAACGCACTAAGACGGAAATACATTCCACAAATTAACTTTTAAGAAGGCACACCTGTTAATTGAAATGCATTCCAGGTGACTACCTCATGAAGCTAGTTGAGAGAATGCCAAATGTGTGCAAAGCTGTCATCAAGGCAAAGGGTGGCTACTTTGAAGAATCTCAAATATAAAATATATTTTTATTTGTTTAACACTTTTTTGGTTACTACATGATTCCATATGTGTTATTTCATAGTTTTGATGTCTTCACTATTATCCTACAATGTAGAAAACAGTCAAAATAAACAAAAACCCTTGAATGAGTAGGTGTGTCCAAACTTTTGACTGGTAGTGTATAACTCTTATTTTGTATTTTATTTTTGAATTTAATATCATATCTGATGTTGTTCTTGTTTATTAATGTTCTATATTTGGACCCCAGGAAGAGAAGCTGCTGCATGTGCAGTAGCTAACGGGAATTATAATAAACTAAACTAAACTAAACACTTGCGTGCGTGCGTGCGCACACACACACACACACACACACACACACACACACACACACACACACACACACATCAGGTTAAGTAAGTTGCATTGCAACTTCTAGAAGTGACATAGCCCTAGTGTGCGCTATATGGGAGGTAAATGGAAGAGAATGAATCACAACAGCCAGTCTACAGTGATGCATACTAATCGGTATTTAACCCACGGAGAAACTCAGGGCCTAGCTAATGACATCCATCTGGAGGAGGTGTGTATGTGTGTGTGTGTGCGTGCATGTGAGTTTGTATGTGCGTGTCCTCTGTGGGTGTATGTAGATGGCAGGGTCATTGTTTCCACCCCACGCTCTAATCCAGGTAGACGGTAACATCGCTGTTTTTCTGTGCATTAAATTATGAAGCACAGATAGGAACGGATTCATATGAATTATATGAAAGGAAACTAAGCCGGGAAATATTTCATATACACATGTCTTGACATCAAACAAAGATGTAAACCGATAATAATGTATATAACATGGCAGAGGTACAGTATGCATGGGTGAGGCTGGGTAGTTCCAATAGAATGCAAGGCCTTTTGGGTTAGAGAATGAAACTGGCCACATCAACCAAGGGGGTGGAGGTGGAAGGGTGAAGAGAGAGAGAAAGAGAGTCAAATCAAAATTAAACCAAATCAACGTTTATTGGTCACGTACACAGTTTAGCGGATGTTATAGCGGGTGTAGCGAAATGCTTGTGTTACTCTGTGTGTTTGTATGTGAGAGAGAGAGAGAGAGAGAGAGAGGGAGAGAGGGGGACCATACTTGCGTTCTAAATAGTAAGTATTTTGGGTATGCGAAAATAGAAAGCTTTATAGCATGTGAAATTTCAAAAATGTTGCATACTTTAAATGCCAGGATGTCATACTCATTTAGGCTTTTCATCTAGTAGAATTCGTTGCACATTAACATTTACATTTACATCATTTAGCAGACGCTCTTATCCAGAGAGACTTACAAATTGGTGCATTCAACTTATGATAGCCAGTGGGACAACCACCTTTATATATATTTTTTTTGTTTTCTTTTTTTAAAATATTTTTTATATTTCTTTTTATTTCTTTTTTTTATGGGGGGTGGGGGAAGAAGGATTACTTTATACTATTCCAGGTATTCCTTAAAAAGGTAGGGTTTCAAGTGTCTCCGGAAGGTGGTCAGTGACTCCGCTGTCCATTAAGGAAGAGAATCGCCTTTCGAGACCCACGTGTGTTTGACAACAGCTTATAACCACATGGCTGGAATAATGGCTGGAATAATGGCTGGAATAAACGCAACTACGCATTAGATTACACATTCTCAGTATGGACGAGCCTAGTATGTTGATATTTGGTGCTTACTAAGTTAGTTTCCACTAAACAGTGCATTCTAAATAGTATGTAGTACCATTAGTACACAGTAGGTAATCATAGGCAAGACAGATTTCGGACACGGCCACAGAGAGAGAGAGAAAAAGAGGTAAAGAGGGAATGAGAGAGGAAAGCAGAAGAGAATGATGTATCATTGTTGACTCAGCAGAAGGAGCCTCTTGGTCTGTGTATGGAGGGATGGTGATTGGTGGATAAGGGGTTGGATATAGTTATATAGAGAAGCTTTATAAGGGTAAGAGGTTAGATAGAGTTGGATAGATAAGATTAAGCGTTATATAGAGCTAGATTGATAAGATATAGAAACTGTTGTACTGTACCTTTGGGCTGGCCGCGGCCCAACGTGACGAACCCAGAAGAGATGAAAGTATGAAGGTCGTGACCCCCACTGCTGCGGATGCTCTCCTTCCCGTAGTGGAGACCTGCAAGAGCCAATCACAGAGTCAGAAACCTGGTGTAAACCTATAGGGACATCGAGGAGGAGTCTTCCAAAGACTGCTTACTTGCAAAGTTTCTCTTTTTGACTGATGTAATAAATCTTTGGTCTACCGACTTTCATCAAAACCTTTTGAATCACCTGAAAGCAGCAGATACTTCAGATTACTTTGATTCTCACTATCACTGTTGCTATCAGAACCCCTTGATCATTCTCTCTTTAAACTACAAAATGGAAGAAAACTAGTCTTCAAATAAATAAATAAATAATAAAAACATCCAAATAAAAAGCAATATATTTGATCTACTCACAGGAAAGAACCCAATCATGCTTCACTTACCAGAGGTTGCCATAGCTGCAGATATCATGTCTTAGGCCTACTGTATGTCTCGCCTGTATTATCCTCCCATTCCATTACCATGGTAATTGTGTTGCGAGCACTCACACACACACACACACACACACATACACACACACACACACACACACAATATCATACCCGATCCTTCCTGTCTAACCTTTATCATGGGTAGGCCATGTTCCTGACCCTAGAAGACAACCTGTGAATCTAAAGGACCTCTTCAAACCCAATCCCCTTCTCCTGATTCCTTTCCCAACTCATTAAGATGAGCTAGTGTGAAGCGCCGCCAAGGAAAAGGCTATGCATTACGAATTTATTGTCCTTGATATAAGGATACGTGACTTTCACCTCCAATGATCACCTTATGCATGTGAAAGATGTATAAGGAGATAGAGAGGTACCTTTTACACGTGCTAACTTTTTTCTTTTTTTTCGTACCTTCTCTAGTTCCCGGCTCTATATTATTTTGTGAGCAGAGAATGTAAATAATCGGATAATTTCATTATGGAATGAGAGGGAGAGATGTGGTGTTGTGTAGTTCGGAGAGACTGCAAGGTTATTCAACTCCAAGGGCGATTAAGCTTTACCACAGTGAGACAGGCAGGGGTAATTTACATGGGATAGTGATTTTATAGCATTGTCAGCTCCCTATCTACTGTGGAGTAGACATGGTGACATGCACATCATCTTTATCATGTACTGTATGTACTGCTCTCTCTCGCTCTCTCTCTCGCTCGCTCTCTCTCCTTCGTTCTCTCTATCTCTCTCAACCTCTCCTGCAGAGTAAGCTCTCATCCTTTGTAACAACCAATCTACCCATGTTATACTGTGCAATACTTATTTTTCATGTCAGAATTGTTGATCACTCATGAAACCAATGGGTTAAACACTGTGTTACCTAGAACACAGTAGTGAATGCATTATGTCATTATGCAAAATAGCTTCTAATTAACAAGAAGTAACTGTAGGATGCTACACTTAAAGGTCTTCATAAGATTAATTACACCCTCACTCCTGCAACGCCACCCACATACCTCTCACATACACACACAACCACGCACACACATACACAAACACACATGTGCATGAGCACATTCATGCTCTGACACACACAACACAGGAACACACAGGAGCACAGACACACACACACTCTGGGTTCAGAGGTCGTGGTGCATAATAAGTGTTAATGATGAGAAGTAGCTGCTGGGACAATTAGCCTGCTCTCCATGATGCTGTGGTTTGACACAGGTGCACATAGGAGGTGGTTTATACTAACCATGTTGACATAGTCAGCATTGAAATACTCCTCTTTAAATGGAGGAGTTGATTATCAAATCCACAGGGAGGGAGAGAGGGAGGGAGGTCACTGAGGAGATGTTATAGCCGTGCAGTTTTAGGATTAATTGGTGGAAGATTAGGAAAACAGAAAATGTAGAAAAAAAATGTGCAGACTGAATCTGATTATGAAAAGTGCCTATCGGTGAACCATATCTTAATTAAACTAATTAAATCATAGTTTAATGCTCTCTGAGCAATAGACACACACGAACACACACATACGCAGAGAGTGAGACCCACACCCATACACAAATACACACATATACACGCACACGCACATGCACATACACACACACACACACACACATACACACACACACATACACACACACACATACATACACACATACACACACACACATACACACTCACATATACACACACACGCACATGCACATACACACACACACACACACATACACACATACACACACACACATACACACACACACATATACACACACAGCACTAAAGAGCTGTGGGAAATGTCCCAAGGTCATATCAAAACAAAGTTGCGTAAAAAGCAAGAAGGTTAAATGGTTGTCATGTGAATATAGTCACCATTAGCTGTTTGTTTATGCAGCAGAGTCATCATTAGACTTTGAATGTCAGAGAAACTGTTGTTGTTGTTGAGTCACAAATAGGACCACTGACCCTAAGATGTTAGAATATGGATACTGGACACAGTGAAAACAGATATTCTCCACACTACAATAAACATAACTTCATCTATTCATACTGGACTTAATTCACATTTTTGAACAACAACCAACATAATAAAACTATGTTTGCAGTGTAATGTAAATGTTTTTCCCTGTGAGAGCTGTATGGGTCAAAAAAGCATTATTCAATGAAGTTTTCTTTCTTTTTTTCTCTCTCTTTGTTTCTTTACTTCAAACCTAGAAGTATGTTTAAGGTCAAATCTACTCAAGCCCTCTAAAAGAATCAACTTTCAAGGACTTTTCCTTGTTGTGGCTGCAGGGTGTATAATGTTTACTCCCAGACCTAAAAACAGGCTCTGAAACGTACAACTCAAGCAGAGTGGATGCCAATATAAATAGCATGGTATCCTATTCTGCTGTCTGCACGGTATGCTCCAGGATCTGTTTTTAAGAAATGTATCATTCTAAAAATGCCCGGACGGCGGGACAGGTTTTTTTTAGCAATGCACCAAGGATATCTGTGACACGCCCCACCTGCATTCATAAATACTCTGAGTGTATTTTTAGGAAAGCGCCTAAAACTACGGTAAGAAAATCATCTGTTTTTTGGCAAAGTGGGTTGTATTGTTGTGACGGGGAAAACCACGGCATTCCATTTTAGGATCAGGGGGATGGTGATGTCATTTTATCTCTTGGCTCAGTTGGAGAAGGTCCTCTTAAGCCTTTCCAGACCTTTAGCTGTAGCTATACCTGGTTAAAGAGGACTCTGGGCCATCTGATTTAAGAGACCTGAGTAGCTAGTCTTGGAAGGCTTCAGTGTGTGTGCAGGGATTAATTTTTTATTTCATTCTCTTTCTTTTTTTCTTTCCGTTCTACATGTTCTATCTATCTAACTGTGTCATCCTCAGTAGGGACATCTCTAACAGAAAGAAAACTTCTCCTCAGGAGTACTGCTGTATTATACTGGATGTGCATTTGGCCACACATGAATATGCATTTTCGTGGTGCTATACCACCGATCCTGATCCCGTTAGTGCATAGAATAGCAACTCCCAATTTATACACACACATTACCCACACCTTCTCTCCTCTGCCTGTCACTGCCTTTCATGTCCAAGACCACAGGACTGCCTGGTCCACAGTGTAGGGAGAGCCGGCCTGGGATGGGATAAGCTAGCTTACATGATGAGCTACGTTCACTAGCTAACACTAACAACAACTGTGTGCAGGAAGGCAGGCAGACAGAGACACAACCAAACAGGCAGACAGAAAGGTATAGAGAGAGAGAGAGAGAGAGAGAGAGAGAGAGAGAGAGAGAGAGAGAGAGAGAGAGAGAGAGAGAGAGAGAGAGAGAGAGAGAGAGAGAGAGAGAGAGAGAGAGAGAGAGAGAGAGAGAGAGAGAGAGAGAGAGCGAGAGAGAGAGAGAGAGAGAGAGAGAGAGAGAGAGAGAGAGAGAGAGAGAGAGAGAGAGAGAGTGATGCTTGACCTCCACTGAGTATGACATCCCACAAGGTCACAGTGAGCAGTGCAGCCAGTCGGGTGGGTGCATTCTCCCTGTGCCCTGCACGGCTTGTTGGGCCACAGCATTAGGACTAGATTGATACAGTGAATCAGGGGGACAGACGGGGCCGCTGACTGGGAGTAGACTGGGGTCGACAGACTGGGGTCGACGTGGCCCACCCCGCTCTGCAACCCAAATGAGCTGGTCTGAAACCTGACACACTTGTCTAGCCTGCACATCTGTTTGTCTGTCCCGCTGTGTGTCTCTGCATGTCTTTTGTCCAATGCGAGTGGATTTTTAGGACTTTCTCTGTCTGTCTGTCTTCCCTTTCTCTTGTTGTGTTTAGGTACGGAAGTACGGGTATTCGGATACGGCCACAGTCTCTTCCTCTCTTAATCACATTTTTTTCGGACTTACTGTGTATCTCTCAAACACCTTTCTCTGTCTGTCTGTCTGTCTTCCCTTTCTCTTGTTGTCTGTTTCTTCCTCTCTCTCAACTCAGACCTGCCTCACACTCCCAATCCTGCAACCACAAACCTTTCTCATGTTTACTGTGTCTCTTCAGAGATTCCATAACCCAGATTTACACCCCCTGTCAGTGGTGTTCTGTTCCCACTTCCCAGCCGTGTGGTTGAATCCCATTCCCCTGCGTGCTGAAGCGGTCACAGTCCCGCTGCAGGCTCTGTGTGCCAGGGTGTCATCCTTGGCTGATTCACCCACTGAACCACTCAGCGTCCATCGTTTCCACCCTGCCAGAGACGGCCCGCCCCTGTTCCCTCGCCAGCCACAATTATCTACACTAACAGGGCCTCTTTCTGTCTTTCTTCCCCTCTCTCTCTGCTGTCTCTATCCCTCTCTTTCTCTCTCTCCCTCTCATTCCCACTCTTGCACAAATCGGATGATTATGGGATGTTAACATAGGAGATTACACCACTGACAGGGAGAGCAGCATGCCGTAGACACACAATGTGTGCACTCTTACACAAAGAAACTGTATAAACACACAATGGGAGACACACACACACTCATTCACTAAGACCACTGACACATATCAATTCAGAAACAGTCTCATGCAGATGATTAAGCAGGTCAAAGTCATGAAGCATAATGATGATGCACCAACACATTCACACACTTCACACAGTATTCCTATACCTCTTCACAAATTTGCCTATTGCTGCCACTTCACCAATTTGTCTTTGAAGATATGTACCCAAAACAGTAGAATATATGTACCATACTATAAAGGTAATGTACCGTGGTTGGACTTGGACTGGTGGACAGGGGTGTAGTGGTTCTTGGAGGAGGTTCGTTGGGGAGTGTTGTCTTTGGGAGAGCCGTTCATCGCTGCAAAGTTCTCACAGTCGTACTGAGATATGGGAATGGGCCCCTGCTGCCTCAGGATGTCTGCAAGGGCCCTGGGGACACACAGAGAGAAAACGTCTGATTTTGATAACATTTTGGGCACCAAAGGTCACCAAAGGTTACTACTATTTAGCTTACTTCTCCAAGCATCTACACTACACTCCAAGGTGAGTGAGTGTTCTTGGCACTGAAAAGTTATAGAGAACCCTTAATAAAACAGTAGAGCTATAAAAAATATACTAATACGCAACAGAAACAGAAACAGAGTTGTGTTTATGAGAAGCAGTTATAATTAGGTTGAATTGTAGTGTTTTTCAGGCCGACCACAGGTGAATATGAAGGTATGGTACCCTCGGGGATGAGAAGGAGAAGGAAGAGAGGGGATGGAAAAACTCAACAGCATCATGAAAGAAAATAACAAAAAAACATGTTTTTTTTCTGGCAGCAAAATCAAATTATGTTTGCATTGCTTCGGTTGCTCAAAGCCTTGTGCATGACATATACAGTGGGGGAAAAAAATATTTAGTCAGCCACCAATTGTGCAAGTTCTCCCACTTAAAAAGATGAGAGAGGCCTGTAATTTTAATCATAGGTACATGTCGACTATGACAGACACAATGAGAAAAAAAAATCCAGAAAATCACATTGCAGGATTTTTCATGAATTTATTTGCAAATTATGGTGGAAAATAAGTATTTGGTCAATAACAAAAGTTACTCAATACTTTGTTATATACCCTTTGTTGGCAATGACACAGGTCAAACGTTTTCTGTAAGTCTTCACAAGGTTTTCACACACTGTTGCTGGTATTTTGGCCCATTCCTCCATGCAGATCTCCTCTAGAGCAGTGATGTTTTGGGGCTGTCGCTGGGCAACACAGACTTTCAACTCCCTCCAAAGATTTTCTATGGGGTTGAGATCTGGAGACTGGCTAGGCCACTCCAGGACCTTGAAATGCTTCTTACGAAGCCACTCCTTCGTTGCCCGGGCGGTGTGTTTGGGATCATTGTCATGCTGAAAGACCCAGCCACGTTTCATCTTCAATGCCCTTGCTGATGGAAGGAGGTTTTCACTCAAAATCTCACGATACATGGCCCCATTCATTCTTTCCTTTACACGGATCAGTCGTCCTGGTCCCTTTGCAGAAAAACAGCCCCAAAGCATGATGTTTCCACCCCCATGCTTCACAGTAGGTATGGTGTTCTTTGGATGCAACTCAGCATTCTTTGTACTCCAAACACAACAAGTTGAGTTTTTACCAAAAAGTTATATTTTGGTTTCATCTGACCATATGACATTCTCCCAATCCTCTTCTGGATCATCCAAATGCACTCTAGCAAACTTCAGACGGGCCTGGACATGTACTGGCTTAAGCAGGGGGACACGTCTGGCACTGCAGGATTTGAGTCCCTGGCGGCGTAGTGTGTTACTGATGGTAGGCTTTGTTACTTTGGTCCCAGCTCTCTGCAGGTCATTCACTAGGTCCCCCCCGTGTGGTTCTGGGATTTTTGCTCACCGTTCTTGTGATCATTTTGACCCCCACAGGGTGAGATCTTGCGTGGAGCCCCCAGATCGAGGGAGATTATCAGTGGTCTTGTATGTCTTCCATTTCCTAATAATTGCTCCCACAGTTGATTTCTTCAAACCAAGCTGCTTACCTATTGCAGATTCAGTCTTCCCAGCCTGGTGCAGGTCTACGATTTTGTTTCTGGTGTCATTTGACAGCTCTTTGGTCTTGGCCATAGTGGAGTTTGGAGTGTGACTGTTTGAGGTTGTGGACAGGTGTCTTTTATACTGATAACAAGTTCAAACAGGTGCCATTAATACAGGTAACGAGTGGAGGACAGAGGAGCCTCTTAAAGAAGAAGTTACAGGTCTGTGAGAGCCAGAAATCTTGCTTGTTTGTAGGTGACCAAATACTTATTTTCCACCATCATTTGCAAATAAATTCATTAAAAATCCTACAATGTGATTTTCTGGAAAAAAAATTCTCAATTTGTCTGTCATAGTTGACATGTACCTATGATGAAAATTACAGGCCTCTCTCATCTTTTTAAGTGGGAGAACTTGCACAATTGGTGGCTGACTAAATACTTTTTTTCCCCACTGTATCTCTACAGCATAACCTTTGCTGCTCTATAAATATTGTTCCTGTTTTTTAGTTATTTCACACCCGTGTTTTGCAGTTAGGTACTTTATCATTGGATTTGGTGTGGTGCAGACGTGTCAAGCAACTATAATGATACTTTAACCTTAACGTGATACATTATTTACTGTCTCTAGATTACTCCTGTGTTGAGTCATACATGTATGAAAGAACCATGCGTCATAGAGGGAGAGTACAATGTTTGTCAGCGGTTGCTCATCGATGTCTGCTCTCCAACATGTGTTGTCCACTAGTGGCAAAGCCCAAAGGGAGCCGGGAAACAGCTGAGAAACACACAGAAGCTTACACACATAACTACAAACAGCTACTTGGTGGAAATCTCCAACATAATGCTGATTTACCCATGTCAGTTCACCACTACAGGCTGAGAATGCACACACCACCACCACCACCACCACCACCGAGAGAGTGTTGGTGTTGGTATGATAGGTGTTATGGGACTGGAATAGAGGTTATTTTATTTTATGGTCTATGACAGTCAACTGATGACAAACTGGTTTGACTTGACTTATCAAAGGCCTTGACATTTTATGGGTATTTTACAAGGAAAATGTGCATAGACATTATGTGTCTGGATTTATCCGTTAAAATGTTAAGTGATGATGCACCATCAGTGCTCTCCATATTATTACATTGGCTTGACTTTATGATGCAGAAACCAGATTTATCACAACATCTGCAAAGAAACACTTTAAAAAAAACATCAAATATGCATCAGTAGCATCAGTAGGATCATACCCTCACCCACACACCTGATTTGCCAGCCAAAAAGACAGCCTACCCAAACAATTTAAATGTTTCCCTTTGAACACCTCTGCAATTAAACCTCCGTAGGTTTGCAGTGTTTCCCATCGCTGGGGTTCGGATCAAAGAACCATACAAAAGGGTTCTTTATAGAACGTTTAGGGGTGCCATATATGGAGCAAGCAGAGCCAGAGCCATATACAGTGGGTCCGAAATGATTGACACTCTTGATAAACATGAGCGATGACTGTATAAACAAATAATTCAAATACTGAGCTATATTGTATGCTCAAAAAAATGGGGAAATGTTATTATTTTATAGTAATACAATTGCTCAGAGAAAGAGATTTGTTTTTTCTCAAAAAGGTATGGGTCAAAATAAAGAAAGTAGTCCAAAGTTTAGTATTTGGTCCCATATTCCTAGTACGCAATGACTACATCAAGCGTGACTCAACAAAATGCATTTCCTGTTCATTTTGTTTGTGTTTCAAATTATTTAGTGCCCAATAGAATTAATGGTAATTATTATAATGAATGGTCATTAAGGATTATCCTTTATCATGGTAGCATCCACATTCATGTAGAAGTGTTTAGAAACATATTATATTCTTATTTACAATAAAGGTGACTCCAAAATGACACAATACATTATTTACCATTCATTTCTATTGGGCACAAATCTAATCTAAAGCACATCTAAATCACATCTAAAGTTAATGTTTTAAAAGTATGAGAATAGCCATAATTCATACACATAGAAAGGGACCCATTCATTTCAGACATAACAATTGACATGTGACACCTCACAGTAGGCTGAACTATGACCTCTGACCCATAATTGCCATGTAGTAACATAGTCAGTCTACTGTACAACTCTGTTCCAGGTGCGGCTAGTGTTCTTTGTTCAAGTGTCAGACCTCTTGGTATATTGGCTTAGACAGCTGGGGGTTGTAGATACGCTCCATATTAGCTAGGCTATATTATATGGAAAACTGAAGATTTCAATTTACAGGTTGATGATCCATAACATATTTTATACTGCATGCTAACATGATTTCATTACAGTATTATATGTTTAACGACATTGCCATTTTTCTCTCAAGACATTAAAGACCAGATCATTTTGCGGCACACATAAGAGGGGGCTTTGCACCCAAGCAGGCATGTATATTAATTCATTCATTCATTCGGACTTACCTATGGATATTCATTTCCTGAGGGGGCTCTGTGGCTTTGTCATAGGCAACTTTAGCCGAAACTCCCACCACTAAAATAAAAGCTAGGATCCCACAGGTGATGTACACCGCAGTGTTCGTCTGGTCCATACTCGGGTCAAAAGGCTGTCCTGTCGAGGCTGGCGACGGGGCTGGCGTTTTCACCCAGTCCGGCGTGTTGTAGTTTTTACAGCTTGACTGGTCTACTCTTTTTTCTTTTTCCTGGCAGCAGAACCGCAGGAAGCAGGACCCGCAGCAGTAGCGGTGAACCGTGTTGTTACACGCAAACTCTCTATCAAATTGTCCGCTCACGTCGTAGTAACCGGTACACATATCGTAGTCCTTGGTCGTGTTCTTCTGCGGCGCAGCGGTGGGGACCGCCGCGGTGATGTTGGCTTCTTTTGCCTTGGGAGTCCGCTTGGTCTCTGTCTTCACTTTCTTGCCCCCAGTTGCGGCGCAGAAAATGCTCAGAGGATTCAGGTATATGAGGAGCAGCAAAAGGTGCCGTATCCCCATGGTGTGTCTAACTTGTCAATTAACTTCCGACGCGACGCTTGTGTTCTATTCTGACTTGGTACTTGAAGTGAATGTGATAGGGCTCTCAGTCTGACAAGACTGTTGCAACCCTGGCATCCGCCACTCGCGTTGGTCCCCTCAGTATCGATACTGTTACCATACTGGGTAGAAGAGTGAGTATCATCAGTATCGAAGACGCCATTAGTTAAGTTTATCATTAATAGCAGAGCTTCTGCAACCCATTGCGCTCTGATAGAATGAATCGTCATTCACTGAACTGCATGTCTTGGTTGCGCTCTAGTAGGACAGTCGAGTGCAGGGGACTCTTTGTGCTTTCCGCCCGGTTGGAGGTGCTGAAATCGGCCGAGTGTCGCTGTCCAATGTCCTGATTTCTGATTTCTGTGGAGAGCCTTGAGTCGAGTTGTCTTTAAACAGCAGGGTTTGTGCTCACATCTTTCTGTGGTGAAAGTTGCGCTATAGAGGAAACAAGCAAAACGCTTCATTAGCCATTATCCGCACGTCAAGGGGGGCCCATTAAGTCTACCAGTAATTTATTTGGAACAGCGGTATTTTTGTCACATCCCTTTCGTGAAGTGTTTGAAATTCAGGGCTTCTGGGCTTATCATATTGGCTGCATGCAGTCAAGACGTGCTTGTTTAAATCCCTTTCAATGCACAGACATTGCAACTGGAACTATCTAAATGCATAAAAAGCTTTAGAATGAAATTCTAATAGAGTAGAAGCAATACATACACAACTGTTTTAATTGCAGCCAAATATTTGTTTTCACTCAGTCAAATATCGCCAACGAATAGCCTATTTCAATATATTAGGCTGCTTAAAAGTAGGCTATTTCATTATATCTTACAGGAAAAAGCACAACACAACGCAATGTAATGTAGATATCTGCATTTTAAGCTGAGGCATAAGCAATAGGTCAAAGATAAGGTTTGGTGATAAAACCTACCTGTGTCAAGATTGCTGTTGACTTGCTTGCTCTCTGTCTGGCGCGGGGAGAGTGAATAGAATATCAGAGCTCAGCAAGAGACCCCTTTCCACTTCCCCCCTCCCTCCCCCCGTCTCTCTTTTCTTCTTCTCCTCCCCCCCTTCCTTCGTCTCCCTCTCAAGGCGTCCACATAAATTACATAGGTTCGGTTTGCTTCTAGCAGAACTCAGCTAGGCGAAGAAACCATCTGTGCTCTCATACTCCCTAAAGACCTTCGCATGAAAAACGAGAAATAAGCGGCAATATTACTGTTGTTTGTCGCTCTTGGGCTACCGTAGTCACAACATAGCCAGAAACATGGGATAAATATATTAATTTAGATGTCAGCATCATTTTATTATAATTCATTTTGGAGTAGAATGTCATTTTAAGAAGTCACCAGAACTGACCTTCTCACAGTCATTCTCCCCCCAAAATTGCAGGTCCCTCCGCAACCTGTAGAATGCCGTGATATGTGCTTTTGTCAGTATATATTGTTGGCTAGTATACACACACATCTATTGGGCTCACTCAATCAAATTAGATTAAGATTCTATGAGTTTTGCATATTAGTGACACACTGAGAAAACACATAAGACAGTGTGTGTGTGTGTGTGCTTGTGTGTGCTTGTATGTGTGTGTGTGTGTGTGTGTCAGAGAGAGAGAGAGACAGATCCACACATGCCTGCAACAGTTGACTGATCACAAAGCCGGGAAGCAGTTGCTTAGTAACCACTTTTTACTACGCCATCCATACTTGTTGTGATAAAAAAGTAAACCTCCCCCTAGTGAAGAGTTCCTCTGGACTTTAGAGGGATGGATGTGCTCGGAGACATATGCACGGTCTCAGAAGCATACTGTACTGTACTCTATATGCATTTTATACATATAGTAAACAGCACAGACTGCTGCTAAAGCACAATGAAGTAATGGAATAGGCCAGTTGCTAAACACCCCTCTGAAAGCATAGGTTTCATGAGTGGGCTACAGTGAGGGAAAAAAGTATTTGATCCCCTGCTGATTTTGTACGTTTGCCCACTGACAAAGAAATGATCAGTCTATAATTTTAATGGTAGGTTTATTTGAACAGTGAGAGACAGAATAACAACAAAAAAATCCAGAAAAACACATGTCAAAAATGTTATACAATGATTTGCATTTTAATGAGGGAAATAAGTATTTGACCCCCTCTCAATCAGAAAGATTTCTGGCTCCCAGGTGTCTTTTATACAGGTAACGAGCTGAGATTAGGTGCACACTCTTAAAGGGAGTGCTCCTAATCTCAGTTTATTACCTGTATAAAAGACACCTGTCCACAGAAGCAATCAATCAATCAGATTCCAAACTCTCCACCATGGCCAAGACCAAAGAGCTCTCCAAGGATGTCAGGGACAAGATTGTAGACCTACAAAAGGCTGGAATGGGTTACAAGACCATCGCCAAGCAGCTTGGTGAGAAGGTGACAACAGTTGGTGCGATTATTCGCAAATGGAAGAAACACAACATAACTGTCAATCTCCCTCGGCCTGGTGCTCCATGCATGATCTCACCTCGTGGAGTTGCAATGATCATGAGAACGGTGAGGAATCCGCCCAGAACTACACGGGAGGATCTTGTCAATGATCTCAAGGCAGTTGGGACCATAGTCACAAAGAAAACAATTGGTAACACACTACATCGTGAAGGACTGAAATCCTGCAGCGCCCGCAAGGTCCCCCTGCTCAAGAAAGCACATATACAGGGCCGTCTGAAGTTTGCCAATGAACATCTGAATGATTCAGAGGAGAACTGGGTGAAAGTGTTGTGGTCAGATGAGACCAAAATCGAGCTCTTTGGCATCAACTCAACTCGCCGTGTTTGGAGAAGGAGGAATGCTGCCTATGACCCCAAGAACACCATCCCCACCGTCAAACATGGAGGTGGAATCATTATGCTTTGGGGGGTTCTGCTAAGGGGACAGGACAACTTCACCGCATCAAAGGGACGATGGACGGGGCCATGTACCGTCAAATCTTGGGTGAGAACCTCCTTCCCTCAGCCAGGGCATTGAAAATGGGTCGTGGATGGGTATTCCAGCATGACAATGACCCAAAACACACGGCCAAGGCAACAAAGGAGTGGCTCAAGAAGAAGCACATTAAGGTCCTGGAGTGGCCTAGCCAGTCTCCAGACCTTAATCCCATAGAAAATCTGTGGAGGGAACTGAATGTTCGAGTTGCCAAACGTCAGCCTCGAAACCTTTATGACTTGGAGAAGATCTGCAAAGAGGAGTGGGACAAAATCCCTCCTGAGATGTGTGCAAACCTGGTGGCCAACTACAAGAAACGTCTGACCTCTGTGATTGCCAACAAGGGTTTTGCCACCAAGTACTAAGTCATGTTTTGCAGAGGGGTCAAATACTTATTTCCCTCATTAAAATGCAAATCAATTTATAACATTTTTGACATGCGTTTTTCTGGATTGTATTGTTGTTATTCTGTCTCTCACTGTTCAAATAAACCTACCATTAAAATTATAGACTGATCATGTCTTTGTCAGTGGGCAAACGTACAAAATCAGCAGGGGATCAAATACTTTTTTCCCTCACTGTATGTGTTCTCATTTCTCATTAATTAGCCTTTATTTTACCAGGTAAGTTGACTGAGACAGAACACATTCTCATTTACAACAATGATCTGGGGAAGATTTGTAGGGAACTGGAGAGGTTTGTCGAATGAGCCAATTGGAGACTGGTGAGAATGAAAACCATAACTAAACCACATGTAAAGATAATACGTTTTATCAAACTTGAATTGGCTTCAGTGCTCATGGGGATGTGTGAAACTTACTTCTGACCAGCCATTTACACCATGAAAGCGGCACTCGCTTAGCCACGCTAGCCTCGCCCTCATGTGCGTGCTAACAAGCTAAGGGTTGGAAGCTATGGTGAGCTTCGATTGGTCACCCGTGTCGCGATATCAAGGAGGATTTGAATAAAGTTCAGCTTTCCCCAACTTTAGTACCGCCCTGTTCAGCTCCCTTGCCCATGTTCGCATCGCTCAACTTTCCCCCCGCCCACTCCGCTTCTCTCGCTTTCCATCCATTGAAAGTGAATTGCTTCCGATGTTTCATCGCGCGATGTCGCTTCCTAGTGTAAATGGCCCGTCAGCCCGACGTGTCCCCACTTGCGCCAGCGAAAAGTTAGTAAGATGCTTCAGGAGGGTGGTCAAGTGTGCTAGCAAGGCAGAGGTCCTGGGTTCGAGCCTTGGTGTGAACCGAATCAGGAGGAAGTGGTATTCGCTAAGCAAGCAGTTTGATGTTCTTTACCCTCACATCTGTTTTCTAAAGATTACAGTGAAATGCAGCTCTCCCAGCTAGCACATTTGGTTCCTTGGAAGTTGTGGGAACGTGAGTTTTTGGTTTCCCATTTGTTCTGGGAACGAAGCCATACGTTTCCT
This sequence comes from Coregonus clupeaformis, assembly GCF_020615455.1. Lineage (NCBI taxonomy): Eukaryota > Metazoa > Chordata > Actinopteri > Salmoniformes > Salmonidae > Coregonus > Coregonus clupeaformis. The sequence goes on along the minus strand of NC_059222.1, from coordinate 28,819,780 downwards.
GACCAGAAAAACGGAACGTTTTTTAAACATTCTGAGAATGGAAGAGAACATTTCGCCTGTTCTGGGAACGTACATTTTTAGGTTGCAAGGAGGTTCTGAGAACATTTTACTCTGGTTCCCTGCCATGTTATTTTCAATCATACAAAGCTGTTCATTTTAGTCTATTCAAACAGATCCCATTTCAAAGGAAACAAACACTCATTAAGATCAGGTGTTACCAATTAGTGGGCATGGCCAACACACCTGAACACACTTAACAACATAGAGTATAGAGCGAGTTTTGTTGATGCTGAGAACAGAATGTATATGTTTTTAAATGACATTCTTAGAACGTTCTTTGAACTTCACAATTTTTTTCTTGTGGTTTTTATGGAAAGTTTTCCTAATGTTCTGAGAACATTACTTTAAATAGAACCAAGAGGAAACCTGTAGGAAACGTTTTGCTGAAGTACTGAAATGTCCCCCTAAGAAACATATGGTTCTCAGAACGTTATGTGCTAGCTGGGCTTTCAGTTGTATCTCATCAGTTCCTGCAATACACATGATGGGACCCAGTTTCAGCTGGTTTGGCTTAGATGTAACAGCACCTTTCCATGTGGGTGGTAACAGACAGAGATTGATAGCGGTGGGTTTTGGTAAAATGTTTGTCATTTGTCATCTTCTTTTGTGCCAGTTTATTCCCTGAGCAGAACATTAAGAGATCACCTGTTCTATTCTATACTCACAATCATCCTCTCAATGCTCTCACTTTCAGAGTACTGTACAATCCAACCCAATCCATTTCCAAACGGCCTTTAAATTTGCCCCAGAAACGTAATCCTCATCTCTCCCCACTCTGAGGCAATGGAGAATAAATGACTATAAAATACAGACATATCTGTGAGTGAGGCTTCATCTTCTGCTCAGATATGTTTTCCCTGTACAAGACTGCAGTTACAGCGCTGACAAAGCAATGAAGCGCAGCCCCATCTGAGATCCAGAGAACCCCCCTCCCATTCCTACTGTTCCATGTAGAGCAATCCTTTATGCATGCCATCGTTCTCCTGCCGTTACTATGACCCATTTTCTTTTGAAAATGCTGGTTCCCAAATTACGGTAAGAGCCCAGGCTGGTACAACTGAAGGCTTTTAAGAGGAACTGTCTGCTTGAATTTGGCTGTGTGTGCTACCACCGCGTCCTGCTGGAGAAGTGCTTTGTCAAGGGCTTCAGATAATACTCCAGTTGTGCCCTCTGGGCGCTAGGCAGAGAAAGGAACTGTTGAGGCTGTGGGGTTGGAGAGTGGGTGCTTGGACCGAGTATTAAAGCACATACACAGTGGTATAACTATGCAGGGCTCCTTCTTTATTCTCACACAAAGCAGGCGACCTTCTACAGGCGATTGTGGTTTTATTGTATCGGCAGGTTAATGATGTTGGCAAACGTACAATTAAACTGCCTGTCAAGTTGTTAGCGTCCATTTTCAGTACAATAGAATGTGATGATATAATACCCAGCTAGCACATAACGTTCTGAGAACCAAATGTTTCTTTGAGCTTGGTGAGAGAATGGTTGTCCTAAAGTAACTTTGCATACAACCTTCCCACAACATTCTAGGAATGGTGCAGGATACCCAGCTAGCACATAACGTTCTGAGAACCATATGTTTCTTAGGTGGTAATTTCAGTACTTCAGCATAACGTTTCTACAGGTTTCCTCATGGTTCTATTTAAAGTGATGTTCTCAGAACATTTAGAAAACTTTCCATAAAACCATAAGAAAACATTAGTAACATTCAAAGAATGTTCTAAGAATGTTATTTAAAAACATATACATTCTGTTCTCAGCATCAACAAAACTCTCTCTATCCTCTATCTTGTTAAGTGTGTTCAGGTGAGTTGGCCACTCCCACTAATTGGCCACACCTGATCTTAAATAGTGCTTGTTTCCTTTGAAATAGGGTCTGTTTGAATAGACTAAAATGAACAGCTTGAAAAAACATGGCATGCTAGCTCCATGCTGGTGGGGCAGTGGAATAATTCCAAGAATAGAGAACAGAAAATTATAGGTTCCAATCTCACTGATACCGTGCCACAATAAAAAAGAAATGTGTTTGCATGATTAATGCCTAAGGAAATGAATTCCCATGTGTCCTATCTGTGCTTGGTGTTCAAAACAGTTAACCCAAACTAAGCTAGCAGTGTTATTAAACATCTTATTGAAACTTTTTCTTAGAAAGTTATTTACCTTAAAATAACCTATAATTTCCATTCTCAGAACGCTAATAAAACCTCCCAAACCAACTTTCAGAGAATCATAGTAAAACCTTCTCAGAACCTCTCTGGAACCTATAAATGAACATTCCCAGAACAGGAAAAATTTTCACTTCCATTCTCAGAACGTTTAAAAAACATTTTGTTTTGCCGGTCAGGAAACATATGGCTTCGTTCCCACAACTTCCAAGGAACCAAATGTGCTAGCTGGGTATTGATAGCAAATGCATAATGGATTGCATTTGGAGGACATGGCACTTTTTCAAGTACTATATGCACATTTTGTTGTAAATTTGAGAGTGAGTGTGTGCGTGTGTGTGTGTGAGACTACTCCAAGGGGAAAAGCATGCCCGCTCTCCGTCCTTTCCCAGGTGTTATCTGGCTAACTGGCTACAGCTGTAACCACTTATATTTCATTTACACCTTCTGTGCACCTGATAAATATTTGGATATACTGTCTCCCCAGTACGTCTCGGCTCCAGGGAAACAGTATCTAACCAAAAGGGAATTATTACACTTAAAACAACGTTAAACATTGATATTACTTATACATTGTGTGATTTCAGAATCATCTTTACAGTGTCTCAACCCCCACATGGTTTTCCTTAGATGTTTCTCCCATTATTTGTGCAACTATCACTTGTTAGAACATATACATAGAGAGGTAACCTACCATAGAACACACACACATACACAGTGTGCGTCAGAGAGGGGAAAACAGTGGCAGCTGAAAAAGTAGTCCTCAGGGAGACATAGGCATGATTTGCGGGGGATTGCACCATTTCCAATAACCCACTGCAGTATAGAGTATGTGTGTGTGTTTGTGTGTGATTGTGTGCGTGTGTGTGTGTGTGTAAAAGTGGGTCACAGCTGCCAATAAGAGCACACAATGTCGATTTTTTTCACTTGAGGCAGGGGCTTTCCTTTAGGCGTAAGTGAAAATGAGTGTGCTTATTAACCTTTTCTTTTTAGCACCTCCTCCTGACAACACACACCTCCCATTTCTGTGTAATAGGAGTGGGACATGCATAAGGCTGAATGTCAAATGATTCATTTGTCAAATGTGAAATGATGCTGACACGCTTCGTCACTCTTTGTGTCTCTGTCTCTCTGCCTATATATCTCTCCATCTCTGCTATGTCTACCCTTCTCTCTGTCTCTATCTCTGTTTCAGTTTCTCTCTTTCTCTCTCTCTCTCTGTATCTCTCTCTGAACGTACACAATTGAACAAGTCGAGTGAGGTTAGCACCCTTTTCTAAACACAGTGTGTCAGTGTGAGGTTCAGAGACGACCATCGCAAAACTGACCCGACACGATGGACTCTACATACATAATTTATTAAACTGACACATTTATGTCATATACATCAACCACATCTTCATTAAAAGCACCATCTGTCTCTGTAATCTTCATTGTATATTCAACCATTTAGTAGTAGTAGTAGTAGTAGTAGTAGTAGTAGAAGAAGAAGAAGAAGAAGAAGAAGAAGAAGAAGAAGAAGAAGAAGAAGAAGAAGAAGAAGAAGAAGAAGAAGAAGAAGAAGAATTGAATCCTTACAGCTCTCATTGATGTGTCTGAAGAATACAATGACAAAATCCTGCAAGGCACTGAATACTGTATACTGTGAAGCTAAGCACATCAGTTCCCTATTGGGCTACAATGGTTGAAAACACATGGGACTTCTGGCAGTAGCTCCCAGCTTTAAGAGATTCAGAAAGTACATTTTATTTCCATCATCCACACATATCTTCATGTCCTCTAATATGCCATAAAACTCAAATGCAATAAACATCAACTTTGAGGCTGTAGCTATCCCATAAACAAAAGGGTTGCTCGCAGGGCTACTTATGGGTTAGCCTCTGCCGAGTCCCCAACAACCGGATGTTCCGGTTTTCAGGGGAAATAGAAAGAGAGCCTGTGATGCGATCTTAACTCCTCCACATATCATACTCCAAATATCATACTGTAGCTGGATACCTTAATCATGAAGAGATGGAGAGGGGAGCGAGAGACAGAGATAGAGACAGAAAGAAAGACAGAGAGAAAGACAGAGAGAAAGACAGAGAGATCAAAGGTTGTAGCCATCAGCAAGGACAGGAAACAACCTCTTCTGCCTGAACAGGCATGTTCCCGTTGAACTACACTAGATCTGTGTGTGTGTGTGTGTGTGTGTGTGTGTGTGTGTGTGTGTGTGTGTGTGTGTGTGTGTGTGTGTGTGTGTGTGTGTGTGTGTGTGTAGGCGTCATACCCATAAGGGGCACAGGGGCACGTGCCCTCTCCTCTTTTTTTGTATTTGTATTTAGCAACTCTTCCTGGGGTCCAGCAAAATTAAGGCAGTTATACAATTTTAAAAACATTACAATACATTTCACAACAGACTTCAAAACATATTAAGTGTGTGCCCTCAGGCAACTACTCTACTACCACATATCTACAACAACAACAAAAAATCCATGTGTACGTCTTTGTATAGTGCGTATGCACTGGTCCCCTGTAGCTCAGTTGGTAGAGCATGGCGCTTGCAACGCCAGGATTGTGGGTTCGTTTCCCACGGGGAGCCAGTATGAAAATGCATGCACTCACAAACTGTAAGTCGCTCTGGATAAGAGCGTCTGCTAAATGTAAATGTGTGTGTGTCTGTGTGCGTATCTCTTCAAAGTCCCCGCTGTTCCATAAGGTGTATTTTATCTGTTTTTTTAAATCAGATTTTACTGCTTGCATGAGTTACTTGATGTGGAATAGAGTAGCTCCATGTAGCCATTACTCTATGTAGTACTGTGCGCCTCCCATAGTCTGTTCTGCACTTGGGGACTGTGAAGAGACCTCTGGTGGCATGTCTTGTGGGGTAAGCATGGGTGTTCGAGCTGTGTGCTAGTAGTTTGAACAGACAGCTTGGTGCATTCAACATGTCAACTTGTCAATACCTCTCACAAATACAAGTAGTGATGAAGTCAATCTCTCCTCTACTTTGAACCAGGAGAGATTGACATGCATATTATTAATGTTAGCTCTCCGTGTACATTGAAAGGCCAGCCGTGCTGCCCACAAGACTGGACAGTAGTCCATGTGCGACAAAACTAGGGCCTGTAGGACCTGCCTTGTTGATAGAATTGTTAAGAAGACAGAGCAGCGCTTTATTATGGACAGACGTCTCCCCATCTTAGCTACTGTTGCATCAATATGATTTGACCATGACAGTTTACAATCCAGGGTTATTCCAAGCAGTTTAGTCTCCTCAACTTGCGCAATTTCCACATTATTCATTACACGATTTAGTTGAAGTTTAGGGTTTAGTGAATGATTTGTCCCAAATACAATGCTTTTAGTTTTTTAAATATTTAGGACTAACTTATTTCTTGCACCCATTCTGAAAGTGACTGCAACTCTTTGTTAAGTGTTGCAGTGATTTTACTTCCTGTGGTAGCTGACGTGTATAGTGTTGAGTCATCAGCATACATAGACACAGAGCCACTGGCAGGTCATTAGTAAAGAAGTAAGGGGCCAAGACAGCTGCCATGGGGAATGCCTGACTCTACCCAGATTATGTTGGAGAGGCTTCCATTAAAGAACACTCTCAGTGTTCTGTTAGACAGGTACACTACATAGACCAAAAGTATGTGGACACCTGTTCGTCAAACATCTCATTCCAAAATCATGGGCATTAATATGGAGTTGGTCCCCCCTTTGCTGCTATAACAGCCTCCACTCTTCTGGGAAGGCTTTGCACTAGATGTTGGAACATTGCTGCGGGGGCTTGCTTCCATTCAGCCACAAGACCATTAGTGAGGTCGGGCACTGATGTTGGGCGATTAGGCCTGGCTCGCAGTCAGCGTTCCAATTCATCCTAAAGGTGTTTGATGGGGTTGAGGTCAGGGCTCTGTGCAGGCCAGTCAAGTTCTTCCACACCGATCTTCCACACCGATCTCGACACTGTATGGACCTCACTTTGTGCATAGGGGCATTGTCATGCTGAAACAGAAAAGGTCCTTCCCCAAACTGTTGCCACAAAGCTGGAAGTACAGAATTGTCTGGAATGTCATTGTATGCTGTAGTGTTAAGATTTCCCTTCACTGGAACTAAGGGGCCTAGCCCGAACTATGAAAAACAGCCCCAGACCATTATTCCTCCTCCAGCTAACTTTGCAGCTGGCACTATGCATTTGGGTAGGTAGCGTTCTCCTGGCATCCGCCAAACCCAGATTAGTCCGTCTGACTGTCAGATGGTGAAGAGTGCAGAGAACGCGTTTCCACTGCTCCAGAGTCCAATGGTGGCAAGCTTTACACCACTCCAGCCGATGCTTGGCATTGCGCATGGTGATCATAGGCTTGTGTGTGGCTGCTCAGCCATGGAAACCCATTTCATGAAGCTCCCGACTAACAGTTATTGTGCAGACGTTGCTTTCAGAGGCAGTTTGGAACTTGGTAGTGAGTGTTGCAACCGAGGACAGACGATTTTTACACGCTACGCGCTTCAGCACTCGGCGGTCCCGTTTTGTGAGCTTGTGTGGCCTACCACTTCGTGGCTGAGCCGTTGTTGCTCCTAGACGTTTCCACTTCACAATGACAGCACTCACAGTTGACCGGGGCAGCTCTAGCAGGGCAGAAATTTGCCAAACTGACTTGTTGGAAAGGTGGCATCCTCTGACGGTGCCACGTTGAAAGTCACTGAGCTCTTCAATAAGGCCATTCTACTGCCAATGTTTATCTATGGAGATTGCATGGCTGTGTGCTTGATTTTTTATACACCTGTCAGTAACAGGTGTGGCTGAAATAGCTGAATCCACTAATTTGAAGTGTTGTCCACATACTTTTGTATATATAGTGTAACTCTCGATCCACAATATAGCAGGGGATGTAAAGCCATAACACATAAGTTTGTTCAGCAGCAGATTATGATCGATAATGTCAAAAGCTGCACTGACGTCTAACAAAACAGCTCCCACAATCTTTTTATTATCAATTTCTCTCAGCCAATCATCAGTCATTTGTGTAAGTGTCGTACATGTTGAATGCCCTTCCCTATAAGCTTGCCGAAAATCTGCTGTTAATTTGTTTACTGTGAAGTAGCATTGTATCTGGTCAAACACAATTATTTCTGAACGTTTACTGAGGGTTGGTAACAGGCTGATTGGTCGGCTGTTTGAGCCACTAAAGTGTGCTTTGCTATTCTTGGGTAGCGGAATGACTTTTGCTTCTCTCCAGGCCTGAGGGCACACACTTTCCTGTAGGCTTAGATTGAAGAGATGGCAAATAGAAGTGGCAATATCATCCGCTATCAACCTCAGTAATTTTCCATCCAAGTTGTCAGACCCAGGTGGCTTGTCATTGTTGATGGACAACAATAATTTTTTCACCTCTTCCACACTCACGGAATTTACGGAATTCAAAATTACAATGCTTGTTTTTCATAATTTGGTCAGTTATGCATGTAGGTTCAGCATTTGTTGTTGGCATGTCATGCCTAAGTTTGCTAATCTTGCCAATTAAAAAATAATTAAAGTAGTTGGCAATATCAGTGGGTTTTGTGATGAATGAGTCATCTGATTCATTGAATGATGGAACCGAGTTTGCCTTTTTGTCCAAAATGTTATTTAAGGTGCTCCATAGCTTTTTACTATCATTTTTTATTTTATTTATCTTTGTTTCATAGTAAAGTTTCTTATTTTTGTTCAGTATATACTACTAGCCACCTAGCAATTTTATGAAGTTGACTAGCTAGCCCAAATAGGTTTCCAATCTCCTAGCTACCAAGAAGCCATTTCAGGCTATCAATGAAGTTAGAGCGGCTAGCCTGTCTAACCACACGTAACTGCCAAAATAAAGGAAACACTAATATAAAACGTCTTAATAGGGCATTGGGCCACGACGAGCCAGAACAGCTTCAATGCACCTTGGCATATATTCTACAAGTGTCTGGAACTCTATTGGAGGGATGCGATATCATTCTTCCACAACAAATTCCATAATTTTGTGTTTTGTTGATGGTGGTGGAAAATGATGTCTCAGGCGCTGCTCTAGAATCTCCCATGAGTGTTTAATTGGTTTGAGATCTAGTGACTGAGACTGCCATGGCATATGGCTTACACATTTTTCATGCTCATCAAACAATTCAGTGACCAGTCGTGCCCTGTGGATGGGGACATTGTCATCCTATGGGGGCATAGCCATAGTAGCCAAAATAATGACCTGCCCAGCATTTTTATAAATGACCCTAAGCTTGTGAATTGCTTAATTAACTCAGGAACCACACCTGTGTGGAAGCACATGCTTTCAATATACTTTTTATCCTTCTTTTGCTCAAGTGTTTCCATTATTTTTGGCAGTTACCTGTATTTTAGCTGGCATGCCTGCTGGCAAGGTTGGTAGACTTTAGAAAAGCAAGCAATAAATAAATGTACTGAATAAGACTCATTAATTTCAATCTTTTACCCAGATTTTAGCACAGATGCATAAAAGCATATTCATTTTCTTTTAAAAAAGAAACACTAGTCAGGAAGATACAGACAGCTCAAGAGGTATGCTTAGATATGCAGAAAAATATACCGATTTTTTACATAGAATGAGCATACTGATTATGGCTCTAGATTACAGGAAAAAGCTGTTTCAGGTGAAAAATGTTCATATCTGGTGAGAGTATATAATAGAATATGATGAAACATTTACATGGATGCACAGGCATGTACACATTGATACGAAAGCTTTAAGGGATATCAAAATCAGCGCTGTGTTGAGACTTTGTGTACAACCCTACATGAGGCTGTGTGTGCTAGTATGTGTGTGTGTGTGTGTGTCTGTGTGTGTGTGCGTGCGTGCACGCGCGCAATGCTTGTGTATGTCCGTGTGAGTGTGTGACATTTTTATACGTGTGTGTTGAGATTCCGGCCCAGAGGGTCCTTGGAGGAGACTATTCCAAGCAGGAGAAGATCCTTAGGGTCACCGTTCCTCTACGCACAAAAGGCCTTTCTCCTTACCGTATTGTCTCCAGCCAATACACTGTTTCTATGCTGAAGGACACAGAAAAGGCCCACTCATCTAGAATAGCATCGAGCTCATCAAAAGAGCTCCACAACACCTTGATTTTGGAGCATCTCATACTTTTGTAGTGGAAGAAAATTAGCATACAATAGGGCTGGCTCAGCATCTTTCCCAGCCGCGGGGATCAATATCATTGGTATGTATGGCTCGCCATACCTCTCCCTAAGCCTGCAGGCATCTTCTTCAGCACTTTTCAATATGGGATCAACAAGAAAAAGTGCAATTTCCGAGTTTGGTTTTATTATATATTTTTTATAGGATAGAGATATGATAAGAGTCATCAGTCTCTGGCTGTCAGTCCATCAGCGGTTTTTATCTCATCTCATCATTACGTGATAGAGCGGATTAATGTTGTAGACATACTGAAGAAAAATATAAACGCAATATGTAAAGTGTTGGTCCCATGTTTCATGAGCTGAAATAAAAGATCCTAGAAATGTTACATAAGAACAAAAAGCTTATTTCTCTCAAATGTTGTGCACACATTTGTTTACATCCCTGTTAGTGAGCATTTCTCCTTTGTCAAGATAATCCATCCACCTAACAGGTGTGACATATCAAGAAGCTGATTAAACAGCATGATCATTACACAGGTGCACCTTGTGCTTGGTACAATAAAAGGCCACTCTAAAATGTGCAGATTTGTCACCCAACACAATGCCACAGATGTCTCAAGTTGAGGGAGTGTGCAGTTGGCATGCTGACTGCAGGAATGTGCACCAGAGAATTGAATGTTCATTTCTCTACCATAAGCAGTCACCAACGTTTTTTTTAGAGAATTTAGCAGTACATCCAACCGGCCTCACAACCAAAGACCATGTGTAACCACGCCAGCCCAGGACCTCCACATCAGGCTACTTCACCTGCGGGATCGTCTGAGACCAGCCACCCGGACAGCTGATGAAACTGTACGTTTGCACAAACAAATAATTTCTGCACAAACTGTCAGAAACCGTCTCAGGGAAGCTCATCTGCATGCTCGTCGTCCTCACTAGGGTCTTGACCTGACCGCTGTATCGTATGGGCAGGCATAAGCTATGGACAACGAACACAATTACATTTTATCGATTGGCAATTTGAATGCACAGAGATACCGTGATGAGATCCTGAGGCCCATTGTCGTGCCATTCATCCACCACCATCACCTCATGTTTCAGCATGATAATGCACAGCCCCATGTCCCAAGGATCTGTACACAATTCCTGGAAGCTGAAAATGTCCCAGTTCTTCCATGGCCTGCATACTAGACATGTCACCCATTGAGCATGTTTGGGATGCACTGGATAGACGTGTACGACAGCGTGTTCCAGTTCCCGCCAATATCCAGCAACTTCGCACAGCCATTGAAGAGGAGTGGGACAACATCAACAGCCTGATCAACTCTATGCGAAGGAGATGTGTCACGTTGCATGAGGCAAATGGTGATCACACCAGATACTGACCGGTTTTCTGATCCACACCACTACTGTTCAGTGATAGGTAGGAGAAATCAAATCATCACAGACTATGGTTGTTGTTGCTGTATTTGGACTGAATCTGATAAGACTTTACTTGGTCTTCTGATGTTACATAAACTAGAAGGCAGCTTCTCTGAGCTCTGATCTGTCTTTCTCCCAAAATTATGACTAAGGAAAGAAGGTGTTTTTGATGCAAAAACAATATATCAGTACGACATGAAAATGTACCTGAGCTATGGTTACTCATGGTGCATCAGAACAACAGTGGAGAAAAGCAGTAGGTAAACTCACCTCTCTTCTCCTTTGAAGTGATGCACCAAGGCGGTGATGTAATGACATAGAGTGTTACTTGTTCTCTAGAAAACGAGATGAAAGATCCTGGAGACATTTGCGTCATTTCAGTTTGTCATTGTTGCGGTTCAATCTGAGTACAAAACCCATGACACATGTCATAGGCTGAAGAGCACTCTCAGGGAAATGATGGAGAATTAGAGACAGGAAAAAAGATGGAGAAATTGAGTAATGGTTCTAGAGGCTCAAGGATAAGGGCTAGAGGGGTTAGGGAGGCTAAGGGTTGATTTCAGACTTGACATGTTTGATACATGCCCTCGTTCATAGACGGAATGGACTGCAATCCGTCTTCTTCCCAGGCTCTGCTTCTAACACCACTGACTAGAGAAGGAGAGAAGGAGGTCATCCTCCCCTCTTCTTTCTTTCTTTCTTTCTTTCTTTCTTTCTTTCTTTCTTTCTTTCTTTCTTTCTTTCTTTCAAAGAGCATGACAGGGACAGATTCAGAATGGAAAATCTGTCCCTGTCATGCTCTTTCTCTCTCTCTCTCTCTCTCTCTCTCTCTCTCTCTCTCTCTCTCTCTCTCTCTCTCTCTCTCTCTCTCTCTCTCTCTCTCTCTCGCTCTCCTCACCAATTACAGTATTAAACTGAACACCCACACTGAGTCACAGACGTACAGACCCCAGCACATCTCCTCTGTCACTCCTAATCTAAGACTAATGATGACTGTAACACAGCCCTTTAAAGACCCATTTGGTCACACATACACACACACACAGCATGCATGAACTTAGCACACACATAAACACATGCAGATGCAAGCACACAGACACACACAAACACACACACACACAAACACACACACATACACACAGGCCTTGTGTTTTGCGCACACTAAACTTCTCCATTAGCTGATTACTGCAGGCTAGTTAATAAATTATAAAACACAGACCTGTAAAGACCACTTTTTATAAGCAGTACTCAGACCAGCTATACTCCTCTATCTAGAAGATGGATAGAGGAAGCTCCCGTGTTCTATCAGAACTATATTTTGGGTCTTGGAAAATAAAATTAAAGTTATGGCTTTTTGTTGCTAATCACATTGATCACTTTAAAGGATGAAGTTGAATTAAGACCAATTTAAACACCAGTTTTGTTAAGGTTAGTATTCGGAGAAGGTAAGCTGATCCTAGACCTGTGTCTCTGGCAACTTTAACTTTAAACTTTAATCAGGTAATCAAAACATTGCATTATTATTCACTGTTTGTTCGAGTGAGAGAAATCCATCAAATTCTGTTTGCTTGAGGGGCATTTTCAGATCACTTTCAGCTCCTAAGAGTACAGTAGATTCTTGCAGGTACAATGATACCTGAAAGCCTGAACTAGAAGAACCAGATGGTCTTATAACACATTGTAACAGCAAAGATATAATTTGGCCACACTTCCATGCTTCCCTTTCACAATATGCAAAATAATGGGCATCTCAATCAAGGGACAGTTTATCTGCCAACAGAGGACTGCCAAAACCAACTGAACCATCTGTTTCTGTTAAGGGGGGAAATGAAATACAAAACCACTTTTCTCATTTATCTTATTCGGCTGGGAATTGGCTCGAGGTATAGGTTCCCCCTATACAACAGATCTAGGATCAGATCACTCTATCGCCAATCCTAACCTTAACAATTCAGGGAGATTAATGAAGATCTGACCTTGGGTCACTGGTTAGGTGTTACCTCTACCTTCTTAAAAAAGTTGTACACTTTTCTTTCTAGAACTAATCTTGCTGACAGGGGCTATTTTGGAATAATTTTTACTTGTAGTGATTAATTTGTCTTGCATACTGTAATTGAATGCACATACTGTAAGTTGTTCCGGATATGTAAATATAACATGTAAATATGAATGTACAGTATGTATAATGCGGGCATTAACAACAGATGGCTAAGCGGCTTCAGTGATTGTACAACACATGACAATGGGATAGATGTGAGGTGTAAACTGCAAGCTGTTGACACAATCTGTGACCTTTCGTTGTGAAATAATAAAAATAAAAAAACAGACAATAAATTAGGCTACTGTCGCTCGCTATTTCACCATTTAACTTTTAGGCGCAAGTCATAAAGAACAAACTGTATCTGCTGAAAATATTCAATCCCTCTTGAAGGAAAATGTAAGCCAAATAAAAATGCGTAAGTAATTGTATTCTTTATTAAAAATAATAATAATGACTGTTGAATGGAATGTACTGTACATCTGAAATGGATTGAGTACACCAAAAGAACATGACTCATACCTTAGTAGAAATCTGACAAAATAAACAGCATATCAATACACTTTCCACGTCATTGGAGAGAATATTGAGTTCTTGCAAGTTGTTGAATGATTAAACTCGCTTTCGTTTAAAAACTAAACTAAGCCTGCAGAGCCTAAAAGGCGAACTTGAGCGTCTGCTTGACTGAGCAGTGAGCTTGAATCACCACCCCAAACCAAGCCTTCTCTTCAGAGATACTGTAGCTCACGATGTGATGCTTGTTATCCATCCAGACAGCAGCTTAACTGGGTTTAATTGATTCAACTCTGAACTTCCACAGCTCAATTGCGCTAAGATACAGAACAGAGAACACAACTGCTTTTTGATAGCGTGTAAATGCAGATCACTTTTAATCCACCAAATAACTCTGAAGTGCCCACTCTTAGAAAAAAAAGGTGCTCTCTAGAACCTAATATGGTTCTTCGGCTGTCCCCATAGGAGAACCCTTTGAAGAACCCTTTTTGGACCCAGGTAGAACCCTTTTGATTCCATGAAGAACCCTTTTCACAGAGGGTTCTACATGGAACCGAAAAGGGTTCTACATGGAACCGAAAAGTGTTCTACCTGGAACCAAAAAGGGTTCTACGTGGAACCAAAAACGGTTCTCCTATGGGGACAGCGGAAGAACCCTTTTGGAACCCTTTTTTTCTAAGAGTGGAGGAGACCATGATGATGATTATGCTGTAGCCTAAATGTGTGCCTATGCTCACTCACTCTCGTCTCACGATATCTGTACACTTGCGGCATCGTCTAAAAAGGACATATTTGTGTCAACTACTGTACAATCAGTGTGTGTGTGTGCGAGTGCGTGTGTGTGTGCAAGCATACATTATCATTTATTACTGTGTCTCAGAAGCATCAACACAAACAAATACACTCATGAAAGTTTCACAAACTATCACCTCCCATTCATCATCCAGCTAACAGAGCTGTGTTCCTGTGTGTTCCACGTCACCGGAGGCCCTTGTTACCAGAGCCTGTTTATTGCTCTCCCAGGCCCAGTTCTGTCTCTGTGTTTCCCGGTCAACAGCTGAGGAAAGGCTCCACAATAAATCCATCTGAATTATGCATGGCTTCTTATCTGTCGCCCGCCTGGTGGAAAGGTCCCTGACATCACACAACTCCATCACACCCCTCCATCACTTCTGGGACTGAATGGATGGATGGCGGAAGAGAGTGTTGGGAAGCCACACAGGAGTTAGGGTCAGGAGGTTTTCCTATCAAATTTCTGGTATCATTTGGATGGTGGGAGGAAAGAGCTGAGAACCCACAGGACGTGTTTTGCGGCCTGTGTTGGAGTACAGAGTACCCATATGTGAAAATATGTTTTCCTCATACATCTAACTGCCACAACAGTTGATACAGTGCATGCATGCAAAAAAGACGGGGTTTTTCTCGGTTTCCTTCAAGGACAGATTGAGATACAGGCGGTGTTGCAACAGCTCCAATAATAAGATATCCAATACGCAGTTCCAATATTGAGAATCTTTCGAGGGATTATCAAACGTTGCCTAATAAAGCATCCCGCTAATTAGCTTCACCGCAGTGCCAATTGTTATTTATATAGCTGAAACTGGCGCCATTAACTCATGCAAAGTCCTCATAATACATATGCTCGCTGGCCGACTCGCTCCCTAGCTGCCAAAACATGGCAACAGTACGTTGCCAGTTAGATCGTATGTGTAGGTTTTTAATCATAGCTAATCATAACTGGGGAACTCATTTCTCATGTGAAATGGCAGTGGAATTCTCCTGTCAATCCTGTCATAAGAGGATTTTTTAGTTCTTATGGCGACATGCAAACTCCAATAAAACTACTGCTAATAAGCATCAAATAATGAGTATTCATTCAGATTCTAATTAATAAACCCACCCATGGAGTGCATTTTTAATAAGTATTATTTCTAATAGGTGCAAAAATGGCTTCCGTGGCATCACCTATAGTGGGTACTACACATTGGTGGTGAATGGGGAGTTTCCACCATACAATGTATGGAGCATCTGGAAAAGGCCCATATAAATCCAATCAATTCTTGTCAATATTGTGACTTCTTTTGGTTCCTTCGCTAATCTCCTTTGCGTCATCATGTCCACTTATCTGAAGGACTTGACGGGCGAAAAGCAATAAGCAATATGGTGGAACCCATCCAGTAAGCTGTTAAGGATTTTGAAGGAAAATTGAGGCTATTGAGAGTTAGAAGATGATTCCTACAGTTTCAGAACACACACATGCACTAAACAGGGAAGTCACGTACCATAGCTGAGATCTCAGGACTCGCTGGGGCAGATAGGAGTTGTGCTCATCGTATTGTACACGTGGAAGTTAGATTCCACTCAGAGAAAGGTTGCCTTAGAGATTTGGGGGAAGAAATTTGCTGCACGCTTGGTTTGGTTCTTTAATTTAAGGATCCTAACAGGAGAAGTGGTGCTGTATGGCTCAGTGGCTCCATCCCTCATTATAAAATGGCTGCCTGACTGTCTCACTCCGCAGAGTAGACTCCGTCCTATTACTCTCACTGTTTCAGACGAAGGTTATTAAAAATGTTCGGCAACTTAGTGTACTCACAACAGGGCAGTTGTAGTTTATAAAGTTATGTGTCTTTAAAAAGTTGTGTGCGTATGTGCGTGCGTGTGTGTGTATGTGTGTTATCTTCCGTAACCAGCCAATACTGCACTTTATAAAACACCCTCATTTTCTATTACCCAATTTCATATTTCAATTGACTGGCTTCCCTCATTCCATTTACTGCCAAACCTTTAAAAATCCACTCCTCTCTCTCCCTGCACAGTGCTCCCATCTTTAGTGATATTGCCTTGTTTTATGTCCATGCCTCTTGCCCTGGCCCATAGCCTACTCTACTCTACTCTGCTTCACATACACACACACATATACATGCCCGCGCGTGTGCGCACACTTTTCAATCACTCTGCTCCTGGATGCGATCCAAGCGCGGGCCGCTGAGGAGGGCAGATAATGCATCCAGATAATGCACCCAGACAGTCTATTAATCTGATGACCAGGACAATGATGCCTCTGATACTTCTGACCCATTTCCATGCAGCCCACCATCTCTCTGATACGTAGCTATAGGCCTATAGAAGAAATACAGGGGGACTGCGATTGGAGCTCAGAGAGTGGGATAGGATAGAGTGGAGCGTGTGGAAATGAAATGAAAGAAGCGCTATAGGGGAGATGTACCTGTGCTTTGTTGTTGGTTTGGGTTGAATGGAGGTTTTGAAGTGTTTGTTTTCCAACAGTTTCTGATCATGGTGATGAAATGGCTGGCAAGGTGGTGGATGTATAATTTTTTTTTACAGGAAATTGAGAGGGTATAGTCAATCAAGAGAATTCTCACTCTATACCTTTCTCTCTTCTCTTCTGTTCTCTCTATCTTTCAGTCTTCCTTGTCACTCCATCCTCTCTCCCTCGTTCTCATTCTGTCTCTCTGTCTCAACTTTTCTCTTTTTCACTTTCTCCCACTCAATCTCCCCCTCTCTCTTCCTCCCTCCTTCATACTATGGCAAAGGGCAGAGGTGTCAGGGTTAGACAGGATAACTTTATCAGCCGTGTCTGGCCCTGGTAGTTCATATACGTATGGCTACACTTAAGCACACTCAACCCTGTCTCCTGATATTACCTTTTCACTACCACATCATGCTATCCCCACTTAGAAAGCTATGCTGCAGGTTCCATTGCTTCTGAAGGCTGGAGTGTGGAAGCCAGAGTAAAGGTTAGACTAATACCAGGGTCACAGAGTTAGGCCTTAAAGAAAAACCACATGATTTCACATGTGAAAGTTCATGTGAAATCGTGTGAAAACATGTTTTTTTGTGTAGTTCCATGTTATCACATGTTGCTTTACATGTTGTCACATGTTATCACATTAACTTCACCTAAGATCAGATGTGTTTACATGAAAATAGGTGTTTTTGGAACACTTCACATGTGATCACTTGAAATTCATGTGGTTTTTCCATAAGGGAAGGCTTTTCAAACCCTAAACAAGCTGTTCTCTTATTTAGTGGTTCTTCAAAACAAGAAAAGTGCATGCCATGCTTTGTGCTCATGCTTTGTCCTTGTCAGTGTCAGTGCCTTGCATACGTGAGTTACTCTCAGGCATGAAAGCCAGTCCCCAGCTAATTGATAGGCTGTGTGTTCCAGACTAGGGAAATGCTGATGGGTGTGTGCAGTCATTAGCTGAAATTTGAGGAATAATCATTTTGTTCCAGGGCTTTGAGCCAACAGGAAGAGAAGGCCCCTGGTTATAATCCTTGAGCCAACTGAGCTAAAAAGCCAGAGTGAGATCATTCTGGACACGATCCAAAACTTGGCCTTGGAAGTCGGACTCTCCTTAGTTTATCAGAGACAATCAACAATATGCTCCCGGGTTGATCTCCATAGCAACCGGGATCGTTAAGCTGAAGTCTTGGGAGCAGGTTCAAATGCATTTTATAATCAGAGCAATGAAAAGCGTATTCGTATTCCCCCATCTGTCTCGCACACCATTCTCCTTCTGTAAATTGCATTTTGGAGCACTCGGCAATGTACGGCATGTCATTTTCATATGGTAATGATGATGATTTGTCCAACTTTCTTGGCTATGTATCGTTTGCTAATCTAGCAGCATATAGTTGTACTCTCCTTTGAAGACCATCTTGAATGCATTTTCGACTTGCATTTTTATTTGAGGAATATTATTGAAAATACAGTACATTGCAGCTTACATGACACAAGCCGTGAACATGCAGTTGACTGTATACATCTTATAATGAAATATCATACATTGAGCAGCTCTTACACAACTGGTATAATATGTCTTAATTCAAATAGCAGGGGCTTATTATGTCGCAACCCTTCTCCATTTGCACAATTTGTCTGGTAGGAAAAAGGCTAAGCGCTGTGAAAAATTGCCTTTGTGCTATGGCTTTTTATACTGCACAAACCCGAGAGAATTGGGTCAAAGAGAAAATATGAATGAAACAGAGCGATGAGAAAGAGCAGGTTTGGTTGCCAAGGAGTTCCAGTGACGCCTCGAGACAGAGAGAAAAACAACCAGGATGCGGAGAGAGGTAGACGAGTGCGATAATGTGTGTTAAGGAGGTTATAATTTTAACCCAGGGAGAATGAAGCTCTCACATTATCTCTCTCTCTCTCTCTCTCTCTCTCTCTCTCTCTCTGTGTGTGTATCTGTGTGTGTGTGTGTGTGTGTGTGTGTGTGTGTGTGTGTGTGTGTGTGTGTTTTGACATATCTGCTCCTGTTGTAATTGTACTATGAGAAAAATTATGTGTTGTTCAAAGCAATGGAACCACTCTCATCTTTGAATAGCTCATCTCCTAGTGACGCTACTCATATTCCAGTGCACGTCATTGTGACCTTCTTATAGTTGAATCTATTTTGTACATGTACTGATAAGAAAGCTTCCTGATAGATGTTGGTTGACCCTAACCCTTCATGTCCATAGCCTGGTTCAACCCTCACCCTAGCCATAACCTAATCCTAACCCTAGCTTAATGTCCACAACTTAGTTATACCCTAATCTTAGCCATAACCCTAATCCTAACCCTTACCCTAGCTTCATCTCCACACCCTGGCTGAACCCTAACCCTAGCCGTAACCCTAACCCCCTAACCCTAGCCTTAACACTAATCACAATCACATACTGTCCTCAACTTTAAGGCTAACTTAAAGGCTAACTATTTTCAGTTACTTTCAGGCCTGGACACAGATATGACTTTGGTTCCAGTTGGGACTCTGACGTTTGAGTGTGATAACGGTTTGAGAAGGATATAGATGATACAGCAATGACTCGCATCAAGTTGGAGGACTGTTTGCTGACCACATAAAGGCAACTGGAATTGAAATCAGAACTGAAAGCTATCGCTACTTTAGAGGAGTGAGAATTAAATAGAATATACACACACACACACACACACACACTTTTAAGCCGAAATGTTTCATGAGTAATCCTCTCCTTTTTAAGTTAATACAAAGTTGATGCTCGCTCAGATGCAACACACACAACCAAACACACACAACCAAAAACACACACACACACACAGAGAGAGAGAGAGAGAGAGAGAGAGAGAGAGAGAGAGAGAGAGCGGGTGGGCAGTAGATATGGGTGATTGGTGTAGTCTGTGTCTTTGAATGTCCCTGCTATCTCCTAGCAGATATATGTCTGCTATGGCTTGATAAATGGATGAATCCCTGTCATCTATTTTCATTTGTTCCTCTTTCTCTTTCTAGTCTTTCCAGTTATTTCCTGCAAACCAACATTTGTCGTTAGGACGTCCCATGAACGTTACGAAATTGTTGCTTAAAGTCGTCAGGATGTTGTGTCATGGTCCTGTGCAGGTTTTGTCTAGTTTCCAATTTGTTCCAGGGACATCCCCAAGGATGTTTATAGGACATTCTTTAAAAGTTTTGTCATGGTCCCCTGCATGTTTATGTCTAGTACCCTTTTGTTCCGGGGACGTCCCCAAGGACATTTATAGGACGCTCTTAGAACGTTCTGTCATGTTCCCCAGGAGGTTTTTGTCTAGTTCCCAGCTTGTTCCGGGGACGTCACCTGATGGTCGCAAAGAAACATCCCCCCCCCCAGAAAAAAAATTGGCCCAGGGCACACACACCCTATTTTCATTACACATCACCCCTTGTATTTATTTATAGAGTCAATATTATTCAATATGTCCACACCTGGGATTTGAACTCACAACCTCTTGTTTCACAGCATTCCAATCATCCTGCTACACCACCATGTCTGTGTCAATGACTGATTTCACCTGTATTCCTACACTTTGCACTTCAAATTAAATCTCAGCTCTGTTAAAAATACACTCAAGAAGAAATATTATATTTATCATAGTGATTCAGGATTAACATTAAAACAGAATAATATGCCCCACCAACATTAGACAACTATACAGGAAACCCTAAAATTGCTGAAATAAGTAAATTAAATCAATGATTAGAGAATAGTCAAATTAAAGCTGTGCTATGCAGGAATCGTTCTGCCATTTGCTGGTTGCTAAATTCTAATAGTTTGCCTAATTTCAGTTTATGTGACAGAACAAGCAAGGATAGTGTAGAGAATCATTGTACCATCTAAACCGCTGTGAAATACAGTATCTTTTCCATAACCCAATATATTGTATTTTCAGCTGTTTGAAGCTGGTGTACAAAACTGAAAGTAAAAGACACAAAAACGGAACTTAAGAATGGGAAGCATAGAAATAGCGCACATAAAACAGATCTACCGCTTCTTAGACTTGCTTTCAATGAGAATGACAGATCTATAACTCACATTTCTATGTGAATTTGGTCGGGTCACCCAAAACGTTACATATTGCAGCTTTAACTGATATTTAAAATAGCAGTGCAGACGGCACTCTTTTGCTAAATGCAGAGATGTATTATAGGTAGGTAATGAATGGTAGGGGACTTCTGAGAATGCTACAGACTTTGTGGCGCAGCAGAAAAATCAGTGTACTCTAAATCCAGATGTTGTGAGTTCAAATCCCAAGTGGGGTCATATTGAAAAGTCAGTACTAAGTGATCATGTCAAATGTAATCATAATGTTGTTGATTAAAGATTTTTACAATATCTTACCTTAAAACCCCCATACCATTTCATCATTTACATTTACATCATTTAGCAGACGCTCTTATCCAGAGCGACTTACAAATTGGTGCATTCAGCTTGTAGCCAGTGGGATAACCACTTTACAATATGTTCTTTTCATTTTTTTTTTTTTGTTTTTTTGGGGGTAAGGGTGGGTAGAAGGATTACTTTATCCTATCCCAGGTATTCCTTAAAGAGGTGAGGTTTCAAGTGTCTCCGGAAGGTGGTGAGTGACTCCGCTGTCCTGGCGTCGTGAGGGAGCTTGTTCCACCATTGGGGTGCCAGAGCAGCGAACAGTTTTGACTGGGCTGAGCGGGCTGAGCGGGAATTGTGCTTCTGCAGAGGTAGGGGGGCCAGCAGGCCAGAGGTGGATGAACGCAATGCCCTCGTTTGGGTGTGGGGACTGATCAGAGCCTGAAGGTACGGAGGTGCCGTTCCCCTCACAGCTCCGTAGGCAAGCACCATGGTCTTGTAGCAGATGCAAGCTTCAACTGGAAGCCAGTGGAGTGTGCGGAGGAGCGGGGTGACGTGAGAGAACTTGGGAAGGTTGAACACCAGACGGGCTGCGGCATTCTGGATGAGTTGTAGGGGTTTAATGGCACAGGCAGGGAGCCCAGCCAACAGCGAGTTGCAGTAATCCAGACGGGAGATGACAAGTGCCTGGATTAGGACCTGTGCCGCTTCCTGTGTAAGGCAGGGTCGTACTCTCCGAATGTTGTAGAGCATGAACCTACAGGATCGGGTCACCGCCTTGATGTTAGCGGAGAATGACAGGGTGTTGTCCAGGGTCACGCCAAGGCTCTTCGCACTCTGGGAGGTGGACACAACGGAGTTGTCAACCGTGATGGCGAGATCATGGAACGGGCAGTCCTTCCTCACTTTACTTATAATGGTTTGGGACCACCTGGGACCATCACGTGACGTCCTGATGACTGGTAAAATAAATGTAAAGAGAAAATCTCACAAACTTCGTAACATTGTCCTCAATGACGTTCTTGGGATGTTCTGTCACGGTCCCATGGAGGTTTTTGTCTAGTTCCCGTTTTGTTCCTGGGATGTCCCCAAGGACGTTCTCGGAACGTTGTGTCATGGTCCCCTGGAGGTTTTGTCTAGTTCTCGGTTTGTTCCAGGGAAGTCCCTGAGGACGTTTTTAGGACGTTCTTGGGATGTTGTGTTATGGTCCCCTGGAAGTTTTTGTATAGTTTGGGAACAAGTTTCAAGGATATCTTTAGGACATTCTTGGGATGTTGTGTCATGGTCCCCTGGGGAAATCCTAAAGACACATTTTTGTTTGCATTGTTATGAATTCCCTGCCGGTGACTTAGCATACCATCTCAGCGACAAAATCGAACTTTCCAACTCTTGCAGTAGGCTCCCCTCCCTACTAGAGCCTAGCAAGCAAGCCAGGATCATAAATGTCACGCCTAGGGCCCTGTCCTCTGGTTGGTTGCTAGGGCGGTTGCCAGGGCAGTTGCTAAGCTGGTTGTTAGGGGGCCGGACATCTGGCCATCCTCCTTACTCTGCAGGTCACACACTTTTCACAGACATTACATTGGGACCATCACAAAACGTCCTATTGACTAAGAAAATAAAAGTCCTGAGAACTACCTAAAAAAGTATTGACATGGTCCTTAGTGACATTCTGGTAACTTACAGGGAACTACCTTTGGGACCATCATGCAATGTCCCCTTGACCATCATAAAACGTCTCCTTGTGGTCATTGAATGTCCAATGGATAATGTCCTATCAGAACCAAATAGGAACCTATTCGTAACGTTAGCTAATGGACATCAAAATACCTTATTATAACGTTATACTGCGACCAAACCGGGGCCTGTGCTGAACGTCCTCCTAGGTTAACGTCATGTTTTAATGTTCCTAGGACGTACTCAGAACATCAGTGGGATAACGTCTTGCTGAAACCCTTAAAGGGACCTAATGGGAACGTCGCCTAATGTCCTAAGGATGTCCCCTGTTTGCTGGGTTGTCTCTAGGTTTGCTCAAGTCAGAGACTTTCGGCAGGAAGAAGTTACCTGAGTGCAGAGCAGTGAATTGTATGTTTTTTTACTGGCTTCTGGTTGTCTAGAATAATCTCAGAGTTGAGGGTTTCAGTAGCCATAGCTACAGCTCTACTGTTTATAGAGTACAGTCGTGGTCAAAAGTTTTGAGAATGACACAAGTATTGGTCTCCACAAAGTTTGCTGCTTCAGTGTTTTTAGATATTTTTGTCAGATGTTACTATGGTATACTGAAGTATAATTACAAGCATTCCATAAGTGTCAAAGGCTTTTATTGACAATTACATTAAGTTTATGCAAAGAGTTGTTGACCCTTCTTTTTCAAGACCTCTGCAATCTGCCCTGGCATGCTGTCAATTAACTTCTGGGCCACATCCTGACTGATGGCAGCCCATTCCTGCATAATCAATGCTTGGAGTTTGTCAGAATTTGTGGGTTTTTGTTTGTCCACCAGCCTCTTGAGAATTGACCACAAGTTCTCAATGGGATTAAGGTCTGGGGAGTTTCCTGGCCATGGACCCAAAATGTCAATGTTTTGTTCCCCGAGCAACTTAGTTATCACTTTTGCCTTATAGCAAGGTGCTCCATCATGCTGGAAAGGGCATTGTTCGTCACCAAACTGTGCTTGGATGGTTGGGAGAAGTTGCTCTCGAAGGATGTGTTGGTACCATTCTTTATTCATGGCTGTGTTCTTAGGAAAAACTGTGAGTGAGCCCACTCCCTTGGCTGAGAAGCAACCCCACACATGAATGGTCTCAGGATGCTTTACTGTTGGCATGACACAGGACAGATGGTAGCGCTCACCTTGTCTTCTCCGGACAATCTTTTTTCCGGATGCCCCAAACAATCAGAAACGAGATTCATCCGAGAAAATGACTTTACCCCAGTCCTCAGCAGTCCAATCCCTGTACCTTTTGCAGAATATCAGTCTGTCCCTGATGTTTTTCCTGGAGAGAAGTGGCTTCCTCGCTGCCCTTCTTGACACCAGGCCATCCTCCAAAAGTCTTCGCCTCACTGTGCGTGCAGATGCACTCACACCTGCCTGCTGCCATTCCTGAGCAAGCTCTGCACTGGTGGTGCCCCGATCCCGCAGCTGAATCAACTTTAGGAGACGGTCCTGGCGCTTGCTGGACTTTCTTGGGCGCCCTGATGCCTTCTTCACAACAATTGAAGTTCTTGATGATCCGATAAATGGTTGATTTAGGTGCAATCTTACTAGCAGCAATATCCTTGCCTGTGAAGCCCTTTTTGTGCAAAGCAATGATGACGGCACGTGTTTCCTTGCAGGTAACCATGGTTAACAG
This sequence comes from Coregonus clupeaformis, assembly GCF_020615455.1. Lineage (NCBI taxonomy): Eukaryota > Metazoa > Chordata > Actinopteri > Salmoniformes > Salmonidae > Coregonus > Coregonus clupeaformis. The sequence continues at coordinate 28,795,495 of NC_059222.1, read as the reverse complement.
AGGAAGAACAATGATTTCAAGCACCACCCTCCTTTTAAAGCTTCCAGTCTGTTATTCTAACTCAATCAGCATGACAGAGTGATCTCCAGCCTTGTCCTCATCAACACTCTAACCTGTGTTAACCAGAGAATCACTGACATGATGTCAGCTGGTCCTTTTGTGACAGGGCTGAAATGCAGTGGAAATGTTTTTTTGGGATTAAGTTCAATTTCATGGCAAAGAGGGACTTTGTAATTAATTGCAATTCATCTGATCACTCTTCATAACATTCTGGAGTATATGCAAATTGCTATCATAAAAACTGAGGCAGCAGACTTTGTGAAAATTAATATTTGTGTCATTTTCAAAACTTTTGACCACGACTGTACACTCTCAACGTACAGTGAAGGTACATTTATGTTTCCCTAGGTAAAAACATATTATGTGTACCCTTAACTCTTGATGGTACTGATCTGTACCTTTGCTTATCAGAAAAGCAATTTGTTTATTTTGTTACTTTACAGCCTTATTCTAAAATTTATTAAATATTTTTTTCTCATCACAATATCCCATTATGACAAAGCGAAAACAGGTTTTTAGAAATGTTTGCAAATTTATAAATAAAAAAAAACTGAAATACCTTATTTATAGAAGTATTCAGACCCTTTGCTATGAGAATCCAAATTGAGCTCAGGTGCGTCCTGTTTCCTTTGATCATCCTTGAGATGTTTCTACAACTTGATTGGAGTCCAGCTGTGGTAAATTAAATTGATTGGACATGATTTGGAAAGGCACACACCTGTCCATATAAGGTCCCACAGTTGACAGTGCATGTCAGAGCAAAAACCAAGCCATGAGGTCGAAGGAACTGTCCGTAGATCTCCGAGACAGGATTGTGTCGAGGCACAGATCTGGGGAAGTATACCAAAACATTTCTGCAGCATTGAAGGTCCCTAAGAACACAGTGGCCTCCATCATTCTTAAATGGAAGAAGTTCGTAACCACCAATACTCTTCCTAGAGCTGGCCACCCGGCCAAACTGAGCAATCGGGGGAGAAGGGCCTTGGTCAGGGAGGTGACCAAGAACCCGATTGTTACTCTGACAGAGCTCCAGAGTTCCACTCCACCAATCAGGCCTTTATGGTAAAGTGGGCAGACGGAATCCACTCCTCAGTAAAAGGCACATGACAGCCCGCTTGGAGTTTGCCAAAAGGCACCTAAAGACTCTCAGACCATGAGAAACAAGATTCTCTGGTCTGATGAAACCAAGATTGAACTCTTTGGCCTGAATGCCAAGCGTCACGTCTGGAGGAAACCTGGCACCATCCCTACGGTGTAGCATAGTGGTGGCAGCATCATGCTGTGGGGATGTTTTTCAGCGGCAGGGACAGGGAGACTAGTCAAGATCAAGGTAAAGATGAACGGAGCAAAGTACAGAGAGATCCTTGATGAAAACCTGCTCCAGAGCGCTCAGGACCTCAGACTGGGGAGAAGGTTCACCTTCCAACAGGACAACGACCCTAAGCACACAGCCAAGACAATGCAGGAGTGGCTTCGGGACAAGTCTCTGAATGTCCTTGAGTGGCCTAGCCAGAGCCCGGACTTGAGCCCGATCGAACATCTCTGGAGAGACCTGAAAATAGCTGTGCAGCGACGCTCGCCATCCAACCTGACAGAGCTTGAGAGAATCTGCAGAGAAGAATGGGAGAAACTTCCCAAATACATGTGTGCCAAGCTTGTACCGTCATACCCAAGAAGACTCAAAGCTGTAATCGCTGCCAAAGGTGCTTCAACAAAGTACTGAGTAAAGGGTCTGAATACTTATGTAAATGTGATATTTTAGTATTTTATTTGTAATACATTTGCAAACATTTTTAAAAACCTGTTTTTGCTTTGTCATTATGGGGTATTGTGTGTAGATTGATGAGGGGAAAAAATGATTTAATCCGTTTTAGAATAAGGCAGTAACGCAACAAAATGTGGAAAAAGTCAAACGGTCTGAATACTTTCCGAATGCACTGTACATTCCACTGGACACACATTGGTTGAATCAATGTTGTTTACACATCATTTCAACGAAATTACGTTGAACCAATGTGGAATAGACGTTGAATTGACATCTTTGCCCAGTTAGATATTTGTACCCACCATAAGGTACAATGATACATTTTGGCCACATAAAAGAAACTAACAGCCTTTCATGCAACTTTTTTCAAATCATCATTAGAGTCGCATCATAATGCCTTAGAATGTATTAGAAATCAATACATATAGCCTAAGGTTTGTATCATAAATAACGTTTCATATACAGTATAACTCTAAATTAAGCATATAGGAGGACCTGTTTCAAATGATCACTTTGTTAACCGCTCAATTTGGAATAGCCGCATGTGTGCACTTTCTCCAAAATTGTTTGGGAAAAATATCCTTTCTATTTTATTGAGTTATGTTCAATTGTACTCTTCTTACTATAAAATAATATTACCATGAGACCGGCAGTTATTTGCATGACAGTTACCGGTTGACAACATTTAATGACCGCCACAGCCCTATACTGTAGGTACAGTACATCCCACTGGGCACACACTGATTGAATCAATGTTGTTTCCACATAATTTCTATGAATTATGTTGAACCAACGTGAAATAGACGTTGAATTGACATCTGTGCCCAGTGGGATATTTGTACCCACCATAAGGTACAATGATGACTTTTGCCACCTAAAAGGAACTAACAGCCTTGTCACTGGGATGGTACCCTAAAAAGGCATATTTTTACCATAATCATTATCACGTATCATATTTCCCAGCATGCTCTTTGCATGTACATTGATTTGATTAATTAATCTTATACTACACAAAGATAAATAACATACATTTTCTAAACTAATCCAATCAGTTAGTTAGATTTTCTGTACCCGTTACTGAAATGGTTGTTCCAGTTTAAATGGCTAATGTGTCCTCACAATGTTCCTAATCCTGGTAGTCATTCTGAATGCAGGTTGTAGGGGAATATAAATTCCAAATGTTGGATATCCTAACTTTGGGGAAAGTTACTACTTGCATGCCTGATGTGGCCTGTAAACCATGACATTCAGGCAACTGTATTCGGGTAAAATTAGGCCTCAAAATAAGGCCTTATGAGATATGTAATATATTGTCATACAGAGTTTAATTTGAATGATAACTTACACCTAGGAACTCACTTGGTGAAGGCCACAGGACTGAAAATGAATGAATTCAAAAACCATGTCTCTATCACTAACAAATACAGTCATGGATGGTAATTTACTTGAAAGGCAAGGCACACTGGGAAATTACATTGGAGGCATGGCTAAATGGGGGCGGGGTTTTCAGTTAGTTATTTTTGGCCACCTACGATTGGAAGTGTACCAGTTTAAGTGGTCTATGGTACAGGTTCATTTTTGCCACTGTCAAGGAAAAAATTGTGTTGTCGCTGTGGTGGTTCCCTTTAAAGGCTAAATGTACCTTTTCTAAAAGCACACTTTTGTACCTGTGGACCTTAGATAAGAAAGGTACTATCTGAGGAATTAACTTGGGTACAATTATGTACCTATAACTAAAGGTACAAAGGACATACCTTACAGGGTACCACCCCAGTGGCAAGCGTTTGTACCCCTACTTTTTTTTTGTACACCTGAACCTCCCGAGTGGCGCAGTGGTTTAAGGCACTGCATCGCAGTGCTAGCTGTGCCACTAGAGATCCTGGTTCGAATCCAGGCTCTGTCGTAGCCGGCCTCGACCGGGAGACCCAAGGGGCGGCGCACAATTGGCCCAGCGTCGTCCAGGGTAGGGGAGGGAATGGCCGGCAGGGATGTAGCTCAGTTGGTAGAGCGTGGCGTATGCAACGCCAGGGTTGTGGGTTTGATTCCTACGGGGGGCCAGTATGAAAAATAAAAAAATTATGTATGCACTCACTAACTGTAAGTGGCTCTGGATAAGAGCGTCTGCTAAATGACTAAAATGTTTTTAAAAAATGTAAAAATGTCTCGTGTCACTATTCTATGTGTTCTGAATTCTATGTTACATTGTTGTGTATTCCAGGAGGTAAGATAGTCTTGGCTGCCATAGTAACTAACACTGGCTTGTTTATCTGGAAGCCTAGCTATCTACCACCCTTAAGGGCATGGTGGTGTGTGTGTCTGGGCCCCACTGAGAGATTTTTGATGTAACAGCTGCTGGATATGAAACACTCTAATGGATAACAACAAAGCCCATTTCACAGCCAACGGAGCAACAGGGAAACAATATTGTCTATCTCTTGGTGGCCTCCCAATGTGGAAATGTGCCTCTCAACATTCAACTTCCACCAGCTCACGTTAAAAGACACATCATCACTCAAAAGGTAAACACTCTCTATGAAAACTAAGCCTACATCAACATGGCCACAAGCAAGAGTCTAGTAGTGTTGCATTTATATAACTTGTGTATATGCTCCTAATTGGATACAGCAGAGCAACCACCCATACACAATTTGGCAGAGTAAATGTTTGATTGGTGTGGGGTGGCCTCTGTCACCTGTTATGTACCATGTTTAATGACATTGTTCTGCTGTGGTCTCTAATGCAAGAGCGACACTGCTTTATAACGTGTGTGTGTGTGTGTGTGTGTGTGTGTGTGTGTGTGTGTGTGTGTGTGTGTGTGTGTGTGTGTGTGCGTGCGTGCGTGCGTGCATGTGTCACAATCCACACCTTTGCAGACATTGCAGACCCGATCAGACAGATAACTAATTTACATGGGATTCATCTCATATTTATTTTCTTATTGCGTATTAATGCCAGCTGATGAATTATTTAGTCAGCTTTTCTACTTCCCTGCAGGGTCAGACTGCAGGCCACTTCCCAAATACCAAACACACACACACATACACACACACACACCCTTATCGCGTGAATAGATTACCTCTCACAGGAAGGCCTCACGCTGAGAGACTCCTGACCTTGCTGACGAGGGAACTCTGGGAAGAGATGACATCATAAGACGAGGATGTGCTCAGGCCTTCTGAAGGGCGACCATTAAACCCCCCAAAAATAATTACATTTGCACAAATTGTGACTAAAACACTGAAAAGCTTTGCTAAAACTTAGAAATGTTTGGGGGTTCTGTGAGAAAAAACGTAAGAATGGAAATGAAAATGTCAATGTTGTAACAAGCTGAACAGGCACTTTAAATGTAATACATTTCCAAGCAAAAGCAACCACAGCACTCCGGATATGAGTACAGGTGCGAGTACAAGTAATCAAAAGTGACGGGGCAGCTATTCCTGAATATCAATGTATGTGGCAGCTAGAGTCATTATTAACTGTTTAAAGACCCATTATAAAGCCTTGGTACTGACGCACGCTAATACAAAGTGTCAGAGCAGCCTTGAAGCAATGCAATTTCAAGGTACAGAACTATCCCATTACTGTTCCTCAATAAATGGTAATGATAACAATCACTGAGCTTCTGTCGTTCACAATGAAAACCATTCTATAGCCCCTATAGCGTTATTTTTACTCACAGCACGAACACAGACCTCAAATCCATGTCTAGAATCCTCTACCTAATGTTCTATTCACACACACACACACACACACGGGACGTGGCTGCTTCTTAGCAACCATAGCTTTATGAAATCGGCTTTGCTTTCAATAATGTTTTAGCCTTCTCCCCTGTGGCCCTGGAGTTGGCAGTTTGGAGGGCTCTTCACAGTGTGTGTGTGTGTGTGTGTGTGTGTGTGTGTGTGTGTGTGTGTGTGTGTGTGTGTGTGTGTGTGTGTGTGTGTGTGTGTGTGTGTGTATGTGAGAGTCAGTCAACTCTCCATTATGGTTGTGATTAGTTTTAAATGAAAAAGAGGTCTGGCGCGATGGTCAATTATTTCTTACACAGGTTGTCTTCAAATAGAGACACTGTTGTGCTCTCTCTCTTTCACTCGTCACTTTCTCACTCACTCCATCTCTCCTAACTCTGTCTGTCTTTCTTTCAGTGCCTTTCACTCCATCTCAAAGTCTGGCAGTGGCTCTATCTTTCCTTCTCCTCTGTTCTATTCTCTTTCTCTCTCACTCTTTTTCTCACCCATTCCATCTTTCCTTCTAACTATCTCTATCTTTCTGTCACTCCATCACTATGCTTCTAACCCCCCTCCCTCTCTAATCTGGCCGATGTGACGGACACCTCTTCTACATTTGATAACGAGCCAGAGTTTAATATCCACTTAACTCATCTCATATCCCCACGGGACCGGTCCAAGCCCTTGTATCCACAGAGAGAATGAGAGCGAGAGATAGACTGAGGGATAGAGATAGAGAGAGAGACGCAGCACCTGAACCATGATCTGCCATGTCTCAGTCAGTGTGAGGGTAACACCTGATCCCCCCCGCAGTGTCGGTAGCTTGTTTGTGCCCGTAAACAGCATTCCCACATTCCGATGTGTCACCTATTCTCCACGTCTCCGGGAACGCTGTCTGTTCCCAAGGCTGCATCCCGCTAGTCAATTACAGTGAGGACATGAGGAGACAAAGCCACTTCACACCATTGAGATATATCCCCTGGAATTTCCAAACGCTCCGTTTACCTCCCCTTCCTTTCCCTCCCATTTTCTCTCCAACCCCTTTCCTCACCCTTACCCCCCTGTTACCAAAAAGGACTTTGATTTCTTCTGAGCAAGTGAGTAGAGAGGAGAGAGAGGCGATGCATTAAAACGCCTTTGCTGTGTTGCTGATAACGCGTTGCTGCCTCAGGAATAATAGAGTTGATTGAATTAGCCATCCATTTCTGCCTGGTGCTCATAAATCTAGAAACTCCTTGATCCCACTGGCAGTCACAAAGCCCTGTGATGGAGGAGTAGATACTTCACAGCTCTGGCTAGAGAGGAGAGAGAGAGGATCGAGAGAGAGAGAGAGAGAGAGAGAGAGAGAGAGAGAGAGAGAGAGAGAGAGAGAGAGAGAGAGAGAGAGAGAGAGAGAGAGAGAGAGAGAGAGAGAGAGAGAGAGAGAGAGAGAGAGAGAGAGAGAGAGAGAGAGAGAGAGAGAGATGGACAGGGAGGAGAGAGAGCGAGATGGACAGCGGGGAGAGAGAGAGAGATGGAGTGAGAGAGAGAGAGAAACATGGAGAGAGAGAGAGAGAGAGAGAGACATGGAGAGAGAGAGAGAGAGAGAGAGAGACATGGAGAGAGAGAGAGAGAGAGAGAGAGAGAGAGAGAGAGAGAGAGAGAGAGACATGGAGAGAGAGAGACATGGAGAGAGAGAGAGACATGGAGAGAGAGAGGACTATGTGAATCTGGGAAGTATTTTGGCTCTGTCATCTTATGGGCTGAATTTACTAGTCTAAAGTAGCTTCCTCTCCTTGTCTCATTTCCTTCATCTGAACTAATATAATGAGAACTTGGCAGCTGAAAAGTTGAAAGCAAGCAGAGCAGTAGGCTTGCTCCATTGCTTTCCTCTATTACTCCACTGCTTCTCCTACTTGTCCTCGTATCCATTCCTTTAGGTCTACTGAGCTTTGTCTCTTGGACATTCACATGCAAATCACACTGTACTAAGTTGAGCTTCTTTGTCAAAGACTTTTCAACCAGCAAAGGGACACCAATAAACTCTAAATCTACACTAAAACATTCACTACATACGCTCTTATCCAGAGCAACTTACAGGAGCAATTAGCGTTAAGTGCCTTGTTCAAGGGCACATTTGCAGATTTTCACCTAGCCGGCTTGAGGATTTCAACCAGCAACCTTTCGGTCGCTGTTTTAACACTAACTCTAACGCTCTTAACCGCTAGGCTACCTGCCTACATTGTAGATTAAAAATACTGTCATGCACATTGTCCCGACTAATTTACCTTTGAAGACATCAGATAGCTGAAGTCTCACAAAGACAGAACAAATGTAATTATTAAAGCTGCATGTATCAAAGACATAACACGTATCCTGATATATTTCACACACCTTACAGTGGAGATATGAGATATAGTCATGTCCCTCTGTCAGATAGGGGGAGAAGACATGGCTGTGGAGCCCGGATACCGCAAGGCCCCTGTGGAGCTAGACTTTGAATGGCACTCTGCCCTATTAATTATTATTCCTGGTTCGCCTTGCCCTTTCATGCAGCCTGAGATGGGATCGCAGCACTAACTGAAGCACATAGCAATTGGATGCAATCCCCCCAAATTACCTGGAACCTGAGTGGAAAGCTAAGCCTTCTATAAAGCCTGTCTGGAAGGAAATCAATCCTTGCAATTGCCAGATTATTTTATCCCGCTGCACAATAACTTTCTGCTAACAGAGTTGACATAGTCCCTATTTATGGGTTCACAGCTCACCTGTAATTAGGGGTTAACATCAAAGTTGTAAACCTATTATTCTTAGACAAATTTTTTTGGACATGGTCAAATAACTCAAGCACAGGTTGGTAACTTTTTACTAATTTGGTACACAGAAACAAGAGGCCATGAGTAACTTTGTCAAAAAGAATGGCACCGGTTGGCCTATAGGTGGCGCTGTTACAGTGGGGAAAAAAAGTATTTAGTCAGCCACCAATTGTGCAAGTTCTCCCACTTAAAAAGATGAGAGAGGCCTGTAATTTTCATCATAGGTACACGTCAACTATGACAGACAAAATGAGGAAAAAAAATCCAGAAAATCACATTGTAGGATTTTTAATGAATTTATTGGCATATGATGGTGGAAACTAAGTATTTGGTCAATAACAAAAGTTTCTCAATACTTTGTTATATACCCTTTGTTGGCAATGACACAGGTCAAACTTTTTTCTGTAAGTCTTCACAAGGTTTTCACACACTGTTGCTGGTATTTTGGCCCATTCCTCCATGTCAGATCTCCTCTAGAGCAGTGATGTTTTGGGGATGTCGCTGGGCAACACAGACTTTCAACTTTCTATGGGGTTGAGATCTGGAGACTGGCTAGGCCACTCCAGGACCTTGAAATGCTTCTTACCTTCGTTGCCCGGGCGGTGTGTTTGGGATCATTGTCATGCTGAAAGACCCAGCCACGTTTCATCTTCAATGCCCTTGCTGATGGAAGGAGGGTTTCACTCAAAATCTCACGATACATGGCCCCATTCATTCTTTCCTTTACACGGATCAGTCGTCCTGGTCCCTTTGCAGAAAAAACAGCCCCAAAGCATGATGTTTCCAACCCCATGCTTCACAGTAGGTATGGTGTTCTTTGGATGCAACTCAGCATTCTTTGTCCTCCAAACATGACGAGTTGAGTTTTTACCAAAAAAGTTATATTTTGGTTTCATCTGACCATATGACATTCTCCCAATCCTCTTCTGGATCATCCAAATGCACTTCAGACGGGCCTGGACATGTACTGGCTTAAGCAGGGGGACACGTCTCGCACTGCAGGATTTGAGTCCCTGGCGGCGTAGTGTGTTACTGATGGTTGGCTTTGTTACTTTGGTCCCAGCTCTCTGCAGGTCATTCACTAGGTCCCCCCGTGTGGTTCTGGGATTTTTGCTCACCGTTCTTGTGATCATTTTGACCCCACGGGGTGAGATCTTGCGTGGAGCCCCAGATCGAGGGAGATTATCAGTGGTCTTGTATGTCTTCCATTTCCTAATAATTGCTCCCACAGTTGATTTCTTCAAACCAAGCTGCTTACCTATTGCAGATTCAGTCTTCCCAGCCTGGTGCAGGTCTACAATTTTGTTTTTGGTGTCCTTTGACAGCTCTTTGGTCTTGGCCATTGTGAAGTTTGGAGTGTGACTGTTTGAGGTTGTGGACAGGTGTATTTTATACTGATAACAAGTTCAAACAGGTGCCATTAATACAGGTAACGAGTGGAGGACAGAGGAGCCTCTGAAAGAAGAAGTTACAGGTCTGTGAGAGCCAGAAATCTTGCTTGTTTGTAGGTGACCAAATACTTATTTTCCACCATAATTTGCAAATAAATTCATTAAAAATCCTACAATGTGATTTTCTGGATTTTTTTTCCTCAATTTGTCTGTCATAGTTGACGTGTACCTATGATGAAAATTACAGGCCTCTCTCATCTTTTTAAGTGGGAGAACTTGCACAATTGGTGGCTGACTAAATACTTTTTTTCCCCACTGTACATGCAGTCAAATCAAATGTATTTATAAAGGCCTTTTTACATCAGCAGATGTCACAAAGTGCTTATACAGAAACACAGCCTAAAACCCCAAAAAGCAAGCAATCTCACTTAAACCCTCATATCTGCCGCCCCGTTTGACCTAGAGACATGAAACGTATAACCTATTGTTGTACAAATTTGCCTCAAGAACCCATAAGGTCTGTCAGGATAGATCTTCCTACATCTTGGACATTTTGTAAAACTTTTGAAAAACTTCTCATGAACCATAAGTCAAAATAACACCAAATGCAATATGTAGGCCCATGGTATATCTCTTAACTTTGGTTAAGAGATGGCTGAATTATTGATACATCAGATTTTACATGTCCATTTTTAAATCCTTCATAAATCCACTCCACAATGGCCTATCAACTTGAAACATTTTAAGGTCATCAAAGATATTACCATGATAAACCATGTTAGGTTTGGCATTGATATCATAACAAATAAAGAAACTATTAACAATTCACCTTTTTGACTACGTAATGCTAATGCATAAAATAATCATAAAAAATCTTATTCTCATGGACAAAAAATCTGATTCACTCCAAATGTGGTATTTGGACTCATCACAATAGTCCTTAAAGAGTTTGCTAAAATAATTTTGATGCATTCAAAGATGGCCACACAATACCAGTAGATGCATATTAGCACATACGTTAAAATGCTAAAATATGCTAGTATTTATATTATATAAATATCATTTTACGTGTCCATTTAAACCACTTTAAATCCACTCCACAGTGACCTATCAACTTGAAATGTGTTATCGCTATCATAGAAGTCCCTAAGATGAACTACAATGAATTTGGTATTGATATCTCAAAAGACAAGGACACTATTAACAACTAATTCTTTGCATATGTAACACTAATGCTCAAAATCATCTTCTCCTCATGAATGATACATCAGATTCACTCCAAATGTTGTATTTAGTGCACATAAAGGAAGATAGTGTCTACATGATAGAGTGCTTACTTTATCCAACTGATCTTGTGTCCTTTCTGTCATCAGGTGAACCCTGTTCATTGCAGCTCGCAGCTATATTAGTTGTATTTATGGCTTGATGAGAGAGAGAGGAAGGGAGGGAAACTAATACAAGAGGAGTGAGAGAGGGGAAAAGGGGAGAGAGGGAGAACATAATCAAATAACATTGCTCGTAATAATCTTTCATGTCTCACCTGTCATCCATTGTAATGACTTTGAATCCAGACAGGCTCTGTTCCAGTACGATGCAACACAAAAAGTACCACTCCCTCCCATGATCACTGACCTACCAACATTTGATTCTGTTTCACCAAATGAACTGATTGTGGCCTACTCTGTTCAGAGACATGGCAGATGCAGGGTGATGTTTATTTGGATGTATTGTATTTCACAGTGGGAGTTGTTTGAGTCATTTTATTGTTTTGTATTGCCACAAGCTGTGAAAATGACATTTCCCCAATGAGGAAAGTCAATAAGAAATGTAAAACACAGAACAAACACAGTAGAATAACAGAAAGCTTTGTGTGAATGACAGGAGCCTTTAAACCACATGTCAAACTCAATCCCTGGAGGGCCACAGTGTCTGCAGCAGGTTTTCGTTCCTCCCTTTCACTTAATTGATCAAATAAGGTCATTGATTGGCTGGGAAGTCAACACACCTGTTTTTTCAGGTCGAAATCGGACACTAATTGAAAGGGAAGGGTCCGTAAGTAAGCATTTCACTGTTAGTCCATACCTGTTGTTTACGGAACCTGTGACGAATAACATTTGATTTGATTTGAGGAACAGAAAGCTGACACTGTGCCCCTCCAGGAATTGAGTTCCGTGCTTCATACCAAGGTTATTATAGTTTTGTGTTTTTATATTAGTTTTTATTTCTATTAGTTTGAAGATTTTTAGTTGAAATTCAGTTTATATTATTTTATATTATTTAGTTTCAGTTTTGGTGTTAGTGTAAGGGACAGAAAGTAGCCTATGCGTGGGATGCTATGAGCCATTTACAGTGCCTTCAAAAATAATTCATACCCCTTGACTTATTCCACATTTTGTTGTGTTACTGCCTGAATTCAAAATGGATTTTGGAAAAAATAAAAATCTCACCCATCGACACACAATACCCCATAATGACAAAGTGAAAACATGTTTTTAGAAATTTTTGCAAATGTATTGAAAAATGAAATATAGAAATATCTTATTTACATAAGTATTCACACCCCTGAGTCAATACATGTTAGAGTCATCTTTGGCAGCAATTACAGCTGTGAGTCTTTCTGGGTAAGTCTCTAAGAGCTTTGCACACCTGGATTGTACAATATTTTCACATTATTATTTTCAAAATTCAAGCTCTGTCAAATTGGTTGTTGATCATTGCTAGACAACCATTTTCAAGTCTTGCTATATATTTCCAAAACTGTAATTTGGCCACTCAGGACGATTCACTGTCTTCTTGGTAAGCAACTCCAGTGTAGATTTGGCCTTGTGTTTTAGGTTATTGACGTGCTGAAAGACGAATTCATCTCCCAGTGTCTGGTGGAAAGCAGACTAAACCAGGTTTTCCTCTAGGATTTTGCCCATGCTTAGCTCCATTCCATGTCTTTTTTATCCTGAAAAACTCCCCAGTCCTTAACGATTACAAGCATACCCATAACATGATGCAGCCACAACTATGCTTGAAAATATGGAGAGTGGTACTCAGTGATGTGTTGTATTGGATTTGCCCCAAACATAACACTTTTTATTCAGGACAAAATGTTAATTGCTTTGACACCTTTTTTGCAGTATTACATTTTTAGTGCAGGATGCATGTTTTGGAATATTTTTATTCTGTACAGGCTTCCTTCTTTTCACTCTGTCAATTAGGTTAGCATGGTGGAGTAACTACATTGTTGTTGATCCATCCTCAGTTTTCTCCTATCACAGCCATTCAACTCTGTAACTGTTTTAAAGTCACCATTGGTCTCATGGTGAAATCCTTGAGCGGTTTCCTTCTTCTCCGGCAACTAAGTTAGGAAGGACGCCTGTATCTTTGTAGTGACTGGGTGTATTGATACACCATGCAAAGTGTAATTAATAACTTCACCATGCTCAAAGGGATATTCAATGTATTCCTGAACTTATTTAGGCTTGCCACAACAAATGGGTTGAATACTTATTGACTCAAGACATTTCAGCTTTTCATTTTTAATTAATAAATATGAAAAACATATTTCGACTTTGATATGATGGGATATTGTGTGTAGGCCAGTAACAGAAAATGTCAATTTAATACATTTTAAATTCAGGCTGTAACACAACAAAATGTGGAAAACGTTAAGGGGTGTGAATACTTTCTTTGTTTTTGTGGATGTCACTTCTTGCCACTGTGGGGCAGTAATGCATAAGATGATGGGTCAGGTCATAGGTTAGGTTTAAAGGTAGACTCAGCGAGAAAATAAAAGCGATTTGTTAGAGCGGATCACTTTGGTGAAATGTGTTGCATTCTGGGGATAAACATGTTCTGACTTGCGCCTATGTAACAGTGTTGCTTCCGTCCCTCTCCTCGCCCCTACCTGGGCTTGAACCAGGGACCCTCTGCACACATCGACAACAGTCACCCTCGAAGCACCGTTACCCGTCGCTCCACAAAAGCCGCGGCCCTTGCAGAGCAAGGGAAACAACTACTTCAAGGTCTCAGAGCGAGTGACGTCACCAATTGAAATGCTACTAGTGTGCACTGCTAACTAGCCAGCCATTTCACACCGGTTACACTCACCCCCCTTTTGACCTCCTCCTTTTCCGCAGCAACCAGTGATCCGGGTCATGGCACCAATGTAACAGTGTTGCTTCCGTCCCTCTCCTCGCCCCTACCTGGGCTTGAACCAGGGACCCTCTGCACACATCGACAACAGTCAGCCTCGAAGCACCGTTACCCGTCGCTCCACAAAAGCCGCGGCCCTTGCAGAGCAAGGGAAACAACAACTTCAAGGTCTCAGAGCGAGTGACGTCACCGATTGAAATGCTACTAGTGCGCACCGCTAACTAGCCAGCCATTTCACACCGGTTACACCTACAGTGAGGGAAAAAAGTATTTGATCCCCTGCTGATTTTGTACGTTTGCCCACTGACAAAGACATGATCAGTCTATAATTTTAATGGTAGGTTTATTTGAACAGTGAGAGATCCGAAAAAAATTTGAACAGAAAAAAATCCAGAAAAACGCATGTCAAAAATGTTATAAATTGATTTGCATTTTAATGAGGGAAATAACTATTTGACCCCTCTGCAAAACATGACTTAGAACTTGGTGGCAAAACCCTTGTTGGCAATCACAGAGGTCAGACGTTTCTTGTAGTTGGCCACCAGGTTTGCACACATCTCAGGAGGGATTTTGTTCCACTCCTCTTTGCAGATCTTCTCCAAGTCATTAAGGTTTCGAGGCAACTCGAACCTTCATCTCCCTCCACAGATGTTCTATGGGATTAAGGTCTGTAGACTGGCTAGGCCACTCCAGGACCTTAATGCGCTTCTTCTTGAGCCACTCCTTTGTTGCCTTGGCCGTGTGTTTTGGGTCATTGTCATGCTGGAATACCCATCCACGACCCATTTTCAATGCCCTGGCTGAGGGAAGGAGGTTCTCACCCAAGATTTGACGGTACATGGTCCCGTCCATCGTCCCTTTGATGCGGTGAAGTTGTCCTGTCCCCTTAGCAGAAAAACACCCCCAAAGCATAATGTTTCCACCTCCATGTTTGACGGTGGGGATGGTGTTCTTGGGGTCATAGGCAGCATTCCTCCACCTCCAAACACGGCGAGTTGAGTTGAAGCCAAAGAGCTCGATTTTGGTCTCATCTGACGACAACACTTTCACCCAGTTCTCCTCTGAATCATTCAGATGTTCATTGGCAAACTTCAGACGGCCCTGTATATGTGCTTTCTTGAGCAGGGGGACCTTGCGGGCGCTGCAGGATTTCAGTCCTTCACGGCGTAGTGTGTTAAAAATTGTTTTCTTGGTGACTATGGTCCCAGCTGCCTTGAGATCATTGACAAGATCCTCCCGTGTAGTTCTGGGCTGATTCATCACCGTTCTCATGATCATTGCAACTCCACGAGGTGAGATCTTGCATGGAGCCCCAGGCCAAGGGAGATTGACAGTTCTTTTGTGTTTCTTCCATTTGCGAATAATCGCACCAACTGTTGTCACCTACTCACCAAGCTGCTTGGCGATGGTCTTGTAGCCCATTCCAGCCTTGTGTAGGTCTACAATCTTGTCCCTGACATCCTTGGAGAGCTCTTTGGTCTTGGCCATGGTGGAGAGTTTGGAATCTGATTGATTGATTGCTTCTGTGGACAGGTGTCTTTTATACAGGTAATAAACTGAGATTAGGAGCACTCCCTTTAAGAGTGTGCTCCTAATCTCAGCTCGTTACCTGTATAAAAGACACCTGGGAGCCAGAAATCTTTCTGATTGAGATGGGGTCAAATACTTATTTCAGTCATTAAAATGCAAATCAATTTATAACATTTTTGACATGCGTTTTTCTGGATTTTTTTGTTGTTATTCTGTCTCTCACTGTTCAAATAAACCTACCATTAAAATTATAGACTGATCATTTCTTTGTCAGTGGGCAAACGTACAAAATCAGCAGGGGATCAAATACTTTTTTCCCTCACTGTATGAACTTTAAAAAATCATGTAATCAAAGGTCATGAATTTTTGACTGTAGTCGACTGTGAGTTTCTGCAGTTGCTCTTCAACAACTTCATCCTGCAGCCACCGCCTGCATTGTGGGAGGCTCTACTGTCAACCACTCATTAGGGTGTTTTTGTTTGACCCAAGCGAACGTGACCAAATACATGACTG
The DNA here is from genome assembly GCF_020615455.1 of Coregonus clupeaformis. Taxonomy (NCBI): domain Eukaryota; kingdom Metazoa; phylum Chordata; class Actinopteri; order Salmoniformes; family Salmonidae; genus Coregonus; species Coregonus clupeaformis. The sequence continues at coordinate 28,779,573 of NC_059222.1, read as the reverse complement.
AAACAGGAACGAATTTGCCGCAATTTATCTATACAGTGCATTTATACAAATACATGTGATATTTGAGGCTCTCTCTCACTAATTAATTGAACAATATACACACATAATATTATATTATGATTTCAGTTTTGTGAGTTTGTGATATGGGGGTTGGAGACATGTTTATTTCGACATTATATACTTTTTAAAATAAACAATGACAACACTGCCATGTTGAGCTGAGCCTTGCTGTTGGAAAACCACATTAGTGTCAGACTTTCGGCTGTTGCAGGTGCACCTCCCCCGATTTCACTCCTCAATTTTCTGTCTACAGTCGGTTGCTTTAGCCTTACCACTCAAACACGGCCAATATCTCGTGGCTGCTCGTGGAAATTATAAGGTCAATCTCAATGTGACCTGCCAGATTCAGATGCTTGAAAACCCCATTCGGAAAAAAAGTTTGAAAACCACATTCGATTTTTGCCCCCCAAAAACCAAAACTGAACATAATTAATTTTATTTTAGTTCGTTTTTAGTTCGTTTTGGAGTCAAAGATAATAGTTTCAGTACAGTTTTTGTTTTTCAAACAGGTTTGTTAATTATTTTACTTCAGTTTACTAAATAGTTTTTTCATGATTAGTTTTCATTTTCGTTTCAGTTTTTCGTTTACTATAATAACCTTGCATCATACAATGCGCCAATGATGATATGGCAGACAGAGGCGGCAGAGACTGGGATGGAGCAGCGAGGTGGAGATGCTCTCCCTCTTTCTCTCTCTCTCTCCCTCCCTCCGTCAGTTGTTAGATTTATTGCCTGTATAGCTGTGACACTGAGCAGGGAGGGGAGTGGCAGTGGAATGACACTGCTTTGTGAATGAGGTGACACACAGCAGAGGTCACACACACATACACACACACACACACACACAAATATGAAGTGACACAAATAGCAGTGTCTCACTGACATAACCGTGTGTGACACAGCCCTGTCTCTGTCTGTGACTTGAAGCAGGGGTGAGGAGGGTTGGAGACAAATCTGTCTACTGGTCATACAGAACCCTGCGCCAATTCCTGAAACCAAAATGGAGTTCAGAGAGAGACAGGATGACTAATATTAGTGTTTCACCCTTAATATGTTTACTCAACTCTGTGTGTGTGTGTGTGTGCCCTGACACCATGTGTGATTGTGTGACAGAGGGGTCTTGGGGGTCTGCTTAGGAACCTCATTATCCAGACCCATGTCTCTGGGTGTGATGGGGGCTCTCACCTCACAGGCCTGTCTTTGACACACCTAGCCATATCTGTCACACACACGTGCTTACGCACACACATATGCACGCACGCACACACACGTGCACACACACACGAGCACACACGGGCAAACACAGGCACACAAATGCATAGACACAACACACACACTACCCATATCTGTCAAACACAGACACATAGAGACACAGACACACAGACATAGACACACAGACACACAGACAAACACACACACACACACACACACACACACACATACACACCGGAATTAAATTACCTTCTCTGCAGCCAAACCATTCCATTTGCTTTGATGAATGTGATTCAAGACCGATCCAATTCTCCCCATTGACTAAGAAGACATACAAATGTACAGCCCCTAACAATGGAGAACATGCATTTTGTTACAGCTGTAGATTCTATTAGATAAGTGTATGACTCTTCTATAACCCAATAACCAAATACACACTATCTATAGCTGTTAGCTACCCCTCAGGAGAACAGAGAATCTGACAACAAGCTGCAATTATAATGTCCCCTCATCCCCTCTAACCCCTCCCCACATACACACACACTCAGAACCCTGCAATCCAATTCTCACTTTCTGCCGCAGACCCAGTGTTGCCAGGCAATAGCTTATCGATGGTCCAGTGAACTTGGCAAGCCCAATACTGACTGTCACTACTCCCCCTCCATCTATCCATCTACAGGTAACTGCCAAAATAAAGGAAACACCAATATAAAGTGTCTTAATAGGGCGTTGGGCCTACCACGAGCCACCAGAACTGTTTCAATGCGCCTTGGCATAGATTCTACAAGTGTACTGGAACTCTATTGGAGGGATGCAACCCCATTCTTCCACGAGAAATTCCATACTTTTGTGTTTTGGTGATGGTGGTCGAAAACGCTGTCTCGGGTGCCACTCCAGAATCTCCCATAAGTGTTCAGTTGGTGAGACTGAGACACACACGCACAACCTTTAAACCCCCTATGCTCCTTTGAGACCCCTACTTCGAAGTCATTGAGATCTCTTCTTCTAGCCATGGTAGCCAAAATAATGGGCAACTGGGCATTTTTATACATGACCCTAAGCATGTTGGGATGTTAATTGCTTAATTATAATTGTAATATTTGGAGACGCTTTCTCTCCGTTGGGACAGACGCGAACTGGCTGAATCGATTCAGTGGCTAGCTTTGCACTTAACTGGCTAACAGTAGCTACTAAGGGTAAGTTATAACATACATTTATTTTTGTTTTGTTTTTACACACTGGTAACCAGAGTCGTTCAAGGGAATTCGGGACATGGGTGACTAGTTAACGTTAGCTTGGCTCTCTGTGTGTTTCGTGTCGTGGGAGGAGGGGTTGGTTCGTTGGCAGAGAGCAATGGCTAGCTAGTATGCTAACTATTCTAGCTAACTAACTGGCTGAATAAGTTGACGACGTACTCACTCAAACTGTCAAAACTAACCCAAAACTTTACACAACGTTAGACATGGACACGAATGATCTGTTTGACGTGTTAACACACTGGTGGTTTGTTGTAACCGAGTATTGGTGCTAAACCGTGTTATTGGAGGCTGGCATGCTAGTTGGCTATGGCGTCATAGGATTCGGTGCCCTGGATGGTTTTCACGGAAGAATACTGTACCAAGTTAGCTAGCTGAATAAACTAAGTTAGAGTCTATTCCTAGAAAACATTGAACCGCTGTAGATTACAATAATTATAATTTCTAAAGTGGAAGTTGGGAGAGTTATATTTGAGTGTTTCAGTGAAACGTAAGTGAGGGAGGCCCCGGTCTCTCGCTTTCCCAGATCTCCTTTGCATTATTGTAACCTTTTTCTATAGCCTGTCAACTATGTGTCTGTCGATCCCTGTTCTCTCCTCTCTGCACAGGCCATACAAACGCTTCACACCACGTGGCTGCTGCCACTCTAATCTGGTGGTCCCTGCGCGCACAACCCACGTGGAGTTCCAGGTCTCCGGCAGCCTCTGGAACTGCCGTTCTGCGGCCAACAAGGCAGAGTTCATCTCAGCCTATGCTACCCTCCAGTCCCTCGACTTCTTGGTGCTGACGAAAACATGGATTACCACAGACAACACTGCTACTCCTACTGCTCTTTCCTTGACTGACCATGTGTTCTCGCATACCCCGAGAGCATCTGGTCAGCGCGGCGGTGGCACAGGAATCCTCATCTCTCCCAAGTGGACATTCTCTCTTTTTCCCCTGACCCATCTGTCTATCTCCTCATTTGAATTCCATGCTGTCACAGTCACTAGCCCATTCAAGCTTAACATCCTTGCCATTTATCGCTCTGCAGGTTCCCTTGGAGAGTTCATCAATGAGCTTGACGCCTTGATAAGTTCCTTTCCTGAGGATGGCTCACCACTCACAGTTCTGGGTGACTTTAACCTCCCTACGTCTGCCTTTGACTCATTTCTCTCTGCCTCCTTCTTTCCACTCCTTTCCTCTTTTGACCTTCTCCCTTACCTCACCTCGCTCATCAACTCATCCTTGACCGCTGGCCATGTCCCTTCCGTCTTCAAGAGAGCGAGAGTTGCACCTCTCCTCAAAAAACCTACACTCGATCCCTCCGATGTCAACAACTACAGACCAGTATCCCTTCTTTCTTTTCTCTCCAAAACTCTTGAGCGTGCCGTCTCTAGCCAACTCTCCTGCTATCTCTCTCAGAATGACCTTCTTGATCCAAACCAGTCAAGTTTCAAGACTGGTCATTCAACTGAGACTGCTCTTCTCTGTGTCACAGAGGCTCTCCACACTGCTAAAGCTAACTCTCTCTCCTCTGCTCTTATCCTTCTAGACCTATCCGCTGCCTTTGATACTGTGAACCATCAGATCCTCCTCTCCACCCTCTCCGAGTTGGGCATCTCTGGCGCTGCTCACTCTTGGATTGCATCCTACCTGACAGGTTTTTTACAGGGTTTATGTGTATTGGTCATGGTTTTCTTCAACTGAAATATCAAAATAATCAATCAATGGAACCCAATTAAATCCAGTTAAATCCAATTAAAAACAACACATATGCAATGGGGACTGGGTGCTATACTGGATATAAAATGGCTATATCTGAGTCTAGCAATGAAGTGATGGTCACATTTGAGACATGTTTGAGGATGGATTTGAATTTATCATATAAGTCCTTTTTTCTGTGGTTCAGCACTCATGGTTTGTTGCAGTAGCTCTTCTCTTTGACAACAAACATTGCCATCTAGTGAGATTCATGTCATAGCAGGGGTACGGATGCCAATAAAAAGAGTGCATCTCAATAGTCTAGAGTAGCCTCTTTTCCTCTGTGCTTTCAGTTCAGTCCAGATGAAGGGAAGGAGATGAGAAGAGGAAACCACTTTAGACTATTGAGATGCACCTGCAAGACTGTTAACTATGCAAGACTGAGGTAAGACTGCTCACTATGTATGCACCCAGTGGTGGAAAAAGTACCCAATTGTCATACTTGAGTAAAAGTAAAGATACCTTAATAGAAAATGACTCAAGTAAAAGTGAAAGTCACCCAGTAAAATACTACTTGAGTAAAAGTCTTTGGTATTAAATATACTTAAGTATCAAAAGTAAATGTAAAAGTATCAATCATTTCAAATTCCTTATATTAAGCAAACCAGACGGCTCCATTTTCTTTTTCTTTTTTTTTTACGGATACCTAGAGGCACTCTCCAACACTGAGACATAATTTACAAACGAAGCATTTGTGTTTAGTGAATCCGCCATATCAGGTAGTAGGGATGACCAGGGATGTTCTCTTGATAAGTGTGTGAATTGGACCATTTTCCTGTCCTGCTAAGCATTCAAAATGTAACGAGTACTTTTGGGTGTCAGGGAACTGTATGGAGTAAAAAGTACATTATTTTCTTTAGGAATGTAGTGAAGTAAAAGTAAAAGTTGTCAAAAATATAAATAGTAAAGTAAAGTACAGATACCAAAAAAAACGACTTAAGTAGTACTTGAAAGTATTTTTATAATAATAATAATATGCCATTTAGCAGACGCTTTTATCCAAAGCGACTTACAGTCGTGCGTGCATACATTTTTGTGGTCCCGGGGCTCGAACCCACTACCTTAGCGTTACAAGCGCCGTGCTCTACCAGCTGAGCTACAGAGGACCACAACTTTTTTACTTTAGTACTTTACATCACTGCATGCACCCTATATAGTATGTCTGTAGTGACAGCCTAATGCCAAGATCTTGGATCCCTGTCACCTGTCCTGGAGTCAGAAAAACACAGAAACACAACATAATGCTCAATAGCATAGATAAGAAACATCAGAGATCTATTGCTTTTCATAAGTGCAGCCCAGCCCTCGACGTGCTTGTCTTTTTGTCTCTCCTCAGTACATCTAACTGTCACTTGTATTACGCTCACAGAAAGACTATTAGATCCTATTGTCTTATTAGACAGCACCAATACTCAGCTACTGACGTGACAGTTACTCAGCTACTGACGTGACGTTACTCAGCTACTGACGTGACATTACTCAGCTACTGACGTAACATTACTCAGCTACTGACGTGACGTTACTCAGCTACTGACGTGACAGTTACTCAGCTACTGACGTGACGTTACTCAGCTACTGACGTGACGTTACTCAGCTACTGACGTGACGTTACTCAGCTACTGACGTGACATTACTCAGCTACTGACGTGACGTTACTCAGCTACTGACGTGACATTACTCAGCTACTGACGTGACGTTACTCAGCTACTGACGTGACGTTACTCAGCTACTGACGTGACCTTACTCAGCTACTGACGTGACGTTACTCAGCTACTGACGTGACGTTACTCAGCTACTGACGTGACGTTACTCAGCTACTGACGTGACATTACTCAGCTACTGACGTGACATTACTCAGCTACTGACGTGACGTTACTCAGCTACTGACGTGACGTTACTCAGCTACTGACGTGATGTTACTCAGCTACTGACGTGACAGTTACTCAGCTACTGACGTGACGTTACTCAGCTACTGACGTGACAGTTACTCAGCTACTGACGTGACGTTACTCAGCTACTGACGTGACAGTTACTCAGCTACTGACGTGACGTTACTCAGCTACTGACATGACGTTACTCAGCTACTGACGTGACATTACTCAGCTACTGACGTGACAGTTACTCAGCTACTGACGTGACGTTACTCAGCTACTGACGTGACGTTACTCAGCTACTGACGTGACAGTCTCATCCAGTGTGTGTCAGTAGCCCCTGTCTCTCTCATTCTTCTATTAGCCTGCTAGTGGTCTCAACGTCTCATCGTCTCATCGTCTGATTGTCTCGTCTCTGCAGCGTGAATAACGACAGGCGGAAGATTCATCAAAAATGTCCTTAAGTGTCTAGCAGCCTGATAGAAGGAGAGAGATTGAAAAAGCTATTTTGTTGTGTGGCATGGGGATAACGACGCACACAGAAATACACACACACACATACACACATACACATACATAAACACATACACATACACACACATACACACACACACACATGCATAAACACAAACACACACATACACATGCATAAACACACACACACATACACATGCATAAACACAAACACACACATACAAACACACACACATACACATGCATAAACACAAACACACACATACACATGCATAAACACAAACACACACATACACATTCATAAACACACACACACACACATGCATAAACACAAACACACACACACATGCATAAACACAAACACACACACACACACATGCATAAACACAAACACACACACATACACATTCATAAACACACACACACACACACACATGCATAAACACAAACACACACATACACATGCATAAACACAAACACACACATACACATGCATAAACACAAACACACACATGCATAAACACAAACACACACACATACACATGCATAAACCCAAACATATAGTGACTCAAACGGCAAAGAACAAGAAACAACAAGTAAAGAACAGATGATATGAGAATATATTGCGAGAGGGGATACCCAGCTCCCCTGTGGTGGCTGAACCAGTATTCTCTATGTAAAGTACTGTCTGAGAAAGTACACTTTGGATCTTTGGAGAAGAACAACAGAACACAATAACAACTTTTAGTGGACAGAGTTGGTCTGTGGAATGAACCAAAAATAACTGTTGGATTGAAATGTTTTGTGCAGAAAGTTGTTTTCTCTTGTTTTGTCTGCAGGTCTCTCTGAAAAACAATACAAATGAAAATAAATACAATTCATTAATTGAACTAAGTAGCTAGGGAATATGAGAGTTGTTGAGCTAAATACAAGACGGTATGGAAGTCATGTTATCGTAATTGTAATGCATGACTCGATATCAGGGCGTCTACCCAACACTTAACATTCCCACCATCACCTCAACGCACAAATTGTTTCCCACAGGAAAAATAATTCATTTCATCCAATTAATGAGACATTGCCTTATTGTCCTGGACTTGGTTCCAAAGGGGTTGGGCGCAGGGTTATCTAAAATTCACTCGTTTGATACATTTAATGACTTCGTACTTCTACGACAATGACAATGACTTATAGCACTTATTTTCCCCTGTCACAATAAGTCCACTGCATCCGACACCCCAGGATTCATTAATTTATTTATTGTTCCCCATTAGTAATCCAATTATACAATCTGGTGGCTGCCATGAATGCAGCTAATCGTTTTTTAATTACATAGGTGCATTTAACTCATTTGCTGCTTTTTAAATGAAACAACTCAGATATTTGGGATTAAGTAGGATGCAAGGGTGGTATTTGTGGTCGATAAGTGAAAAATAATTAATCTTAAGTGCTTTGACAAATCCCTGGCTGACATGGCCCATTGCTTAGCTCCTTAAAGTATACAGTATATGTATTTTTAATAGGGTAGCTATATTTCCTGAGGGATATTACAAGAGACAGCAAGTAAACACCACAGTAGCACAATGCCACAAGTAGGCCTAGGTCAATGATTAAATACCTGCCTGGTTTAAAACCAAAAACCCTTTGGCTTCGGAGGGAGGTTCAAATCGTTTTAGGTAGGAATCAGGAGTAGGAAGTCGATATTCAAACATATCCCCTGGACTTTAGAAATAAGGACTGAGAGATGTTGACAAATAGCTAATCAGTCAAAGGGGAGATGAATTGAACTTCACATGTTATATCAAAATCAAATCAAATCAAATGTTATTGGTCACATACACGTGTTTAGCAGATGTTATTGCGGTTGTAGCGAAATGCTTGTTCTTCTAGCTCCGACAGTGCAGTAATATCTAACAAGTAATAACTAACAATTTCCCAACATATACCCAATACACACAAATCTAAGTAAGGAATGGAATTAAGAATGTATACATATATGGACGAGCGATGTCAGAGCGGCATGGACTAAGATACAGTAGAATAGTATAGAATACAGTATATACATATGAGATTAGTAATGCAAGATATGTAAACCTTATTAAAGTGACTAAGATACAGTAGAATAGTATAGAATACAGTATATACATATGAGATCAGTAATGCAAGATATGTAAACATTATTAAAGTGACTAGTGTTCCATTTCTTAAATTGGCCAGTGATTTCTAGTCTATGTCTATAGGCAGCAACTGTTGGCCAAGATAATAACCCACCACGGAGCTGCACTGGCTGATAAGAATAATCTATATTTCTCTTATTCCTCTTCAGCTCTAGGCCTGTGTGTCTCTCTCTCTCTATTTCTCTCTCTCTCACCCAGCTTTCTCTCTCTCCTCCTCCAGTCCCTACACAGAGCCTCAGCTGTAGAAGTTGTGGTTGGCCAGGGCAGCTTCTCCAGCTATCCTGAGGCTGTACGGGCTAAAGGCTACTCAAATATCAGATCCTCCCCAGCACCCAGGACTCGTCCTTACCTCAGCAGCACAGAATGTTCTGAAATCTAAGTTGAATACCTCTCAACGTTTAAATGTTACACCTCCAGGGGAAACTTGTAGTCAGTCGACAAGAGGAAGGAAGATTCCAGGAAACCTTATGATCCACATTGGAATGAAGAGGACAGGTACTGTAAGTAATGTGGTGTATATTCACCCCACGGTATGACTGCCATATCTGGCTAGATCAAACAGGGACTATATCACACGTGTCTGTTTATACTACAGTGTGAGATCACACCTCCTCTGACACTGATGAAACAAGAGAGGGAGTGACAGCCATTAGCTAGCTGTCACTTACAATCAATCATCCATATGGAGACACACACACATACACTACATACATGCACACACACACACACACACACACACACACAAACACACACACACACACACTACATGCAAAAACACATAATGTACCTGCAGAATCACACATTGGATACAGCTCATAGCTTCAGGAGCTGAGAAGTCAACTGTCGCCCTCTGTACCAGAGTCTAATACCAGGCTGTTACAAACACACCCTCATGTTGGCACACACACACACACACACACACACACACTCATACATCACAGCCCTGTCTTCTAATCCACTGGGTTGCATCTTCCACTCACCATCCCATTCACCATGACGACCTTGAATAGGACAGCTTGGCCATAACACCTGTTTTCTTTCTATCCCTCCCCCTCTCTCGCTCCATCCATTCCTCTCTCTCTCTCTCTCTCTCTCTCTCTCTCTCTCTCCATCCATTCCTCTCTCTCTCTCTCTCTCTCTCTCTCTCTCTCTCTCTCTCTCTCTCTCTCTCCATCCATTCCTCTCTCTCGCTCTCTCTCTCTCGCTCTCTCTCTCTCTCTCTCTCTCTCTCTCTCTCTCTCTCTCTTTCCCACCCCTTTTATATGCTCAGGAGAGAAGATAATGGCTACTTAGAGAAGAAGGGAGGGTGGCAGAAGAGGTGCGAGGAGGAGAGATTTCATTGGCGTCATCATGCCTCCCCCTGTCTTTCCCCCAGCCCTGTTATAGATGGGTTGTAGGGAATCGGGACATCATGGTCTGGTACTATAAATAGCTGCTACTGTCCTTGGTGGGACAATCTCTCTCTGGACGATAGCTGATGAGAAGTGCCCTTTGACCTCCACCAAGAAGTGAGTGTATGTGTGTGTGTGTGTGCGTGTGTGTGTGTGTGTGTGTGTGTGTGTGTGTGTGTGTGTGTGTGTGTGTGTGTGTGTGTGTGTGTGTGTGTGTGTGTGTGTGTGTGTGTGTGTGTGTGTGTGTGTGTGTGTGTGTGTGTGTGTGTGTGTGTGTGTGTCAGCCCCTCTGGGATAAACACTGTCTCTCTGAAATTACAGCCCTTCAGTTATGATGCTCCTGATATTGGACCTGAACAAAGGAAAACTGTCACCATCCTTCTAGAAATGTCAGATTTGAAGCCTAAACTCATATGATTGATATATTGATACATCTGCTCCTTCATTGTTAAACCAATCCTGACATCAGCCTTTGAGCTGTGGCCACATTCTGACAAACTGCATAACAAATCTATTCTGTAACTTGTCTCCATCATTCTATTATCTAATCAAAGAGTAACTTTAGAAAGTTAGCAAATCCCTCTGCACTTCTAACAGGTGACAGGTCGGAAATGAACTGCGCTTAATAGAAGAAGAGAAAAGTGAGAGTGAAGTGGTGGAGTCTATGATGGGTCTACAAACACACACACACACTTTTAAGGGGGGTCTGGTCTGCCTGCTTAAACGCTCTGGGACGTTCATGCGTGTCGAGACTGCCGACCCTCTGGGAAATCAGGGGCCGGGAAACCGTCAGCCTCCCCGGAAACATCTCTGACTTCTAACGCGCCGAGATCTGACATCCTACTGAAATGTGGAGCGGCCAAACCACCTGCCGCATCCAAGCTTCATATAGCCCTGATGAGAGAGACAGGACAGAGAGTGGTGAAATGGGCCTCATTTGTTACGTTTTTAGATCTCAATTCTCTCTCTCTGCTCTCTTGCCAACTTTCTCATTGAGCTATAACTCCGGAAGTGTCCGAGGATGGCTGTAATGAGAACAAAACCCTAGATATTATTGATCTATGCCTTCAATTACCTTCCTACGCTCAATTGTTTAATAAGGCTTCTATCTATCTCTCCCTCTCTCTCTCTAGAAATTGTTCAAAGAGAAAGGAAGAAGGTTTAATTCTGAACTCAATCACTCAGATTGATCTAAAGTGGAGTTTTGCAAGACAAGGTATCTACGTGCCAAAGCACTTTAGGTTTGATTTTCATACTATGTTCAATGAAATAATACACTAAAATACTTCTTCGAAAATGGTTAGGTGCTGCACTGCTGCTGCAGTCTCGTTACCTAAAATCTATAAATAATGGAATGGACAGCACTCCATAGGATAATCTTCAATAATTAATGTATTGCCCCACATTTGTGTTCGCATATATGTTTATCCTTTGGGAGTGCTGTCCATTTCATTCTCCACAATGCATTCAATGTCATGATTTGTAAATCACTCTATTGGGTTTAAGAGTAGATCCTACCTATCACATCCATTATATCTCTGTGTAGAATAGGTTAACCAGCCGCTTTAACTATACATAACCACCTTGTACTGGCTGTACTGAACTTCAAAGACCACTAATAACACCAGTCTCTTCTAATATCCTCACATTCTAAACATAGTAGTCAATTCCAATTAAAAGTAGCAGCCGTAACAGTCCGTTTCACAAATCCCTTGTCGCAGGGCTAGTTTATGTAAATGTAAAACCTTGTTATGCCTGAACACCGGAAATCTCCTCCTGCCTTATCTCCTAATGATAGGACAGAGTGTGAGTCTTCACTGGGCTTGAGCCTCGTGCCTCTCTTCGTCTCAGCCTCGCTGGGGGATAAGACTAATCTGTACTCAGTGAAAGATGGAGAGTCAGCCTGTTCACTCTGACTGCAGGTATCTACCAGGTAGTCTATAGAAAATCCTCTTTATAAGAGAATATACTGGGCAGGCAGGAACCCTGCAATGCAGTGTACCGTATGAATGCAGGGGCGTAACTTGGTGGACAGTTTAGATATGTGTCCAGAGGCTGCCAACACTTTGGAGGGTATCATGTATCACCCTCACTTTGAGTTGAGACTTGGGGTGAGCTTGTTGTCTTCCAAACTCCTACTGTTTATACAATGCAGTGTGTTGAAAGACAGAAATCTCAACCCAGATCTCACCTCAAAGTGCATAATGGGCTGGCTCATGAACACAGTCTTTGTGTACACACTTCATCCCTAACAGACAGTTTGAAAGGATGTTAACGCCACCCTTCAAGCTTTGCTCTGAATAACACAACATACACACACACACACACACACACACCACTTACTTGGCAACCGAGGCGTTATACAGGCAGTGTGAGTGAGTTCCTGCAGCAGGGTTCGTGGCGTGGGCCTGTTGCAAAGGGGTTTGGTGCCATCTAGCAGCCGAATGGAGAAACAACAGCTCAATGTTTACATTCTGTACAAAAAATAAAAAAAAGTAAAGTACAGATAACAAAGATGCATGATTATTGCTGCAGACCAATTACTCAGCATTAGCTTGGAACATCCAAGCAGAAGCACATACAGTATTTATATCAATTGGAGAAATGATGGTCCCACTTTTAAAAAACACTTGAATGAAGCCTTCATAAACCCTTTACAATAACTTTATAGTGGCCATAAACCAGACTGGTCTCATAGACTAGACATAACATAGTAAAGTAAATCCGGGACACTCAAATTAGTATGATATGTTACATTTTGTATAACGCGACTGTCTAGCAACCCAAAGGTTGGGTCTTCGAATCTCATCACAACTTTTGCATTTTAGCTAATTAGCAACTTTGCAACTACTTACTACTTTTTAGCTACTTTGCAACTACTTAGCATGTTAGCTAACCCTTCCCCTAACCCTAACAAATTTAGCTAACCCTTAACCTAACACCTAACATTAACCTCTAACGACTAGCCTAGCTAACATTAGCCTGCCATCTAACGTTAGACACAACAAATTGGAATTCGTAACATATCATAGGTTTTGCAAATTCATAACATATTGTACATTTAGCAACTTCGTAACATATTGTACAAATTGCAATTCGTAACATATTGTACAAATTGCAATTCGTAGCATATGATACGAATTGTAATTCGGAACATATCATACGAAATGGATGATGGACATCCACAAATGAATACATACCATACAAAACGTAACATACACTATATATATAAAAGTATGTGGACACCCCATTAGTGGGTTCGGCTATTTCAGCCACACCAGTTGCTGACAGGTGTATAAAATTGAGCACACAGCCATGCGATCTACATAGACAAACATTGGTAGGAGAATGGCCTTACTGAAGAGCTCAGTGACTTTCAATGTGGCACCGTCATATGATGTCCCTTTCCAACAAGTCAGTTCATCAAATTTCTGCCCTGCTAGAGCTGCCCCGGTCAACATTTACATTTACATTTTAGTCATTTAGCAGACGCTCTTATCCAGAGCGACTTACAGTTAGTGAAAACATACGTTTTTTATTTTTTTTATACTGGCCCCCCGTGGGAAACGAACCCACATCCCTGCCGGCCAAACCCTCCCCTACCTTGGACGACACTGGACCAATTGTGAAATGGTTTGTCGAGATCGGTGTGGAAGAACTTGACTGGCCTACACAGAGCCCTGACTCAACCCCATAGATTAATTGGAACGCCGACTGTGAACCAGGCCTAATCGCCCAACATCAGTGCCCAACCTCACTAATGCTCTTGTGGCTGTACAGCAATGTTCCAACATATAGTTAAAAGCCTTCCCAGAACAGTGGAGGCTGTTATAGCAGCAAAGGGGGGACCAAATCCATATTAATGCCCATGATTTTGGTATGAGATGTTCGACGAGCAGGTGTCCACATTCTTTTGGTAATGTAGTGTATCATACTAAATGGAGTGTCTCGAATTTACGTAAAGAATAATACGAAATGCTCTGAGACCACGTTACATAAACGGGTGTTTCTCTATTGATGGTCAGGAACGGCTCAGGCTGATTCGTTTTGGGTTGATGTGGCCAGAAACTGGTGTCTTTGATGGGCATTACAGAACACGTTTTGGGAGTAACTGCTCTATAGTTTCTGCTAAATTGATGCTTGATGGTTCTCTCCAGAGAAATCTAGCCTATGCAGTAGTAGCCAGTTCTCCAGGAGGGTTGGCCAACTGTGCTCTTACCAATTAAAACAAGCAGTCATAGCATTTAAAACATGAGGATCATATTCAACCTTTGATCATCCCACCCGCCAAATACTGCCAGGAACGGCTCAGGCTGATTCGTTTTGGGTTGATGTGGCCAGAAACTGGTGTCTTTGATGGGCATTACAGAACACGTTTTGGGAGTAACTGCTCTATAGTTTCTGCTAAATTGATGCTTGATGGTTCTCTCCAGAGAAATCTAGCCTATGCAGTAGTAGCCAGTTCTCCAGGAGGGTTGGCCAACTGTGCTCTTACCAATTAAAACAAGCAGTCATAGCATTTAAAACATGAGGATCATATTCAACCTTTGATCATCCCACCCGCCAAATACTGCCTGTGTGATGGACAGCCTACAATGTGACTATGTCCTTGTTCAACATACTGTATGTCTGCTCATCTCAAAACAAAAAGAAGCTGCAAGATGGATATTCCCCACAAAGCCAGCATGAGTTTCTGAGACAATTCTCAGGTTACAGCCAACAAAACACTTCAAGTGTGACATAACCTGGGTGGGTGTGGAGGAATGCTAAAATGCAGCCTTTATGTAACACATCTTACATGTGTATTTATTTGTTTGTTTCATTACTCGGTGTTTTTACATATGACACTGATCTAACATCAGTTTTGCGTTTCTCCCACAAATGATAAAGGCTTTAAATGTGGGCTCTGTAAAGTGGTCCCAGATCTGTGCATAAGGGCAATTTACCTTGAGTGGAATAACAAGGATGGGGGATGGCCCTAAAACCCTCTAGTTTACATTGACGTCACAGGAAGGCGGCTCTCTGCGTGCACAGGTGTTCTGGACCGGTGGCGAGAAAATGAAAATGGTGCGCCCTGAAAAACAAGTTCAACTCTTCACTGAAGTTATTTGACCTTATATCACAGCTTAGGCATGGCTCAAAACTGCTTGGGGAACTGTGCGCCGTTATTTTTCCTAGCCATCGCTTTTGACGTCGGCGGTTTGACAGTGCTTTTAGTTGGTATTTTCGCCGATCTAAAGTTGGACGGTCACTTATACGGTGATTTCCTCATCTACACGGGTACACTCATCATCTTCCTCAGTCTGGTTTGGTGGATTTTGTGGTACACGGGCAACATAAAGGTTTACTCCGAGGACTTTGAGAAAAGCACCCTGGACTACTTTGCGCACTGGGCGAGAAAGTTTTCGGAGCGGCTCTCGAAGAGCAGGATCAAAACTCTGGAAGCAGGGGAGAAGTGCATGGTGAATGGGAAGGATTCGGTTAACAGAACGGTGCCTGCTCACGCTCCATCACGAATTACGTGGGAACACAGCAGCAGCGTGACAGGACACGACAATGGAGGATACGACCGAAGTTTTGACAACACGCGGACGGAGAAAACAGTCGAGTTGGGGATTCTGAAGAACTCTGAGGTGTTGTTGCAAAGCATTGTGGATAGCAAAGCGGAGAGGCTTCTCTGACAGAGCTGGTAGGTGTTTCTCAAAAGCAATAACAACTAATTTACCTGTGTTTAGTTTTGGGCTCATCCTATTGTTAGATTCAGCCCGGTGTTCTTTGATCAGATTTTCCCACCCTGCTCCATTTCCTCAACCTATATTCTCCTCCACAACATCTCAATCTGTTGTAGGTCATGCCTCAATTAGTGATACATAATAAATAATATGACAATATTTGAGATTCACCCACTCATAATTTCATTATTTCTAGCTCAATTTCTAACTAGCCAAATGTTGACACCAAAACAGTAGACAATCCTCCCTATTGAATCATGTCTAGTTGTTTGGACATTTAAACTGTCCATTTGCCTCTGGGTGGGAACTCTATCCTCCCAATAGTCCAGCAGATAGGTGAAATCATTGTTCCAATTTATGATACAAGTATCAAACTTGGTACACTAATCCTAGATGCCTTAAGGAACATTTTAAAGATTGGAGGCAGTCTGGGAAGCCTCTCAGTCAACCAGGGCGGACGTTTTAATAAAATGGCTGCCATCCAGATTTCCTGTTCGAAGAAAATAGGGTAAAGTTATTCCAAACAATATAAAAATGACTAACGTTATCTAGCCACTAAATAAACCCCACAGATAATAGACAATAATTCTGATCATAAAGTACTATTAAGACCTTAATAGGGGTTGTATTGAGGTAATTTTGAACATAGTCCAGCGGCTATGTGAAAAAATTGTGGACTTTGTGATAGGGCTGTCCCCAACATATTTTTTTAATCATGGTCAACAAAGAGTCATCTGTTCTTTTGACCAATCGATTGGTAGAAATGTTTTAACGTGTATTTTTCGATATATAGAAACATCCTATGTGTTTTAATCAAATCAACTGTATGCGTTGAGCTTGTCTGATGGTTTAAGCACACTGTTTGATGAAATAATTCAGACACACAAATGACTAGAGGGAGTCCGATCGCAATTGATTTGATTGTGCCGGGCCGGCTCAGACTTGCAGCGCTGTGTAAAAATAAATAAAAATAAAATATATATATATATATATATGAGAGAGTGACTGTGTGACTAGCATCCATTGTCTCTCTCTCCTCCCTGCTGCAGTGACCACTACAGAAGATCAACAGTGTTTATCGCGCTGTCCGTGTTGCTGAAGCTGCAACATAATTACAGCCATTTCTGACTGAAAAGTTTTGTTTAGGAAAAACATTCCTCCTCAACACTTGCTCTCTATACGTGACACATGTATGCATCGCATGCACGTGACCAATAGGGCCTGACCTATATCATAATTGCATCAATAAATTGGTTATAACAAACTCCGAACACCGTAACACGTGACAGCAAAATGGATGCAGAGGACGTGACAAATGAACTCGAAACGGGGTAATGTTTACTGGTTGCTCAGGAGGTAAAGGGGAAGTCATATGTGTGGAAAAAATTTGACTAGTTGTGGAAAATACTGGAGATCAAGAAAAAGAAGGTGAGGAGCAAGCGCTGCGTGCATATTATGTGTGCCAAACGGGTGCTGTTAGATTACAATATAATTTGACCGTTTGGAACAATGTAAACAACACTAAATAAACTATAAGCGTACCAGAGTCTTTTTTTTTTTTTTTTTACATCTTTATTACAGCAAAGACTAAAAACATTCGCATTCATTCGTGAATGCAATTTCTGAAATGGATTTGTTTATTTATCGTTTATTTTCAAACTAAAGTTCTTGATTGCATTTCAAATCATGAATGACTCGTATGCTGTGTGATGACATGAACGAATGAATGATTGATTGATACAGTAGCCTATATAACTATTGAAATATAGGCCTACATGTAAGTAAGTTACGGTATTAAGACTAAACAGGATGCACTCTTAGGCCTACAGCTCGATCTACTAATGATAATGACATTGCTTATTATTATAATGATGATCATGATAATAATAATAATACAAATAATAATAATAATAGTAATAATAAGGAGATCAAGAAAAGTTAGGATTATAAAAATAATAATTTATTAATAATATTATTTTTCTGACAATTTGGAACATTGTAAACAACACTAAATACATTCTAAAAATGGTAAAGCCTTTTATTACAGCATAGCAAAGATTATAAACAGCCGCATTGGTGAAATTGTTTGTCCAACATGTTGTGGTTGCATGAGGCTTGGTGCTCACGGAATCAGTAGGCTATTAAACAAACTGGCAACAGAAGCAGGATCTGTAGATATACAGTGGGGGGAAAAAGTATTTAGTCAGCCACCAATTGTGCAAGTTCTCCCACTTAAAAAGATGAGAGAGGCCTGTAATTTTCATCATAGGTACACGTCAACTATGACAGACAAAATGAGAAGAAAAAAATCCAGAAAATCACATTGTAGGATTTTTTATGAATTTATTTGCAAATTATGGTGGAAAATAAGTATTTGGTCAATAACAAAAGTTTCTCAATACTTTGTTATATGCCCTTTGTTGGCAATGACACAGGTCAAACGTTTTCTGTAAGTCTTCACAAGGTTTTCACACACTGTTGCTGGTATTTTGGCCCATTCCTCCATGCAGATCTCCTCTAGAGCAGTGATGTTTTGGGGCTGTCGCTGGGCAACATGGACTTTCAACTCCCTCCAAAGATTTTCTATGGGGTTGAGATCTGGAGACTGGCTAGGCCACTCCAGGACCTTGAAATGCTTCTTACGAAGCCACTCCTTCGTTGCCCGGGCGGTGTGTTTGGGATCATTGTCATGCTGAAAGACCCAGCCACGTTTCATCTTCAATGCCCTTGCTGATGGAAGGAGGTTTTCACTCAAAATCTCACGAACATGGCCCCATTCATTCTTTCCTTTACACGGATCAGTCATCCTGGTCCCTTTGCAGAAAAACAGCCCCAAAGCATGATGTTTCCACCCCCATGCTTCACAGTAGGTATGGTGTTCTTTGGATGCAACTCAGCATTCTTTGTCCTCCAAACACGGCGAGTTGAGTTTTTACCAAAAAGTTATATTTTGGTTTCATCTGACCGTATGACATTCTCCCAATCCTCTTCTGGATCATCCAAATGCACTCTAGCAAACTTCAGACGGGCCTGGACATGTACTGGCTTAAGAAGGGGGACACGTCTTGCACTGCAGGATTTGAGTCCCTGGCGGCGTAGTGTGTTACTGATGGTAGGCTTTGTTACTTTGGTCCCAGCTCTCTGCAGTTCATTCACTAGGTCCCCCCGTGTGGTTCTGGGATTTTTGCTCACCGTTCTTGAGATCATTTTGACCCCACGGGGTGAGATCTTGCGTGGAGCCCCAGATCGAGGGAGATTATCAGTGGTCTTGTATGTCTTCCATTTCCTAATAATTGCTCCCACAGTTGATTTCTTCAAACCAAGCTGCTTACCTATTGCAGATTCAGTCTTCCCAGCCTGGTGCAGGTCTACAATTTTGTTTCTGGTGTCCTTTGACAGCTCTTTGGTCTTGGCCATAGTGGAGTTTGGAGTGTGACTGTTTGAGGTTGTGGACAGGTGTCTTTTATACTGATAACAAGTTCAAACAGGTGCCATTAATACAGGTAACGAGTGGAGGACAGAGGAGCCTCTTAAAGAAGAAGTTACAGGTCTGTGAGAGCCAGAAATCTTGCTTGTTTGTAGGTGACCAAATACTTATTTTTCACCATAATTTGCAAATAAATTCATTAAAAATCCTACAATGTGATTTTCTGGATTTCTTTTTCTCAATTTGTCTGTCATAGTTGACGTGTACCTATGATGAAAATTACAGGCCTCTCATCTTTTTAAGTGGGAGAACTTGCACAATTGGTGGCTGACTAAAAAAAAAATTTCCCCACTGTATATGGATGATTTATAAAGCCAGGCACAGTGCATTCAGAAAGTATTCAGACCCCTTGACTTTTTCCACATTTTGTTATGTTTGCCTTATTCTAAAATGGATCAACAACAAAAAAAATCCTCATCAATCTACACACAATACCCCATAAGGACAAAGCAAAAACAGGTTTTTAGACATTTTTGCAAATGTATTAAAAAAACTCAAATCACAGTTACATAAGTATTCAGACCCTTTACTCAGTACTTTGTTGAAGCACCATTGGCAGCGATTACAGCCTTGAGTCTTCTTTGGTATGACGCTACAAGCTTGGCGCACCTGTATTTGGGGAGTTTCTCCCATTCTTCTCTGCAGATTCACTGACTTTTTTTTTTTTTTAACTGTTTTTGCTTTAAAAATTATGGGGTATTGTGTGTAGATTGATGAGGGGGAAAAAACTATCCATTTTAGAATAAGGCTGTAACGTAACAAAGTGGAAAAAGTCAAGGGGTCTGAATACTTTCCGAATGCACTGTAAATGTAACATACTAAAAATGAGGATGAAAGTATGTTCAAGAATCAGTAATTTTGGTAGATTTTTGGGCACTCTTACACCATTTTTTCTACAAAATATTTAAAGGATACATACAGTAAATATGGCATACTGGGACATTATATTGTGTTCTCCATAATTGGGCTGTATGTACCAATTATTTATTGGGATATGGCCAAGTGAATCTAGTCCAATATGGACCCATGCAGCTGGTTGGTGGCCATATTGAAAATGACCTCCGGGTGGGTAATGGACAAAATATGTCATATATAGCCAAAAATACTTTTTTAGACGTCCCCCAGCTGTGTGTGAAATTTGGTGGCTCTATCACAAAGTCCACAATTTTTCCAGTAGCCGCTGGACTATGGTCAAAATGACCTCAATATGACCCCCATTAATGTCTTAAGAGTATTTTATGATCAGAATTATTGTCTATATTATCTGTGGGTTTATTTCGTGTGTGGATACATTACAAAGTCATTTTGATATGATTTGACCATATTTTCTTCTAACAGGAAATCTGAATGGCAACCATTTTATTTTTTAAACCTCCCGGTTTGGGCTGGATGTGTCAATGTGTAGTTCATGTATGCATAATCTAAGAAGAATGACTGTCTCATCTCAGAGCGAGGGCAATGCAGAGTGAGAGCAATGACGTGTGTACACATATTTGCACATAGTATGTGACCTAGTACGCAATTTTCGGGGACCACTTTTGGCTCGTGAGCACTACTTTCAGAACTACTGGCTAAAAGTATACAAAAGTACCAGGGAATCTCTTTAATGTAAACATTATTTCTGCCCTCTTGCCTTGAAGAGATTATGAAACCTCATTATGCCACATTTAATGATCAGTTGGGAAAGCCTACAGTGGGTATGAGGTTTAAACCCAGCCCTACTACAACAGCATTGTCAACTCTGACCCATTTCTCCCACTCCATAGAATAGTATACAGATGCATGTTTCCATGAGGCAGTTCATATGACAACACTCCTCTCTTTTCGAGGAGACTATGAAACGTCACATCTAATTGATGCAATACACAACCAGTATTGTAAAGTCCAGTCCTTTAGAATAGATGCCCCTCACAGAACCCTCCATCATGCCCCAGGCCCTGATTGCACACTTCACTTTGTTCAGGAATGTAACAATGAATTATCTTTATATACAGGCTGCTACAATATAAAGAGCTTCAGTGGCCTTTGGCAATTCCTATTCAACTTCACAACTCCACATTTATAGGCTTTTTTTACCTGGTAGTTTAAAACAGTACTTCTAACTGGGTTGGCAGGTGGTTCAGGCTTCAGTCCACTCCAGACCCCTTTGGGATGCAGCCTGCAATGCATCTTAATGGGCTTCAGAGCTCCACCAGCAGTAGCACTTATTGATTCTATTGGATGGAGTTGGGTAGTCCTTAAATCACCTCATTACTCTCTCTACATGATGCAGATTATACAGTACAACTCCTTAAGATGGTTGTAGGAGTTGTTATCTCAGTGGGTCTAATAGGGGATTGATTTTAGAATAAAAGCATCAATAAGCCATAGGACTTTTTGAGATGGATTCAGAAGTCTTTATTGTAATCTTTCTGGGCAATTCAACTGAATTGCACTAAACCGACAAAACAGGGAAAACATTAATGTAAAAGTCGTACTCGCGTACAGGCCATGAACTGGTCACATGATTCCTTACAAATGACAATTGTTGTCCTAAGCTTTTAGGATATGAACATTAACCCCTAGAGTCAATGTCCACGCTCCCACTGATATCTAGTTAGCATAATAAAATCCCCATAAAAATCTGTCTGTTTAAGCTAGAGATACAGTATCTGCGTCTCAATCAACCACGTCCGCCAATGTGGGCCTTCCGCATCTGTGGTGGAAGGTGGCCGAGCTACAGCGGTGTTTGTCAGACCAGGAGACATCCCGGAAATCGGTCTTCTCACAAAAACGTCTGTAGCGTCCGAACAGTTTGGGCTACGCACTAATATGACCCCTCTATGGAGAGGTGAGACTATGGAGAACACGCTCTAGGACACCCACAAGCCTTGCAAGACTCATCTGAAGGTAGCCCGGTACCAGTTAATGGAAGTGTACCCCCCCCCCCCTTTTGCCCTCAGAACAGCCTCAATTCGTCGGGGCATGAACTCTACCAGGTGTCGAAAGCATTCCACAGGGATGCTGGCCCTTGTTGATTCCAATGCTTTTCACAGTTGTCAAGTTGGCAGGATGTCCTTTGGGTGGTGGACCATTCTTGATACACACGGGAACTGTTGAACGTGAAAAACCCAGCAGTGTTGCAGTTCTTGACACAAACTGGTGCACCTGGCACCTACTACCATATCCTGTTCAAAGGCACTTCCATCTTTTATCTTGCCCATTCATCCTCTGAATGGCACACATACACAATTTATGTCTCAAGGCTTAAAAATCCTTCTTTAACCTGTCTCCTCCCCTTCATCTACACTGATTTGAAGTGGATTTAATAAGTGACATCAATAAGGGATCATAGCTTTCCCCTGGATTCACCTGGTCAGTCTGTCATGGAAAGAGCAGGAGTTCTAAATGTTTTAAATACTCAGTGTACTGGATAAGTTTAGTGTAAAAAAAAAAAGGGTTTGAATATTAGTACAAAATGATAATGATTTCCTGATCTTTCTTATATTTATCAGATATAGGACAGACACTAAAACAAACTTCATTTTGATTTATTTTTTAACTGTTTTTCCATGTATGAATCTGTTATTCAATGCGTTTCTATGGCCTAATAGCAGTAAATCCAAATTCAATGTTTCATTAACTACTTTTTTTATATATATTTTTTTATCCCTACAGATTCTAAAATTCAAAATCAAATAGCTCAATTATCTTTGGTATGTCCATCTTAAAACAATTATATAGGTTAGCTAAGTAAACCCCCCCATCCTGCTTAGACTCTTAAGGATGAACTGTTTTTCTCATTGTACACATTCCTCCAATGAACACACAGGCCACCACCAAGGGACAACATGGCTATTGTACAAGCCACCTGTTGCACACCAACTATGACTAACAGTTTGACTTTTATTGCTAATGTTTGGGAGCAAATGAGAAGCATAAATATTGGCTGTGGATAACATAACAGCGTTGATATTTTAAGCAAACAACGTTTTCTCAGTGTACGTTCAGTGATTGCAGACAGTATTGAGCAACAGAAACCGATTAGGTTTATGATTATGGAATGTTTGCCAATGGGCCTATTAAATGACAGTATGTCTCATTCATTGTCCTGCCAACAGTGTATGTATCCAGTGATGTTGGCTTGGTTTTATTGAAATGTTCTCATGCAATCCTCCTAGCCACTTAGATTAATAGCGGAACAGTGAGTCTAGGCCTGTTACCTCCACTGAGGCACACTGCCATTCTATAGTGTTAAATATAGTAGCTTTAGGAAACTGGTCATGTATGTACATACTATCATAATAAAACTAGTATACTTTGATTCTTGTATCCATGACATCAACTCCCTCCTACCCACGGTTCTGGCCACCTACTCCAATATTGACACCATCATCACTCACGTAGATTTTAACGACCTTCGATTTAGGCGATCTGAGGAACTGAAGGAGGACTACAAAAAAAATGTGAACACCCTCGCTAGCACAGGGAAGAGAATAAAGGGGTTCGGACAGTTTCAGCCGACTCTTTGCCCTGAATGAGTACCTGAAGAAACTTTTTAACGACAGGAATGTCTCTTTTTGTGACAACTTTGATTTGCTGTGGGAACAACCAGCACTTTTTAAAAGAGACAGGATTCACCCTAACCACAGGGGTTCCAGGATTATTTCCAGCAACATCACAAACTGTTTTAGAGACTGACAGACAGGGTCTGGTAGTGCTCCAGTTCTCCCTGTCAGAATAAGCAACAGAGGACTTGGAAAGCATATAAACTCCTGTAGAAATAGCACTATGGTTATTGTGAGTAACCTAATTTATCTGCCTTTAACTCCGCCTTCTAGTGAGTTTATACAAACTGTCATCTACCATTCTGTTAGATTGGAGACTGTCAGAAAACGTGGTTGTAACGTTAATAATTTGGTTGTTATTCTATTGGTTACCTCGATGCCCCAGGGGCAGAGTGGCCCACACTCATTGAATATGGCGCTTTTAAATGTTAGAGCAATCACTAGTAAAACCTTTCTCGTGAATTACCTCATTACTGAGTGCAAAGTTGATTGCATGTTTCTCACTGAAATATGTCTGTCATCAGACTGTAGTGCAGCTCTAATAAAATTCTCCCCCAGGACTACATCTTTTCATAATCTATCAGAAAAGGGGTGGAGGGACAGCCTCTATTTTTACTAATGCTCTCAGCTTTAAGGACATTTTGTTTGGCAACTTTGGGTATTTTGAGCATCATGCTATACTGTTTAAATGTCAGCCACCAGTGCTGGCCATAACCCTGTATACGCCACCAAAGCACTGCCCCACTTTCTTTACTGATTTATCTGAACTATTGTGTATTGTCCTTGAGAACTATGATAAAATCATTGTGTTGGATGCTTTTAATATTCATGTTGACAAAGCAACTGACTCCAATGCCATTTTATGAATATTTTGAGCTCTATGGACTTTATCCAACATGTTACTGGACCCACCCATAACTGCGACCATACTCTGGACCTGGTTATTACCAAGGGGCTTTCTATTGACATATCCTGTATTGTTGATGTTGCTTTATCTGATCACCACTGTGTATGTTTTACTACCTTGTTGCCCATAGCACAGGGTAATAATGAACACATTATTAAGAAACACCATCTTACCTCTGAAGTTGCTACAGATTTTATTGAGTGAATGAACAATACTCCACCATCTATTCTGCCTTCCTCTTGTGATGATTTAGTTGATACCTTTTAATAGCAAATTAAGGGCAACCATTGATGCCATAGCCTTAATAAAGTTGAAAAAGGCCACATCAAAACGGAGAGCCCCTTGGATAAGTGAGGAAACAAATCAATTAAAGAGAAATTGCAGAAGGGCAGAGCAGAAGTGGAGAAAGTCAAAGTTGCAGGTCCATTATGATACAGTGCATTCGGAAAGTATTCAGACCCCTTGACCTTTTCTCAATTTTGTTACGTTACAGCCTTATTCTAAAATTGATTACATATTTTTTTCCCCTCATCAATCAACACACAATACCCCATAATGACAAAGCAAAAACAGGTTTTTAGAAATGTTTGCAAATGTATTACAAAATAAAAAACAGAAATATCCCATTACAGAGGTATTCAGACCCTTTACTCAGTACTTTGTTGAAGCACCTTTGGCAGCGATTACAGCCTCGAGCCTTCTTGGATATGACACTACAAGCTTGGCACACCTGTATTTGGGGAGTTTCTCCCATTCTTCTCTGCAGATTCTCTCAAGCTCTGTCACGTTGGATGGGGAGCGTCGCTGCAAAACTATATTTTAGGTCTCTCCAGGGATGTTCGATTGGGTTCAAGTCCGGGCTCTGGCTGGGCCACTCAAGGACATTCAGAGACTTGTCCCAAAGCCACGCCTGTATTGTCTTGGCTGTGTGCTTAGGGTCGTTGTCGTGTTGGAAGGTGAGCCTTCGCCCCAGTCTGAGGTCCTGAGAGCTCTGGAGCAGGTTTTCATCAAAGATCTCTCTGTACTTTGCTCCATTCATCTTTCCCTCGATCCTGACTAGTCTCCCAGTCCCTGCCGCTGAAAAACATCCTCACAGCATGTTGCTGCCACCACCATGCTTCACCGTAGGGATGGTGCCTGGTTTCTTCCAGATGTGACGCTTGGCATTCAAGCCAAAGAGTTCAATCTTGGTTTCATCAGACCAGAGAATCTGGTTTCTCATAGTCTGAGAGTCCTTTAGGTGCCTTTTGGCAAACTCCAAGCAGGCTGTCATGTGCCTTTTACTGAGGAGTGGATTCCGTCTGGCCACTCTAGCATAAAGGCCTGATTGGTGGAGTGCTGCAGAGATGGTTGTCCTTCTGGAAGGTTCTCCCATCTCCACAGAGGAACTCTGGAGCTCTGTCAGAGTGACCATTGGGTTCTTGGTCACCTCTGTAGCTCAATTGGTAGAGCATGGCGCTTGTAACGCCAGGGTAGTGGGTTCGATCCCCGGGACCACCCATACGTAAAAATGTATGCGCACATGACTGTAAGTCGTTTTGGATAAAAGTGTCTGCTAAATGGCATATTATTATTATTACCTCCCTGACCAAGACCCTTCTCCCCTGATTGCTCTGTTTGGCCAGGCAGCCAGCTCTAGGAAGAGTCTTGGTGGTTCCAAACTCGATCCTATCCCGACCACCTTCTTCAAAACAGTTTTTAATTGCATATCTGAAGAAGTGCAAGCTATTGTTAATCACTCCCTGTTCACATGCACTTTCCCCACTGCACTAAAAACTGCAATGGTGAAACCCCTTCTGAAGAAAAGTAATCTAGATTCTTCAGCTCTTAGCAATTTTCGGCCAATCTCCAACCTTCCATTCTTAAGCAAAATTCTGGAGAAATTAGTTTTCGAACATCTAAATGAGTTTTTAAGTGCCAACTGTATTTTGGAAACATTCCAATCTGGTTTTCGTGCCCACCACTGCACAGAGACGGCCTTAGTTAAAGTGGTATTTTATCTTAGATGCCAAACAGCTCTCTGTCCTTGTACTCTTGGATTTAAGTGCCGCATTCCACACTGACCATGATGTCCTTCTGGACAGACTGGAGAGGTGGGTTGGCCTCTCCGGTCCAGTTCTAAATTGGTTTAGGACCTATTTAACTGGTGGAGAGTTTTTTTTGTCATCCTTGGTGAACATAACTCAGAGAAAATACATATCACTTGTTGCGTTCCACAAGGTTCGATTTTTGGGTCCGGTACTGTTCAGTTTATATATACTGAACAAAAATATAAACGCAACATGCGACAAGTTCGTCAGTTTGTCATTCTTTTGTTTTTTATCTTATGTTTGTCTAGTAAATATTTCAGCTTTTATTTTCATTGTTTTTTATTAGTTTTTTCTTGTAAAGCAAATTGCGATGCATTCCATGTCTGAAATGTGCTGTATAAATAAAGCTTGATTTGCTGTGATTCTCTCTCGCTCTCTCATATTTCAATTTCAGGGCTTTATTGGCATGGGAAACATATGTAAACATTGCCAAAGCAAGTGAAGTAGGTAGTAAACAAAAGGGAAGTAAACAATAAAAATTAACAGTAAACATTACACTCAGAAGTTCCAAAAGACTACTCTCTCTCTCTGCAAAAGACCAGATGAATCAAATCATGTGGCCTTGCTTGCTATAGCAGGCCCATTAATACAAATGTCCTTCGCCCATGTGGTATAACGTGGTGTTCGAGGGACTGAAACATTTGAAGACTTTATTGTCTCAGAAGGGAAATTAGTTTGCAGGACATTTGCATAACACAGGATGTTGTGAACTAACACAATACTAGGAAATAAAGAAAATCATCTTGGTGTTCTCATTCTCACTCTCTCTTTTCCTCTGTTGCAGGTGATCTCGAGTTCTCCGGTTTGAAAAATGTATGCCCACCCCAAGCGCTGCTTTTCAAATCCCAACAGACTGAATACCTTTTAGCCTATATGAACTAAAGACACTTTCAATAGAGAATACTATTTTCATTCAGGAAGAGGCCCCATGCTGACGCAATCTCCGGGCCCTGCACAGAGGATAGAAATGTCTCAATTTTACTTGTAAATAGCTAAATAACTATAAATGTTATGTCCTGAATTTTACGTGGTCCGTTCTGAAGATATTTTCTTTAAATAAAGTTTCTTAAATGATAACGTCTTTTCTCTGAGTATTTAATCAGACATCATTGACTGGATAGCTCACAGTTAGCCATCTCCAAAAACATTATACTTCAAAATCCATGAGGGACATAAACAAATCAAAACCAAAGCTCAGATCCTATGATTTATGAATGTATAGTGTATGTTTGTATCTGGTTAGGTAGGTAGTATTGATATGCTATCCGACAGTTCTGTTTAGGGTGTGTAAGAGTAGGTTTGTTGATAGCACTATGTTGGCTGTCTGCCACTGGTTATACTGATAGATAATAGAATCCCTAAACGCACACAGAGAGAGAGCGAGAGAGACGGTAGAGAATGTATCGTGTAGAACTATATTTCTATCTGGAACATTCTGAACCTTGATGAATACACACTGGCACAAGGGCTGCATCTCCGTTCCGGCTTGTTACCTTTAAAAAATAAATAAACACTCCAACGTTAGTTATTGGAGTGTTAGTTTGCAAAGATGTTTCTCATGTCTCTACCAAACATTAATATTCCCCAACCTTTTGAAGCCACCTGTAGGGCCTATGATAAGCGCCCAACCAACCCCTAGTGTTGGAATGTGGTATGTTTATGAACTGGAAACGTGTCCAAAACCCCCACAACAGAGATGGAGGAAGAAGAACAACATTTAACCTTTTTGTCATCATTAGTGAGACACACACACACGTTCCACCTGACAGCAGTCCCACTATGGGAACTATGTGAGATGTGAGGTGTGATAGATGAAGCTCAATGGAATGTATCCTACACAGGCCTTTAAAACGCATCCTCTTCCTTGCTTCCTCGTTATTCAGTCAGATGCACTGTAGTGTAGGGTAGATTACCTGAACAATGCAGAGAAAGTACAGGGATATATATATATGTATGTATGATTAGTTATCCTAGTGTAAACTTTTGTTACAGTGAATGCAAGGGAAAATCGCTAGCAGCCATAGAAAGAATCATTAGAAGTGGTATTTGCATAGTGGTAGGAGAAGGCGAAATACCTTTACGACAGACTCTCTCTCCGCCATGGACTACACTCAATACCTGGGCCGCTGCCTTCTCCTCTTCTTCATCGCCATCTTCCTGGACGCTGTGGGCCTCATCCTGTTCTTCTTGGGCATCTTTGCACCCTTCAGTTTCTGGGACGTCTTGGTCTTCTCCGGGCCCATCATCATCTTCCTCAGCCTGTTCTTCTGGATCTTCTGGTACATGGGCAATCTGGAGGTTGCTGTGGACGACTTTCTGCCCAAGTGACTTACTTCTGGGGCTTGAAAGTAGACAGTGGTAGGGGTGTGGACTGGTGATGAGGTTCTAGCCAGTGGGTCAGAAATGGACATGGAGTGAAAATTGAGTATTTACAAAAGGGTACTTTTGAAGACTGAGGATCCACCCTGGACATCAATTACTCAATCTGCTAGAACTAGGTGTGTTATTCTGACAAATTGTTGTTCCATAAAGAGATAATTATAGATTTGCTAACTATGTCCTTCTGCTCAGGTCTGTCTTGAAAGTACATTATTATTATATATTTTCTCGATAGGACTTCCTGGTTTAAATGAAGTCTACAATGTTGTCAAACAGCTTAAAGTGTATAAACATTTGTTTTGGTGGAAGTACTAAAATACTTTAATGTATTCTGTTCTCTTTCAGGTGATCATTCTTTGCTTGAACTACATCACTGAATAATGGATCATTAGGTGATGTTTACACTGACTCAACAAGGTGAAGACATTCACCTAAACATGAGAGATTACCTTGTGTTTTGGGTTCCTTGGACTCCTCGCTTTGTATAATGTCGATACAGTTTTGTTTTTGAGGCTGTGAATTGTTTATCAACTTTTTAAAAGATTACACTGACTTAAATTGTACAATCTCATTTGACTTTTTAGAGATAAAAAAAAAGCACTGTTACTTTCCATTGAAATAAGTTCTTGTGATTTTCCTATTGTGAAATCTGGCCCAACTAGTTTGTCCAGTTTATGTCAGGAGTGTGGCAGGTAGCCTAGCGGTTAAGAGCGTTGGGCCAGTAACCGAAAGGTCGCTGATTCGATTCTCTGAGCCGATTAGGTGAAAGACCTGACGATGTGCCCTTGAGCAAGGCACTTAACCGTAATTGTAAATCGCTCTGGATAAGAGCGTCTACTAAATGACTGAAATGTAACGTTGCCTGGACAGGCACTGAATGCTCCCTACAAGAATGGCTGTGTCATGGAAAAAGGATGAACTGTTTCCTTATTACCTTTAAACAACTAAGGAGTTTCCCACCAAGAAAAGTCACAATGACAAGGAAGTTCTTCTGCCTTGGTCTGATCAATTATTTACAAGATTTTCTGGACAGATTCGATTTTTGCTAGCCATGTACCAAAGTAAACCTTCCGTGTACTATAGTTTGTGACAGAACTGGTTTAGGGTGGCAACACAGACACACCCATTTACTGTGTGTGCTGGGTGATAATCTCTCTCTGTACATGAACAATGGAGGCTGGAGAAATAACCATGATCACTGCCAACAAAATTGTTTACGATAACTAATAAAAGGGGGAAATAATGTAGGTCTAGTACTTTTAATATCAGTTTCCTTCAGCTATTTTATATGATTGAAAATGTTACTTTGGTGATATTAAGCAGATCATTTTATTCACCCACAATTTGTTTTGCATTTGGGATTGTCATCTGAGAGAAAAGAAAAATACATGTCAAAAGTGGATGGATACTGATGGTAAATACCAATGGGCGTGTTATAAAAATTATTTCACTTCAGCCTAACAGTGTGCCAAAGACAGCGTACCTCTACTTCCTGTGCCATAAAGGCCCAGATTGCTTATAACGTCCATAGGACACTTAGGCATTGTGTTTAGCTGAACCGCAATTTGAAAATGTGTCAGGCATGCATTACTAATACATCTCTGGAGGCTAGTTACATAGAATCAAGGCTACAGTTTACATGTCACTCAGGTGTTGAAATCCCCCTATTGTTCCCCTGGGGTTAAGTTTCCAGTTCACACCAAGCATGTGTATATCTCTGAATCTTTCCAATATCCGGTGCCAACAACCACTGAATGAAGTGCTAACACACACTGCGGCAGGAGAACTCAACACCGTGTTGCATGTCCGTGGTAACAAAGAGAGCTGGGATTCAGTTCTACCTGATTACAGACAGCTCACCGCACTGCCTTAACTCTGCCAACAGTTGACACTTCTGTGGCCCTCTGGTGTCCCCTGTGGTGATGCTGTTTCATTGATCCATGCCAAAACCTCAGGTGTTGCCAGGCACCTGGCTTATGCTTTACTGCATTATAAACACAAGTGATGGTTACTGAATAATATTAACAAATAAGGGGTTAATTATTCCGCACTATAAAATACTTTGTTCAGTCTTTTTCCATGTCTGGCCCTCAGAGAAAGTGGACTTTAGAGTGACACCACATGCACTACTATATGTATTTATTTTAAACACTAGATGGTAGTGTTGTATCAAAGACAGACTGAAGTTGCTGCAATGTACATCATCTATCTGCTTGCTTGCACCTGATGACCCCTCTACTTCACTTGCGCAGATCTGAAAGAGCATCAAACATTCTGCTTTCACTCCTTTGTTTTCAGATCAGTGCAAAGGAAGTAGGAGATAATAAAAAGCAGCTACATTGTGTGCCACTAGAGATCCTGGTTCGAATCCAGGCTCTGTCGCAGCCGGCCGCGACCGGGAGACTCATGGGCGGCGCACAATTGGCCCAGCGTCGTCCAGGGTAGGGGAGGGAATGGCCGGCAGGGATGTAGCTCAGTTGATAGAGCATGGCGTTTGCAACGCCAGGGTTGTGGGTTCGATTCCCACGGGGGGCCAGTATAAAAAAAAAAAAATGTATTCACTAACTGTAAGTCGCTCTGGATAAGGGCGTCTGCTAAATGACTAAAATGTAATGTAAATGTAATTAGTAGACTATTGAGATGCATGCACCCCTGCCGGCCAAGCTCTCTAGTCTTGATCACAGCAGTGCAGATATAAAATTATGGAGGAATGTGAACAGTGAGCTGCCATTATTATTCATGAAAAGTACCCGTCTATGCACACACACGTGTACAAATATTGTAACATTTTCAGTTACATAAAAAAAGGGCAAACTGACTCGCCTCCACATCATGTTTATCTAGAGATTTCTAATGGTGAAATTCAAAAGAAGGTAGTCAGCTGGTTTTCCCAACTTGTACATTTCAGTAAAATGATGTTATGCATGCGACGTTTAGAGACAGATTTGATCTTGAATGCAACGCCACTATGTGATGACGTCATCGATAAACGAACGGGCATGCATGCCACATGGAATATTCTCTATGCGCCACGCTTGTTCATGTTGCAATCATAAAGAGTAAAGCACCGGCCATTCAACGATGACACCTTGTCAAATCGGCCATTTACACGTCTTGTGAATTAAAAGGGTATTAAATATGGAATATCAAAGCTAATTTCTAATCTCCACACCTTTGTATTTGACCTCCATAACATTTCGAGTCGCCTGAAGCATTGTGGGTACTACGATTTGTAAACTAAAAGGCTGCTCGGCTGCGTAGAAAACCCGGCAGGATCGACTGTTTGAATTTGAATCATGTGACCCAACAACAGAATAGCACAAAGTACTCCTAGACGACGTCAATACATTTCCTTTAAAATGTCCAAGAAGAAATCACCCGTTCCAAGAAGGAGCACTTTGATCAGGACCGACCTTCACACAACTTTATCAAACCCAAAATGGGAAAAACGAGGAAGGGTTTGGTTATGTGTTCAAAATGCATTAAATACGTCACTTGTTGCTTCAAGCCACACCCAGGCACACCCACAGAGTTCTACAGCTGCACCATTGAGAGCATCTTGACTGGCTGCATCACTGCTTGGTATTGCAACTGCTTGGCATCCGACATCAAGGCGCTACAGAGGGTAGTGCGTACGGCCCAGTACATCACTGGGGCCAAGCTCCCTGCCATCCAGGACCTCTATACCAGGCGGTGTCAGAGGAAGGCCCTAAAGATTGTCAAAGACTCCAGCCACCCAAGTTATAGACTGTTCTCCCTGCTACCGCATGGCAAGCGGTACTGATGCACCAAGTCTGGAACCAACAGGACCCTGAACAGCTTCTACCCCCAAGCTATAAGACTGATAAATAGTTAGTTAAATAGTTAACCAATAGGCTAGGCTGAAACACCTACATTATGGAGCTGCCTTACTCAACATGGTTTGAAAACTGATATGTGACACTTATTAATGTCAAAATAACATGCTAAAAAGGTGGGGCCCCACCTGCCCTGAATGACGGGTCGCCACTGGGAAGTACAAAAGCCATTGATGGAGCACATGGTCTGAACAGACTAAGATTAAGATGGGTGTCACACCAGAGGAAATAGCTGTCACTCCGGGGGAAATAATCCATTAATACACTTCTAGAATGACCTTTTATGGCTTATTTATCATCAAATAACACTCATTGGTATGATACCTATTTGTATCCTTTTGCAATTTTCCAATAACCCTGGCCGACCTCACTCCGAGTGAGACCCAGTCGACCCGTCTATCTCAGTGGTCCTCCGATGGTATTTCTGTGTGGGGCATGGCACGCCTAGGCAGTGCCATGGTGTCAGAGACATGTTGTGTTTGTCAAACCTAGTCTTTGGCTCCATAGTGTGGTATACTATTTGACCAACTCTCAAACAGAACACCTCTTGCAGGGCGTCTCGGCTCCTGCAGCTTCGACTGTAGGTAGGTCGGTGCCGCCCACTGGGGGCACGGGTCTCCTACATCACTGGAGGGCTGTGCCCCTGCGCCTGGCTGTGCACCCAGGTTAACCGCAATGTTGTTGGGGGATACCTGGTTGATCCTCCTAGTAGTATATGACTCAAAGATTAGGCCATGCAGGTCTAAGTACACATGACCGGTACACTGAAACTGCGAATGGCTCATCAGTTATGGTTCCTTGATCACTCCAATGTTACTTGGATAACTGTGGCAATTCTAGAGCTTATACATGTCAATGAGTGTTGACCTTTGGGGATTGGTGCATTTATCAAACCTAAAACCCATGTGGGGTACTATCGGGTGTCGCTTTCAGTGACTCTAGATGACCTTGAGCCATTCGGGCACCCTTTGTGGTGGTGATGTCTCATTCGAATGTATGCCCTATCAACTTTCGATGGTACTTTGTGTCTACCATGGTGACCACGGGTAATGGGGAATCAGGGTTTGATCCTGGAGAGGGAGCCTAAGAAACGGCTACCATACCCAAGGATTATGCACCAGGCGCGCAAATTACCCACTGCCGACTTTGGGAGGTATACTAAACATAACAAAACAGGACTCTCTCGAGGCCCTGTAATTGGAATGGGTACACCTTAACTTATTTTACAAGGATCCATTGCTAATGTTTAAAAGTTGCATTTTACAGTGGTCAGAAACCTCTGAAAGTGTAATTAATATGTTTTAACCATAACATTTGACTGCCTGTGTATTGTCCAACGGTGTGACATAATGTCCTATGGGGTGATGCTATTAAATGAAAGGAAAAAAGGTGTTGTCTTGGACAAAATGTAAAAATAATTGTTAAGCATGAGGCAGGTAACATGATCATAATAAACAAGTAAATTAATTCATTTTTATCTAGGTTTGGTAAAATTATGGGAAATCTTACTCAAAATCTAATGGGGAGACACTTGGTTATCGTCAACATACAAGGGAATGTGTTTTTCAATTGAAATTATGGAATATGAGACCGATTTGAAATACAGAAGTAACTAATAATCTATTTGGGAATAATTAAACCTTTATATTAACATTTATAGTGATGGCACAGTCACACCAGAGGACAAATTCAAAGCACTGTCATAAAATTGTTTGTTAAATTGGATATACATTTAAAATCCACGGTGGACATAACATTTTGAGTTGTTTAGACATAATTTATTGCAACTATATGTTTTTTCACCTCAATTTTAGAAGTTGTTTTTATTTATTTAAACTTTTGTTTTAACCAAATGTCAACTACCCAGTTACAAAACTCCAGTCGATTCCGTTATATTCGGATACCATAGTTTACATTCAGCCATCGAGCTGCGCGTCAGCCTAAAGTGCAACCAGCCTTGTATTTTTACCGTCTATTTATATTTGGTTGTCATTGGTAAACACGATTTATTTGCCTACCCAGTCTTTGAAGTGATTGGACTGTTGAGCTATCAATAACCTCCTTTCCGCCCATTTGGCCTCCTTTGGTTGGCTGTTGTCCCTTCTCTTTCTCTCTGTCGCGGCGGTGGGTCGGAGCCGCTGTGTTCCCGATCTGGCACGTTCCTGTCCAAATTCTTGTCGGTTTAGAATTGGATTCCCTTTACGAAATCTCCGAAATTCTCAACTCTGCCAAATTTAAAGCCAGTGCTCCCCAATTCTATTTTTCCGCACACAGCCTCAAAATTAGAACCTCCAAGAAGATGGCGATGGGGTCGGCAGTCGCCCGGCTTGAGGGCCGAGAATTCGAATACCTGATGAAGAAGAGGTCGGCGACCATCGGACGGAACTCATCGCAGGGCTCGGTGGACGTCAGCATGGGCCACTCCAGTTTCATCTCCCGTCGGCACCTCGAAATTTTCACCGCCGGTGAAGACGGCACCGGTAGCGGGGAATTCTACCTTCGTTGCCTCGGCAAAAACGGGGTGTTTGTGGATGGGGTGTTCCAGAGACGAGGTGCTCCACCTTTGCAGCTCCCACGAATGTAAGAAGGGTATTATTTTACATTTTATGTCGAGGTAGAACTGCTAGCTAACGTAAATGTGACTATATTCTGACCTCCGCTTTGTTATTGTTTTGTTCCCCCGCCGCCGCACGTGTTGTGTCAAGCAACGCCTGTCCCCACCGAACGTTAGTGAGCGCTAGCTAACATTAACTGGCAAAGCTTGCTTTCTTTGCATAGAATGGTTACGCGAAACAACCTGAAAATGTTGTAATTTAACATTAATAAAATTGCTACGCGTGCATATGTTTGTGTGCATATCTCTTGCTAGCACAGTGTTTACGAAGGAATATGTACAGTGCCTTCAGAACGTATTCGTACCCCTTGACTTATTCCACATTTTGTTACAGCCTGAATTAAAGGAATACTTTTTCCCCCTCAACCATCTAGACACAATACCGCATAATGACTAAGTGAATATGTTTCGAAATGTTTTCAAATTTATTGAAAATGAAATATCTCATCTACATAAGTATTCACACCCCTGAGTCAATGCTTTGCAGAAGCGCCTTTGGCAGCGATTACAGCTTTGAGTCGTCTTGGGAATGTCTATCAGCTTTGCACATCTGGATTTGGGGATTTTCTCCCATTCTACCTTGCAGTTGTTCTCGATCTCTGTTAAATTAGATGGGGAGTGGTGTTGAACAGCAATCTTCAAGTCTTTCAACAGATTTAATGGGATGAAAGTCTGCGCTTTGGCTGGGCCACTCAAGGACTTTCACATTCTTGTTCTGAAGCCATTCCAGCGTTGCTTTGGCTGTATGCTTGGGGTCATTGGCCTGTTGGAAAGTAAATCTTCGCCCGGTCTAAGGTCGTTTGCACTCTGATGCAGGTTATCATCAAGGATATGCCTTTGTTTGGCTCCATTCATTGTTCCTGCTATCCTTACCAGTCTCCCAGTCCCTGCTGCTGAAAAGCATCCCCATAGCATGATGCTGCTACCACCATGCTTCACAGGAGGGATGGTGTTAGAAGGGCGATGAGCTGTGCCTGTTTTTTTTCTCCAGACATAGAGCTTTGCATTCAGACCAAAGAGTTACATTTGTCTCATCAGACCACAGAATATTTTGCCTTATGCTCTGAGTCTTTCGCGTGCCTTTTTGCAAACCCATCGCATGCAGTCATGTACCTTTTTATCAGGAGTGGCATCCATCTGACTACTCTCCCATAAAGCCCAGATTGGTGAAGTGCTGTAGAGACTGTTGTCCTTCTGGCAGGTTCTACCATCTCAGCCAAGGAACTCTGTAGTTCTGTCATTGGGTTCTTAGTCACCTCCCTGACCAAGGTCCTTCTTGCCCGGTTGCTTAGTTTGGTCGGACGCCAGCTCTAGGCAGAGTCTGGGTAGTTCCATGTTTTTTCCATTCCCAATGGTGGAGACCACGGTGTTCTTGGAAACTTTCAACACTCTAGAAATTGTGTTATACCCTTCCCCAGATATATGCCACATTACAAATCGGTCTGCGGCCAGTTCCTTGGACTTCATGGTAGTTTCTGCTCTGACATGCACTATCAACTGTGGCACCTTACATAGACAGGTGTGTTTCTTTCTAAATCATGTCCAAACAATTGAATTGGCCACAGGTGGACTCCAATCAAGGTGTAGTGACAGCTCAAGGATGATCAAAGTAAATTGGATGCAACTGAGCTCAAGTTGGAGTGTCATAGCAAAGTGGTGTGAATACTTATGTAAATTTGATATTTCTGTTTCTCATTTTCAAAAATGTCTAAAAACATTGTCATTATGGGGTATTGTGTGTAGATGGGTAAGAATCTATTTAATCCATTTTGAATTCAGGCTGTAACACAACAAAATGTGGAATAAGTCAAGGGGTTTGAATACTTTCTGAAGGCACTGTAGCTAGTTACCTGTACTTGTGCGATGGGCCATGCTTTGGCTCAATCTCAGCATGATTTCTAATCGGATGTGTTGCAATGTTTGAACAGCATCATGTAGAAACAAACTAACCTACCCCATGTTTTGTAATTGTCAGTATGGTCTATAGATCAAGCTGAATTGATAACTTTTCAAAATGAAGCCAGCAACCAAATGTTACCCGAAGGAAATGGTCAATAGAAGTAGGGGGTTGGAAATAGTCTTGATTGTTATGATTAGTAGAACTGCGTACCACTCTGATTCTATTAGGTCTGAAATATCAAATATGCCTATGTCACAGCAGGCCAGTCAGCTGGTCCCATAGCAGATGATATGGTCCAAATATACCCACATGTAATAATAAGACCTGTTATGTAAGTGTCATGATGGCCATCCATTTATAAACCCAGTGTAATGGCTAACTCTTCTGGCCCACACTGGCTAGACCCTATTAGAGCTGCTCTGCATGTTTTGACTATGTGCAAAAATACCCATAGCAACACTGCTGGTGTGTTGCAGTCAGTATGCATAATGAAAGAGACATTCTCACAATTGTTGAGTGAGTCTGGGTAGGTCTGGATGGCCTGCACTTGTCATGTCCTAATATTATCTCTTTGACTCTCCCTCCCTCTCTTTCTTTGTTCTCTAGGTGCTGTTTCCGGTTCCCCAGCACCAACATCAAGATCACGTTCACAGCCCTGTCCAGCGATAAGAAGGAGCGTAGGAACGTGTCGGAGTCGCCAGTCAAGCCCGTCCAGCACCAGATAGCGCCACTGACCATCAACATTCCAGACAACATCGCCCACCTCATAAGCCCCCTGCCCTCACCCACTGGCACCATAAGGTGAGAGTGGAGTGAAGTTGGAGCCATGAAATGGTCAGAGCATTGCAAATAGCATGGTTATTAGAGTCTGGACCTCGAAGCTAGTTCCGATGCTGATTTCCATTCTTCCCCTCTAATCAGGGACGGATTTAGACCTTTCTCACCTGGTGGGTGCAATTAATTATCAGGTAGAACAGAACCAGCAGTACTCCGGACCCCCAGGCTTAGATTTGAATACTCCTTATATATTAGTACCAGTCAAATTATTCACCTACTCATTCCAGGGCCTTTCTTTATTTTTACTATTATCTACATTGTAGAATAATAGTGAATACATCAAAACTATGAAATAACACATGGAATCATGTAGTAACCACATTTTTTAAAAACAATGACGGGTAGGCCGTCATTGTAAATAAGAATGTGTTCTTAACTGACTTGCCTAGTTAAATAAAGGTTAGATTAAAAAAAGATATATATAAATAAGTTGCCACCCTTTGCCTTGATGACAGCTTTGTACACTCTTGGTATTCTCTCAACCAGCTTCATGAGGTAGTCACCTGGAATACATTTCAATTAACAGGTGTGCCTTCTTAAAAGTTAATTTGTGGAATTTCTTTCCTCCTTAATGCGTTTGAGCCAATCAGTTGTGTTTTGACAAGGTAGGGGTGGTATACAGAAGATAGCTCTATTTGGTAAAAGACCAAGTCCATATTATGGCAAGAACAGCTCAAATAAGCAAAGAGAAACGACAGTCCATCATTACTTTAAGACACGAAGGTCAGTCAATCCGGAAAATTTCAACAACTTTGAAAGTTTCTTCAAGTGCAGTCGCAAAAACCATCATGCGCTATGATGAAACTGGCTCTCATGAGGACCGCCACAGGAATGGAAGACCCAGAGTTACCTCTGCTGCAGAGGATAAGTTCATTAGTTACCAGCATCAGAAATTGCAGCCCAAATAAATGCTTCAGAGTTCAGGTAACAGACACATCTCAACATCAACTGTTCAGAGGAGACTGCGTGAATCAGGCCTTCATGGTCGAATTGCTGCAAAGAAACCACTACTAAAGGACACCAATAAGAAGAAGAGACTTGCTTGGGCCAAGAAACACGAGCAATGGACATTAGACTGGTGGAAATCTGGCCTTTGGTCTGATGAGTCCAAATTTGATTTTTTTGGTTCCAACCGCAGTGTCTTTATAAGACGCAGAGTAGGTGAACGGATGATCTCCGCATGTGTGGTTCCCACCGTGAAGCATGGAGGAGGAGGTGTGATGGTGTGGGGGTGCTTTGCTGGTGACACTGTCTGTGATTTATTTAGAATTCAAGGCACACTTAACCAGCATGGCTACCACAGCATTCTGCATCGATACGCTATCCCATCTGGTTTGCGTTTAGTGGGAATATCATTTGTTTTTCAACAGAACGATGACCCAAAACACACCTCCAGGCTGTGTAAGCGCTATTTGACCAAGGAGAGCGATGGAGTGCTGCATCAGATGACCTGGCCTCCACAATCACCCGACCTCAACCCAATTGAAATGGTTTGGGATGGGTTGGACTGCAGAGTGAAGGAAAAGCAGCCAACAAGTGCTCAGCATATGTGGGAACTCCTTCAAGACTGTTGGAAAAGCATTCCTCATGAAGCTGGTTGAGAGAATGCCAAGAGTGTGCAAAGCTGTCATCAAGGGAAAGGGTGGCTACTTTGATTTGTTTGAACACTTATTTGGTTACTACATGATTCAATATGTGTTATTTCATAGTTTTGATGTCTTCACTAAAAAAATATAGAAAAACCCTTGAATGAGGATTTGTGTCCAAACTTTTGACTGGTACTGTATATGTATTATTCAGCCGTCAGAGGACCTTTCAGCCACCATGGTTATGGGTTAGGTGTATTTTGGATGCTTGATGGATCGGATATATTTTTTGCCATCACAGGATTTCCATGTTCATCACCAAACCACGCTCTCTCCCACTCAGTCTCACCGTTAAATTGTTTCTCGTCCCCCACAGTGCCGCCAACTCCTGTCCAAACTCCTGTCCGTCAAGTCCCCGAGGGGCGGGGCTGTCTGGCTATAGGATGGGCCGCGTGCTGACCGCTGACCTCGTCAACGAGAACTCCCAAACAGACGACAAGGACGGCTCGGGAGGAGACAGCCCCAAGGTGAGACACCAGCAACTCAGGGATGCATCTGAAGTGGCTTTCTCTCTTTGTCTCCTTTCCTTTACACTGAAAGGAAAAGAGAAGATCAGTCAAAGCATTATAATGGAAGACAAATGAGAGACCTGGCCACGTCTGACAGACCAGTACTGATGAAGGAAAGAATACAAGAAGAGGATTCCACTTTAGACTTTTGACATGCACTCCTAGTCCTGGGGTAAATCGGCAAAATGAAGCATTCGGAACGTTGCAAATAGAAATGAGACTAAAATAG
The DNA here is from genome assembly GCF_020615455.1 of Coregonus clupeaformis. Taxonomy (NCBI): domain Eukaryota; kingdom Metazoa; phylum Chordata; class Actinopteri; order Salmoniformes; family Salmonidae; genus Coregonus; species Coregonus clupeaformis. The sequence goes on along the minus strand of NC_059222.1, from coordinate 28,738,655 downwards.
CTAAACTATTCCCTGTTCTACCCGACAGACAGTGGTATCTGTTCTACACAATACATTTCTATCTCAATATTCTGTAATGTTGCACCCTCCTGAATACATCCCTGGGTGACGGAACACATTGGATTTGTTTTGGTTCTCTGGGGTGGGTTACTCATTGAAGTCCAAAAGTTGCCCAATGTTTGTGAAATATTGACCTTGGAGTGAGGAACCCTGGTGAACTCTAGTAAAATAGGGTGGGGCTCTACTTGTTTTCCAACGTGTGAGGAACATGAAACTGAAAACAAGTTCTCACAAAACCAAACACTTTTTTTATTGACCCAGATAAGCACATGCAATTATAGCAACAATCTAAATGCTGCCATATCAGATATCTGTAGCATGAAATGAAGCCCATTTCTCCATTTGTTCTGTCCTCAGGATGACTCCAAGCCACCGTATTCCTATGCCCAACTAATAGTCCAGGCCATCACCATGGCCCCCGACAAGCAGCTGACTCTGAATGGGATTTACACACACATCACCAAGAACTACCCCTACTACAGGACCGCAGACAAAGGCTGGCAGGTTGGTGACTCCACCCTGTATTTCATGCTGCTGTGGTACATTTCTCTTAGAATGAGAGACAAACTGACATCTAAGTAAACAGCATCTTTTTAAGTTATCCTGTCTTTATCCATCACAATCTGTCTTTCATGTGTTTTTGAACTAAACTCTATCCTCTCTTGTGTTCTAGAAACTGATCCATTGTTTCTCTCGCTCTCTTCCCCCCCTTCCCTCTGTCTCTCGCCCTGGTGTTCTACAATTCCATAATTCTCACATCTCTCTTGTGTTCTAGAATCTCAATCCGCTGTAACCTTTCCATAGTAATGAATACTGTCTCTCTCTTTTGTGTTCTAGAACTCGATCCGTCACAACTTGTCTCTGAACCGCTACTTCATCAAAGTGGCTCGGTCTCAGGAGGAACCGGGTAAGGGATCGTTCTGGAGGATCGACCCCTCATCAGAGGGCAAGTTGTGTGAACAGGCGTTCAGGAAACGTAGGGCCAGGGGGGTACCCTGCTTCAGGACGCCACTAGGGCCCCTCTCATCAAGGTAAATTACTACTCACTATAACTCAGATACTCCTATATTTCCATGTACACTGAGTGTACAAAACATTAGAAACACCTGCTGTTTACATGACATAGACTGACCAGGTGAAAGCTATGACCCCTTGTTGATTGTCTCCTGTTAAATCCACTTCAGTCAGTGTAGATGAAGGGGAGGAGACAGGTTAAAGAATGATTTTTAAGCCTTGAGACAATTGAGACATGGATTGTGCATATGTGGCATTCAATGGGTGAATGGGCAAGACAAAATATTTAAGTGCCTTTGAATGGGGTATGGTAGTAGGTGCCAGGCCCACCGGTTGGAGTGTGAAGAACTGCAACGCTTCTGGGTTTTTCATGCTCAACAGTTTCCCATGTGTATCAAGAATGGTCCACCACCCAAAGGACATCCAGCCAACTTGACATAACTGTGGGAAGCATTGGAGTCAACATGGGCCAGCATCCCTGTGGAATGCTTTCAACACCTTGTAGAGTCCATGCCCGACGAATTGAGGCTGTTCTGAAGGCAAAAGGGGGTGCAACTCGGTATTAGGAAGGTGTTCCTAATGTTTTATACACTCGTGTACATTTTCCGCATACAATGCATTCGGAAAGTATTCAGACCCCTTGACTTTTTCCACATTTTGTTACATTACAGCTTTATTTTAAAATGGAGTAAATTGTTTGTTTTCCTCATCAATCTATATACAATACCCCATAATGACAAAGTGAAAAAATAGGTTTTAAGAAATTTTTGCAAATCTATTACAAATAAAAAGCAGAAATACCTTATTTACATAAGTATTCAGACCCTTTGCTATGAGATTTGAAATTGAGCTCCAGTGCAACCTGTTTACATTGATCCTCCTTGAGATGTATCTACAACTTCATTGGAGTCCACCTGTGGTAAATTCAATTGATTGGACATGATTTGGAAAGGCACACACCTGTCTATATAAGGTCCCACAGTTGACCGTGCATGTCAGAGCAAAAACCAAGCCATGAGGTCGAAGGAATTGTCCGTATACATGATTGTGTCGAGGCACAGATCTGGGGAAGGGTACCTAAACATTTCTGCAGCATTGAAGGTCCCCAAGAACACAGTGGCCTCCATCATTCTTTAATGGAAGAAGTTTGGAAACAACAAGACTCTTCCTTGAGCTGGCCGCCCGACCAAACTGAGCAATCGGGATAAGGGCCTTGGTCAAGAACCCGATTGCCACTCTTGACAGAGCTCCAGAGTTCCTCTTTGGAGATGGGAGAACCTTTCAGAAGGACAACCATCGCTGCAGCACTCCACCAATCAGACCTTTATGGTAGAGTGGCCAGACAGAAGCCATTACTCAGTAAAAGGCACATGACAGCCAACTTGGAGTTTGCCAAAAGGCACCTAAAGGAAACCAAGATTGAACTCTTTGGCCTGAATGCCAAGCATCACGTCTGGAGGAAACCTGGCACCATCCCTACGGTTCAGTATGGTGGTGGCAGCATCATGCTGTGGGGATGTTTTTCAGCAGCAGGGACTGGGAGACTAGTCAAGATCGAGGGAAAGATGAATGGAGCGATGAACGGAGCAAAGTACAGAGAGATCCTTGATGAAAACCTGCTCCAGAGCACTCAGGACCTCAGACTGAGGCGAAGGTTCACTTTCCAACAGGACAATGACCCTAAGCACAGCCAAGACCTGAATATAGCTGTGCAGCAACGCTCCCCATCCAACCTGACAGAGCTTGAAAGGATCTGCAGAGAAGAATGGGAGAAACTCCCCAAATACAGGTATGCCAAGCTTGTAGCGTCATTCCCAAGAAGACTCAAGGCTGTAATCTCAGCCAAAGGTGCTTCAACAAAGAACTGAGTAAAGGGTCTGAATACTTACACTACTGTTCAAAAGTTTGGGGTCACTTAGAAATGTCCTTGTTTTCGAAAGAAAATCAATTATTTTGTCCATTAAAATAACATCAAATTGATCAGAAATACAGTGTAGACATTTTTTATGTTGTAAATGGCTATTGTAGCTGGAAACTGCTAATTTGTTATGGAATATCTACATAGGCGTACAGAGGCCCATTATCAGCAACCATCTATCCTGTGTTCCAATGGCACGTTGTGTTTGCTAATCCAAGTTTATAATTTTAAAAGGCTAAATGATCATTAGAAAACCCTTTTGCAATTATGTTAGCACAGCTAATCAATTTTAGATTAAGGCTGTAATTTAACAAAATGTGGAAAAAGTCAAGGGGTCTGAATACTTTCTGAATGCACTGTAGTTTGAAATGGCATGCAGTTCTCCAGCAGTATTTAACTCACCAATGCCCCCTGTGGGCTCAGTTAGGCATTGCAGGTAGATTAAATTATTTGTCTGTCTGGGACACTGAGCTCTTAACCTAACGTAGCTGGCGTAAAAAAAATAAAATAATTTAACTAGATCCCCTACATACTGGTCTTGACGAAAATAAAATAAAAACTGTCGGGGGAAGGAAACAAAACTGTTGGCAGGTTCTCTTCTGCACTGTTAAACCAATCTGGTAAATGTGAAGGAGGAGTTAAGATGTAGTGTCACCTTGTTAACTCCAAAAGCGGAAGGTTCTTTCCATCACAGGCTCTTTCCATTTTCCCTGAAAACCGGAACATCCGGTTGTTGGGGACTCGGCAAAGGCTACTGAGCTCTAAATGAGTCAATGGGCTCTGGGGAGGATGTTTCTTATTGGCATGCACACACCGATGATGGCACACACTTTCACATTTGCGTCATTCTAATAGTATTCCTGCTGTCTTCCCGTCAGGAGTGCCCCGGCCTCTCCTAGCCACACAGGGGGGCTGTCGGCCCACTCCAGTGGTGTGCAGACACCAGAAAGCCTGTCAAGGGAGGGCTCCCCTGTCCCCATGGACCCAGAGCCAGCTCGGGCCACAGCTCCCACCACGGCCACTGCCCTACAGCCCAAACTAGCTGTCATCCAGGAGGCCCAATTCGCTAAGAGTGCTCCTGGTAGGTTGTTGTTTCAACTCTGGTGGTGGGTGGTAAACCACTCCATTTCCTGTCTGACCTCTGACACTTGTCTCTGGTAGGCTCCCCTCTGAACAGCCAGCCGGTGCTGATCGCCATGCAGCGACAGTTGCCCCAGACGACCATGAAGCCTGTTACCTACACCATGGCAACACCCGTCATGACAACAGCTGTAAGCTCTACCCCCATCATGCAGACAGTGCACGTACTCCAACAGATCCCGATGGTCACCATGGCTACCGTCGCTGCCTCACAGAACTCCGTTGTTACACTGAAAACAGAACCGCAGGAGAATGGAGGGGGAGACCACAATGGGGTCAAAGGTGGGGAGACTGAGTTTGGCATATAGATTTACAGTAAATTTTTAGTTCTTTGCTGTAACAGTCCCATATAAATGAAAAACTGTAGTCTTATATCGCAAAGTGTTTGTCACTCTTTCCCAGTCAAAGTGGAGCCGGTCCCAGCCATCACTACTTCCTCTATAGGCGGGGCCAATCGCATCATCCAGACCTCCCAGGCCACGCCCCTAACAACGGTTACCATCGTGCAACAACCTCCCCTGGGCCAGCATCGGCTTCCTATCAAGACCATCACACAGAACGGGACTCACCTGGTCCCCATCACTACTGCTGTTAACACAGGTGAAACACACTCAAAATGGCACCCAACACCATGAAGCTTTAAAAATGGCAGATGATTGTAATGACTTTATTTGTGTAAAATTACCAGCCTTTTCACTCTGTGCTTGTTTATGTCAGGCCTGCCATGAATCCAGTAGTGAAACTCTCTCTCTCCCCCCTCTCAGCAGTGGTGAACCCCCTCCACCTGTTGGCAGCCCATGCCTCGGCCTCTGCATCACTGCCCACCAAGAGGCAAAATGGGGAGCTGGCCGACCACCCCGAACCCAAGAGGGTCAAAACGGAGGAGGGGGGCGAGAGTATAGCCCCCGCTGTAACCAACTCATGCACAAGCGGAGACTGGGAGAATGGGGTTAGTGAAAAGGCCGGCGATAACTAGGGGTCCTGACCCCTCTCCTCAATGAGCTCTACTATTCTACTATCCCACCCCCACAACCTGACTCCCACTCTAAACCACGTTGATCCTCTACTCCAAGGTGCCAAAAGAAGAAGAGATATGGATCCACCTCCGGATTACAGAATGTGTGAGCAGTAGACAGACCACCACCCACCCATTGGTATAAAAAGCAGAAAATAATATGATGCAAAAACTAAAAGACCAAAACAAGGCCAAGGTACAAAAAAAAAAGGAAAAAGTTGTTAGAGGTGACCCTGTTTTGGAGATACAAATGAAAACTAAACCTTAAGTGAAGCACAGTAAGCCTTCATATAGAAGTTTAAATTTAAATGAAGTCTAAAAATGTAAATTAGATCTAAACAGACCTCTAGATTTTGACCACCAGAATCACCAAGCCTTCCACTGCTGATTGTAAAGTTTCTCTTTCAGTTTTTACCCAGGACACAACCCCAAGAGAGGGAAGTAGCCAATGGCATCATCCTGGTAGCATGATGGGCAAGCGCTTAATTTTTGGGAAGAAATTACTTAGACAGTTAACAGTAGTGTATTCTGTAAAAGGAAGTGTGTGTGTGTGTGTGGGGAACCATTCCCTATATCTCTGGCAGCTAGCCTTAATGTCGACCTATCTAATGCAGTCGTGAGTAGATATGCCGTATTTTGTTGTACACGTGTATCCTAGGATCTTCTTTGAGTGTACCACCTGTTTCCTAAGGCACAGACATTTATTTAGTAATAACCATACTAAAAACTAGAAGTGAGGTCGAAAACATCTAACGTCACCTGATATTGTGGAATCCTCTATTTTTTCCGCGGTGGACTCTTTATTCAGTGAAATGAATGTAGTCACCTTTTCCTTCAAGAAAACACTACGGAGTGAATTGTTTTGTTTTTCTGTTGTCAAACTCAAAATAAGTTTATCGCTGTACATCTACAGATTTTTCATATTTTAACAAATATCCTATAAGATAAAAGTATATTTCCATGCGTGTTTGACTGTATGCTTCATCAGTGCTTGCATGTTACCGAATTTAGAGAATTTACATGAGCAGATAACTGAATATGTAACTGAAGAAAATAAGACTGAATCAATGCTATACTGTATGATTCTGAACAGTGCTGCACTTACCCTCTTTATTTGAGTTATTTCTTTCCCTCCTTTCTTCTGTTGTCCCTGTCATCAATGGCTGTTACCTTTTGTTTAAAGTTGGCAGTCTCCTTGCTTGATTATTTTATTCTGTTTAGGCTCTCTGAAGTCTCTTCAGATTGTATTCAATGTTTCCATGAGGAAAAATAAGTGATAGATGTTTATTCGGCTTCAGTAAAATGCTTCTTTTTTTATAAATTAATTTAAACCTCTGTCCTGTGTCGTACCATTTCTGTCTGTGTATTTTTGGCTCGCTCTGCTAGACTGGTAAAGGCTCATTCCCACAGAGAAACAGACACAGTGTTTGTCGCCTTGTCAAGCAGTCAAAGAACATTGTTTTCAACCTGAGATGCCTTGAAAAGGGGGCGATATTAGATTCAGCAGCCAGCCACAGTGAGATCAACCATCCTTTTGCAAGGCATCTCCTGTTGTCAACGCTCTAAACATCACCATGTTACTTTTTTGAATCTCTTATTTCCGCAACTCCTAATGCAGTGGTCCTTTTAGGGGCCCAAGGTATGTTCTGTAACACAGGAGAAATGACACTCCAGAGAAACAGCTGCTAAGCAGATAGTTGGCATCTGCCTGGTGTTGAGATTAGGGAATACTAGTCTAGTTCTAGGGAAGTAGGGAGGACAGCGCTGTTGAGTCACCATGACCCTGCAGCTGCATTCCTGGGAGGTTAGTTAGTGTTCCAGGAAGTTACTGTAGGCCAGATGTGTGGGAAACAAGTGGAGAACACTTTCTCTATGAAACATGGCTGCATCTGAAAGGGCCCCCTTGTCACTATATTATGTAGTGCACTACTTTTGACCAGAATCTATATGGCCTTGGTTGAAAGTAGTGCACCATATAGGGAATAGGGTGCCATTTGGATCTAGCCACAAACTTCCCCCACATGGAGCCCTCATGTAATGGATTACAGAACCAACTGGACCACTTATGTCTGTATGCTGACACATTTGAACTGCCTGAAAACCACATCCTTTACTACAGTACTAATGGTACTACTCCCACTTTAGACCTGGAAACACTGAAGGGGATAAGTGCTGGCTTGGAGTTTATGGTCCAAGCATGTTTCCTTATAAACTAAAGTAACCTTCACACACAAACAGATCACACACTACCCCAAACTAAGTTACCTACACTACCTGACGTTTTATTCACAATTTTAAATGCAGGATTTTACAATCATGTAGTGAGTGAATTCCACTTGCACAATCAGAGCAGGAAGCAACAAATGAAATGCATTCAGTGGTTCCCATTAAGATGTAACAGGACAAATGACACAGAAGAATACATTATAGTACTGCAGTGTAAGGTCATACACATGACCCAATAAGCTACTAGATCCGATGCTGTGACAAACATAAGATGGGCTCTAAAGCATGTAGATCCACACATTTAAATGTTTTGTAGATTAGATAATTTATGCAGAAGTTTGCTCAAGCTGCCCCTAGTGAACAAGCAGAAGAGTTCTCTTCATGGGCAAACTACATCAGCCAACTAAACCTCACCAGAAAGGAATGGGTAACGTTGTCACACAAGAAGGTGGATTTTGGTTTAATTCAGTTAGAATGTGTCACTCAGACTTAAATTTAGGCCTAGATTCAATCAGATCAAGCGTCAACAGCAGACACCCGCATAGCGGATGTTTTGGCGGTGTCATAGGTGGAACTGAGTTGGAGCCATCAAATCAGTGAGCAGCTGCTCTTACGAACATTGTCACGAAGCCCACTGCTCCATTCACGTTAGAACTTCAGAACGAGAAAGTGTAGGCTATATATGCTCAAATTGAAAATGAAATAATGAGGATTTCTATCATCCTAATCGAGGCGTACATCTCACATTACAGTGTTAGAACTTTTAAACCATGCAGCCAATGTTAATGTCCGCTTTAAGTATAATGGCAGTTCCACCTCTGACACCGCCCAAACAACCACTATGCGGATGTCGGCTAAAGCGGATCGGATTGAATAGAGCCCGTAATCTTGAAAGCATATTTTTTTATGTAAGCAATGGGGGTGGTGGAAACTGTATTTTCAATTCACTGTGATCATGGCAGTATAGTCAATCAGTTCACACAATAATAATAATATAATATGCCATTTAGCATACGCTTTTATCCAAAGCGACTTAGTCATGTGTGCATACATTTTTACGTTTGACTGGGAAGGCTCTGGGAAAACGGTTGTATTAATTCATGAACGGATGTATGATAAACCTGAACAAATTAGGCTCGTCTGTCTGTATCCCTTAAGAAGATGCATGTTATTCATCTCCTTGGAGACTGATCAAGTTTCTGAGTTTGATCTTTACATTGAGTTTTGATCCTAATCAAAGTACTTGGGCCTAAATTCAATCCGGACCGTGGAAGAGCTGCGTTATAGTGTGATTGACATTCATTTCCGAGTGAGCCGACATATGCAGCGTTTACCGTGAATGCAGTCTCTGCGAACACGGAAACCTTGCTTTTAAAAGGTCCATAGCCGAATAGGGGCAATCGGATTGAATCTAGCCCGAAATCAGTGCTTTTGGTTCTTGGTTTGGCTTATAGGTACTAACTAGGGGTTCTAACTAATTCACCTCATCCTCATGGAGACTCATACTGTAAAGAATATTGCACATACATACCTACATACATACCTACACAGCAACATGAAATGGGCAGGAAGAGTGAAACAATAAGATATTGATCAAAAAATGTGTTCTTCTATTCTGTACAGTCTATGCAGTAAGTTACATATGTTCAGTCTGGCGTATTCATTGTGTTTATACAGTGAGTAAAAGCTAAACCTAGCTCTACCAGGGTGGGGTTTCACCAAGAGGAATCGCTGAGGTTAACCAGATAACCACTGTAAATACTCTGAAAGCCTGGAATATCAAGTTCATATAAAAATAGGAACTTTTAAACTGAAACAATTCTTCAACTGTACGAAGATTGATTAAGAAATATTTCTTTCAAAGTGTTTTTCAAAGTTATCTGGCCAACTCAATGGCCTTACCTTGTGAAATCCCACCCATGCAATTTGTACATATATACACACACACACATATATGTATATATGTGAGTATATTCACACACTCCACTCTCGATTCAGCTCAGAGGCACTCCCTATAGTTAGGTTAGGTGGTGTTAGTTGACAAGATTTGTTTTCTATGCATCTACCTATTAGAATCAACGCTATACGCCTTTAAAAAATAACCAACCGATCATCGTACATTTTACGGAAGACATCTTTAAAAAGCAAGTTTCCCTCTTTTGTTCTCGGAGTAGCAGGACAAGGAGGCCCAGGTGACATCCATTAGAGTCTTTTCTCGTCCCTCTGTCTGTCTTTCTGTAGTTGTCTAGTTGTACAGGGACAGTCTTTAAGTAGGTTTTGTCAGAGGGGGCACGCAGTCCCCATTTCTCTTGGTCCATCTTTCTTTCTTTCCCTCTCTCCTTCCTTCCTCTGTTGTTTCCGAGACGGTGTCTCTCTCTCCTTCCCTCTGACGCTCCTCCATGTAGAGTCCATCAGCACTTGGTGAGCAGAGACATCATCTTTTCCTCCAGTCCATCCCCTCATCCTCCAGAAAATAAACACACCCGCCATGCACACGTCTGTCCGTTTGCTGGAGGTGGTAGGGTGAAAGGTCAGACCTTCTCGTCTGTCATCTCCAGGAACTGTGCGTAGACGTCTCGGGAACACTCCCCCTTCTGGTTGAACAGGAACTTGTAGTAGCTGCCATCAGCACAAATGGCTGAGGAGAGAGAGGTCACAATAAGAGACTGTACATTTATTTTTTATTTTATTTCACCTTTATTTAACCAGGTAAGCCAGTTGAGAACAAGTTCTCATTTACAACTGCGACCTGGCCAAGATAAAGCAAAGCAGTGCGATAAAAACAACACAGAGTTACATATGGGGTAAACAAAACATAAAGTCAAAAATACAACAGAAAATATATATACAGTGTGTGCAAATGTAGCAAGTTATGGAGGTAAGGCAATAAATAGGCTATAGTGCAAAATAATTACAATTTAGTATTAACACTGGAATGATAGATGTGCAAGAGATGATGTGCAAATAGAGATACTGGGGTGCAAATGAGCAAAATAAATAACAATATGGGGTTGAGGTAGTTGGGTGGGCTAATTACAAATGGGCTGTGTACAGGTGCAGCGATCGGTAAGCTGCTCTGACAACTGATGCTTAAAGTTAGTGAGGGAGATAAGAGTCTCCAGCTTCAGAGATTTTTGCAGTTCGTGCGTACATCAGCTATATTCTCAAAGTCAAATACGTTTTTTTTTCTGGTGTTGGCAGAAAAGTATCCACAAATGTAAGAACACAGTTTCCTGCTCAAAGTCTAAAATGAGTCAATGGTGTCAACAATAAAACAATCAAATAAGTGGTGTCAAGTCAACAATAATATTCATGTCAACAAGGAAGGAATGTCACTCTGAATCTGTCTATAGACGCTGGGCAGGATGCAGGAAGTGGCTGGAGTATGTATAACTTGTGACTGCACTGGGCTCTGTTCCAGAGGTCTGCCAACACAAACATGTACTCAGAGAGAGATACCTCGCACACACACACGCATTACTCACCTATGACAGAGTTGGGTTCTGTTCCGAAGGCACACACACACGGCGAGTTTGATGGAACCTGGAACTTGGAGAAGCTCCACTTGGAGCTGAAGTACTTAGGAAGGAAACTGGCTGAGGCTAAGCTAAGAATAAAAGGAAATAACAATGATTCAGGGATGGGTTTGGAATTACAGGAAGCATTGGTAAGGATTCGAGAATGGGTTTGGAATGGCGGCTGGTTTAAAGATTAACATTGAAAAACAATGTGCTCACTTCAAAGTTATTCCTCCAAAGAATGGGGTGTATATCCTTGAACAGTCAACAAGACAGCTCTCTCAAAGAGCTGTATCACCACTGGCACTCATGTCTGACCACGTGCAACAAGGCACTACATTCACTTTTGATCAATGTTGCATAATTTGGACCTCTGTTAAGAGATCCAGTTGACAGTGCATAGAAAGGTTAAATGTTTGGCTTAGACAGACCTGGACTGTTTGTTCCTCTTGGGGTCCTCTGCAGCGAATATGTGGACTGTACCGTGGTCACTAGACACACAGATGAGGGACGCATCCTGGTTGAAATTGATGCTGGGGAGGGGAAATAAGTTACCAATCAGGACTATAACAATAACTTACTTACTATGACTGTGATATGTAGTTGTCGTACCTAGCAACCTCAAGACCGGTACACTAACTTTAAGTCACTCTGGATCAGAGCATCTGCTAAATTACTAAAATGTTAATGTAAACATTAAGCCGGGCGTACACTACACAATTTTTGCCACGATTTAGCTGTCCCAGACAAGTTTTTGAGATCGGAGACAAAATCCCCATGTCGTTGCCTACTCGGGGCGCGCGACCGTCACCGATGCTTGTTTAATGTGAGCGGGTCAAAGACGCAATCTGAGGGCTACCGTTCTCGTCTTTGAGCAGTTACAGACGTGCCTATATTTTCAAACATTCTTGATTTTTTCAGCACAAAATCTCCAATGCTCTTGTGGTGTGAGATGTGGAACGACACGTTTTGAGAACAGTGATCAGCAATAGCCAATGAGAGCTCGCCAGTGAGATGATGAGGTTGTTTCACTTCACCAGAATGTGTAGACTCTCGTGAAGGAGCGATGACTACTCCTAGTATGCGTTTGTACTTGCCTTTAATCAAAGCCAAAGTGTCAAATCGTTACAGCTCTGAAGTTCACAAGCAATGTTATTGAATTCAAAATGTTAGCTAGATATTTCAACTCTGTATGGCAAGCGTGAATGTCTGACTGAACGTTTTTGAGGCTGCTTTGAGCCACAGCTCGTAGCTACGTTAAATCTAATCACATCATTGTTTTCGCGAGACAGCGTGGTATAGAGAATCCTCACGACCAAGTGAAGAATCTTGTAGTGTGTGACCCTGTCTGTGCCACATAATTTAGTGTGCGCACCACTACGTTGGCAACACAAAAAAACTACAGGAAAGACGGTCGTTTAATGTGAAAGGCTCAGCGATGTTAGGATTTTGAAAGTCGTGTACTGTCCATCCGGCTTTAGTTAATTTCTCACATCTAATATCAGATGAAGAAATACCCAGGTTGGTTGGTTGTTCTCACCAGTAGATGTTAGCAGCCTGTGACCCTCGCCTCAACTCCTGAATCAGGTGGCCTGCCATGGTGTCAAATATTCTGATCAGGGTCCCCTAGAGATAAATAAACAAAGGCACAGAGACACAGCGTTGGGAGTTGGTCACTCCTAGTCTACAAGCAACAAGGACAACCAATGCTAGATATAAAAATCCTAAGGCACCGTCTAAGCCCAGGAGTAATTTTAAAAGGGTTAAGCCAATGAGTAGTTCTAAAGGGGTTGTAATACTTTCTCGGAGGCCGTGGCTATCCTGGTTCCCTGCAGGTTGAGGGCGATGCAGCACAGCGCCCCCTCGTGGGCGGGGATGTCCACTGGAGGCTTCTCTGTGTTGGCAAGGTCTACAATCTGCACGTGCCCAGAGTGGGTCCCCGGGAACGCCAGTAGAGAATTGTTACTGTTGGGACACAGCACACACAGACCTGGGGGAGGAGGGAGAGAAGTTATGGATACAGTCATGGAGAAAGAAAGAGAGACAGAGAGAGCATGAGAGAGAGAGAGGTAAGGAGAAGAGAGGAAAGCAAGAGAGAGAGAGAGAATCTGTCGATGGCTACACATTACAACCATGTAACACTCTTGTGAAGATTGTGTGTTTACTTCAATTATGAGTGTGTCCAATGTATTTAGCGGAGAGAAAGGGCAAGAGAGAGAGAGAGAGATTTGAGAGGAGAAGCTAGGACACATTACAACCATGTAACATTCTTGTAAAAATGGTTTGTTTACTTAAATTATGGTCTTGTCTAATGTATTTAGCAGGCTGGTTAGGAATCTGAGAGCTGCAATAGAAAGTAGCTGGTCTGTCTGTGTGGTAGTATTGACCTTTGGGGTTGTAGCAGGTCTCAAACACATGCAGCTGATGAGGGTTGTGGGTGAACGTGAACACTTTGATCATCGAGTCCAGGACCACCACGATCCTGAGGACATCAGAGAGATGCAGACATTAGGCTCAAGATTGAGAAAAAGGGAGAGATTTCTGGCCCACTAACATACAGCAATCTAATGGGGAAACATTGGTAAGAAAACATTTCACTACTCCTGACACCAAAATATTACCTTCTAACATTCCCTTTAATATTACCTAAAGGTGAACATCTTAACAGTCCCGAGTAGTCCTATAATTCAGCTCTCTCAAAGCACCAAGGAGCTATACTTTGTTATACCATTACTGGATTATGACATTGTAACTGGTTGGAAATGATACAGTACTATATAATTACTGCCAATCTAACAGGTTCTGTGCCTATCATGCTGACCACACCGCTCGCGTTAAGTGCACGAGCGTTGCAAAATAAATGTACACATACATGTTATTCAATCATTTAATCCAAACTGCTCGCGTACGTCAACGAGCGTCTGCGTAGCTAGGCGCTGAAATAGAACTTGATTCTATTTTTGACGCTTGACGCGCTGCAAGTCCCGCCTCTCCCATCTCCTCATTGGTTTTTAGGAGCATAGACCCACGAGTGATTGAAAGATTAACTGAAGTCCACACTCCAGTCCAGTTGGTGGTGGTAATGCACCTTAAAGTTGGTTGCCAACCACCATATAAAGTCCAAAGAAGAAGAAGAAGACTGAAGGTGGAGAGATTACTAGAAACTAACTAGGTTTACCCTTTTATCAGTGGATTAATTGTCTGAGTAGAGGAACTTGTACATTTCAGGTAAAATAACAACCCAATGTTTTTATCCCAGGACAAATTAGCTAGCAACAGCAAGCTAGGAACAGCAAGCTAGCTAGCTAAATTGCCATTAATGTTTAATGCGTTTCGACCTGTCCCCAAATTAATATAAGTGGTTCAGAGTTCGTTTTGATATTTCAACCTGTGTGTCCTGATCGCGTCTGGTGTGGATGGACAAAATCAACATGCACGCGATGGCGCACGCGTGGAGACGGTCAAGTCAGCATGTAAGAAGAGGGAGTGCAATCACAGCCAGCTATTACTGTACTCGTACCATCTTCCACCCTCACTGTGCTGTAACTTAGGCTAAATCTCATATGATATCCTATTCCCTATACAGTGCACTACAGTACTTCCAACCAGATTGCTGTGTCATTCGAGATAAAATTATCCCGAAGGAGCAGCCATTTGCAGCATTGCTGGTTGGTCGTAAATGCTTCAAGAGGTAGTTAAAGTGGTACTAAATTCTTACTCCATTTGTATTGGCACGCAACACTGCTGATAGAGACACATTAAGGGAAGAAAAAGGGCGGAAAGTGTTCGTACCTGTCCCTTCGAAGCTTCACTGCTTTGACTTCCGTGGAGAACTCAATTTCTATAACCGTCTTTTTCTTCAGGTCATCCCAGATCATCACTAGAGGAAAGCATCAGAGGACAAGGTGGGAATTACAACTGACAAGACCAACATGACATGTCTCTAGTGCCAGACCAATGTAAGGAAATAACTGGATATAGTCACTATGATGGAAAAGTCTACCACTAAGAGATAAGGGCAAGGAAAACATTTCTAACAGATAGAAGTGTTAGACCTTTTTCGATTTTGGGGGTTCCAAAATATATTATTTATTTTGCTCATATTACATAGGTGATGGAAAGTTCAGCACAAGCACCGAACACACACAGTAACCACCATACCTTTGTTAGGTGGGTATTTGGGCTTTTTCCCTCCTCCGACCAGCGCTAGGTAGTTACACCTGAACAGCATCTCCACATGCCCGACCCCGCCCTCCATGAACTCTGGAAGACACATACAATCACCTCATTGGCCATTAAGCTGTCAATCTGGCGGGTGGCGAGTAAACTGAGCCAATGAGAGTCAAGGGTGTCGCCTCAAAAACCACCACAATTATCCAAACCATTATTCCAACAAGATCTATAAATGTTACTAGAGATCCGTCCCTGATAAGGAGAATTTAAATAGTTTTAATATCTCAACGTTTTACTAAATAGCAAACAACTCCTCATTCTATCTGTATATTAAAAACAAACCTTTCCAGCATGCATGACGCATCACTGAAATAAAAATCACTGTAGTCATGTTGTTATTTAGACCCATATCAACCAAAGCCTGCACACCCTGCAGCAACCCTCCAGGACCAGGTTATCCCTGGCCTATACTATAGGCTAATCATTTCCCTGCAGTACTAAAGACAGTACAGTAAGCCATTTCCTATAGTGACTTTGGACCAGGTCATGTGAGGAGTGAGGAGTCACATGTGCAGGGCTCAGTGGCGGAATGATTAACTTCCTCATATAGCCCTCCTCATCCAACCCAGCCACAGACAGACAGATCCATCTCATCTCACACACAGCAGGAGCAGGAAGGAAGTACCTTGGCTCTCGCTGTCACAATGCTGTGTCCCTGTGTGCAGCAAAATGGCCTCGATTTACTGCAAGCAATGCTACTGACCCATTGAGTTTATTTACATATCAACAAAATGGCTACACCAGAACTTTGATTAACAGTAAACCGTAGAAAAAGGCACATTATGATGAATCATGATTATCAAAAAGGATATGTTTGATACACTTCTAATTATGATTTTATGTTTCATATTTGCTGTACAGTCATTATTTTTTACATATATTTACCTTGTTTTTCTTTCTCTTTGAGTGGGTCTGTGTTGTACACTCGAAACCCATTCTCCATTCCACAAGCAAAGCATCCTGGAAGGAGCACAGACAGACAATCCCAGTGGTTAGAACAACCCTGATCAAAGCTAGGTCCAAATAAATTCACAGTGAATGAATAACCACAATATTTATCCATCTTCAAAGACATCATGATTATGAGGGAGGTCAACTAAGGACAGTCTATGCTTCCTGTCAGCTTATCAGTTCCTGTACTTTCTCTCTTTCCTATCAGATTTGGAGCATGTCCTACTACTCCAGTAACCTGAAGTTGCCTGCAAGGAATGCACACACAGTGAACATTGAGCAGTGTTTGAATATTAGCAAACAGTCATTGCTTTGTTCAGAGGGAGACCCATTCATTCACTGCTCAGTGAAGAAAAGCTGACTTGGGCCACCCACCCACTCCCACACACACTGGTACCAAGCTTGTAACCGTCAAGTCTGTCTGCCTAGACTGCAATGAAATATGATTCTGCATCTAAAATAATGTATATGTTAAGAGTTTAAAAAGGAAGGTATATGGTGCACTTGACCAAGTTTGATGTGTAAAACATAGTATTTCCCCTGCCAAGTCTAGGGCTACACTCACTAACTAAACAATGGATCATCACACTCACAGCTTGAGCTAGCTAGCTGGCTTTTTATGTACAGTAAACGATTTAGTAGCTTAGCAGTTGTAAAACTAACGTTCTAACCACAGATAAAAGAGGACAGTTCTATAATATTTGTTATAACCATGATTTGTGCAATATAACGTTAACGTTAGCTTTGTAGCTAAATTAGCTAGCTAGCTAACGGACAGAGATAAAGATTAGAAAATGTTACAACCCCGCAAGCATATAGCTACTGTAAGTGTAAATGTATAGATGTTTATTTGACGTTAGCCACAACATTAGTGCTATCTTGTCAACAGTGGAACCCCCCACAGCTGTCTTTCCTGCTAGCTAGCTAACGTTACGTTGTTAGCTGATGCTAGCGTATTATTAAAATCTAAACGTGAGCGCCTAACAGATCCATAATATTTAGCTCTTAATATGATTAAAGATCAGAGTTACATGTAATACCATTTAGTTTGGCCAACGTTAGCTAGATAAATAGCTGGGTGTAATGCTGCGTTCATAACCAAGTGGGAAGGCGGTATTTACCGCATATGACTGAGAAATCAAATTGAACACCCCTCCTACTGGTAATTACTTGTGGGAAACTTGTCTTTCATCCCTGAGCTCCGACATACAGACCAAACCTAGTAAAGAAATTACCTTGATAACAGCATTTTCGGCAGTTAAATGCAACAACAAAACATTATTTATAAAAAGTAATATATTAATATGGTTTTTGAACATATAATTTGTTTACAAGCATGGCAGCTGTTCTTTTAGTTTATGGTTGACACAGCTTGTTGGCCATTAGCAAATCTGAGTTCATAGCACGTGAATGCATCCAACGGAGGGGTATCCTATGAAGCAGGTTTGAGGAGTTAGGTCTCTCTTTATGTAGCGTTGTCTCTCTTGTCGTGATGTGTGTTTTGTCCTATATTAGGTAGGTAACTCTGGTCAACTGAGTTCAACTCAGGATAACCGGCCATACGAGAGTGGCTCACATTTTAGCCAGGTAACTAACCTGCTCCGGGGCAGGCTAACTCTACTTACCCTGAATGAAATGACTGAGACGCGAGTTGAGGACCAATTAAATCAGATTCCCTCCCTCTTGCAAAGATTGCGTCATCTCCTTCATTTGAATTAAATATAGTATTGGCCTTGGCAGCAACTAATGGAGATCCATAATAAATACAAAGATGGCACTAGCGATAAGTAATAAAATAAAGACAGCGCTTCTAAAAGCCTATTTCACACCATAGCCTGCTGAATTTGCAAGGTAACTTTTATTTCATTTTTATTTTGGCACAAATGAAAATGTGGCACTGACTCGCCCATGGATTGATGTTTTAGCATTGTCTCAATGAAGATTTCAGCGTTCGACTAGCCATGTGCGACATGCACAGGCAGTTACAAGCCTGCTAGAGTTAGCGGCAGGCAGAGGTGCAATATCCACCGTCCTAGTATGGATGAATCCTGAGCTGGGATGTGAAGCTAACTGAAATTAGTTAGCTTTAGAAAATCCTGAGTAGATCTAGCTTGCTTCATAAGACACCATCTGCTCTTTACGACTTCACAACTGGTAATTACCACCTTCCCACTTGGTTATAAACTCAGCATTACAGCCCCCGGCCTCAAGACGTCGTTAGCATGGTTTCGACGACAGAACTGGCAACCAAAGACGATTTCGATGAAGAAACCATTTCTCACCATGATCCTGGTTGAATCCCGCGTACAGGAGTCCGTTCCCATGTGCATTTGATGGCAGTAAATTCATTATTTCGATCAGATAATCAGTCGTACGTTAGCCGAATTTTCACAGAATGCTAGCTACCATTTCTCCTGTGCCACAGACAGTCAGGAAAAACAACACAGCTTTTGGTTCATCCAGGACGCTCAAAAGAGCACCGAGCGATCGATTGATTGGGAGTTTCAGCAAAGATGGTGGATAAATGAAGATAGGTCACTCAGGCCGTTTACCGTTGTCTGCGTAGTGGGGTGGCTCTCCATAGACACCAATGCGATAGCAGTCAGCTAAATTCAGGGGTTCTCAAAGTGGGGAGAGGTCCGTGGAGGTACTGCAGGGGGTTCGCGGCCAGATCTCAATATGTTTTACATTTAATTTTTTAATTAATATTACTAACAACAGATTAAACTACTTTTGGCCAAGGGATCCATAGAATAAGTTTAAATTGTGCAATAGAGCCCCACAGTGGAGGTGTAACAATACCCATAAAACGTAGCGGTCAAACAGAGAAATGGTTTCAATCATTTTACCACCATTCATTTTTCCCATGGGGGATTTTAGAAACACTTAAAATAAGGGCAGTGTTTTGTGTAAGCTTACCCTGGCGTGACGTTTTGATAACAGCGCAAATCTCTCTCCGACAAGGTAACTTTTATCAATATGTTTGCCTGTAATTACCCCCCAAAAATGAAATGCTAATTAGCCGCTAATGTGGCTATCATACAGAAATAACTACATATCCTGTTGCAAGCTTTGACATAATCACTCAAAGCCCAATGTGGGAAAAACCTCCACATTTCTCAGTGCAAATACAAATGAACACTTATTTTTCTTAAAACGGCATTGTTGGTTAAGGGCTTGTAAGTAAACATTTCACTGTAAGGTCTACACCTGTTGTATTCGGCGCATGTGACAAATACAATTTGATTTGCAGTTACGAAGCGAGTAGATATTATAGCCTTTTTAGTTTCTCATGTAAATAATTGATATTGTGTATTTTAAATGTTTACCACGTGAAGGTAGCAGTTCAGCTGAGCATTGCTGTGTCCCACTGTGTGAGGCTTCCTCCAAGTTCAACACCGTGTTAAGTTTTCACACTTTTACTGCAATGGAAGACACACATAAAAAGTGGATCAGAAATATTCGATGTGAGAGATTCAACATCACCTCCCATATTAGGGTCTGCAGCCGCCACTGCCAAAGTGATGACTTGATCAAGCCTCCCACTGGACATCGGCTAATCAAGAAGAGAGCACATAACCTTAGGAAATAACATCTGCTAGAAATAATCACAGATAAGGAAAGATGTACACATTTTTTTATTTTGTATTATCTTTTACCAGAGAGGAAAAACAAGACAATGGTTATTTATAATTAATATTTCAAAAAGTCATCTCTGTAAAAAAGTTATACATTTATTGAAATGTAAATTAAATAAATTAGATATTGTTAGGCATCTCTTCAAGTAAGAGTAAATAAATAAATGGTCAGCCTTCTCTCTGATTGCTTCCCAATCATGGCGGTCTCTGTGGATGGGCTGTATCAGCATGTCATCCTGGGCATACACCACAAAGTCACATCACTCCAACCCTGAGATCAGCATCTGACCTTGCACCTGCCAATAGTATGCATGCTTGTGTTTCAGTGCTGGTGTACCATTCTGGGTCTTTAGGTAAGGGCAGTCCATGTAGCTCTTGACATTTGTGCACTTTACCTCCAGCAGGCCAAATTATGGACTCTGCAGGGTCAATGTAATTGCCAGATGAGACCTATCAGGAGATGCCCCAAGCCAAGGGGTGTCTGGGTGGATAAGAAATCCACAAGGGTAATAGTTGACATTCCGGATAACACAGTATTCCCCCACAGCAACAGACTCCATCTCCAGACCTTTGATGATTCTGTCAGCCAGGTGTTCTGCAGAACTCTGCCCTCTCACAGGTCAGACCTCTGAAACGGGAAGAGGTTATGCATGGTTTGCGAAGGTGATGCCACTCCAGCGATAAGCTCTGCTCTCTCAACTTTGTGGGCCGTTTCCAATGTAATTGCCAGTGAGCTCATGCCACTTCTATGCTCGCTTCGAGGCAAGTAACACCAAAGCATGCATGAGAGCACCAGCTGATCCGGATGACTATGTGATCACGCTCTCCGTAGCCGATGTGAGTAAGACTTTCAAACAGGTCAACATTCACAAGGCCGCAGGGCCAGACAGATTACCAGGACGTGTACTCCGAGCATGTGCTGACCAACTGGCAAGTGTCTTCACCGACATTTTCAACATGTCCCTGACTGAGTCTGTAATACCAACATGTTTCAAGCAGACCACCGTAGTCCCCGTGCCCAAGGACACTAAGGTAACCTGCCTAAATGACTACCGACCCGTAGCACTGACGTCTGTAGCCATGAAGTGCTTTGAAAGGCTGGTCATGGCTCACATCAACACCATTATCCCAGAAACCCTAGACCCACTCCAATTTGCATACCGCCCCAACAGATCCACAGATGATGCAATCTCTATTGCACTCCACACTGCCCTTTCCCACCTGGACAAGAGGAACACCTACGTGAGAATGCTATTTATTGACTACAGCTCAGCGTTCAACACCATAGTGCCCTCAAAGCTCATCACTAAGCTAAGGATCCTGGGACTGAACACCTCCCTCTGCAACTGGATCCTGGACTTCTGCCACGCTGATCCTCAACACGGGGGCCCCTCAGGGGTGCGTGCTCAGTCCCCTCCTGTACTCCCTGTTCACCCATGACTGCATGGCCAAGCACGACTCCAACACCATCATTAAGTTTGCCGACGACACAACAGTGGTAGGCCTGATCACCGATAACGATGAGACAGCCTATAGGGAGGAGGTCAGAGACCTGGCCGTGTGGAGCCAGGATAACAACCTCTCCCTCAACGTGACTAAGACAAAGGAGATGATTGTGGACTACAGGGAAAAAAAGAGGACTGAGCACGCCCCCATTCTCATCGACGGGGCTGTAGTAGAACAGGTTGAGAGCTTCCAACGAACTTTCATGGTCCAAACACACCAAGACAGTCGTGAAGAGGGCACAACAAAGCCTATTCCTCCTCAGATCCTCAAAGAGTTCTACAGCTGCACCATCGAGAGCATCCTGACTGGTTGCATCACTGCCTGGTATGGTAACTGCTCAGCCTCCGACCGCAAGACACTACAGAGGGTAGTGCGTACGGCCCAGTACATCACTGGGGTCAAGCTTCCTGCCATCCAGGACCTCTATACCAGGCGGTGTCAGAGGAAGGCCCTCAAAATTGTCAAAGACTCCAGCCACCCTAGTCATAGAATGTTCTCTCTGCTACTGCACGGCAAGCGGTACCGGAGCGCCAAGTCTAGGTCCAAAAGGCTTCTCAACAGCTTCTACCCCCAAGCCATAAGACTCCTGAACAGCTAATCTTGGCTACCCGGACTACTTGCACCCCCACCCCATCTTTTTACGCTGCTGCTACTCTGTTAATTATTTATGCGTAGTCACTTTAACTCTACCCACATGTACATATTACCTCAACTAGCCGGTGCCCCCGCACATTGACACCAGTACCCCCCTGTATATAGCCTCCCTACTGTTATTTTTATTTTACTTCTGCTCTTTTTTTCTCAACACTTTTTTGTTGTTGTTTTATATTAATTTTTTATAAAAAAATAAATGCATTGTTGGTTAAGGGCTGTAAGTAAGCATTTCACTGTAATGTCTACACCTGTTGTATTCGGCGCATGTGGCAAATAAAATTTGATTTGATTTGATTCCTCCCGTGATAAAGACAAAAAATGAATTTCAGTCATAGGCCCTATCAGGAAACAACCCTTAGTTCCTACTCCCTAGACACTTCTGTAGATTCAGAAGGATTGGATATAGGTATAAGCAAAATGGTAATAACTCCACCTTGCCCATTGATTGGCTGGGTGGAATTGTCGCCATCTTGCTTTTTACCTATCCCTTTTGGATCTACACAAGTGTCTACACTACCGGTCAAAAGTTTTAGAACACCTACTCATTCAAGGGTTTTTCTTTATTTTTACTATTTTCTACATTGTAGAATAATAGTGCAGACATCAAATCACATATGGAATCATGTAGTAACCAAAAAACTAATCAAAATATATTTTATATTTGAGATTCTTCAAATAGCCACCCTTTTCCTTGATGACAGCTTTGCACACTCTTGGCATTCTCTCAACCAGCTTCACCTGGAATGCTTTTCCAACAGTCTTGAAGGAGTTATTTTTTCCCCCTCACATGACTTTATTTCAAGTAGGATAGCAGCCTACACAATAAATAAATAATATTGATAACCATCTAGATATCACCTTGATACAGTACATCTACTACTCAATGGAGAGGGCATGAAAGCACTGGCATAGTGCCGTTTCTCTGGACACCTGGATACTCACAAAGTATAGAATACTGACCGCTGTCCATGGTTCTGATATTGTGACGTATAAATCAAATGTTATTTTATTGGTCACATGTGCCCAATACAACAGGTGTAGACTTTACAGTGAAATGCTTACTTATGCGCCCGTTCCCAACAGTGTAGAGTAAAATAGTACGAAAAATATTTGCTAAATAAAAAAGGAGATAGTAACACAATAAAAACAATAACGAGGCTATATACAAGGACTACCAGTACTGAGTCAATGTGCAGGGTTACGAGGTAATTGAGGGAATACATGTAGGTAGGGGTAAAAATGACTAGGAAATCAGGATATATAATAAACAGAGTAGCAGCAGCGTATGTGAAGAGTGTGAAAGTGTGTCTGTGTGAGTGTGTGGCGTCAATATATGTGTGTGTGTGTTTTTGTGTGTGTGTTAGAGTGTCAGTGTACTATGTGTGAGTGCGTGGGTAGAGTCAAGTGAGTGTGCATAGAGCCAGTGCAAGAGAGTCAGTGCAATTTTTTTGTAGATAAATAAATACATAATAAAGGGGGACAATGTAAATAGTCCGGGTAGCCATTTGATTAACTGTTCAGCAGTCTTATGGCTTGGGGGGTAGAAGCTGTTAAAGAGCCTTTTGGTCCCAGACTTGGCGCTCCAGTACCGCTTGCTGTGCTGCAGCAGAGAGAATATGACTTGGGTGGCTTGAGTCTTAGACAATTTTTTGGGCCTTCCTCTGACACCGCCTGGTATAGAGGTCCTGGAGGGCAGGGAGTTCGGCCCCAGTGATGCACTGGGCCGTACGTACAACCCTCTGTAGTGCCTTGCGGTCGGATGCCGAGTAGCCAGTCAAGATGCTCTCAATGGTGCAGCTGTATTACTTTTTGAGGATCTCAGGGCCCTTGCCAAGTCTTTTCAGCCTCCTGAGGGGGAATAGGCATTGTCGTGCCCTCTTCACAACTGCGTTGGTGTGTTTGGACCATGATAGGTCCTTAGTGACGTGGACACCGAGGAACTTAAAGATCTCGATCAGTTCCACTACAGCCCCGTCGATGTGAATGGGGGTGTGTTCAGCCCTCCGTTTCCTGTAGTCCACGATAAGCTCCTTTGTCTTGCCCACGTTGAGGGAGAGGTTGTTGTCCTGGCACCACACTGCCAGGTTTCTGACCTCCTCCCTATAGGCTGTCTCATCGTCAGGCCTACCACCGTTGTCATCAGCAAACTTAATGATGGTCTAGGAGTCGTGCCCACCATGCAGTCGTGGGTGAACAGGGAGTACAGGAGCGGACTGAGCACGCACCCCTGAGGGGCCCCCATGTTGAGGGTCAGCGTGGCGGATGTGTTGTTGCCTACCCACGCCACCTGGGGGCAGCCCGTCAGGAAGTCCAGGATCCAGTTGCTGAGGGAGGTGTTTAGTCCCAGGGTCCTTAGCTTAGTGATGAGCTTGGAGGGCACTATGGTGTTGAATGCTGAGATGTAGTCAGTGAACAGCATTCCCCCCCCACTCATCTAATCATCTGTCACTATTCTCCAGGGGAGGAAGAAGAAACAGAGCAAGGCCACTATCATTGCCATGCCCGGGCAGTGAGCTCACTCTCCATCCGAGTCCGACCTGATTCACCTAACTGAGAAATGGCCTAATTAGATTATTCAAAACAATACTGTCTGTCTGACTCTGTCTGACGTCTGACCTACTGCCCATGTAGATTGGACAACACAAACACTTGGCTTGATACATGTGGAAATAAAAAAGTAGGATTACTGTTACAATTATTTATCAAAAAATTTTTAACAATTTAGACATAGGTGTGAGATGAAGGGCGCATGGGCTTGTATTGCATTATTAATTTAGAGGTAAGCTTATAATCACGATCAATAAGATAATGTTGATTAGTTTGGGCTTTAAACGCGCTTGCCGCCACATGACGATCTATCCTGCTGCAAAGTGACTGACAGGTGGCGATTCAATTGTATTGTGGCATTTGCGGGTTTCCCGATCTCATAACTTTATTAGATTCAATAACAAACCGACCAAGAGAGGGAAATAACGTTTTAATGTTACACTGCACAGGGTAACGGGGAGCTGCACAAAACAACAAACCTAGCCTGAACTAGCTAGCCATAAATCACAGTCCAGCAGAGAGATAAACACCAGAGACAGAAAATGTCTCTCCCTACTAGTTATATCCCCACTAAACAATGTGCAGCCTCCCCTTCTATTACCATGACAACCGCATAAACAATGAAAGTGACTGGTTTTACCAGGTTAGGGCAGGGTCTTCCCACCTTACCTCCTGAGGGTCACTACAGTATTAAGAAATGTTTCCAAAAAAGAGGAATGCTAGTCGCAACCCAAGTGTATGACAGACATAACTGCATTATTATTGCTATCCACCAGAGACAGACTTTGAGCTTCATTAGATTACATTTAGCTAACCAGGTAGATAGCTACACAACATGGCCAAAAGTACGTGGACACCCCTTCAAATTAGTGGATTTGGCTATTTCAGCCACACCCGGTGCTGACATGTGTATAAAATTGATCACACAGCCATGCATTCTACATAGACAAACATTGGCAGTAGAATGGCCTTACTGAAGAGCTCAGTGACTTTCAATGTGGCACCGTCATAGGATGCCACCTTTCCAACAAATCAGTTTGTCAGATTTCTGCTAGAGCTGCCCCGGTCAACTGTAAGTGCTGTTATTGTGAAGTGAAAACGTCTAGGAGCAACAACGGCTCAGCTGCGAAGTGGTAGGCCACACAAGCTCACAGAACGGGACCGCCAAGTGCTGAAGCCTGTAGCGTGTAAAAATCGTCTGTCCTCGGTTGCAACACTCACTAACTACCGAGTTCCAAACTGCCTCTGGAAACAACCTTAGCACAAGAACTGTTCGTTGGGAGCTTCATGAAATGGGTTTCCATGGCCTAGCAGCCACACACAAGCCTAAGATCACCATGTGCAATGCCAAGCGTTGGCTGGAGTGGTGTAAAGCTCGCCGCCATTGGACTCAACTGGAGTTATGAATCACACTTCACCATCTGGCAGTCCGACAGACAAATCTGGGTTTGGCGGATGCCAGGAGAACACTACCTGCCCGAATGCATAGTGCCAACTGTAAGTTTGGTGGAGGACCCTTAGTTCCAGTGAAGGGAAATCTTAAAGCTACAGCATACAATGACGTTCTAGACGATTCTGTGCTTCCAACTTTGTGGCAACAGTTTGGGGAAGGCCCTTTCCTGTTTCAGCATGACAATGCCCCCGTGCACAAAGCGAGGTCCATACAGAAATGGTTTGTTGAGATCGGTGTGGTGTCGAGATCGGTGTGGAAGAACTTGACTGGCCTGAACAGAGCCCTGACCTCAACCCCATCGATCGACTGCCAGCCAGGCCTACTCACCAACATCAGTGCCCTACCTCACTAATGCTCTTGTGGCTGAATGGAAGCAAGTCCCTTCAGCAATGTCCCAACATCTAGTGGAATGCCTTCCCAGAAGAGTGGAGGCTGTTATAGCAGCAAAGGGGGTACCAACTCCATATTAATGCCCATGAGTTTGGAATGAGATGTTCGAGGAGCAGGTGTCCACATACATTTGGTCATTTAGTGTATTTCGAGAGTTAAGAAAAGTCGCTACCACGTGCAAAACTGAAAAGCTGCTTAGCTGCTTAGCCAACTCTCGCTTTCCTTTGTAAAATTGTTACGCCGTTCGGAAGAAATCTACAATTTTCACCTCCATTCTTTATGGAAATCGTAGATTGAAGACAATCATTTTATACATCCAGCTGTGAAACCTCGTTTAACGCTAATCGCTAACAGTTTCAACTTCTAGGTAATATGGGCATTATCACATGACTTTCATTGAGCCCCAGTGGCCTAATGGATAAGGCACTGGCCTCCTAAGCCAGGGATTGTGGGTTCGAGTCCCATCTGGGGTGATATCGTTTTTCGAACTACACGTTTGGTGTGAGAAGAATAACATGTGGGGCAGATGCATCTCTCAAGCCCGGCCAAATGTCAACATGATTGTTTTTCAGAGAACAGAGTAATTCAAATAATGTCCAAATACATTTTGCGACGTCTGGTTCTATGGTGTAATGGTTAGCACTCTGAATCCAGTGATCCGAGTTCAAATCTCGGTAGAACCTAACATTTTGTCACCACCATGGACTAAATATTATTCATATGTATTCCAACGGACATTTGTCCTACCTATATTTGTGCGGTGTCAGTGCATTCTTGCTAGTTCGATTTTCATTACCTGTGCGCTGCATTATCAAGGTATTTTCCCTTGGCAACCCAACGAGAAGAGATGTAAAGGGTTAATCCAACATGGCGACCTCCGTAGTAAAATGTTTTTTATTCTCTCGATGTTCAGGAATCATTCGGTCCGTTACTCTACAAGGGAAATTGCCCCCTGTGTTTATAAGAAACAGAAACCTCCTCAGCCAATGTCTAAGTTTTAGTTATGGTAACAGAGCGTCTGACAACCCACAGGTTAGTGGATTTAGCAAGGCTACTGACAATCATATCTCTGTCGTACAAGCTGAGAATTCAACACGATATACAGCTACTGTCCTACTAGCTAGGTGAATGTATCAAGTGTACATGCATTGAGCTGTCTACAAATGAATTTGTAACAAGTACCAGTAACTAATTATCAAGATGTCTTGCAGGAAATTAGCTGTTTTAGCAACGCTAAGAGCAGCTAGCTGGAAAGTAGCCTACACGTCACAAGTTGTAGCTAGTTTACCACGGACAGTGTGTGTTGTGGAAGTGCTTGGAGTGATGCTTATTGTTAAGTAGTTATGCGTTGACTGATCGATTCGACTTTTAAATGAATGTCTATATCTGATGCAGGATGGACATGTGAACATTCCAGTCGGTGAGTATAAATATCAAACTATACGTTAGAGAAATGTTATTGTTATTTACCTTTTCACCCTGAATATACGTGTACATAGATAATGTTATTTTATGCTGTCTGTCTAATAGACCGTCTCACAGTATCCTACAGCCGAAGCAGTGGTCCAGGCGGTCAGCATGTTAACAAAGGTAACGTCATCATTAGTATTCACATACCTGTGCCTGCAACCTGGACTTGGGGGTAGACGTAACATAGTTAACCAAAATCCGGGACACTCAAATTAGTATTATATGTTACATATGGTATGATTACATTAAGTATGATATGTTACGAATTTAAATGTGCTGTTAATGTTAGCTAGGTGGCTTACATTAGTTAGGTTAAATGGTTAAGGCAGGGGTTCCCAAACTTGTTTGGCCCACAATCCCATTTTGATATCTGAAAATTCTCATGACCCAACCATGTGAAAAATATGATGTAATTAATAGCCAATGTTAACGTTTTTATTTTTTGGGCTATGGCAGTCAATTAAAAAGAATTCTAACAGTATTTCTGATTGTCTTCTAAACTCACAATCACATACTTTTAATGTGGGGCTATGACAGTCAATTATAAATTAGTATGACATAATGTATCTTATCTCACCACCACTAATGAGATGGTTGTGCTTAATGCATGTCGCCTCGGAGCTTCTCAAAGTTAGGGGGCATGGTCCGCAGTGCGCACCTCATCTCTGCTGTCATATCCAACCTGGATCAATATTTGGTTTTAATGCAGATGAGAGCACTGAATCTAGCTTCACACAGATATGAGCTGGCGAAGGGTACCATGAGTTTTATGGTGCTTTTAAGACAACTGGGAACCCGGAAAAATACGAGGTCAAATCATGACGTCAGTGATCTTCAGGTCGGAAAGTCGGAGCTCTAAAAAGAGGCAGAGTTCCCGAATTGGAATACCGAGTTGGATGACCGTTCAGAATGATTTTCCCCTGTTTTTTTCCTGAGTTCCCAGTTGTCTTGAACGCTTTGAAGTCGGAAGTCAGAGATTTCCCAATTCCCAATTGTTTTGAAAGCTGCATTAACCTCAATGGGATCGGTGTCCCTTATACGGGACGGTTGAGCTAACGTGCGCTAATGTGATTAGCAAGACTGTTGTAAGTAACAGCAAACATTCCAGGACATAGACATGTCTTATATGGGCAGAAAGCTTAAATTCTTGTTAAACTAACTGCACTGTCCAATTTACAGTAGCTACTACAGTGAAAAAATACTGTGCTATTGTTTGAGGAGAGTGCACAACAACACAAAACTTATCACAGCAACTGGTTTGATACATTCACCTCTGAAAGTAAATAATGTACTTGCATTCAGTAATCTTGCTCTGATTTGTCATCCTGAGGGTCCCAGAGATAAAATGTAGCATAGTTTTGTTTGATAAAATCAATTTTTATATTAAAATGTAGGAACTGGGTTCTACAGTTTGAACCCTTGCCGTTTCTGGCTCCACACCCACCCCGCCCGGCCATCTAGATGTTTGAAAGTTAGTGTATAAGCTAATGATCCATCATGTATGATATTCCTGGGAGTGTGTAAACTTAAATTTTGTATTAACATATAATTTTTGTATGTTGTATCAATTGACCAATTCGGCACATTTGGGCAGATTTGATACAAAATAGTCCAGTATTGCAATGCTTCACTGGATCAATCTGAAACTTTGCACACACACTGCTTCCATCTGGTGGCCAAAATCTAAATTGAGCCTAAACTGCAATATTATATTGTGGCCTTTCTCTTGCGTTTCAAAGATAATAAAAAACACATGTTTTTTGGTTTGTATTATCTTTTACCAGATCTAATGTGCTATATTCTCCTACATTAATTTAACATTTCCACAAACTTCAGTGTTTCCTTTCAAATAGTATCAAGAATAGGCATATCCTTGCTTCAGGTCCTGAGCTACAGGCAGTTAGATTTGGGTATGTCATTTTAGGCGTAATTTGAAAAAAAGTGTCAGACCCTTAAGAGGTGAATGCTCAGAGGCAGACGGCAGGGTATTCCCTTTGAGTCAGGAACCAAAACTCCTCCGTAGTGACCTGTGAATGTATTCGGTCACATGACAGATCAATCAGCTGTTCGATTTCACTTGTCGGCATGTCAACTGAGCCAGGATCACAGTCAAACGGATTGGGAAGTAGGTCCCAAAGTGCTCTTCCAAGCTTTGGAGGTGAGCAGTCATCACTCGTGTGGGACACTTACTGATGCTGTTTTCTGTTAGAAACGTGCACAGTTGAGGGAAGGGGGCAGGGTTCGCTTTTGAAAGACTGTCTCTCCAATAAGAATGATTTCCATCGAATCCACTGATTCGGTCACTCATCTGTAGAATGTTTTTGTATTTCCCCAGCATGCTTGTGTTCAGTTTCTCAAATATGTCTGTTACATAGGCAAGGAGACACATTTTCTTTTCATTACACGGAAATTCAACCAAGTCTTTTTTTTTTTTTACATCCATGGTGAATGACAACAGTTCCCCTCGATAACCACCAAGCCTCGGTATGAAATAGAACATTGTCATGCTCTGATCCCATATCTCCAGATAGTTTTACGAACAGGCGTACGTGCAGTGGATGTGGTTTGATGTAGTTTACAATTGAAGTTACCTGCTGCAGTATATCTCAGAGTTCTGTGCTCAGCTCTTTTTACATTTTAGTCATTTAGCAGACGCTCTTATCCAGAGCGACTTACAGTTAGTTAGTGAGTGCATACATTTCCATCTAAAACATTGATTATGTGGCCTTTAACATTGTGTGGAAGTTATATAGTCTGTATGCATTGTTCATTTATACAGACAATATTTGCAATGCAGTTGGATTTGAAAAGTGTAGCATTTTAATAATAATAATAATGGGTTAAAACAATTTAAACTGTAGTTGCATCATCACCTAATAAAGGAAATTGTGTAGTTTTTAAAATTACCAAATGACTTCACCTGAAAATTGCTGCACCTCCATGATAGGATTTATGGTGTTGTGATATGCAGCTAGTGGGATACAAATGTGTCATTGCAACTTAATACATTTTTGAGTACACCATCGCCATAAGAAATCCATCATTTGATACACCAAAACAAACACTACACGGCATCTACCCAATACTGCCATCTAGTGGTGTAGGATAGAAAGTGGTTATTCATTACATTTTACATTTTACATTTTAGTCATTTAGCAGACGCTCTTATCCAGAGCGACTTACAGTTACCGAGTGCATACATAAAAAAATAAAAAATAAAGTTATTATCTAGTGCAGCATGTTATTATATTATCTAGTGCAGCGTGTTATTATATAGTGCAGCATGTTATTATCTAATGCAGCATGTTATTATCTAGTGCAGCATGTTATTATCTAGTGCAGCATGTTATTATATAGTGCAGCATGTTATTATCTAGTGCAGCATGTTATTATCTAGTGCAGTTTATCTAGTGCATTCATCATCTCCCCAGCTCTCTCCATCAAAAAATGTCAGCCTATTGCTTTTGGAAATTGCTTCTGAAGTCCTCATCAAAGTGTTCAAGGTCTTCTTCCCGGAATATGCCCTTAGATAGATAGCCCAGCAGTTTTGTGGCATGGAGTTTGAGAAGTCTTCGCCTTTCCTCCTCAATGATCTGTCGACGCAATGCCTCCCTCTCCTGTTCGATTGCTCTTTCTTCAGCCTCACGTTCCCTGTCAGCCAGGTACTGCTGTCTCCTGTTCTCCAGCAGTTTCTCCACAGCCCTCTTGTGCTCAAGCTGCTTCATGCGGCGTTTCTGGGCATTCATCTGCTCTATGCGGTCGTCCTCAGCAAACTTTTGCCGCCAGTTGCTCTCAGTGTAATGCGTCCATATGGCAGAGGGAGACACATTAATACCTAGAGTGCAGAGGCCTGCCTGCCTTCCCGCCATAGATGGAGCCCCATCTGTGCAAAAGCCCACCATTCGATCCCAAGGAATCTGTTTTTTGTCAATATAGCCACGCAGCACCCTGAAAATCCCCTGTGCCCTTTCATGCTTGGGAATCGTGAGACAGAACAATATGTCCTCGTGAATAGCATCCCCCAACATGTATAGCAAACAAAAGTCAATACGGGCATCTCGGCCCTCACAGCTAAAGTCCATTTGGAGAGAATAAGGAGGGGAGTTTGAGTCGTTCAGTCAGTTTCCTCTTGATTGATAGCAATAGCATAAATTATTAGTTTAACAGTGTTATCTGACAAAGGTATTGATTAATGTGAGTTTTTGTGCCTCTGCCTCCCCACACATTGTTTTCACCATATCAATTGCGGCCGGTAATATCAAAGTCTCTGCAATAGTGTGTGGTTTCATATCGTAGTGGGCTTAGCCATTCACAGTGGGAATTATTCAAGTGCAACGGTCAAGTGCGGCCTTTTCCCATGATCTAAGGGCGCTCTCTGGTTGAATTTTATATTTTATATTAGAATAATCGTCATAATTTTTTAAGGTTAACCACGTTATAATTATTGTATTTTTTTCTTCTGGATTTTAAAAATTCTCCCGCAACCCCATTTTCATATCAGGCGACCACACATGGGGTCGATACCCCTAGTTTGGGAACCTCTGGGTTAGCTAACATGACAAGTAGTTAGTTGCAAAGTAGCGAAGAAGTAGTAAGTATTTGCAAAGTTGCTAAAATGCTAAAGTTGTCCGTGAGGGAGGCCTGCCTCTCTAACCTGGTGGTGAAATGAACTAATCAAGTGGTTGACTTTGTCAACCACTTTGAAAAGAAGGTTGACGACATCCGATCCTCGTTTGTTAAGTCTAATGACACTGCTGGTCCTGCTCACACTGCCCTACCCTATGCTTTGACTTCTTTCTCCCCTCTCTCTCCAGATAAAATCTTGCGACTAGTGACTGCAGGCCGCCCAACAACCTGCCCGCTTGACCCCATCCCCTCCTCTCTTCTCCAGACCATCTCCGGTGACCTTCTCCCCTACCTCACCTCGCTGATCAACTCATCCTTGACCGCTGGCCATGTCCCTTCCGTCTTCAAGAGAGCGAGAGTTGCACCCCTTCTCAAAAAACCAACACTCGATCCCACTGATGTCAACAACTACAGACCAGTATCCCTTCTTTCTTTTCTTTCCAAAACTATTGAGCGTGCCGTCTTTAGCCAACTCTCTTGCTATCTCTCTCAGAATGACCTTCTTGATCCAAACCAGTCAGGTTTCAGGACTGGTCATTCAACTGAGACTGCTCTTCTCTGTGTCACGGACGCTCTCCGCACTGCTAAAGCTAACTCTCTCTCCTCTGCTCTTGTCCTTCTAGACCTGTCTGCTGCCTTTGATACAGTGAACCATCAGATCCTCCTCTCCACCCTCTCCGAGCTGGGCATCTCCGGCGCGGCTCACTCCTGGATTGCGTCCTACCTGACCGGTCGCTCCTACCAAGTGGCGTGGCGAGAAGATGTCTCCGCACCACGTGCTCTCACCACTGGTGTCCCCCAGGGCTCAGTTCTAGGCCCTCTCCTTTTCTCCCTATACACCAAGTCACTTGGCTCTGTCATATCCTCACATGGCCTCTCCTATCATTGCTACGCTGACGATACACAACTAATCTTCTCCTTTCCCCCTTCTGATAACCAGGTGGCGAATCGCATCTCTGCATGTCTGGCCGACATATCAGTATGGATGACGGATCACCACCTCAAGCTGAACCCTGGCAAGACGGAGCTGCTCTTCCTCCCGGGGAAGGACTGCCCGTTCCATGATCTCGCCATCACGGTTGACAACTCCGTTGTGTCCTCCTCCCAGAGTGCGAAGAGCCTTGGCGTGACCCTGGACAACACCCTGTCGTTCTCCGCCAACATCAAGGCGGTGACCCGATCCTGCAGGTTCATGCTCTACAACATTCGGAGAGTACGACCCTGCCTTACACAGGAAGCGGCACAGGTCCTAATCCAGGCACTTGTCATCTCCCGTCTGGATTACTGCAACTCGCTGTTGGCTGGGCTCCCTGCCTGTGCCATTAAACCCCTACAACTCATCCAGAATGCCGCAGCCCGTCTGGTGTTCAACCTTCCCAAGTTCTCTCACGTCACCCCCCTCCTCCGCACACTCCACTGGCTTCCAGTTGAAGCTCGCATCCGTTACAAGACCATGGTGCTTGCCTATGGAGCAGTGAGGGGAACGGCACCTCCGTACCTTCAGGCTCTGATCAGTCCCTACACCCAGGCGAGGGCATTGCGTTCATCCACCTCTGGCCTGCTGGCTCCCCTTCCTCTGCGGAAGCATAGTTCCCGCTCAGCCCAGTCAAAGCTGTTCGCTGCTCTGGCACCCCAATGGTGGAACAAGCTCCCTCACGACGCCAGGACAGCGGAGTCACTCACCACCTTCCGGAGACATTTGAAACCCCACCTCTTTAAGGAACACCTGGGATAGGATAAAGTAATCCTTCTACCCCCCCAAAAAAAAAAAAAAGTATAATTGTAAAGTGGTTATCCCACTGGCTATAGGGTGAATGCACTAATTTGTAGTCGCTCTGGATAAGAGCGGCTGCTAAATGACGTAAATGTGCCCTTGAGCAAGGCACTTAACCCTAATTGCTCCTGTAAGTCGCTCTGGATAAGAGCGTCTGCTAAATGACTAAAATGTAATGTAAATGGAACAACTTTGGGTTTATACATCCACCCGACCAACCACCCGCCTTTCATTTTTGCCTAATAAGTAACCTTCATTCTTACGTAGGCATACAAAGGTAACATATCCTACTACTTTGAGTGTTCCGGATTTTCGTTTTCTGTTACGTCTAGTCTATGAGACCAGCCTGGGACATCACAATACCATCTAATGCATCTTGGAGTGAGCTGAATAAATTGTTTTGTACAGTCGGTATGAGAGCCTGTTGAAATGGTATTATGATTTCCTGTTTGTCTGTGTTCATAGTCAGCACCAAAGCAGAGGTCCGCTTCCACGTATATACAGCAGATTGGATCCCAGAAGACGTTCGACAAAAGATCATCTTAAATGTATGTTAACTATCCCAAAGCAGTCAAAATATAGATGGATTTGTGCCCCTCTATCTTCCCTGAGCACTATCCTCCTGGGCATTTTAAGTAGGATATTGAATGCAGTATGTTTTTACTCTCTCCTCCACTGCAGAATAAAAACCGTATCAACAAGGCAGGGGAGTTGCTGGTGACGTCAGAGCAGAGCAGGAGCCAGCAGAGAAACATGGGGGACTGCATCCAGAAGATCTCTGACATCATAGCCAAGGCCACTGAGACGCCCCACGAGCCTTCAGCAGAGGACATAGCCCTTAGAGCATCCAGGTAGAGAATGACTGCTGTGTGGCTCACGTTCACACCTAGTTGATAAGATAGTTCAACCCAAAATCAATCAAAAATGTACTGCTGTATTCATTTTTCTTCATCTAGCTATATTTATTTCAGTGTTGTGGTGTGTATATTTTAATGTCCAAGTCAGATGGCGTTACTGGATGATTACTAAAGTAAATACATTTGTGTATGTGTTTTGCTCAGGTTAGAGAAGAGGAATAAGGAGAGACTGAAACAGAAGAAGCTCCATTCAGCAGTCAAGCAGACAAGACGAGTGTATTTCGACTGAGGGCCGGACACAGTAACATACGAGGAAACATTAATTCGTTGTCTATTTTCTCGCTTAACCAATAAATTGAACATTTTATTTGTTTTGAAAGTATGAAACGCTTGAGTTTTTGGAAACATGCTGAACTGATTTGAGGTGATTGTTGTGGCATAAATAAAAAAATAAAAGCTATTCAATGAACGAGAAAAGAGATCTCTACCTGAAAAGGCAAGTGAGCGGTGAACGGGACGAAAAAACTAGCAGAGGATGGTTTCGATCCATCGACCTCTGGGTTATGGGCCCAGCACGCTTCCGCTGCGCCACTCTGCTATATAACAAACTGCAGCAACATTCTATTGATAAACCTAGCTAGGCACGTGCATATCGTCAGAGGGGAATCCTCGTTAGTTACCACAACTTTAAGAAAAACTATAAATGCTGTGCGGCCGTGTACAGTTTGAGAAATAAGAGCATTTAACTTGTTTACTAACCTATTAGGCTGAATCAGGCCAGCGTCAATTCCTGACATTTTCGCATTCAAACGAACGTAGCTAGCTGCAGATTTGTTGGTGTTATTTATCAAACAAGACATAACTGTTCGTGCAAACATGTTTTATTTTTTGCTCTCTTCATAATGCGTCATGAATCGTGCAAATAACCAATGGAGAAAAAAGCAACTTCGAAGGGAGAAAAAAAAAAGCGACCACGAAGGGACTCGAACCCTCAATCTTCTGATTCGAAGTCAGACGCCTTATCCATTAGGCCACGCGGTCTATACAGAGACCATGAAACGCTTCTCATATATATAGGTTAACCACATTGAACAGATCCTCGAATATTATTTTATCTGTTGGCTGGCGCGGGGCGAAATAATATAACGATATAAAAAAGGTACATGCCGTTGACCGGGTCATTTGCGCCTCTTGGTGGAAGGATCGGGGATAGTCGGGTCGGGTAAATGACAATCGCACTGAGCTGACCCTGTGTGTGCACCTGCATTAATAATTCCACCAGGCAATTAACATTAGTTAATCAATTAATTTACCTTTAGTATACATTTTATACGCCTACCACCGCAATATAACAATAGCAGCCACAAAGAGACATATTTAAATTCCAATGCTTTAATTGCACAGAGCAGACAAGTTTAATCAATGATACAGAAAGCCACAACAAGAATGGTTCTTAGTTCAATGAGCGTTAACATGGCTTGCTACAATGGCAAACCTATGCTGCCAAAGGCTAACTAATATGCTAATAAACCTAATAATATGCTCATCTGAATGTCAAAGGTTGAGTAGATAGCTAAATAAAAACCAAATATGATTTTCATTCTAAAGATACAGTATATCAGTAATACAATCACATATAGGCACCATAGCAGATAAGTGTTATCATGAATCAATGCTCACAGACACACACAAGAATGGAATAAATACACAAGTAATAGTAAGTAAATATCCATGTATAAATACGCAAGAAATGAGGCGGCAGAAACATTTTTTTGTCCAAGTGCAATCTGTAAAACATTACAGTACAGAGAAAGCCAAGGAGCCATCAAAGGACAGAGTCAAATGGTTCCATTTTGGCATTGTTCACTCTTATTAGAATATATCAGAACCTTTTCTGTTACCATTGCTATGACACAGTGTCTTTATCTTCTTGCCCTGAAGAGCTACAGGGAGCGCAGGCTTGTGTTACAGTCCAGCAGTACACCTGAATGCTGGGCTGGGACAAAAGCCTGCACAAACTGCGGCCCTCCAGGACCAGGAGTGAACATTGCTATGACAGACTGACAGTAAGCCTCCACAAGACGTCATACCCTTTTTCTTAACTCAGCAACACTTGATTGACCCTGAGAGAAAAAGAAGACTGCTTGGACCTGGCACATTCAACCCATTATAACACTGTGGAGCAAACAATACGTTTTACTTTTACAACACCACACCAGCATTGATCTCTCGCCAAATGCTGTGGCTGCTATAATAGGTTTGAAGCTTCAGATGAGTTTAAGACCTTGAGTTAGTTAGCGCTAAGAAAGACATGCTACTTCCTGTATCCTGCAGGTGCATTGTTGTGTACATTTTCTCCTCCCCATATGGTATGGCATTACAATGTGAGTACATCATTCAAAATAATGCAACCACTATAACATTCATGATAATAAGGAAAGGTGGTTGGAGTGTTGCTAGCCAAGACAGGGGCATTGTTCCTACTGTATTCTGTACGGTGCAATGCTGCAGCAGTAGTGTTAGTGTGTAGTTAGTGAGCTGGTTTTGTGTTAACAGACCAGGTTTAATAGTTAGTAATACTGGTGGTGGTTAGGCTATATAATTATCCATCACTTCTGTCTAAAGCAACTTTGTCTAAATAGGCTTAACGTTACAATTTGTCTTAGGCTTAACGTTACAATTTGCAATACAATCACAGGGTTTTCCCCACCCCATTTTGTTTGTTGTGGAGGGTGAAAATCATCTACCTGACAATCAATAAACTATATAAATGGAATGAGACAAAAAAATATTGACAGTTTAAAACATCACATTTGACTTGACCATGCGTCAGTTGTACCTTTACCAAACAATATAGTGAGAGTGTTGATAAGGAAACAGAAAAGACAACAATCTGTTTGGATTGTCTGTTGCATCTTGTCAGTACACAGACGGCAGATATAGTTAGCGCTAGGCTAGTGGACATACCCAGCTACCATTCAATTCCAGGGTTACAGGGGGCACTGCTAGAACAAATTTGGACACCCCCACAAACATGAAATATGAACATTGGTCTTTTTTCAGGACACCCCCAAGAGTCAATGTGTACTTCGAACCCGGTTCCAACCCTGTGACATTCTGACAAGACACTTATTGCCTATGTCTCTCCGGACCTGGAAGGTAAGCATCTCTAGAGTATAAAATACAGTACTAAGGTCACGAGTATACAGTCACAGAGCAGTGCAAGACAAGGTCGCAATGTCCTCTGGGCAGAAAGTCTTACATTTCCTGTTTCGCTTTTGTTGGCATCTGAAGTCCATTGTTCAGGCCGACATTAGGCTATGTAGGCTAGGGAAAAGCACATCAGGGTCTAAAGGTAGAACTTTGAGTTAACTTGTTATTTGTCCAACATGACTTTTGTTTCAGTATAATCCAA
Organism: Coregonus clupeaformis; assembly: GCF_020615455.1. Taxonomy (NCBI): domain Eukaryota; kingdom Metazoa; phylum Chordata; class Actinopteri; order Salmoniformes; family Salmonidae; genus Coregonus; species Coregonus clupeaformis. The sequence continues at coordinate 28,700,250 of NC_059222.1, read as the reverse complement.
CGTTTGGAGAATTCAGAGGTCATTGTTGAGGTGGAGAATCAACAGTACCGTTTTTACTGTGAAGCATTGGGAGTTTAGTGCACCTATTCAATCCATGTTCCATGTCCAACAGGTTGTGGGTGATAGGTATTCTACCTGTGAGTTAGCTAGCAAAAGGCAGCTGAAAAAATGTGTTAGATCTCAAGGGCAAAGGTAGGCAGGCCCTAATAGAGGATAGCATTAGCAGTAGATTGGTTTTAGTAGCATATTGGTCGATTGGTACCTAGTAACAGAAGCAGACAGGAGACCATATCCCATATGGAAGTCTACTCATGAGTGCTACACATTGGTAGTGTATGAGGCATGTTGCCCCCTTACAATCTGAAGCGCTTTAAGCATGGAAAAAGCATTATACTACCAAGCCAGTCCACTATCATTCTTATTTACTAGACTTGCCAGACTTGCTGGCTTTAGGGGCTTTGGTGGCTTTGGTAGTTTTGATTTCTGTCTTGGTCTTCTGAATACGGGAGAAGATCTCCTTGAACAGAGCCTTGTACTCTGGCGTGTTCTGGCCCAGCCGTTTATCCACCGCCTCCACCTGCTTACTGATGCTCTCCATGGCCTCGGGGGTGGAGGGGGACTCGGTGGGGGTGGGCGGGGGTGCAGGGGTGGAGCCCATGGCACAGTCCTTCATGGAGGGGTCCCTGGAGACGGGGCGTGAGGTCTGCACCCCTGTGTGACACAGGGACTCCTCGTGGCGCCTGCACTTCCCTAACAGCTCCTCATACTTCTCCAGCAGAGCGTGATACTGCTCGTCCACCTCCCTCAGGATGGACATCCCTCTCTTACGGACGCTGTTGGCGTGGATCGCGTAGCTCCCTCTTCTCCTTCCAGACGCGTCCCTGGCTACAATGGCGTTCAGCGCTGTGTCGCTGCAGCTCTTCCTGACGGGGCTGGAGGCAGGTAACGACTCTCCGCCTAAGCCTCCTCCCCCTTCGCCCTCCTCCCTGACCCCTCCACCTACCTCTCCTCCTTCCCCCTCCAGGGTGTCTGTTTCGGGGGTGTTGTTGAGGAGAGTCTGGGTGAAGCCCACGCCGTCGTCCTCGCTGCAAAGGAGGAGGGTCCTTGCCCGTCGGAGCTGCTGGAGTTCCTGGAGCTCTGACTCTAGTTCATGGATCCGTACCTGGCAGCTCTCTGCACCCTGTCAATCAATAAGTCAATGAGTCAATCAGTCAGTCAGTCAGTCAGTCAATAAACCAATCAATATTTGTATTCTCCCAGAAAAGAGGGAAAATAAGAAGCCCTACTATATTTGAGACAGGACAAAGTATCAAAAAGGACACTCATTGGATTCAACTAACTTAGTAGAACATGCAACCATAAAAAAACTTGAGGCACTCATTTTGGAAGATTAAATGGAGTTAAAATAGGAGTGATTCTGACCTGCACGCGTGTCTCCAGACGAGAGAACTCCCCCAGGAGGACATGACACTCTCTCTCCGCCCCCTCCCTGCGACCCCGCTCAGCCCTCACAGCCAAGCGCAGCGCCGACACCGCCTCTCTCAGACGTTCGTTCTCCTCCTCTGCTGGCTGCCGCTTAGCCTCTGAGGTGAAGCTGTCTGAGCGACCTACCACGAACCCATCCTCATACCTGACAGACAGACAGACAGACAGACAGATACAGACACACAGATACACACAATATGAGCTAACTTACTTGTACCTGCCAGATAGAGAGACAAGCGCAATATGAGTCAAGCATCCACCTACAAAGCTCCTCTAACATAGTCTAGGGACCTTGAGATCCAGTAATCAAAGATTTGAGTGTGATTGCTTAGCCAAATAAAAATTGTTGAGTAGGCTACTGAACAAAGGGAGAGGTAGGAGGCTATGAGCCCTCACTTGGGTGCGGTGCAGAGTTCCCTGAGGCAAGGGAAGGAGGCGATGGTCTTGCGTCGTTCCCGCTTCTCCCTCCGGACCCTGAGCTGCTCCAGGGAGTGGAGCTGTTCCACCTGCCCAGAGAGAGACTCCACCTGGGTCTGTAGGGTCTCGATGGTCCCTGTCAACCTGCGAGAACCAGGGAAGAGAGAAAGGGGGGATAGTGTGTGTGTGTGTGTCTGTGTGTGTGTGTGTGTTTGTATGTGTGTGTGACACTCACCTCTCTATCTTGTGTTGCGAGGCCTTACTGTCCAGAACCAGTGTATGGTTGGTGAGCTCTAGTTCTCTGGCTGTCCCGTCTAGCTGCTCGTACACCTTAGCATGCTGCTCATTCATTTCCCTCAGCACCTCTAGCTGCTTAGCCAGGTACTGCACAAGAGACACACATACTGTATGTTTATATCCTGTACACACATATACATACATACACACATGATCATAAACAGAGGAACATTTGGGGTCATGTTCCCCTACCCAATCCTAACCGAAGCCATTAGGGGGATGGACACTTTCCGACCATAGTATCACTGGTTAAGGGAGACACTTCTATCCACTCCGCTGCCTATGGTCCTCTGTTAACTCTAAAACCCCTTGGTTGTGAACAGTGAACCATTTTAATGGGGTGATGTACTGCTATGCTAAGATCAGCCAGCAGAGCCAACGTCCTACATCACCTGACTCTGCTCAGTCAGAGGGACAGGTAGGTTGTTATCCAATCTACACCTTACTTATGGGTAGGGGTTACGTTAGAGTTTAGTCTATTGAGATGTATCCATGGAGCTGTTGAGACTTGGCTCTCGTCTTACCTCGATCTCCTGCACCTGCTCCTCATTGGTGATGTACATCTGCTGTAGAGAATCCTCCAGCTCCTTGTTCCTCTCTAACAGAGTCTTCCCCAGCTCCGCCGCCAGGTGGAGGTCTAGAGAGAGAGAGGGAGGGAGGGAGAGAGAGAGAGAGAGAAAAGGAGGGGGATGGAAGGAGGGATAAAGAGAGGGGTGGGAGGGAGGGGAGAGAGAGATGAGTGATGGAGAGGGCCATGGGAGATGGAGAGGGAGATAGGTTGGAGGGAGCGAGCGAGGGGGGGGAGAAAAAGAGATGGTTAGTTTTGAGAGCTCAGCTGTAACAAATTATCTAAATAAGACAGCATTAGGAAGAGGTTTTCCTTTGCTAGTTAGATGGAACCAAAGCTATGAGTGATGTCAGTGAAGATACAAAATATAGAATTTCAGTCTGCACTGGTCCCCATGACAGCCACAGTAGAACACATTGTTCATACTGTTACATGTTTTAATCTACAATCATGATGATTCACTGAGGAATAGATCACAGTTCTATTTTCAGCAGGGTTTTAAGAACATCTGCAAATAGGACAATCAAACATTAAAACATTCCTCCTGAGATACATCCTGTGATACGTACACAGAGATAAACAAGATCATCCTGGACCTAGACAGAAGAGAGGGAGACAAAGAAAGAGGGATTGAGAGACGGAGAAAGGGAGTATTCAGGAGAGAGAGAGAATTATAAAAAGAGCCCATCTAGGCACCATGTCTCTCCCTAAAGATGTATTTCCTCTATTTATACCCTTGTATCTCTGTCAGTGAACGTCACTGATGTGTGCCAAGTTCAAAAGACAAGACACCACCGCTCCACAGAAACTATATGACAGAAAGAGGATCTGCAGTCTCTCTGCAGTGGGGTGGAGGAGGTTTGAATGTGTAAAAAGTGACAAGTTATGAAATTGAGTGTGGGCTCAAAAAAAATGTGTAGGCGTGTACACTCTGGAACAGAGTTGAAAAACACTGTTCTAGTAGTGTAACAATAAATGGCACTGACACTCAGTCTAGACAGAGAATACTACTCTCTCTCATTTTATGGAAATCATCTACTGAACAAAATATTAACGCAACATGTAAAGTGTTGGTCCCATGTTTCATGAGCTGAAATAAAAGATCACAGACATTTTCCAATAGGCAAATTTCTCTCAAATGTTGTACACACATTTGTTTACATCCCTGTTAGTGAGCATTTATCCTTTGCCAAGATAATCCATCCACTTGACAGGTGTGGCATATCAAGAAGCTGATTAAACAGCATGATCGTTACACAGGTGCACCTTGTGTTGGGGGCAATAAAAGGCCACTCTAAAATGTGCAGTTTTGTCAACACAATGCCACAAGTTTTGAGAGAGCATGCAATTGACATGCTGACGGCAGGAATGGCCACCAGCGCTGTTGCCAGAAAATGTCAGGTTCATTTCTTTGAGGAAAGCCAGTATGCGTGTTTGCGCTCAGGCAAGAATGAAAGGCGGCCAGAGCGTGGGAGAGAAAATATCTTAAGAGTTCAAAAAGTACTCGCACTCAAAACCATAAAGAGGAATAACCCAATAAGGCTGAGATGCAAAAATAATATGATAAATGTAATCCAGTGAAAGTGCAAGGTGCTATATAAAAAAAGGATATACAGTACTAGTCAAAAGTTTGGACACACCTACTCATTCCAGGGTTTTTCGTTATTTGTACTATTTTCTACATTGTAGAATAATAGTGAAGACATCAAAACTATGAAATAACACATACGGAATCATATAGTAACCAAAAACGTGTTAAACAAATCAAAATATATGTTATATTTGAGATTCTTCAAAGTAGCCACCCTTTGCCTTGATGACAGCTTTGCACACTCTTGGGATTCTCTCAACCAGCTTCATGATGTAGTCACCTGGAATGCATTTCAATTAACAGGTGTGCCTTGGTAAAAGTTCATTTGTGGAATTTATTTCCTTCTTAATGCGTTTGAGCCAATCAGTTGTGTTGTGACAAGGTAGGGGTGGTATACAGAATATATCCCTATTTGGTAAAAGACCAAGTCCATATTATGGCAAGAACAGCTCAAATAAGCAAAGAGAAACGACAGTCCATCACTACTTTAAGACATGAAGGTCAGTCAATACGGAACATTTCAAGAACTTTGAAAGTTTCTTCAAGTGCAGTCGCAAAAACCATCAAGCGCTACGATGAAACTGGCTCTCAGGAAAGGAAGACCCAGAGTTACCTCTGCTGCAGAGGATAAGTTCATTAGAGTTAACTGCACCTCAGATTGCAGCCCAAATAAATGCTTTACAGAGTTCAAGTAACAGACACATCTCAACATCAACTGTTCAGAGGAGATTGCATGAATGAGGCCTTCATGGTCGAATTGCTGCAAAGAATCCACTACTAAAAGGACACCAATAATAAGAAGAGATTTGCTTGGGCCAAGAAACACGAGCAATGGACATTAGACCGGTGGAAATCTGTCCTTTGCTCTGATGAGTCCAAATTTGAGATTTTTTGTTCTAACCGCCGTGTCTTTGTGAGAAACGGAGTAGGTGAACGGATGATCTCCGCATGTGTGGTTCCCACCAAGAAGCATGGAGGAGGAGGTGTGATGGTGCTTTGTTGGTGACACTGTCGGTGATTTCTTTAGAATTCAAGGCACACTTAACCAGCATGGCTACCACAGCATTCTGCAGTGATACGCCATCCCATCTGGTTTGCGCTTAGTGGGACTATTATTTGTTTTCAACAGGACAATGACCCAAGATACACCTCCAGGCTGTGTTAGGGCTATTTGACCAAGAAGGAGAGTCATGGAGTGCTGCATCAGATGACCTGGCCTCCACAATCACCCGACCTCAACCCAATTGAGATGGTTTGGGATGAGTTGGACCGCAGAGTGAAGGAAAAGCAGCCAACAAGTGCTCAGCATATGTGGGAACTCCTTCAAGACTGTTGGAAAAGCATTCCTCATGAAGCTGGTTGAGAGAATGCCAAGAGTGTGCAAAGCTGACATCAAGGAAAAGGGTGGCTACTTTGAAGAATATATTTTCATTTGTTTAACACTTTTTTGGTTACTACATGATTCCTTATGTGTTATTTCATAGTTTTGATGTCTTCACTAATATTCTACAATGTAGAAAATAGTAAAAATAAAGAAAAACCCTTGAATGAGCAGGTGTGTCCAAACTTTTGACTGGTACTGTATATAAAAAATATACACATTTCTTTACCATAATGTCGTTTTAGAGAATTTGGTAGTCTGTCCAACCGGCCTCACAACCGCAGACCACATGTAACCACGCCAGCCCATGACCGCCACATCCGGCTTCTTCACCTGCGGGATCGTCTGAGACTAGCCACCCGGACAGCTGATGAAACTGTGGGTTTGCACAACCGAATAATTTCTGCACAAACTGTCAGACAACCGTCTCAGGGAAGCTCATTTGTGTGCTCATTGTCCTCACCAGGGTCTTGACCTGACTGCAGTTTGGAGTCGTAACCGACTTTAGTGGGCAACCGCTCACCTTTGATGGCCACTGGTATGCTGGAGAAGTGTGCTCATCATGGATGAATCCCAGTTTCAACTGTACTGGGCAGATGGCAGACAGCGTAGCGTGTATGGCGTCGTGTGAGCGAGCGGTTTGCTTATGTCAACGTTGTGAACAGAGTGCCCCATGGTGGCAGTGGGGTTATGTTGTGGGCAGGCATAAGTTACGGACAACGAACACATTTGCATTTTATCGATGGCAATTTGAATGCACAGAGATACCGTGACGAGATCCTGAGGCCATTCATCCACCGCCATCAACTCATGTTTTAGCATGATAATACACGGCCCCATGTCGCAAGCATCTGTACACAATTCCTGGAAGCTGACTCATCAGACATGTCACCCATTTAGCATGTTTGGGATGCTCTGGATTGACATGTACGACAGTGTATTCCAGTTCACCCCAATATCCAGCAACTTCGCACAGCCATTGAAGAGGAGTGGGACAACATTCCACAGGGCACAATCATCAGCCTGATCAACTCTATGCGAAGGAGATGTGTCGCTGCATGAGGCAAATGGTGGTCACACCAGATACTGACTGGCTTTCTGATCCACGCCCCTACCTTTTTTTTAAGGTATCTGTGACCAACAGATGCATATCTGTATTCCCAGTCATGTGAAATCCATAGCCTAGGGCCTAATGAATTTATTTCAATTGACTGATTTTCTTATATGACCTGTAACTCAGTAAAATATTTGAAACTGTTGCATGTTGCGTTTATATTATATTTATATATATAGTCTGGTTCAGAGTGGGGGAAAAAACTAAATGAGAGATATTCAAAGTGATGTGGGACCATTAGGGGCCTAGCCAAACTGGAGTGGGCTGCACTGTATTCTGAGTAAGCAGGATAAATAGTCTATATTTTCATGTCTGACTCAGCAGCGAGATGTGTTTTGGGACCTGTGGTCATATCTGAGAGGGAAAACACACAACAGCTCGATGGAAACACAATCACTCTTGATGGAGAGGCTGAGCTGACAACAAGATAAGGTTGAGGAGAATGATGCACACTGTGATTACTGATCAATACTCCAGTCGATCGATAACAAACGTTCATTCCACTAATCTGACCTCTGGCCTTCAATGAGAGATGATATACTGTATGTTTGTTGTTTTTAATTGTGTCCAGAAAGAATCTGCGTGATCTTAAGCAAATCTTAATAAATTCGTAACATATCGCACGAATTGGATTTGTAACATATCACACAAATTGCAAAATTCGTATGATATCATATGAATTGCAACCTACCCATTTGAGAGGGAGTGGTGCTTCCATGCAGCTGCTCAAGGGTAATATGTTACAATGTTTGAAATGTTTGTTTTTTATCGTTTTTTTTTTTTTTGTCGCACTGCATACATTTCATTCTCTTTTAAGGGATTAAGCATGGCTCTGATAACGATGGATTGTACAAACGTTTTGGAATACTCATCGCATTTTCTACGGATTTACAAAAAAACATGCACCGCATATCCGAGACAAACCTCTGTGTTTCGTGATAATGCGCGCAAGAAACCGGGTGAGATGGACTACAGCTGGTAAGGGCAGACGGAGGAAAATACTGACAATAAAAGGTAACAGACCTAAAATACGTATAAAACACAATCGCTCACGTGAATGCAGAGTTCTAACTGAATTATGTGATGTCACAAATACATCCAAAAATGCCCTAGAGACTCCGAATGTGCTTGTTTGTAATTCAAGATCATTGACAAACAAAGTGGATGAATTTGAACTGCTTCTTCAATCAGTAAATGCAGACATTGGATGTGTCACTGAAACATGGGCCCACCAAAACATCCCAGATGAATCTATTTTCAGAAATGACAGGTCCTGAGAAGGGATGAGAGGAGGGGGCGTGGCTATGTATGTGAATCACAGTATGCAGGCAAAGAGAAGAACTGACCTAGAGAAAGAGGAGTTTGAGTGTATGTGGCTTCAGCTTCGTCCTAAACGACACCCCAGCTCAGTTTCAACTCTGGTAGGATGTCTGGTAACCCAGAACAGAAAGGAGGCCTTGGCACAATGTATGGCCAGTACTGACTGGTCTGCCATATGAGGTGGAGAGCATCGATGCAAAGGTGGAGAAGTTCAACTCCTGCATTCAAACTGCACTTGATGTATGCATGTCAATAAGAAATGCGTGTCCCATACCTAAAGTGTCAAACCCATGTACAACAAATGACTGGAGGCCCATCTCTCTAACTTCATGCCTTGGAAAAATCCAGGAGAGCTTCATCATAAAAAAAACTAATGCCAACAGTTCTATCGGAGTGCACAAATCAGTATGCCTAACTCCCAAAGTCCAGCACTACTACCGCCCTTGTGAAAGCCAATGGTGAGGGTGTTACTTGCTGATATGTCCAAAGCCTTCGATCGAGTAGATCACGCAACGCTCCTACAACATCTGTCTGACATTGAACTGTGTCCAAGGTTACTAGCCTGACTCCACAGCTACACCACCAGAAGAAGGCAGAGGGTGATGGCAAATGGTACATTTAGCCCTTGGTCAGAGGCCACCTCTGGTGTGCCATAAGGGGGTGTGGTTTCACCATATCTGTTTCTCCTTCACATGTCCACCCGAAAAGTTGTCTTCAGTGACACTCTGGACACTGGGTATGCAGACGATGTAGGGCTGTCCCGAGCCATACCATTAACCAGCATCCAAGAGGACACTTCCATGGGCTTGGAGGCAAAGCAGCTGGAAGAGTGGGCCACATCCAACAACATGCTCCTGAATGGGAAAAAGTCTGTGGAAATTCGGATATGTTTTTCTAGAGACCATCCACAACCTGCACCACTAATCCTAGGAGGACAGGAAGTACCAGTGGTAACAACAACCAAGTATCTTGGTTTTCATCTAACCTCTGTGTTGACACACATGTGGAGCAGTCAGTGAAGAAGGCCTCAAAACGCCAGCACCTTTTGACTGTTCTTGCCAGAAATGGCCTACCCACTGAAGATCTGGTCACAGTATACACTACACTGGTCAGGCCTTGTCTGGAATACGGTGGAGTGCTGTTAGTTGGATGCCGTAATAAGCAGCAGGCCCAACTAGACAGGGTGCAGAGGAGGGCCTTGAGGATAATCTCCAGAGGTGGAGCAGTACAACCACAGCTCCCGTCACCGCAGAACAGGCAAGAGCAGGCTGCACTGCACCTGGTGAAGGACATGCACACTCTTAACCATCCACTGAACGACCTGCTCCCTCCAAAAAGAGTTAACTGCACCACCAGGCTCCTGAGAAACAGCCACGAACTGTCCTGTATAACTGCCCGTACGAACCGCCTGCGAAACGCCACTCTACCCACTGCTGTTAGACTGTATAATAATTCTATTTTTTTCAATCACATTTTAACATTTCAATTTCCGTCATGAAAAATGTCCTGTAATGTTTCAAGTGTTCTGTATTCTATTTATGTCACGTAATATGTGTTATATATTTTAAATGAGTGTTTTGCAATTATTTGTAATATAAATTCTGCATTTCTTCAGTTTTATCTGTGAGCAAGAATAAATAAACTCAAACTTCAAACAGAAGCGATGTCAAACTAACTGCTGACCAGGCAAGCTGAAACACAAACACACACAAACTCATTCTGTGTTTTTTTCCAGGGGAAGTTTAAGGTGCGTGTCAAAGCTGGTGAGATGGTTGGGGAGGAACATGTGTGTAATCTGGAGCAGGGTGACAAAAAGGGGAAGATGAGAGTCAAACCAACAACCTTCAGCACAGCTCTAAACATCAATGCTGAAGTGCTCTGTAAAACACACACTCACATCATTTAGTTCCAGCGCTTGCTTTTCAACCATGCTGTTTCCTCTCTCTTGTTGTCCTGTCTTGCCTCAATTAAACTAATGAGGAGAAAAGCAGGCTGCTGCCAGCTCCTGCTCAGCATGGGCTAATACAAAGACCTGCCTGCTGCACTCACAGCTAAATTAACGCCTGTGGGGCCTTTGCTACTACACAGGTACCACAGAATGGGCTTTAACCCTTTGAGGACTATGTACATCATATTTAATCCTCTGTTGAACGTTACTTAACCAATTCTTATTTTATGACTGCTAATTACCATTCCAATTTAAATTATATGGTCAATTCAATCCATTCTGAATGATAGCGTTCAGGAAGAGAACACTAAGTCACTCCTCAAAGGGTTAAACTCGCTAACAATGAGGAGGCTGCTTCAGTCATAGAAATAGAATCTCTAGTTATGTAGCTTCAGTGCTGTCCCACTGCTCGGTTAGAATAGGGCAGTCTGAAAAAAGAATAGTGTAGAATAGAATAGGGCTTGTTAAAATGGGGCTAAGGGAGCATTATAGAACATAATTAGCCATTTTAGAAAGACATACACTGAGTGTACAAAACATTAGGAACACCTTCCTAATATGAGTTGCACACCCTTTTACCCTCAGAACAGTCTCAATTCATCAGGGCAAGGCTAACAAGGTGTCAAAAGTGTTCCACAGGGACGCTTCCCACAGTTGTGCCAAGTTGGCTGGATGTCTTTGGGTGGTGGACCATTCTTGATACTCACGGGAAACTATTGAGCTTGAAAAACCCAGAAGTGTTGCAGTTCTTGACACACTCAAACCAGTTCACCTGGCACCTACTACCCCGTTCAAAGGCACTTAAATGTTTTGTCTTTCCCATTCACCCTCAATGGCACACATACACAATCCGTCTCAAGGCTTACAAATCCTTAATTAACATCACTGATTGAAGTGGATTTAACAGGTGACATCAATAAGGGATCATAGCTTCCACCGGGATTCACCTGGTCATGGAAAGAGCATGAGTTCCTAATGTTTTGTACACTCAGTGTAGAAAGACAATATTTCGCCCAAATGTCATGGGATAATATAAAACTATCTTTGTTGTAACATGTGGTATGTTCAGAGATTTGTTTCAGTTTTCTCCAGTTTTCTGCATCCACAAAACAAGGATGGACCACATCTGAAGGGGGAGCAAAATTTAACACAACACAGGACCAGTTTGCTCTGGATTAAATGTTTTGAGAAACTGGGCCCTGGATAGCATTACTCTCATAAATCCTCTTGGCTTTTATTCCAAGAGGGGAAATTGAATTATGTAAACATCTAAGCTCTGCTGCTGGCCACTGTACGCCAGATCTCCTAGCTTTCAAACAGCATAACTCAGAACCAAATACTGCCTGGAAAAAACACAGAACCCAAACACTGACCCACTGTTTACGTTCACCATCGTCCACTGCTGTGTGGTATTGGTATCTAATGGCGAGAGAGAGAAAGGGGCAAGCACTGTTTCTCTGCATCAAACATCCTAATCAATACCCTCTACAGACCACTAGCTCCAAACAAGGAGACCAGGAAGTCAACTGACGCATGAAGGATGACATCACCACCCAGACCCAATGACTCAGACATAATGGAATGAATTATGTGCATTTCCTGGATATTGTTTTTCCAGGTTTTATTTTTTCATGTTTTAGCAGTATCAGTTACACTGACTGGGGGATGTCTTCTTGAGGGCCTAAGCAGGAACACACATTGGCTGCATGCATACTGGAGGGAAATGCTTTTGTAGAGTGAAGAGGGTACATATTGTCGTTAGGGGAAGGGTCACACTCCTGTCACAACCCACACACACAGGCACACTGTAAAAAAATATATAGTTGTTTCAACTACATATTATTAAGTAACTGTTTCCACAGACTTTTTTTCATTTACTCCACTTTTCGGTCAAAGTGTTACCTGAACTTAACATTTTTAGTTGGCCCACACTTAGCTCCAACATGAGAAAATGTAGGCAAAAATTCAGTCAACTTAAAATTCTGTTTGCTCAAATTGTCTCATGTTCATTCAACTAGAAATTATTATTTGGGCATCTTACCTAAAGAGGGCTGTGGAACTAGTTACACACACAGTGCTTTTAACATACAATTCTTTCAACTTACATGTTTACATTGTGCATGTTCATTTATACAGTAATTCATATTCAAAATGTCCTCACCTGGGATTTGAACTCAAAACCTCTTGGTTCACAGCATTCCAATCTTCCTGCTACGCCACCATGTCTGTGTCAACAACTGATTTCACCTGTATTGCTACACTTTGCACTTAAATCAGCTCTGTTAAAAGTACACTCAAGAAAAACGATTTTAAGGAGTAACATTAAAACAGAGTAATATGCCCCACCAACAGACAACTATACAGAAAAACCCGAAAATTGCTTAAATAAGTAAATCAAATCAATGATGAATGGTCAGACATGGTGGAACAATGGTGGAACAAGCTCCCCCACGATGTCAGGACAGCGGAGTCACTGACCACCTTCCGGAGACACTTGAAACCCTACCTCTTTAAGGAATACCTAGAATAGTATAAAGTAATCCTTCTTCCCCCACCCCCCCATAAAAAAAAAAAAAAAAAAAAAAAAGTGGTTGTCCCACTGGCTATCATAAGTTGAATGCACCAATTTGTAAGTCGCGCTGGATAAGAGAGTCTGCTAAATTATGTAAATGTAACATGGTGGCGTAGCAGGAAGATTGGAACACCATGAACCTAGAGGTTCTAAGTTCAAATCCCAGGTGTTGACAAATAACTGAACATACACAATGTTATCATGTACGTCACATATGTAAGTAGAAAATGTTGTATGTTAACAGCACTGTATGTATAACCAGCTGCACAGCACTTTTTAGTTAAGATGCACAAACAATACATTCTAGTTGAATGAACATGAGACAAGTTGAGCAAAACACAATTTTAAATTGACTGAATTTTTGCCTACGTTTTCTCAAGTTGGAGCTAAGTTTGGGCCAACATTATTTTTGTTTGTTCAGGTAACACTTTCACCGAAAAGTTGAGTAAACTAAAAAGGCTGTGGAACCAGTTACTTAATAATAATTACTTGAAACAACTAGATTTGTGGGTGTTTTTTTACAGTGCAGGCACAAGCGTGCACACACACACATATACGAACACACTGTACTGTCTGGGTATGATAGCCACAGTCTGAGCCCTGTAATCAAATCAGCTAGGGCTTAGTGCTGGGGAATCAAACATTGAAACAGAACAACACAGAACTGTTGGCTGAAAAAATACTGTAATAAAACTGTAATGTGTGTGTGTGTGTGTGTGCGTGTGCGTGCGTTTATGTGTGTGTGTGTGTGTGTGTGTGTGTGCATGTGTACAGTGCAGTCGTGAAAGGAAACATGCCTGGTTTGGAATATGCCTGTCCTTTTTGAGCAGTGAATGTTGTTTTTGTAGGTGCATATCTCCAATAGGATTCACAGGAATCTGGAAAACAGGGCCTCTCCTTGTTTTCTCCTCCTTCTCTCCTTCCTTCTTTCCTTTTCTGCAGATAAGCTGTATAGCAGACCAAACCCTTCCGTACGACTTCACTGCAGTAGTAAGCTCAAATTCTGTATAAAAATTATTAAACACAAGTTTTAGTCTGCAGGATAACAAGGAAACAAAGTGTGTATTTAAAGCCTTAGAGAGGTGGTTGTTGAAGCGTTTTTACGCTGCATGTAATAAGAGCAGGTCCGTGGTATAACAACCCTCTCATTAGATGTAAGTCCAGCCCTGTTAACCAATGGGTCCCAACAGGCCTAAAGACTCAGCTGTGCTGGTCACATAGCTTCAGCTGAGCACAGAGTTCGGGCTAGAACAAGCCTTGGTCTGTCTTACAAAGGGTTCCATACACTGGTTCCAAAAGGGTTCTTCGGTTGTCTCCATAGGACAGGGGTGTCAAACTCATTCCATGGAGGGCCTAGTTTCTGCAGGTTTTTGGTTTTTCCTTTCAATTAAGACCTAGACAACCAGGTGTGGAGAGTTCTTTACTAATTAGTGACCTTAATTAATCAGTCAAGTACAAGGGAGGAGCGAAGAATCCGCAGACACTCAGCCTTACGTAGAATGAGTTTGAGACATGTGCCATAGGAGAACCCTTTTTGGTTCCAGGTAGAACCCTTTTGGGTTCCATGTAGAACCCTCTGTGGAAAGGGTTCTACATCAAACCCAAAAGGGTTCTACCTGGAACCAAATGGTTTCTACCAGGAACCAAAAAGGGTTATTCAAAGGGTTCTCCTATGGGGACAGCTGAAGAACCCCGTCGGGTTCTAGATAGCACCTTTTTTTCTAAGAGTGTAGAAAAGCATTATAATTTATATGTTTTTCTCCTCAGTGTAATTATGCATGGAAATGTCTGAGTCTGTGTACTGTAGATGCATCATGTTTGCTGATTCCTTACAGTATAGAAAAGCAAATTGCCTCGTTGCATCATCAAATGTCTGCCTTGCTTAGCTTATGAAATTTGCTTAGATGCTATGCATGAAAGTTTCCTTTCTTGATCTTTTTTTTTTTTTTTTACCATATCTCATTCTGCCAAACCCTGTGGCCAAATAGCACCCCTGATGATGGAGCCTGTGCCTCTGTCTGCAGGGTAATCCAATGCCAGCGGTGTGTTCTCCTCTCTGATAGATTACTGGCACCTCACAGTATCACTACCAGAGGTGAGCTCAGCATTCTAAGCTAACACAAAATACAACACCTGGCACTGCTCTGAGAGGCCAGGAACACTGTGTGCCATGGGGCACAAAGAATACAGGCTGCACCAGAGGGATGTAAAGGGAGGGAGGGTGGATGCAGAGAGAGTGGTAGATACATGGAGAGACATGGGCCTTGTGCTCTTTTTAGCTTTCTCCCCTCTCTCTCATATCTCATCCTGTCATACCGTAATCTTCTACTGTCTCTCTTTCTCCACCACTCTGTATTCTTCCTTTCCCTCCCTCTCTCTCTTTCTGAGTAAAGTGAAGACTCATCAGCCTATATTTTTATCTTCAGGTCTATTGATGTGTCCACACACTCAGTTCCCCCTCCAGCCCTCTCTCCTCTCACAGTGCCAGTGTGTGTAAAGTGTGTGTTAAGCGTGTGTATAGTGTGTCTGTGTGCATAAAGTCAGATCAAGAGCAGCATCAAAGCATTACATCATCTCCTCTCAGCCTGTGGCAGATATCCTAATAATTGGAACAAAGAGATGAAGTGATAGAGAGATTAGGGATGAGCGTGGAGTGAAAAAGAGAGGATTGCAGGGAGCGAGGGAAAATAGATAGAGAGAGAGGAACAGAGAGAGAGAGGGTAAGAGCCAGGGAGCAAGGCAGAGAGAAAAAGAGTCATGGAGTGAGGAAGGGAGAGAGTAGGGAAGAGGGAAGAGATGAAATAGCCCTAAATCTGTCAAGAAGTTCAAAGCAGTTTGACAAGCTGTGATTGGCTACAGCTCAGCAGATACATTATCAGCAGCTTGGGATATTGAATATGCATTTAAATTAGTGTAATCCAAAATGAAGCTTATTGTGCCAACAGCATTAAAATCGAATTCAGACTAATAGTGGTTCCGCTGAATTATGGCATTATGCAATCTATATAGTACAGTATGAAGGCACAGATAAAGTAGGTTATTATTATGCAAATATTATTGCAGTAGCCTAGTCAACTACCATCCAGGCCTTGTGCATCACCTCCGTTCCACATTAATTCTATGGGACCATACTATCTTTGGAGAATAGCCTAGTGATTGAAAATAGTTATTTACACTATTCCAGTGGATATGCAAGTCAAGCATGTTTCCTGTCTGTGTTGGCCCCCATGTATGTTCTTTGTCCCAACCATTCACTTTCTTGTTTAAATGATATGTTCCTTGTTTATTGAATTATGGGGAGTTGAACATGACAGTCTACTGGCTGTGAAAGTCACTACATTCTAAAAGGAAAACATAATATGTCATGATTGAATTAGGAAATCAATACAACCTAATTGACTGCATAAACAAGGTTAAGTGCTATAGGAAGCCCTGCACTATTCCATTAATGTTATGTTCATGTTGTGAAAAGAGGTAAGAAGATGGGGTTAAAGGTTATAGTCCCCTAAAGTGGTGGTCAATTTGCATTAGCCTAAAGGCAAATGCTGCCAATGTCAATTAGGCCTACAACATTTTATGAGACAATGGATGTTAGTGCAAATAAATGCATTTTGCACACAAAAAATGTTTGAGAAGTTGATGTAAGCTTGCTCATTATTGCAACCTACAAAGAACAATTACATTGCAATGATGACAGCTGACATCTATTGTCTTCTATGTATTGTTCCTGTACTAACCCATTGTTTAAAATCACCAACAGAACACTGGGTCCAGCCAGCATCGTGTATGTGTTTTTTCTTGCAATGTGACAACAACCACAGAAGGAAACGATTTTTCCCATCACCGTCACAAAGGCCCTTGGCATCCATCCCTTCCAAAGCATTGTTGTCAGAAAGTAGCAAAAGATTCAAGTGCGGTAGCACATTTCGAAAGCATTGGTATTTTTATTTGTCAAGATGCACGGACAAATGTAACATCGCATGCTGATCTAGAAGCCTTCCGTCATCAAAAAGTCCTTTGTTTGAGGAGAACAGCTGAACTCACCAAAAACGAAAGTGCATTGACATTGCAGATGCGGCTGGCTGCAAACGGCGGCCCCAGAAATGCGTCGCCACTTACCAGATTCGAGATCTTGCTGGTCGTACCATGGCTCTTCCTCCTCGGTGACAAATTCCTCCATTCCTAGCATCGAGAAACGGATACTCCCACCCGCCTTGTCCTGCAGCCCATAAAAGACTATGTTACAAACCGGGTCCACAGTCAGACACACACACACACACACATACACTCACTGTCCCTCCCGCCCGCCTCTGGAATAACATTAGCAACTGCCGCCACACTGGAATGAGGAGAGAGCTGTGACGTTAACCGCTTCGAGGCAGATGAAGCAGGCTAAACAACGTGGGTTTATTCGTGGCAGCAGTCACTCAGACCCACAAAACACCGCCAAACAACCTTCTCAAGATAGGGGGTTGTTTCAGTTTTTAAACGAAACAAAATGACACAAACACAAGAGACTCGAACACTGCTTTAAAACATCCAGTCTGAATTGCCCAATTATTGTTTCTTATAGGGGACTTGTTTGGTCTCAAATAAAACTGGGCTGTTGACACTTGTGCGTTTCCCACCTCTCTCTCACCCCTTGCCGCATCCTGTTCCAAAGACCGCTAGAGAGAGGCTGTGTAGGCTAGACGTGGCAGACGTCGCAATAGTCTCTCTCCCTCCTGTCTTCCTCGGGCAGAGCAGAGAGGATGTGGTGAATGTAAATGTTGGCCCTATACACATAAACATTAGGCAATGTAGAGACGGTCCATCTGGTGTTCACTCTTTTCTTCACGTGTTCCAGTAGAGGCAGCCATGCCGGTAGAGATTAAAATATTACAATTCTGTTCACTATGATTCAATAAATGAGTGTAGGCGTACACAAACACTATTATGCATGCATGGTGCACTACATGTATTAAATTCATGCATTGAAATACAGCCATTGTAGCTGTGTTACCTGAGGGCCAATTGAGGAGCAGTGAAATACACTATTGAAGATTATTCACATCCCCCAAATTACCCCCCAGGCAATGCAGCAGAGCGGTCACTATTTCATTGCAACGCTTGAGTGTTACACATAAAACACCACTAGGGGGCAATCCAACATTTCACTTCAAACAACCACTACCAAAACAGTCTATTCAGCTGGATGTGGTTCTCTCTCTCAGGCTATGAACGCTAATTACTCAGAGCACTTTGCCCAATGAAAGCCTTAGCTCTGTGGGTTTATGGCAGCAGTATTGATAGCGAGAGCCGACCACAGGTAACTAACCTCGCTTAGTGAAAAAAGGAGGATGTAAATCGCTCCCAGACGCTGATCTAAGGTCAGTTTTCCAGTTTTCTCCCTACTATTGGTGGAGGCGGAGCTGGTCCTAGATCTGTGTATAAGGGCTACTCCTTGCTCCCTAGTTATCCATGTGAGAGGGATTGAGTAAAAGGGCTTGGTCACTCCAGGCCAGGGTAAAGACAGGACATATGGTCACAGTGCTGTAAGTATGGCAGGATCAGATAGATATGTGTGATTACTACACAGTATTAGGAATAGAGATCTGAGGATTCTGTCTGTAGGGATGTCACCCTTTAGTTTGCAATAGGTCACAGTATTGGTTGAGAGGGGGGAGCTATATCAGAGTTATTAGATCATCATTGAGCCTACAGTGATACATGCATGGTGGGAAATAACACACATTGCTTTCATTACACAAATCATCCATTTGAATTGCAAAGCTGCTCAGCTCTGCTCTACTGTTGTCAACAAAGCCAGTCTGAATCCAGCTGCTCTGAATTCTAAAGGGAGGGAGGCTGGTTTGAATCAAGTCTTTCGACTATAGTTTACTCCCTCTAACTCAGGCCTCTCTCTCTCTCTCTCTCTCTCTCTCTCTCTCTCTCTCTCTCTCTCTCTCTCTCTCTCTCTCTCTCTCTCTCTCTCTCTCTCTCTCTCTCTCTCTCTCTCTCTCTCTCTCTCTCTCTCTCTCTCTCTCTCTCTCTCTCTCTCTCTCTCTCTCTCTCTCTCTCTCTCTCTCTCTCTCTCTCTCTCTCTCTCTCTCTCTCTCTCTCTCTCTCTCTCTCTCTCTCTCTCCATTTCAATTCAAAGAGGCTTTATTGGCATGGGAAATGTGTTTACATTGCCAAAGCAAGTGAAATAAACAATAAACAAAAGTGAGAAGACACAAAACAACACCAAAAAAAACTATTAGAATTTAACAGTAAAAAAAATAGACATGTCAGGTGCTATATTATCAGCAATGTACAGTGTTTTAGCAATGTGCAAATAGTTGTAGTACAACTAGTAGAGGAAAATAAATAAACAGATAAATATTGGTGGTATTTACAATGTTGTTTGTGCTCCACTGGTTGCCCTTTTCTCATGGCAACGAGCCACAAATCTTGCTGCTGTGATTGCACATTGTATTTCGCCTAACAAATATGGGAGTTTATCAATGTTTGATTTGTTTTCAAATTCTTTTTGGGTCTGTGTGTGATCTGTGGGAAATGTGTATCTCTAATGTAGACATACATTTGGCAGGTGGTTAGGAAGTGCTGCTCAGTTTCCACAACGGGTTGGAACCGATTCAGGGAACAGAACAGAAAACCCATAAAATAAAGAAATATATCAAGGAACAGAAATGGAACCGGGAACGAAAGTGATCCATACTGTTCCAAACAGGAACCGATATTTTTCTCATAATTTGGTTGGGTGTAACTATAACCCTTTAACCTAACTCCTAAACTTAACTCTAACCTTAACCCTAACCCTAACTCCTAGCCTAGCTAATGTTAGCCAGCTAGCTAGTGTTAGCCACCTAGCCACCTAGCTAGAATTCTTAACATATCATAGGTTTTGCAAATCCGTAACATATTGTACGTTTATGCAAATTTGTGACATATAATGTGAATTGTAAGTCATAACATATCATACTAAATGGAGTCTCTCGGATTTACGTACAGAATAATACATTTACATTTACATCATTTAGCAGACGCTCTTATCCAGAGTGACTTACAAATTGGTGCATTCAACTTATGATGGCCAGTGGGACAACCACTTTTTTTTTAATGGGGGTGGGGGAGGGGGGTAGAAGGATTACTTTTATACTATTCCAGGTATTCCTTAAAGAGGTAGGGTTTCAAGTGTCTCCGGAAGGTGGTCAGTGACTCCGCTGTCCTGACGTCGTGGGGGAGCTTGTTCCACCATTGGGGTGCCAGAGCAGCAAATAGCTTTGACTGGGCTGAGCGAGAACTGTGCTTCCGTAGAGGTAGGGGGGCTAGCAGGCCAGAGGTGGATGAACGTACTGCCCTCGTTTGGGTGTAGGGTCTGATCAGAGCCTGAAGGTAAGGAGGTGCCGTTCCCCTCACAGCTCTGTAGGCAAGCACCATGGTCTTGTAGTAGATGCAAGCCTCAACTGGAAGCCAGTGGAGTGTGCGGAGGAGCGGGGTGACATGAGAGAACTTGGGAAGGTTGTACACCAGACGGGCTGCAGCGTTCTGGATAAGTTGTAGGGGTTTAATGGCACAGGCAGGGAGCCCAGCCAACAGCGAGTTGCAGTAATCCAGATGGGAGATGACAAGTGCCTGATTAGGACCTGTGCCGCTTTCTGTGTAAGGTAGGGTCATACTCTGCGAATGTTGTAGAGCATGAACCTGCAGGATCGGGTCACCGCTTTGATGTTAGCGGAGAACGACAGGGTGTTGTCCAGGGTCACGAAAAGCTCTGAGATCGGGTTGTAGTGTCACAATACCAAACGTAACATATCATACTAATTTGAAGGTCCCGGATTTACATTTACTATGTTACGTCTAGTCTATGAGACCAGGCTGTGTGATTGGGCTACACATAAACTATTGATCCTCTGTGGCAAAATTATAGGCCTACACCTGGTGTAGTATTCTGAGTTATTTCATTTATTTCTGAACAAAGAGCAGTAATTCTATAACTTTGGTAAATGTATTTCAATTTATCAGGGGTGCTCTGGCACCCCTAGCACCCACCCTATGATTCTATAAGGAAATAAATGATGAAGTGCAACGCTGGAGGGATGAGAGTTGCAGGCTCATATATATCAGAGCAGAGAGAGGGAGAGAGATCATAGAAAGTTAATCTCATTCTAGTTCTGTGAGAGATACAGGCACGCTTCTCTCTCTCACTAAAGCAATGGCCACGCATTGGTCTATACAGGCTACAATGTTGTGCAAACCATAAACCCGGGCCGGCCCAACACAAATCAATTCTTAGAATATCAGGCACGTTTTCACATTACGTTTTTTAGGGGGCAGGAGAAGTACAGAGGAGGCTACTTGAATTAACTCTGATTGATTGTTTTATCATTTTTACATTGCAAACAGTGAAAATAATTGTTCATGCCAAGAGAGGTACCGGATCCTGGCAAATGGGTTCCTGGAACGAAACAGTCCAAAATTGAGAGCTGCTGGATCCTGTTCAGGCAGGATCCGGCTCAAATTAAGCACTGAGCAAGACAAAATATTTAAGTGCCTTTGACTGGGGTATGGTATAGGTACCAGGCGCACCAGTTTGGGTCAAGAATGGTCCACCACCCAAAGGACATCCAGCCAACTTGACACAACTGTGGGAAGCATTGGAGTCAACATGGGCCAGCATCCCTGTTGAACGCTTTCGACATCTTGTAGAGTCCATGCCCCAAATAATTGAGGCTGTTCTGAGGCAACTTAATATTAGGAAGGTGTTCTTAATGTACACTCAGTGTACATGATCAACTACAAATCTTAGAATCAGCTATTAAAGATGACCAGAACCTACTAGATTCTCCAATTACATTGAATGAACTACAGGACAAAATACAAACCCTCCAACCCAAAAAGGCCTGTGGTGTTGATGGTATCCTAAATGAAATGATGAAACAAATTCCAATTGGCTATACTTAAACTCTTTAACATCATCTTCAGCTCTGGCAGCTTCCCTAATATTTG
The DNA here is from genome assembly GCF_020615455.1 of Coregonus clupeaformis. Lineage (NCBI taxonomy): Eukaryota > Metazoa > Chordata > Actinopteri > Salmoniformes > Salmonidae > Coregonus > Coregonus clupeaformis. The sequence continues at coordinate 28,678,566 of NC_059222.1, read as the reverse complement.
GAACCAAGGACTGATCACCCCAATCCATAAAAGTGGAGACAAATTTGACCCCAATAATTACAGTGGAATCTGCGTCAACAGCAATCTCAGACAAATCCTCTGCAGTATCATCAATAGCAGACTCCAACATTTCCTCAGGGAAAACAATGCCCTGAGCAAATGTCAAATTGTCTTCTTACCTAAATACCGTACCACAGACCACGTATACACCCTGCACACCCTTGTTGACAAACAAAACAAAACGAGTTGAAGGATGGGACTAATAACAACTAACAACAACTAATAACAAGATAACTAATAATGTAAGCATACTGTGTCCATAATAAGTATATAGGTTGTAGGTTGGGAGCTTTTGTGAAAGAGCACAGTTAGAAAGATATGGCATATAGAAGCAAACCGGATGGACATCATGAAAATGATCGGAGAGGTTGAGAGTAGAAAAAGTTCAGGAGAAAAACCAAACAAAATATAACTGAGTGGCGCAGTGGTCTAAGGCACTGCATCGCAGTGCTAACTGTGCTACTAGAGATCCTGGTTCGAATCCAGGCTCTGTCGCAGCCGGCCGTGACCGGGAGACTCATGGGCGGCGCACAATTGGCCCAGCGTCGTCCAGGGTAGGGGAGGGAATGGCCGGCAGGGATGTAGCTCAGTTGATAGAGCATGGCGTTTGCAACGCCAGGGTTGTGGGTTCGTTTCCCATGGGGGGCCAGTATAAAAAATAAAATAAAAAATAAAATAAAAAATAAAATAAAAAATATATATATATATAATAAAAAATAAATAAAAATAAAAAATATTTATTGTAAAATTGTCCATAAAATGTATATAGTAAGCATAAGCTGGAAGTAGAGGCCTAAGCATTGTTGTTCACTAGTTTACTCCAATTAGGGAAAGGGTGGTGGGGTTGGAAAGTAAAAAAGGGGAATATATATTTTTTAAAGGATATGTATGTCTATGTACAGTTGAAGTCAGAAGTTTACATACACTTAGGTTGGAGTCATTAAAACTCGTTTTTCAACCACTCCACAAATGTCTTGTTAACAAACTCTAGTTTTGGCAAGTCGGTTAGGACATCTACTTTGTGCATGACACAAGTAATTTTTCCAACAATTGTTTACAGACAGATTATTTCACTTATAATTCACTGTATCACAATTCCAGTGGGTCAGAAGTTTACATACACTAAGTTGACTGTGCCTTTAAACAGCTTGGAAGATTCCAGAAAATGATGTCATGGCTTTAGAAGCTTCTGATAGGCTAATTGACATCATTTGAGTCAATTGGAGGTGTACCTGTGGATGTATTTCGAGGCCTACCTTCAAACTCAGTGCCTCTTTGCTTGACATCATGGGAAGATCAAAAGAAATCCGCCAAGACCTCCGAAAAAAATGTGTAGACCTCCACAAGTCTGGTTCATCCTTGGGAGCAATTTCCAAATGCCTGAAGGTACCACGTTCATCTGTACAAACAATAGTACGCAAGTATAAACACCATTGGACCACGCAGCCGTCATACCGCTCAGGAAGGAGACGCGTTCTGTCTCCTAGAGATGAACGTACTTTGGTGCAAATCAATCCCAGAACAACAGCAAAGGACCTTGTGAAAATGCTGGAGGAATCACGTACAAAAGTATCTATATCCACAGTAAAACGAGTCCTATATCGACATAACCTGAAAGGCCGCTCAACAAGAAAGAAGCCACTGCTCCAAAACCGCCATAAAAAAGCCAGACTACGGTTTGCAACTGCACATGGGGACAAAGATCGTACTTCTTCGAGAAATGTCCTCTGGTCTGATGAAACTGTTTGGCCATACTGACCATCGTTATGTTTGTTAGAAAAAGGGGTTTACTTGCAAGTCGAAGAACACCATCCCAACCGTAAAGCACGGGGGTGGCAGCATCATGCTGTGGGGGTGCGTTGCTGCTGGAGGGACTGGTGCACTTCACAAAATAGATGGCATCATGAGGAAGGAAAATTATGTGGATATATTGAAGCAACATTTCAAGACATCAGTCAGGAAGTTAAAGCTTGGTTGCAAATGGGTCTTCCAAATGGACAATGACCCCAAGCATACTTCCAAAGTTGTGGCAAAATGCCTTAAGAACAACAAAGTCAAGGTATTGGAGTGGCCATCACAAAGCCCTGACCTCAATCCTATAGAAAATGTGTGGGCAGAACTGAAAAAGCGTGTGCGAGCAAGGAGGCCTGTCACGATCGTGGGAAGGCGAAGTAGACCAAAGCGCAGCGTGCGATACGAACATGACTTTATTCAATTAAAGTACTCAATACAAAACAACAAACAAATGACGAATCGTGAAGTCCTCAGTTACAATGACTGATACGGAACAAAAACCCACAACACTAAGGTGAACACTGACAGTTTAAATATTGCTCCCAATCAGAGATAACGAGCCGACAGCTGACACTCGTTACCACTGATTGGGAGTCACACGACCAAACAAGGAAACACAACCAAATACAACACAACCAATACCAAACACAACCAAATGAACACACCCTGGCTCAAAATACACAGTCCCGGAGCCAGAGCGTGACAGTACCCCCTCAAAGGCGCGGGACTCCGACCGCGCCTACACCCCAAATAGGGGAGGGCTGGGTGGGTGTTGCTCCTCGGAGGCGGCTCCGGCTCGGGCTTGACCACCACCCTACTACAATCCCCCGTAGTGCCCCCCAGTCCGATCTGACCCAGTTAGCTGGATCAGGACTGCCGACGCGCACCCCCTGGCTTGGCGCGTGAGGCAGGAATGGACCGGACCTGGCAGACGATACGCACCCTTTGCATGGTGCGTGGAGCCGGAACAGGCCTCACCAGGCTGAAGACTCGCATCCCTGGCTTGGTGCGAGTAGCATGAATGGGCTGAATCCGCTGACGACTCGCACCCTTTGGCTTGGTGCGAGTAGCAGGAATGGGCTGAATCCGGCTGACGACTCGCACCCTTGACTTGGTGTGAGTGGCAGGAACAGGCTGAATCCGGCTGACGACTCGCACCCTTGGCTTGGTGCGAGTGGCAGGAACAGGCCGGGTTGGGCCGGCGACGCACACCGTGGACCTGGTGCGTGGAGCAGGGACCGGCTGGGCTGGGCTGACGACGCACACCGTGGGCCTGGTGCGTGGAGCAGGGACAGGCCGAGCTGGGCTGACGACGCACACCGTGGGCCTGGTGCGTGAAGCAGGGACAGGACGAGCTGGGCTGACGACGCACACCGTGGGCCTGGTGCGTGGAGCAGGGACCGGCTGGGCTGGGCTGACGACGCACACCGTAGGCTTAGTGCGTGGAGCAGGAACAGGCCGGGCTGGGCTGGCGACGCACACCGTAGGCTTGGTGCGTGGAGCAGGAACAGGCCGGGCTGGGCTGGCGACGTACACCGTAGGCTTTGTGCGTGGAGCAGGGACAGGCCGGGCTGGGCTGGCGACGCACACCGTAGGCTTTGTGCGTGGAGCAGGGACAGGCCGGGCTGGGCTGGCGACGCACCCCGTAGGCTTGGTGCGTGGAGCAGGAACAGGCCGGGCTGGGCTGGCGACGCACACCGTAGGCTTTGTGCGTGGAGCAGGGACAGGCCGGGCTGGGCTGGCGACGCACACCGTAGGCTTTGTGCGTGGAGCAGGGACAGGCCGGGCTGGGCTGGCGACGCACCCCGTAGGCTTGGTGCGTGGAGCAGGAACAGGCCGGGCTGGGCTGGCGACGCGCACCATTAACTTAGTGCGTGGAGCAGGGACCGGCCGGGCAGGGCTGGCGACGCACACCGTGGGCTTGGTGCGTGGAGTAGGAACAGGCCGGTCTGTACTGGGAACACACACCACTGGCCTTAACCGGGGATCAGGAACGGGCCGGACCGGACTGGTAACACACCTCAGTCTCTCACGCCGTGCCTCAACTACTTCCCTCCCTCTACTCGCCAATGGCTCCCGTAATCCGGTAGCCTTCTCTCCACGTCTCCCTGTGGCAGCCTCCTGCTGCCCAGCCGCCCAAGCCATGTGCCCCCCCCAAAAAACTTTTTGGGGTTGCCTCTCGTCCTTCCGACGATGGCCCTGCTGACGCCGTTGCTCCTCTCTCAGTCGCCTCTCCACTGTTTTACTCCATGGCCGGCGATCCATCCCATCCAGGATTTCCTCCCAAGTCCAAGACCCTTTACCATCCAACATCTCCTCCCATGTCCAGACCCTTGGCTCCTGGACACGCTGCTTGGTCCTGTGTTGGTGGGTTTTTCTGTCACGATCGTGGGAAGGCGAAGTAGACCAAAGCGCAGCATGCGATACGAACATGACTTTATTCAATTAAAGTACTCAATACAAAACAACAAACAAATGACGAATCGTGAAGTCCTCAGTTACAATGACTGATACGGAACAAAAACCCACAACACTAAGGTGAACACTGACAGTTTAAATATGGCTCCCAATCAGAGATAACGAGCCGACAGCTGACACTCGTTACCACTGATTGGGAGTCACACGACCAAACAAGGAAACACAACCAAATACAACACAACCAATACCAAACACAACCAAATGAACACACCCTGGCTCAAAATACACAGTCCCGGAGCCAGAGCGTGACAAGGCCTACAAACCTGACTCAGTTACACCAGCTCTGTCAGGAAGAATGGGCCAAAATTCACCCAACTTATTGTGGGAAGCTTGTGGAAGGCTACCCGAAACGTTTGACACAAGTTAAACAATTTAAAGGCAATGCTACCAAATAGTAATTGAGTGAATGTAAACTTCTGACCCACGGGGAATGTGATGAAAGAAATAAAAGCTGAAATAAATCATTCTCTCTACTATTATTCTGACATTTCACATTCTTAAAATAAAGTGGTGAACCTAACTGACCTAAGACAGGGACTTATTACTAGGATTAAATGTCAGGAATTTTGAAAAACTGAGTTTAAATGTATTTGGATAAGATGTATGTAAACTTCCGACTTCAACTGTATGTACGTATGTATGTAAGTGTATGCATGTATGTATGTATGTATGTATGTATGTGTGTATACAGTGAGGGAAAAAAGTATTTGATCCCCTGCTGATTTTGTACGTTTACCCACTGACAAAGAAATGATCAGTCTATAATTTTAATGGTAGATTTATTTGAATAGTGAGAGACAGAATAACAACAAAAAAATCCAGAAAAACGCATGTCAAAAATGTTATAAATGGATTTTTATTTTAATGAGGGAAATAAGTATTTGACCCCTCTGCAAAACATGACTTAGTACTTGGTGGCAAAACCCTTGTTGGCAATCACAGAGGTCAGAAGTTTCTTGTAGTTGGCCACCATGTTTGCACACATCTCAGGAGGGATTTTGTTCTACTCCTCATTGCAGATCTTCTCCAAGTCATTAAGGTTTCGAGGCTGACGTTTGGCAATTCGAACCTTCAGCTCCCTCCACAGATTCTCTATGGGACCTTAATGTGCTTCTTCTTGAGCCACTCCTTTGTTGCCTTGGCCGTGTTTTGGGTCATTGTCATGCTGGAATACCCATCCACAACCCATTTTCAATGCCCTGGCTGAGGGAAGGAGGTTCTCACCCAAGATTTGACGGTACATGGCCCCGTCCATCGTCCCTTTGATGCAGTGAAGTGGTCCTGTCCCCTTAGCAGAAAAACACCCCCAAAGCATAATGTTTCCACCTCCATGTTTGACGGTAGGGATGGTGTTCTTGGGGTCATAGGCAGCAGTCCTCCTCCTCCAAACACGGCGCGTTGAGTTGATGCCAAAGAGCTCGATTTTGGTCTCATCTGACCACAACACTTTCACCCAGTTCTCCTCTGAATCATTCAGATGTTCATTGGCAAACTTCAGACGGCCCTGTATATTTGCTTTCTTGAGCAGGGGGACCATTGCCCTCTATGGTTGTGAGGTCTGGGGTCCACTTACCAACCAAGAAATCGCAAAATGGGACAAACACCCAATTGAGACTCTGCATGCAGAATTCTGCAAAAGTATACTCTGTGTACAACGCAAAACCCCAAACAATGCACGCAGAGCAGAAATAGGACTATACCTGCTAGAAAAGAGCTGTTCAATTCTACAACCACCTAAAATGAAGCGATGCCCACACATTCCACCACAAAACCCTAACCTACAGAGAGATGAACCTAGAGAAGAGTCCCCTCAGCCAGCTGGCAGCACAATTAGACCAAACCAAATTATGAGAAAAATATATAACTATTTGATACACTGGAAAGAATCAACCAAAAAACGGAGCAAATTGGAATGCTATCTGGCCCTAAACAGAGAGTACACAGTGGCAGAATACCTGACCACTGTGACTGACCCAAAATGAAGAAAATCCTTGAGTATGTACAGATTCAGTGAGCATAGCCTTGCTATTGAGAGAGGCCGCCATAGGCAGACATGGCTCTCGAGAGAAGACAGGCTATGTGCCCACTGTCCACAAAAAGAGCTGGAAAGCAGGTGTTGGAACAAAAATTATTTTCCAATCGTTTCGTTCTGAACAGAACCAATCTTTTTTTCAATCCGTTCCACGTGTTCCGACCAGAAGAATAAAGTTCTAAACCGGTTCAAACCAATAAAATGTACCGGTTTATATTGTTCCTTTCTGTTCCTTTTTTAACTTCTGAAATCAACCGTTTCTTATATTTATCTCATTAAATTACTTCACCAATCAGTGCGGATAGAGCAGGCAAGCTAATTGTTTACATGGGTGATGGACAGACAAGTGTAGCCTATGTGACTGAAATTTTACAGGTGGGGAGAGAGAGGGTTGAGGAGCAGACTTGAAGTGCTATGCATCTTGTTATGACATGCATTATCTGAATTAGGTCCATATAATTATACCTACGAGGAGCGGCTTCTATGAAGGACCATTGAATGTACTTTGAGCTAGCTAGCTAACAAGCTTGAGCTATCTAGCTAACAAACTTGAAATAACAAGCTGACAAGCTTGTGGGTGCAGAGTGGCATCAGAATTAAAAACACATCTTACCTTTTTGTAGTTAATAATCCAACATTAAACGTGATAACTAGGCCTATAGTATCCGTAACTAGCATTGAAAAAGTGAATCCATTCTTCTCTAGCTAATAAAAAATCTCTCTCCCTATCTTCTCACACTTCTAACGTCAGTACAGTAGCCTGTGCTTTGGAGGAGGGATGGGCAGGTAGCCTAAACACGCAGACACACTGGCAAAGATTTTCAGCTTGCAGGCAGACGCTGGAATACGTTTCTGAGTGACAGGAGCTTTGTTGCGTTTTTTGAGGGACTAGAAAAAATGCCTGGAACGTAAAATAACGTTATTAACCAGTTTCCATGCTTTTAAAATAATGGTTATTTTCTGGAACAGTATGGATCACTTTCGTTCCCGGTTCCATTTCTGTTCCTTGAAAAATGTCACTATTTTCAGGTTTTCTGTTCTGTTCCCTGAACCGGATCCAACCCGTGGTGGAAACTGAGCAGCACTTCCTAACCTTCTGCCAAATATATGACCACATTAGAGATACATATTTCCCACAGATCACACACAGACCCACAAAGAATTTGAAAACCAATCGAACATTGATAAACTCCCATATCTGTTAGGCGAAATACAATGTGCAATCACAGCAGCAAGATTTGTGGACCGTTGCAATGAGATAAGGGCAACTAGTGGAGCACAAACAACATTGTAAATACCACCAATATTTATCTGTTTATTTATTTTCCTCTACTAGTCGTACTACAACTATGTGCTGGGGGTGCCACAGCACCCCTGATAAATTGAAATACATTTGCCAAAGTTATAGAATTACTGCTGTCTGTTCAGAAATAAATGAAATAACTCAGAATACTACACCAGGTGTAGGCCTATAATTTTGTCACAGAGGATCAATAGCCCAATCACACAGCCTGGTCTCATACACTAGACGTAACATAGTAAATGTAAAACCAGGACCTTCAAATTAGTATGATATGTTACGTTTGGTATTGTTACACTACAACCTGGTCTCAGAGTATTTCGTATTATTCTGTACGTAAAACCGCGACACTTTTCACATTATACACCGCTCAAAAAAATAAAGGTAACACTTAAACAACACATCTGGCGAGCACATGGAGGGCTGTGTGGCCCCCCAAAGAAATGCCACCCCACACCATGACTGACCCACCGCCAAACCGGTCATGCTGGAGGATGTTGCAGGCAGCAGAACGTTCTCCACGGCGTCTCCAGACTCTGTCACGTCTGTCACATGTGCTCAGTGTGAACCTGCTTTCATCTGTGAAGAGCACAGGGCACCAGTGGCGAATTTGCCAATCTTGGTGTTCTCTGGCAAATGCCAAACGTCCTGCACGGTGTTGGGCTGTAAGCACAACCCCCACCTGTGGACGTCGGGCCCTCATACCACCCTCATGGAGTCTGTTTCTGACCGTTTGAGCAGACACATGCACATTTGTGGCCTGCTGGAGGTCATTTTGCAGGGCTCTGGCAGTGCTCCTCCTGCTCCTCCTTGCACAAAGGCGGAGGTAGCGGTCCTGCTGCTGGGTTGTTGCCCTCCTACGGCCTCCTCCACGTCTCCTGATGTACTGGCCTGTCTCCTGGTAGCGCCTCCATGCTCTGGACACTACGCTGACAGACACAGCAAACCTTCTTGCCACAGCTTGCATTGATGTGCCATCCTGGATGAGCTGCACTACCTGAGCCACTTGTGTGGGTTGTAGACTCTGTCTCATGCTACCACTAGAGTGAAAGCACCGCCAGCATTCAAAAGTGACCAAAACATCACCCAGGAAGCATAGGAACTGAGAAGTGGTCTGTGGTCACCACCTGCAGAACCACTTCTTTATTGGGGATGTCTTGCTAATTGCCTATAATTTCCACCTGTTGTCTATTCCATTTGCACATCAGCATGTGAAATGTATTGTCAATCAGTATTGCTTCCTAAGTGGACAGTTTGATTTCACAGAAGTGTGATTGACTTGGAATTACATTGTGTTGTTTAAGTGTTCCCTTTATTTTTTTGAGCAGTGTATGTTACAAATTTACGAAAACGTACAATATGTTAAGAATTTGCAAAACCTATGATATGTTACGAATTCTAGCTATGTGGCTAATACTAGCTAGCTGGCTAACATTAGCTAGGCTAGGGGTTAGGGTTAAGGTTAGGGTTAAGTTTAGGAGTTAGATTAAAGGGTTAAGGTTAGGGTTGGGGAAGGGTTAGCTAAAAGAGATAATGTTAGGGTTAGGGGAAAGGTTAGCTAAACGGGTTAAGGTTATGGTTAGGAGAAGGGTTAGCTAACATGCTAAGTAGTTGCAAAATAGCAAAAAAAAAGTAGTAAGTAGTTGAAAAGTTGCAAATTAGCTAAAATGATAAAGTTGTCGGTGATGAGATTCAAACTAGCAACCTTTGGGTTGCTAGACGTTCACGATAAACCAACCACCTTACTTTCTTTTTTTTTGCCTCAAGTAACCATCTGTCTTATGTAACCACAATGGCAGAAAAAGTACCCAATTGCCATATTTGAGTAAAAGTAAAGACGGCACCATTTTCTTGTTTTAAAAATTTCCGGATAGCCATGGGCATGCTCCAACACTCAGACATATTTTACAAACTAAGCATGTAGGCGGCACTAGTGGCGTTAAGGCGGCACTAGTGTCAAACACATGTTAGTTTGCAGGTTCTGCAATTTACCTGTCTTATATCAACTCGCTGGCGCTCAGATGGATGGGGTAGAAATGTTTTAGGCATGTCCTTAAAAACATGACCCAAAGTGCAAATTTCAGGCACCACTGATAGGGATATTTAAGACCAACCAAAAGCTGGTTTTAGCGGTAGCGCAGTGTGTTATGGCATGGATTTTGACAGCGGAAATGCAGCCTATCCAGCCGTGACACACACTGCCCATATGAGCATGGAACAAGAGTAGCCTAATGTGCTTTTGGTGCATGTATACTTCGTATTTAGAAATATAAAAACTAATGTTTTTTCCCGTTTTGTATATTTGATTCAAAACCAAGCAATGCCTCCCCTCCTTTCAATTAAGACCTTTTTTTTGTCTGCCCAATGCAATCGCGAAGTAGTCAAGACTGTCGATAAACAGTTTGGCCCCTGAGAACGCTTGTAAATAAATCTTAATCACCTTTGCTTTATTAAAATATCAAGTTTGAGAGGAGTAAAACAGTGAGCTGGCATTCCCATTTATTTTAGCCATGCAGGTCCCATTTTGGACATGCGTAAAACCCCCTCCATGATGTAGGCTATGTGTCCATGCCCATCATGAAACGAGAGATGAGAACCTCTGTGACTACGTGAACCTCCTATTTCGAAGTTATGTGTAACCTGTAAAAATGTCTGGATTTCCGTTTCATATGTTCAAAACCCAAGCCCTCCATAGGCCTACTATAACAAAGGCTGGTTCAACAGCAATGCATGTCGTTTTTATCCTGCCGATTTTATGATACCATTACATTTTACATTTTACATTTATTGTTGTTTTTCGTTCAATTTCATTACAACCAGACTTATTAGAATGATTCACCTTCCTGGTATTATGGTGACAACGTCCGTGGTGCGCTTGCAATGCAACTTCAGGAGATGTGTGAATGTAATCTGGCCTGTAAAATGGTTAGAATTATGTTCATAAAACATAGGCCTATTTGGTAGCAGTATAACGGTGAGTGGACATTCTCCCTTTCTATTTATATTGGATCTTTGTCCAGCTACTATGAAAAGTTTGGATGTGCGTTAAACTCTCCATAGTCTGCGTTGTTTTAATATTACATGCCCACGGGGAGAAACTATGGTGACTGTAAGTGTGACATTTTGCCTATTTAAAACAAGTTGTTGTTTTACTTTGATTAGAATTATTGGTGCTCTTTTTAGGCCTTATCAATAATTAATTTAATCTTTGTCACGGTGCTGTGTATGGGTGTGGTGTAGAATCAGGTGCAGGCAGCAGAGGGTAAGTCCAACAAGACTTTACTGAGCACGAAAAGTAATCCAAAACAGCCCGGAGGCAAAAGACGCACACAGGCGTAAATACAAGCGCACACACAGGTGCGTAAATCTCTCCTCACACAACAAGGAGGAAGCTCAGGAAAAATAGCGTACCGACACGGGTAGCGCAACCACGACACGAACAATCACACACAACACAAACCTAACAACAAGGAAACTAAATAGGGTGCTAAATGAGACCTAACACAAAACAGGTGTGACTAACAGACAAAACCAAACAAACAAGAAACATCGAGCGGTGGCAGCTAGAACTCCGGAGACGACGACCGGCGAAACCTGCCCGAACAAGGAGGAGGAGCCGCCTCGGCCGAAACCGTGACAGTACCCCCCCCTTGACGCGCGGCTCCAGCCGTGCGCCGCCTCCGGCCTCGGGGACGACCAGGGGGACGCGGAGCAGGGCGCGTAGGATGACCACGATGGAATTCGGTCATCAGGGACGGATCCAGAATGTCCCTCCTTGGCACCCAGCACCGCTCCTCCGGACCGTACCCCTCCCACTCCACGAGATATTGGAGACCCCCCATCCGGCGTCTCGAATCCAGGATGGTCCGAACCGTGTACGCCGGAGCCCCCTCGATGTCCAACGGGGGCGGAGGAGTCTCCTCAATCTCAAAGTCCTGGAGTGGACCAGCTACCACCGGCCTGAGGAGAGACACATGGAACGAGGGGTTAATATTCTTGTAATCAATAGGTAGTTCTAACCTGTAACTCACCTCGTTCAATCTCCTCAGGACTTTAAAAGGCCCAACAAACCGCCGGCCCAGCTTCCGGCAGGGCAGGCGGAGGAGCAGGTTTCTGGTTGAGAGCCAGACTCGATCTCCAGGTGCGTACACTGGCCCCTCACTGCGGTGTAGGTCGGCGCTCGTCTTCTGTCGACGTATGGCACGCTGCAGATGGACGTGTGCAGCGTCCCACGTCTCCTCCGAGCGCCGCACCCACTCATCCACAGCGGGGGCCTCGATCTGGCTCTCATGCCATGGTGCCAGAACCGGCTGGTACCCTAATACACACTGAAAAGGGGTTAGTTGGGTGGAGGAGTGGCGGAGAGAGTTCTGTGCCATCTCGGCCCAGGGCACATATCTCGCCCACTCCTCCGGCCGGCCCTGACAATATGACCTCAGAAACCTACCCACATCCTGGTTGACTCGTTCAACCTGCCCATTACTTTCCGGGTGGTAACCCGAGGTAAGGCTCACCGAGACCCCCAAACGTTCCATAAATGCTCTCCAGACTCTGGAGGTAAACTGGGGGCCTCGATCGGACACTATATCCTCGGGCACCCCGTAATGCCGGAAGACGTGAGTAAATAGAGCCTCAGCGGTCTGTAGGGCCGTAGGGAAGACCCGGCATGGGAAGGAGACGACAGGCCTTCGAGAACCGATCCACAACGACCAGGATGGTGGTATTCCCCTGTGAGGAGGGAAGATCGGTAACAAAATCCACCGAGAGGTGAGACCAGGGTCGTTGTGGAACGGGCAGGGGCTGTAATTTACCCCTGGGCAAGTGTCTGGGCGCCTTACACTGGGCACATACTGAGCAGGAGGAGACATAAACCCTCACATCCCTGGCTAACGTTGGCCACCAGTACTTCGTACTAAGGCAGTGCACCGTCCGGCCAATACCCGGATGTCCAGAGGAGGGGGACGTGTGAACCCAATAAATCAGCCGATCCCGGACCTCGAGCGGGACGTACACCCGACCCACCGGACACTGTGGAGGACTAGGCTCGGTGCGTAACGCCCGCTCGATCTCCGCATCGACCTCCCACACCACCGGTGCCACCAGACAAGACTCCGGTAGTATGGGAATGGACTCCACGCACCTCTCCTCCGTGTCATACCGACGGGACAGAGCATCTGCCTTCCCGTTCTGGGACCCAGGGATGTAAGTGATCTTGAACACAAACCGGGCGAGAAACATAGTCCATCGAGCCTGGCGAGGATTCAGTCTCCTAGCTGCCCGAATGTACTCCAGGTTACGATGGTCGGTCAGAATGAGGAAAGGGTGCTGAGCCTCCTCAAGCCAATGCCTCCACACCTTTAGGGCCTGTACTACGGCTAACAGCTCCCTGTCCCCTACGTCATAATTCCGCTCCGCCCGGACTGAGCTTCTTAGAATAAAAAAGCACAGGGGCGGAGCTTAGGTGGTGTACCGGATCGTTGAGAAAGAACTGCCCCGATACCGGCCTCAGACGCGTCCACCTCAACTTGGAAGGGTAAAGTGGGATCCGGGTGCGCCAACACCGGGGCCGAGGTAAACAGGTCCTTCAGTCTCCCAAAGGCCCTGTCCGCCTCAGCTGACCACTGCAAGCGCACCGGACCCCCCTTCAGAAGAGACGTTATGGGAGCTGCCACCTGTCCAAAACCCCCGGATAAACCTCCGGTAGTAATTCGCAAAACCCAAGAACCGCTGCACCTCTTTAACCGTAGTTGGGGTTTGCCAATTACGCACGGCGGACACTCCGGTCCACCTCCATTCTCACCCCTGACGCAGACAACTGGTAACCCAAAAGGAAACTGACTCCTGGAAGAACAGACATTTCTCAGCTTTGACATACAGGTCATGCTCCAACAGTCTCCTCAATACCCTGCGCACCAGGGCTACATGCTCGGCCCGAGTAGCACTGTACACAAGAATGTCATCTATGTACACCACTACTCCCTGCGCCTGCATGTCCCGGAAAAGTTCGTCTACAAACGATTGGAAGACTGATGGAGCATTCATTAACCCATATGGCATGACGAGATACTCGTAATGGCCGGATGTAGTACTAAACGCTGTCTTCCACTCATCGCCCTCCCTAATGCGCACCAAGCTATATGCGCTCCTGAGATCCAATTTTGTGAAGAACCTTGCCCCGTGTAAGGACTCCGTCATGGTCTCAATCAGAGGAAGTGGATAGCTGTACTTCACCGTCACCTGATTGAGACCGCGGTAATCAATACACGGACGCAAACCTCCATCCTTTTTCTTCACAAAAAAGAAGCTCGAGGACGCGGGAGAAGTGGAGGCCCGTATGTATCCGTGTCTCAGAGACTCGGCAATGTAAGTCTCCATTGCCCTTTTCTCCTCCTGTGACAAAGGATACACATGGCTCCGCGGAAGCGCTGCTCCTGTCTGGAGGTCTATCGCGCAATCCCCCTGTCTATGAGGTGGCAACTGTGCCGCTCTGGTCTTACTGAACACGAGCGCCAAATCCTCATACTCAGGAGGAATGTGCAGTGCTGGCATCTGGTTCGGACTCTCCACCGAGGTCGCCCCTCACGGAAACACCCAGACATAACCCCTCACACTGAGCAGACCACCCTTTAAGAGCTTTCTCTCGCCACGAAATAGTAGGATCATGGGTCATCAACCAGGAAGCCCCAGTACCACCGGATACGCAGGAGAGTCGATAAGATAGAGTTGAATCGTCTCCTCATGACCCCCTGCGTCATCATCCTAAGTGGCGCTGTGACCTCCCCAATCAACCCAGATCCTAACGGACGACTATCTAGGGCATGTACAGGAAAGGGTTTTTCGACTGGAAGGAGGGGAATCCCTAACTTAACACAGAATCTCCGGTCTACAAAATTCCCAGCTGCGCCTGAATCGACTAGCGCCTTATGCTGGGACCGAGGTGCAACCTGTGGGAAACAAACAGGTAAGGTAATGTGAACGACAGAAAGCTCTGGGTAAGTAGGGCGCCTACTCACCTGGGTGGACTCCCCACTGTATGACCTGCTCTCTCCCTCACCAGGGGACCCTCCCCAGCACCTAGCCGCGGTGTGCCCTCCGCGCCCACACTTGGTGCAGGAGACTGCCCCCCTCGGGCTCCTACCTCTTCTCCCTCTAGCGCCAGCACCTCCAAGCTCCATCGGACACTGCTCGGAGGCGCTGGAGGGTGGAATGGGGGCCCCCACCTGGGACGTCCGCGGGTCGCCAGCAGGTTGTCCAGCCGAATGGCCATGTCCACCAGCTGGTCAAATGTTAGTGTAGTGTCCCTGCAGGCTAACTCCCTGCGGACGTCCTCCCGAAGGCTACATCTGAAGTGGTCTATGAGGGCCCTCTCATTCCACCCCGCATCAGCCGCTAGAGTCCGGAACTCCAGCGCAAACGCCTGAGCGCTCCTCATCCCCTGTCGGAGGTGGAATAGACGTTCCCCCGCCGCTCTCCCCTCTGGTGGATGGTCGAAGACCGCACGGAAGCGACGGGAGAACTCCGCATAGGTGACTGTGGCGGCGTCTATTCCCCTCCACTCGGCGTTGGCCCATTCCAACGCCTTGCCGGTGAGACAGGAGATGAGGGCGGAAACGCTCTCGTATCCCGAGGGCGCCGGGTGTATGGTGGCAATGTAGAGCTCCACTTGTAGGAGGAACCCCTGACACCCGGCAGCGGTGCCGTCGTACGCCCTCGGGAGCGAGAGCCGAATCCCACTGGGTTCCGGTCGATGGACGGGCTGGTTGTCCGGTGGTGAGGGAGATGGTGCGATCGGTGGGGCTATGGGAACCCCGCTGGTCTCCCATCGACGAAGGGTGTCCATGACGCCCTCCAAGGCGTGCCCGATACGGTTGATCCGGTGCTCGTGTCCAAGGAGACGCTCCTCCATGGGGTCGACGGGTGCTCCTGCTGATTCCATTAGTGGTGTGTGATTCTGTCACGGTGCTGTGTATGGGTGTGGTGTAGAATCAGGCGCAGGCAGCAGAGGGTAAGTCCAACAAGACTTTACTGAGCACGAAAAGTAATCCAAAACAGCCCGGAGGCAAAAGACGCACACAGGCGTAAATACAAGCGCACACACAGGTGCGTAAATCTCTCCTCACACAACAAGGAGGAAGCTCAGGAAAAATAGCGTACCGACACGGGTAGCGCAACCACGACACGAACAATCACACACAACACAAACCTAACAACAAGGAAACTAAATAGGGTGCTAAATGAGACCTAACACAAAACAGGTGTGACTAACAGACAAAACCAAACAAACAAGAAACATCGAGCGGTGGCAGCTAGAACTCCGGAGACGACGACCGGCGAAACCTGCCCGAACAAGGAGGAGGAGCCGCCTCGGCCGAAACCGTGACAATCTTGCTTATTGACAATGTTTGGCATGTCCATGGTCAGCCATATTGCAATTTACAGTAGGCCTCTGTAGCAGTGTGAATGCTATTAAAGCCATGCAATTACTTAGAACAATGTGGACAGCAAATGGATTCAAGTTAACCTATTTAGGAAATATAGGTCTACATTTTGTTATTTCGTTTCTGTAAGCCATTTAACAAACTATAACAGACTAACATTGGAATTGGAGTTGATTCCAAGGCAATACATAGAAGACCATAAATACACAACTTGAAGCAACCACATATTTCGCCATGGATCACATTCTGATGGGCCAAGCCTCGACACTCCCACAACTTGTTTATTCATCAAAACCCAGCCCTTTAGCGCTAATGCCAGCAAGTAGGTAGTTAATTATAATAGTGAAAATAGCAAAAATAATTTTTACACCCCTGAACCTATAGTGCTACCGCCTGCGCTTAGATTCCCCATTGCATTAGGTTTGTTAAAATAGAGCCCTGAGCGTCTCGGATGTACATTTACTATGTTACGTCTAGTCTATGAGACCAGGCTGTGTGGTCAGAATCTGGGGTGGGCTGTTCTGCTGGCTTCTCTGTGGGAGTAGCCAGCTCTTTCATGCGTTGTTCTCTGTCGTACCTCATCTTTCTCACCTCCACCTCTAGTGCTCTTATCTTCTCCTCCTTCAGCTTTCTCTCCTCCTCTAGTGCTTTCAACTTCTCCTGCCGCTGGGCCTCCTCCTTTCCCTTCTCCTCCTTCTCCTGTTGAAGTTGTCTCACCAAAGTCCAGAGTGCAGACTCTCACCCCCTCCAGCTCTCTGAATCTAGTTGAGGGGGTGTTGTTGTGCTGGACTGTTGTGTCATTTAAAATGTCTCTCTCTTTCTCTCTCTCTGCCCAGTAGAGGGTACCACAGCAAGGAAGGAGGGAGAGAAGTGTGTTTGTGTGTCTGTGTATGTGCATGCGCCTTGGCTAAACAGGACGTGGCACTTCTCCATTCTACCCTACAGTACCAACAGGCTACATGACTCCTACAGTTACAGCCTGGTAGACTGTCACACTGACACCATGAGTAAACAGATCACAGCCGACACTTCATCACATCATGATTCAGACTGTATTACATATTCATACATGATTAATACATTATACAACCAATAACCTGCCAGACGATCAATCCTGGCTGAACCCTGACTGTCATCACAGCGTCATTAATACAACAAGAGACAAAACTTTACTAAGTATCTACGTACCCTGCCCACTCTGCCTATTTCTCTATCCAGCAGAGGATAGGATACCCAAGTAAGGAAGGAAGGAGACTTAGAAGGAGAGAGGAGTGCTAAAAGAGTCAGCAATGGAATCTACCCTACTATTAGATGTAACGGTATACAGTATGTACATTTGATCATATTATTATACTCCTTCTTATGTTCCCTATTTCATGAAGAGTTTCTGGCCTCTGTGTGATGGGTGTGTCTGGTCCCAAATCATTCTCACAACTTTGGGTGAAGCCTGAGTGCTGAGCCTATATGGTTCTTTACCATTAATCACCATGATGGCTACAGTTGGAACCAAAGTTCACTTCAGCAGGCTCCCGTGGTAGTAGTACAGTACAGCAAACCACATGGTTTAGACCAGACTCAGGCTCTGTATACAGGGACAACATTGTCCAGAGCAGACTGGAGAGTCAGAGGAGCTAGGGAGGGCCGGGACCACCTGCACAAAGACAGGCTTTATACAACCCTGCCCCCACAGGGCCCACGCCTCACTGGTCTCCTTCTACCACCCTGGACACACACACACATACCCCCCCCACACACACACACACACACTTATAAGCATACCAGTACATGCACTCATGCACACACACACAGAACCCCCCAGAACCCCTTCCATTCCCACACACACCCTGCCTGGGCAGTACGTCTCAGAGGCCCAGTGTGTGTGACTGTGTCAGGGGTTAAAGGGTTAAGAGGGTATCGTATAACTGCCACGGTCTGGCCCAGACAAAAGCCTGGATGATACTGATTCAACTCAATAGTCTGCTGCTTCTGCTGCTGTGGCTGTGGCTTCCATTCACCCTGCCCCAAACTGACCTGATCACAAAGAGGTCAATGCAGATCAGCCCATAGTTGCTCTGCATTGTTACAACTAATGGGTTGTTATCGGTGATAGCCATGAATTTGAATGAGTATTCTGTATCTTTATTGTTACCTCTATTGAACCTTTCAACTTTCACCCCACTCTTTCCATTGTAGATTCTTTCCATTGTAGATTCCACTGTCTATAATGTCTATGAATTTGAATAATAATAATATGCCATTTAGCAGACGCTTTTATCCAAAGCGACTTACGTGCATACATAAAAAAATATATATATTTATATTTTTTTTGTGTATGTGTGGTCCCGGTGATCAAACCCACTACTTTAGCGTTACAAGCGCCGTGCTCTACCAGCTGAGCTACAGAGCTGAGGTTTCAGTATTTAACATTACCTGAAACCTCTCTCTCTCTCTCTCTCTCTCTCTCTCTCTCTCTCTCTCTCTCTCTCTCTCTCTCTCTCTCTCTCTCTCTCTCTCTCTCTCTCTCTCTCTCTCTCTCTCTCTCTCTCTCTCTCTCTCTCTCTCTCTCTCTTCTCTCTCTCTCTCTCTCTCTCTCTCTCTCTCTCTCTCTCTCTCTCTCTCTCCTCTCTCTCTCTCTCTCTCTCTCTCTCTCTCTCTCTCTCTCTCTCTCTCTCTCTCTCTCTCTCTCTCTCTCTCTCTCTCTTTCCCTTAACTTTCTTCGTTAGCTGGTATGCTGTGAGAAAAGTGTTACATCTACTCTTTCCACTGAGCTGCAGTGTCTGTCTTCCAATTAGTTACGCAACAGTACAGTGAGTAGGCAAACAGAACTGAGAACAGCATGAAGGATGGCAGAAACACACTCACCTACAGTTTTTTCCATAGTTGGAATATCCACATTCACACCACCTCTCCCTGTTCTATCGGATGACAGTGGGTTTGAAAATGACATAACGATATGACGCTATGAGAGGATGAGAAGGGCAGAGGAGGAGAGAGCATTATTCATGTGTATGACTGTGGAAAGATGTAATACGTCAATTAGTGCCATGGTCATGTAATCCTGTGTTTAAAGGGAAATACATGGAACAAACGGGTGTTTAAGAACAATGGAGACATTCAAAAAAACGACATATAGTGAATTCTTTCCCGCATCACATTCTTTCCCGCAATTAACAACAATCCAAAGTCAAAGGAGATGTAAATTAACATTTGCATACTTTCTTTGAAAGGTCTGCCTCATTCCCTGTAGCTCAGGGTTCTATTACAGGGAACAAACACAAACAGACCAGAGGAGAAGCCACATTGTTCTCTGTTCCATTCTTACTGGAACCCTTCCGTAATGAACCATTCTGCTCCAGTTTCCACTCTTCTGCCTCTATGGAACCCTGACCTGTTCACCGGACGTGCTACCTTGTCTCAGACCTGCTGTTTTCAACTCTCTCTCTCTACCGCACCTGCTATTTCAACCTCTAAATGCCCGGCTATGAAAAGCCAAGTGACATTTACTCCTGATGTACTGACCTGTTGCAACATCTACAACCGCTGTGATTATTATTTGACCCTGCTGGTCATCTATGAACGTTTGAACCTTAATGGCCACGTGCTGTTATAATCTCCAACCGGCACAGCCAGAAGGGGACTTGCCAGCCCTCAGAGCCTGGTTCCTCTCTAGGTTTCTTCCTATGTTTATGCCTTTCTAGGGAGTTTTTCCTAGCCACCGTGCTTCTACATCTGCATTGCTTGCTGTTTGGGGTTTTAGGCTGGGTTTCTGTATAACACTTTGTGATATGTGCTGATGTAAAAAGGCTTTATAAATACAATTTGATTGATTGATTGATTGATTGAAGGAGACCACACCTCCAATACATCAGATGGAACAGCAAATAAAGGAGGAACACAGGGGAGCTGTTATAGTGGTAAAATACAATTTTTTCTTAAAAACAGTTCCACCTTTACTGTGCTTCTTAAAGTTGACCTGGGTGTTGTTAGATCCATGGTCGTAGACTGCAGTACTCACTTAAGTATCATGCTGACATTGAGAAGTGCAAGGGGACTATAGAAATCAATAACTAATACACACACACCCTCAGTCTCACACTTGAGGAATGTGTGTGTCAGCTGGCAGACGACCAGACGGACGGAACATGCACACATGCACACACACACATACACATCCCTCACCCCTTGTTCTTATGCGGTAAAAGGAGCTTGGTCTCCACAGTGACCAAAGACAAAAAAGGAGGGAGGGCAACAAGAGCAGCTGGCCTCCACAGAGAGAGAGAGCGAGAGAGAGGTGTAGAGTGAGAGGGGGTGTGTGAGGAAAACAAAAAAAAACCTAGTGAGAGTGAATGAGTGTGGACAGTGCCAGGAGAGAGCGACAGAGGGGGGGTGGAGGCAGAGAAAGGGGAGAGACTTACCGCCAGTGCAAAAGACTAAGGAGAGAGAGCATAGTAGAGGAGGTACACAGACTCTCTCAGAAGACAAGTGCAGCACAAAGAAGTAGACTTTTAAAGAGAGGAAAACTGCTGTAAACAGCCAGACTGACAACCCAGTGAACTAAAGATACAGAACCTTTAAAGAGGACAACAGAACATCTTTCAGTAAGCTAATTAGATGAACTGAAACAGCTTAGAGGAGACCACACGAATGATAGGAATAAGAAGAGGGGGAGAGAGAAAAGACAATCCCAGAGCTTTGGGATACCATTAAATTGTTTGCATTTTTATTTGACTCTGTTTGTCAGAGTTTTCAATGGACATTTGAGAAGTGTATAAACTCTGTACTGAAATTGGAGAGACTGACATTGACAAACTCTGAATCTAAACTCATTCACTCCAAAGGTAAGATTTTTAATACAGTAAAGTTGCCCTTGCCGTGATGTTTTGTTGTTTATTTGTGTATTGTTTGCAATGTCTGTTTCAATGTCTGTTGGACATGAACATGTTCAATAGTTAAGAAAAAAATACAAACTGTAGTGGTTGACATTTGCTTGTTACATGAAAACAGTATTTGTTTGAATATGACTTTCAGAACTTTCAGCATTGCAGATATTGCAGGAATAAAGTAGTCTTTCAGTGAAACCTTTGGGGTCTCTTCAGACATTTACGTAAGTAACATGAACCAGGAGAGGGGCAGAGGACAGATTGAATGGAGGGGGGGGAGAGAGAGACATGACGGGCGGAGAGGATAGAGAGAGAACGAGATGGGGGAGGATAGAGAGAGATAGACAGACACAGAGAGAGAGAGAAGAGGGGGAGCGAAACAGCAGAGGTCAGGTCATTCTTCAGAGTAACCCTGGCAGGTGGTTGAGACATGCCTTCACAATCAGCTGAGGATGCCCCATCCCAGCACACACACACACACACACACACACACACACACACACACACACACACCACCACCACCACCACCACCACCACCACAGCCCCCTCCTTTGCACTATGCCTTTGAAGCAAACCAAGCAAAATTATGGAAAGCTTGGTGATGAAGACGGGAACACAACCTACTTGTAATATCAGAGTATAGTGAATCATTCCATATAAACATCTTCGTACAGGGATGGTATTGTTTAAGAAACAATGACTGAGATCACAAGACCAATGAGCAGACTGCCCAGACAGTGACAGAATAGTGTTCAGTTAGTCTGTAAGTTACAGTAACAATAGAGGAAACAGTACACAGGCAGGTTGTTGTGTTGCTGCATCAGATATAAGACACAGTGGTGTAACGGGGTAGTTAGTGCCACACAACACCCCAGAATGTGGCCTCAGTGCCTAGCAGCTTCTCACAAAGATAACAAGTGATTAGAGAACTAGATAAGTGCAAAGGAAGCATGCACACACACACACACACACACACACACATCCACAAACACATATTCGAGTCTAGTATCAGCGTGCATTGGATAGCCCACACACAGCTGCTGTAGTTGATGACAGGGCCCAGTCTGAAATGCCAATCCTGAAATAGTCTGGACGGGTTATAATTAAACGACAGTATAGACAGTTCCAGCTACACCAGGACTTCTTACACACATTACACACACACACACACACACACACACACACACACACACACACACATCAGCAGCCTGATTAGAGGGGTGAGATGTAATGCATGAGCATACAGGCGTTCATATATAGAGCATAATATAAATATACATAAAACATAGATGGTGGACAGTAATTGTAGAGTGTCCAGTACAAATTGCATAGTGGACTGAAAGGGTTAGGGTGGGGTTAAAGGGCTATTTTGTCAAGGGCGAGTTTCATGCAAACACATAATACTGTCTTTTACCTAAATAAGTCAAAGGAAAGGGAAACACTCAAAAAGTTCACAGTAATAGATGTAAGGAATGAAATATATCATACAGGAAAGTTCTTATAGGAAGTGTGTGTGTGCCTAAAGTGTATGCATGCGTGCATGTGCATGACCAACAATCTTGGTGATGCAAACATCCTATAATTTTCTCCATGTCTTTGTACTCTAATTCCTTAGGTGCAGTGCCATAAGTTCAACACCCCAAAGCTATTTGGATCCATCCACAGTCTCCCTCTGTGTGTGACCTGACCAGGGGAATCCAAGATGGAGGTGAGGGAGGAGGTGTTGGACATCCTAAATAAGGTGTGGACTAAACTACAGAACCTCCCTCAGGCCAACTCACTGGAGCTGGGGGCCTTCTTCATAATCATCCTGTTCGTCGGTGAGTCTAGGCACATGCCAGTCCATAGCCCTAACCCTTGGACACCTCTCGTGAACCTGAAAGGAGCAAAAGGCAGTTCCAGAATTCCACTGTTCCAGTCTCGCCTAGTGCTTAGTTATTGTAACATGTTACATACAATGTATCTGACATAATTAGCAGATCAGTGCTCCTGGACTGTTTCAATTATAACTGGGTAAAACCACATGAGTTGAATTACAGTGATCACAACAACACTAATGTAATCAGTAATTAATTGTATCATGCAACATTTCAATATGTTATTGGCAGAGCAACAAGTTAGTCTCTGTTTACATAATAATGTTATAAAGCTAAATCGCTCTTTCTCTCTCTCTTTCCAGCCACTTTCCTGTTTATGATTGTGCTATCCTGCATTCACTGCTGTTGCTGTGGAAAGCCTAAATACCAGGGCTCCCGGGTCCAGCCCTTACAGGCTGTCTGAGGAGGAGGAGACAGTGGCCCAGTTCCAATACTTAGAAAATTTACCCTTCCCTCCCTTCAAGGAAGGGAGGAAAGAGCGATTCAGGGAGGAACCAAGGAAGGAGGGATGCTCTCTAAAGTATTGGTATTGCCTGAACAATGTAGCTTGGAGGGGACAGACAGACTGCTGTGCAACCAGCCTGAGGAATCCATGTGTGTATAAAGACTGATGAGCAATGGCAGAAGTCATTAAGACTACTCAGCAGTAGTTGTAAACAGGACAATGATGCACTATGAACAGAGCACTGTGAGCCTGGCTTCTGCGCTGTTGTTCTCTCTGACTCAGTCTGAGAACACAAACCATTCTAAGGTGGACAAAAACAGACCACTCAAGTTTTATCATGCTTTCTCATGTGATTTTAACCTGAAAGAGCTGAAAGGTTTTATGTTGTGTGTTTTGTATAGAAAGATACATTAGAAACTCCCTCAGTTTTGTATCTTGTTCTTTGAAATGTCAGTTTTTATGTCCAGAATGTCAAACCCCTCTCTGTTCTCCTTCAAGATGACCCCACGGAAAAAGTGCTGAAGTTCCAAACTTGTTTTTGTTTGGCTGTGTTTCCAATGGAAAGGGACAGACCGATAGAGAGTGCCCTCTGCTGGTACAATGAGCACAAAACATTTAAGCCAACTGGTATGTGCAAAAGCAAAAAGGGGTGTACAGTATTGCAACCTGGTCTCAGAGCATTTTGTAATATTCTGTACGGCAATATGAGACACTCCATTTAGTACTTCATCTTACATTTCGTATGGTATGTATTAATTTGTGGATGTCCAGCACCCATTTCTTATGATATGTTACGAATTACAATATGTTATGAATTCTAGTTAGGCTGCTAGGTGGCTAATGTTAGCTCGCTCACTAACGTTAGCTAGGCTAGGGGTTAGGGTTGGGGGTTAGGGGAAGGGTTAGCTAACATGCTAAGTAGTTGCAAAGTAGCTAAAAAGTAGTAAGTAGTTTGAAAGTTGCTAATTAGCTCAAATGCTAAAGTTGTCCTTGATGAGATTTAAACTCTCAACCTTTGGGTTGCTAGACGTTCGCATTATATGCCCGACCAACCACCCTACTTTCGTTTTTGCCTTAAGTAACCATCTGTCTTATGTAAACATACCAAACACGTCTCGGATTTAAGTACAGAATAATACGAAATGCTTTGAGACCAGGTTGAGTATTGATGCAGTATTGTAGAAATAGTCGCCTTATAAATGGTGATAAGTGATTATTAGTAGTTATACTTATATTATACCATCTCTGATTGTATAGTACTTGATTATAATTCAATTTTGAGTGAAACAAGCTGTGTTTTTATCTTATAAGTTTAGCTTTACTTAAAGTTTAAGTGCAAATAAAACTAAATACATTAAATTAACAAATTGACATTGTGATTCTATGCCATGTGCCGGGGACGTACTGCTTTGTGTACCTGGCGCCGACGAAGATGGCGGCCTCGCGACTAGCTCTTAGGAAACTTTGCAGTATTTTGTTTTTTTATGTATTATTTTTTACATTATTAGCTCAGAAAGTGTTTTGCGTCATTACATACAGCTGGGAAAAACTATTGGATATCAGAGCGGCGGTAACTCACCAGCATTACGACCAGGAATACAACTTTCCCGAAGCAGATCCTTTGTTTGCTCTCCCCAGGGCAACTGAACTGATTCCAGCGGCTGACCCATAACATCGCCGGCATAGGAGAGGCACTCGGAGCGGCCTGCTGGTCCGACTTAGGAGGCGAGCACACCACCCACCACTTCCAAGTATTCTACTCGCTAATGTTCAATCTTTGGTTAACAAGGTCGACGAACTAAGGGCAATGATTTCTTTCCAGAGAGACATCAAGGCCTGTAACATACTCTGTTTCACGGAAACATGGCTCTCTTGGGATATTTTGTCGAAATCGGTCCAGCCAGATGGGTTCTCAGTTCATCGCGCAGACAGGAATAAATATCTCTCCGGGAAGCAGAAGGGCAGAGGTGTGTGTTTCATGATTAATGACTCGTGGTGTAATTGTAGTAACATAGAGGAACTCGAGTCCTTCTGTTCACCCGACCTAGAATATCTCACAATCAAATGCCGACCGTATTATCTCCCAAGAGAATTTTCTTCGGTTATAGTCACGGCCGTGTATATCCCCCTGTCACGATCGTCTTGAAAATGAGCAGACCAATGCGCAGCGTTGCGAGTGAACATGATGACTTTAATACGAAAAGCACGTCAATACAAACAAAAGACGAAAGTGAAGTCCAACAGAGACAAAGCCTGAACTTGGAACAAAAACCCACAAACAAACAGTGAAACACAACAGTTTAAATATGGCTCCCAATCAGAGATAACGAGCCGACAGCTGACACTCGTTACCTCCGATTGGGAGTCACACGACACCAATCAACGACCTAGAAATAGACACCCAGAACTCCCCAACCTAGAAATAAACGTGACAGACATGCAAACATAAACAATCACCCAAAACCCAACAAAACAACATACACCCTGGCTCAAATACACAAGTCCTGGAGCCAGAGTGTGACAGTACCCCCCCCTAAAGGTGCGAACTCCGGGCGCACCAGCATACAGTCTAGGGAGGGTCTGGGTGGGCGTCTGTCCACGGTGGCGGTTCTGCCCCTGGTCGTGGTCCCCATCCCACCTTAGTCACCACCCGCTTCCCCTAGCCTCCTCCACATGACCACCCCCCAACTAAACCCCACTGGGTTAAGGGCGGCACCGGACTAAGGGGCAGCACCGGACTAAGGGGCAGTACCGGACTAAGGGGCAGTACCGGACTAAGGGGCAGTACCAGGCTGAATGGCGGATACTGGCTGGACGGCTCTGGTGGCTCCTGGCTGGTCGGCTCTGGCGGATCCCCGGCTGGACGGCTCTGGCGGATCCCGGCTGGGCGGCTCTGGCGGATCCCGGCTGGACGGCTCTGGCGGATCCCGGCTGGACGGCTCTGGCGGATCCCCGGCTGGACGGCTCTGGCGGATCCCGGCTGGACGGCACTGGCGGATCCCGGCTGGACGGCTCTGGCGGGTCCTGGCTGGACGACTCTGGCGGATCCTGGCTGGACGGCTCTGGCGGATCCTGGCTGGACGGCTCTGGCGGATCCTGGCTGGACGGCTCTGGCGGATCCTGGCTGGCTGGCGGATCCTGGCTGGACAGCTCTGGCAGATCCTGGCTGGACGGCTCTGGCGGATCCTGGCTGGACGGCTCTGGCGGCTCCCGGCTGGTCGGCTCTGGCGGATCCCGGCTGGACGGCTCTGGCGGATCCCGGCTGGACGGCTCTGGCGGATCCCGGCTGGACGGCTCTGGCGGATCCTGGCTGGACGGCTCATGGCTGGCTAACGGATCTGGCTGCTCATGGCTGGCTGACGGATCTGGCTGCTCATGGCTGGCTGACGGATCTGGCTGCTCATGGCTGGCTGACGGATCTGGCTGCTCATGGCTAGCTGACGGATCTGGCTGCTCATGGCTGGCTGACGGATCTGGCTGCTCATGGCTGGCTGACGGGTCTGGCTGCTCATGGCTGGCTGACGGATCTGGCTGCTCATGGCTGGCTGACGGATCTGGCTGCTCATGGCTGGCTGACGGATCTGGCTGCTCGTGGCTGGCTGACGGATCTGGCTGCTCATGGCTGGCTGACGGATCTGGCTGCTCATGGCTGGTTGGACGGATCTGGCTGCTCATGGCTGGCTGACGGATCTGGCTGCTCATGGCTGGCTGACGGATCTGGCTGCTCATGGCTGGCTGACGGGTCTGGCTGCTCATGGCTGGCTGATGGTGCTGGCTGGGCGGCTAGCGGTGGAGGCGGACCCCAGCCTCGGATTGCAGTCATCACCTCCAGCAGGGGCGGCTCCCATCCGCATGAGCCGCTCCTGCCGGTCACGAACCCGAGCCTCCAGTCCAGCATAGGCTGCGTCGGCTCCTGCTGATTCCATAGCAGGTGTATGATTCTGTCTGGCGGAAGGCTCTAGCGGCTCCGTCTGGCGGACGGCTCTGAAGGAACAGGCCGGGCTGGGCTGGTGACGCACCCCGTAGGATACGTGCTTGGAGCAGGAACAGGCCGGTCCGTACCGGGAACACACACCACTGGCCTTAACTGGGGATCAGGAACGGGCCGGACCGGACTGGTAACACACTTCAGTCTCTCATGCCGTGCGACAACAACTTCCCTCCTCTACTCGCCAATGGCTCCCGTAATCCGATAGCCTTCTCTCCACATCTCCCTGTGGCAGCCTCCTGCTGCCCAGGCGCCCAAGCCATGTGCCCCCCAAAATTTTTTGGGTAGTACTCCCGGGCTTCCAGCCTTGCCTCCGTGCTGCCTCCTCATATCGCCTCCTCTCGGCTTTAGCTGCCTCCAGCTCTTCACGAGGGAGGCGATATTCTCCCGGTTGTGCCCAAGGACCCTTACCATCCAGTATCTCCTCCCATGTCCATGAATCCTTTATGGGTGGATATAAATCCTGTGTAGGTGGATCCTGTTGCCGCTTGACACGCTGCTTGGTCCTTTTATGGTGGGTTTTTCTGTCACGATCGTCTTGAAAATGAGCAGACCAATGCGCAGCGTTGCGAGTGAACATGATGACTTTAATACGAAAAGCACGTCAATACAAACAAAAGACGAAAGTGAAGTCCAACAGAGACAAAGCCTGAACTTGGAACAAAAACCCACAAACAAACAGTGAAACACAACAGTTTAAATATGGCTCCCAATCAGAGATAACGAGCCGACAGCTGACACTCGTTACCTCCGATTGGGAGTCACACGACACCAATCAACGACCTAGAAATAGACACCCAGAACTCCCAACCTAGAAATAAACGTGACAGACATGCAAACATAAACAATCACCCAAAACCCAACAAAACAACATACACCCTGGCTCAAATACACAAGTCCTGGAGCCAGAGTGTGACACCCCCCTAAAGCCGATACCACGACGGCCCTCAAAGAACTTCACTGGACCTTATGCAAACTGGAAACCACATATCCTGAGGCTGCATTTATTGTAGCCGGGGATTTTAACAAAGCAAATTTGAGGACTAGGATGCCGAAGTTCTATCAACATATCGACTGTTGTACTCGCGCTGCTAAAATCCTCGACCATTGCTATTCAAACTTCCGGGATGGTTATAAGGCCCTCCCCCACCCTCCTTTCAGCAAATCTGACCACGACTCCATTTTGCTTCTCCCTTCCTATAGGCAGAAACTCAAACAGGAAGTACCCGTGCTAAGGACTATTCAAAGCTGGTCTGACCAATTAGAATCCACGCTTCAAGATTGTTTTGATCAAGCGGACTGGGATATGTTCCAGGTAGCTTCCAAAAATAATTTAGACATATACACTGAAACGGTGACTGAGTTTATCAGGAAGTGTATAGGTGATGTTGTTCCCACTGTGACTATTAAAACCTACCCTAACCAGAAACCGTGGATAGACGGCAGCATTCGCGCAAATCTGAAAGCGCGAACCACCGCATTCAACCATGGCAAGGTGACTGGGAATATGGCAGAATACAAACAGTGTAGCTACTCACTCCGCAAGGCAATTCAACTGGCAAAACATCAGTGTAGTCGCAATTCAACGGCTCAGACATGAGACGTACAGTGAGGGAAAAAAGTATTTGATCCCTTGCTGATTTTGTACGTTTGCCCACTGACCAAAAAATTATCAGTCTATAATTTTAATGGTAGGTTTATTTGAACAGTGAGAGACAGAATAACAACAACAAAATGCAGAAAAACGCATGTCAAAAATGTTATTAACTGATTTGCGTTTTAATGAGGGAAATAACTATTTGACCACCTCTCAATCAGAAAGATTTCTGGCTCCCAGGTGTCTTTTATACAGGTAACGAGCTGAGATTAGGAGCACACTCTTAAAGGGAGTGCTCCTAATCTCAGTTTGTTACCTGTATAAAAGAAACCTGTCCACAGAAGCAATCAATCAATCAGATTCCAAACTCTCCACCATGGCCAAGACCAAAGAGCTCTCCAAGGGTGTCAGGGACAAGATTGTAGACCTACACAAGGCTGGAATGGGCTACAAGACCATCGCCAAGCATCTTGCTGAGAAGTTGACAACAGTTGGTGCGATTATTCGCAAATGAAAGAAACACAAAAGAACTGTCAATCTCCCTCGGCCTGGGGCTCCATGCAAGATCTCACCTCGTGTAGTAGCAAAGATCATGAGTACGGTGAGGAATCAGCCCAGAACTACACGGGAGGATCTTGTCAATGATCTCAAGGCAGCTGGGACCATAGTCACCAAGAAAACAATTGGTAACACACTACGCCGTTGTAGTGCCGAGTTAATGTTGCTAATTATGCTCTGAAACAAAGGAGTCCGCTTATACTGAGCTTTGATCATAAGTTTTATTTATATCACAAGATTTCAGCATAAGTTTACAGATGTCAAGATCATCCGGAGAACAGAGTCCCAAAATAATAAGTCTGTTCTGATCTTCTTTGTTCAAACCCAGTACTTATAATCTTTCCCAAAATATGGGGGGTTCCCTCTACTGTCCAATCACCTGTCTCCAACAAACAGACTTCTCTGTTCTATGAGGTGTCACTCTAAAACGGCTCCCTCTGAAACTGAATAAACATCCTCTCAGGTTCCACTTGAAAACATTAGCAAAGTCATAATTCTCCATATACTACACCGTGAAGGACTGAAATCCTGCCGCGCCCGCAAGGTCCCCCTGCTCAAGAAAGCACATATACAGGCCCGTCTGAAGTTTGCCAATGAACATCTGAATGATTCAGATGAGAACTGGGTGAAAGTGTTGTGGTCTGATGAGACCAAAATCGAGCTCTTTGGCATCAACTCAACTCGCCGTGTTTGGGAAACAGCAGAGGGTGCACCCCCCTATCCACATCGACGGGACCGCAGTGGAGAAGGTGAAAAGCTTCAAGTTCCTTGGCGTACACATCACCGACAAACTGAAATGGTCCACCCACGCAGACAGTGTGGTGAAGAAGGCACAACAGAGCCTCTTCAACCTCAGGAGGCTGAAGAAATTTGGCTTATCACCTAAAACCCTCAAAAACGTTTACAGATGCACAATTGAGAGCATCCTGTCGGGCTGTATCACACATACAGCACCCGATGTCACAGGAAGGCCAAAAAGATCATCATGGACATCAACCACCCGAGCCACTGCCTGTTCACCCCACTATCATCCAGAAGGCGAGGTCAGTACAGGTGCATCAAAGCTGGGACCGAGAGAATGAAAAACTGCTTCTATCTCAAGGCCTATCATCAGACTGTTAAATAGCCATCGCTAGCACATTAGAGGCTGCTGCTGCCTATTGAAATCACTGGCCACTTTAAGAAATGGAACACTAGTCACTTTAATAATGTTTACATATCTTGCACTACTCATCTCATATGTATATACTGCATTCTATTCTATAATATTCTTCTGTATCTTAGTCCATGCCGCTCTGTCATTGCTTGTCCATATATGTACTATATATATTCTTAAATCCCATTCCTTACTTTTTTGTGTGTATTGGGTATATGTTGTGAAATTGTTAGATATTACTGCACTGTCAGAGCTAGAAGCACAAGCATTTCGCTACACCCGCTATAACATCTGCTAAACACGTGTATGTAACAAATAAAATGTGATTTAATTTGATTTGATTAGTGCATAAATCATTGACTGCATTGTGTCAACAGTTAAAACCTATGGAATGTAACACTTCAATAACTGTCTGGGCTGATATCATATCCAACTGTCCTACAATTAGGCCTACTATCTATAAAATGACAAAGACCACACCTTCGTACTAACCCACCCTATACCTGATACTATACCACTACAAGACGTAGCTTATTCCTTTACAGAAAAAACACATGATTTCACATGTGAAACATGTGAAAACGTGTTTTTGGAAAACTTTACATGCTGTTACGTTATCACATTAACTCCACATAAGATCGATCACATGTGATCACATAAAAACATGGGTTTTTGGAACACTTCACATGTGAAATTCATATGTTTTTCAGTAAGGGTTTTGCAGTAAAGCATGCCTTATCAGGCCTTGTAGCACAGTCTCGGCCTCACCTCCAATAGAGTAAATATAATCAGTAAACATTAACCCAGCTCTACCTCTCTCTCTCCTAATGCACCACATATTGAAAACCCTCACAACAAGAGAACTAGTTACGATCACTGCTTAGGCTCAAGGAATAAGGTGGAATAAGGCTCTCATACAAAGGAAAGTCTTCTGGGTGCTGGAAATACAGATGAAAGGCTGGAGCAGATATTGAGTAAATAGCAGAGGCCTACATGTCCAGTCCCCAGGTCTCACAGACTGTACACACCGTAGCCGTTGCTGAGAACACTGAGAGATGGCTGTGGAAAGGTGAGTCGGTGATTGGAGGTAGGAAAGCCTTGCTGTTCCTGTATAGGCTATAGCCTACTGCCAGCATGTTACAATGTGAAACAAAGTAATTTCAAAACGGTTTCATTAGTTGTTCTATGAAAAAGCTGGCCATACAAATCTGAATAAATCTTCTAAATGGGCTTTCCCTGCATTATTTCAACTAGACAGTCTTTGTAAAAATAGAATGAAACAACTTTGTACCCCACTTCAGCCCCTGACCCCTTCTGACTCTTCACTCCCGCTATGGTGTTCCAGCAAAGGTTCCAGAGCTCCCTTTGCCCGGCAGGGACACCGGAGGACTGGGTCCAGTGGGCTGTGCAGCGTCTGCAGATGGAGCCCTGGGTGCTGGGAGGCTTTGTGGTCATAGGGATGTTCCTGCTGATGATCCTGTCCCTGGTGGTCTTCGCTCTGATATATGGCTGTTGCTGCTCACCTAGCGGGGGGAAGCGGAGGATGAAGAATGGGGTGCTTTAGAGAAGTGGGTCCCACTCCCTATGACCGTTCTATGGCCTTTTCAATTTTCTGCAACCCTAAGTCTATGATGACTTAATCCCGACATCCCCAACCAAAAGAAAAGACTATGCCAAAAAGTTCCCAGCCCAAGCATTATCAATGGGACCATGATTTCAAAAAACAGAGGAATATCCAAATTGTCAAGTAATTCAATCAAGCCAAGACAAAACACTTAATAAATTGATTTGTGTATTTGATTACAAAAATGTGCTGTTTGTCAAGTAATCTTTTCAATAAAAAACTCACTGAATTCCAAAACCTTCTTAGTATAAAAAGATAAATGCAACGTGATCTCAGCATCAGATCATACAAACAGTCATTACTAGAATGAATGCAGCTAATGTCAAAGTGATGTCAAACTTGCATATTTGAGTCACGTCGGGGAGATCTTCGCATTTAGCTAACCCTAACCCTTTTCCTAACCTTAACCTAGCTAATTCGCCTAACCTGCTGCGTAAGTTCTCCTGACCTGCTACGAAAAGTAACTTCTGACATTAGCTGAATCTACTGGCTGCATCCCATTTGTCAAAACCCATACAAACCAAAGAGACTACATTTCAGTCTTGGGGAGCCTGACACGCGGTGAAGGCTGCGAGTAGTGAAGATGCAGCGATGGAGGATATGGAGAGAAGGTTGGAGAAGCAAAAGCTGCCCTGGAATATGATTAATATGGTTGATAGTTCTGATGATATGGATTGGGAGGACAAGGGTCAAGGACCTGAATGGTCTGTAGAGAAAAGTAATAGGAAAAAGAGAGACCATGCTAGTGAAAGCAGTGGCGCTTCTAGTGCAGAGAGCGTGAAGAGGGTGAAGGTAGGGAACAAGAGTAATGATGTGTCGGAGTGGGAAGTTATGATGGTGTTTGACCACAGGGCCGCATCTACACCCTATCCAATTAACCAATGACGTAAAGAGAGATAGGTGAAGTAAAACTAGCCCGGTTCATTGGAAATGGTAGAGTGTTAATATTCTGTGCTAGCCATGCTCAGCAGGGGAAGAAGATCAAAAGCCATGTCCCTGGACCTTATGCTAAGGTGAGGGTAGTTGTTGTATAGCACACTGTATTACTTATACAACTAATATAAGGACATGAGTAGAAACTAACGTGTGCATTGTTTAATGCATTTCACAGGATAAAACATTCCAAGCATTCCAATGTACGTAAGCAGAATAACCTTTTCTGAACTAGGGAGAGAGGGTAGACTGCCTCAGTTCCCAGACTTAACCCTGGGGTGTATTCTGCCCCAATATCGGAGGTTAGTCTGAACTAAATGTTAAACCTTTCAGGGGGTCGTCTTCCTCTTGCAGGGTAATGATGACGTCCAGGTGAGTCACATTGTCTCTGAGTCTGAGTGGTGATGGTGTATGCCCAGACTGGATTGCAACAGTACCCTGAGTAGGCACTTTGGCTGGTTCAGGTGAGTCTGGAGCACTTTCCAAATGTGTAGATTGCTGCAGTGGATGTTCAGGTGATGGCTCGTAGTCATGGTAGGTCTCCAGTAGCTGATCTTGGTTTGTCACTTGACATGAGTCATCTCTGAAGTTGGTTCCTGGCAACAGTTGATCCACGTGTCTCCTCCAAATTATGTTCTCCGGTGTGTGAACTGTGTAGGACACAGGGCCTATTTGTGCGACCACTGTTGCTGGTATCCACTTTGGACCTTTGCAGTAGTTCCGAGCAAGAACTCTTTCTCCAGTTCTGAAGCTTCTGTCTTTTGCTTTGCTTCGTCTCTCCACCTGTTCTCTCTGTTGTGTCTGTACGACCTGTTTAGTCTTTTGAGGTCTCAGGAAAGTGTATAGGTGCCTATTGAGGGACCTGTTCCCTTGTGATGATTTTAAAGCTTGCTTCATCGTCTGGACAAATCTTTCAGCGAGGCCGGAACTCTTCAAACACCAGTTGGGGGCCATTATCGCTAACAAGTTGCATTGGCAATCCAAAGAGACTGAAGATTGACCGTAGCTCTTCGATGGTTCTCTCTGCTGAGGTGACCTCAGACCATTTGCTGTGTTCGTCGACTACGACTAAGAACATACCATCCTCCAGTGGGCCTGCATAGACTATGTGGACTCGCTGCCAAGGCTCCTCTGGAAAGTCCCATGGGTGTAGTGGCGCTAGCTGAGGCATGTTCCTCATCTTTTAACATGCAGAACATGACTTGCCCTTGTCTTCCATCACTGCGTCCAAACCTGGCCACCAAAAATAGTTCTCCTTCATTCACACCATGCCACAGCGCCCTGAATGGAGTTCTTCAAGCACCTGCCTTCTCAGCGGTGGTGGTATGATGACTCGAAAGCCCCATAGCAACCATCCAGACTGAACTGTGAGCTTGTTTCTCCTCACCAGCTCTCCTCCTTTCCCACAAGTGACAATGTCCACGACCTCAGACATTACTGGATCAGTATGGATTAACTTTTTCACTTGGACAGACGTAACTGGGGCGTTTGTCACTTCCTTGAAGTAGAAGATTTCAGCCTGGGAGTGCTAAGTGTGTGCGACAGGTAAGGGAAACCTTGAGAGGCCGTCTGCATTGCAGTGCTGCTCAGACCTTCTGTACTTGATATCGTACTGGCGAGCAGATAACAGTAATGCCCATCGCTGCAAGCGGCTGGCTGCGAGCGAAGGAATGCCGGTGTGGGGACCAAAGATGGAGGTGAGGAGTCTATGGTCCGTCAGCAGTGTGAATCGTTGGCCAAACAGAAACTGATTAAATGTCTTAACTCCGAACACGATGGCGAGTGCTTCACGCTCTATCTGTGCATAATTGCTCTTGGCTTTACTTAAGGTCCGTGATGCGAAAGCAATTGGCCTTTCTTCACCTGATGGCATGATGTGTGAGACAACAGCACCAATGCCATAAGGCGATGCATCACATGCCAACCGTTATGGTAAGTTGGGGTTGAAGTGGTTGAGGGCCTCTGACTGAGCTAGGGCTGTTTTCACTTTCTTGAATGCCACCTCACATCTGTCTGTCCACTTCCACTGTTTGGTTTTGATCAAAAGTTCATGGAGTGGCTTTAACATGTTAGCTAGGTTCGGCACAAACTTTGCGTAGTACGTCAGTAGTCCTAAGAATGATCTCAGCTGACTCACGTTCTGTGGGGATGGAGCTTCCGCGACGGCCTTCACCTTTGATGGCGCCTTGTGGAGCCCTGAACTGTTGATGACGTGGCCCAGGCACTCAACAGATTTGTCCTTCCAGACCCTCAGACCATACTTGTCCAGTCTCTGTAGTATAGCGTCCAGGTTTCTCAGGTGCTCCTGCTCGTCTTTGCCGGTGATGAGTAGATCATCGAGGTAACATTGAACCCCGGTGGGCCCGCTCAGTATCTGGTCCATAGCTCTCTGAAACAAGGCCAGAGCTGAGGTGATTCCAAAAGGAAGCCTCCGGTACCTGTACAGTCCTTTATGAGTCCCTATTGTCAACAGTTCTTGTGACTCTTGGTCCACATCCATCTGTAGATAGGCCTGACACAAGTCTATCTTACTGAATTTCTGTCCTCCAACTAAACCAGAAAAGAGGTTGTCAATGAGGGGTAGTGGATATTTTTCAGCAGTCAAGACGGGGTTAACAGTGACTTTGAAATCACCACAGAGTCTGAGTGATCCATCTTTTTTTATGACTGGAACAACTGGTGTAGCCCATTCACTAACATTCACTGGATCCAATACTCCACTCTCGACTAGTCTGTTTAGCTCAGTTCCAACTTTTGGTTTTATGGCGTATAACTGTTATGTCCTTCATACTGCCAAGTTCTCCATTGAACACATCCGCGTGTTTCCTCAATATCCCTTGTAGGTTTGTGTCCTCTTTTGCATGTGAATTTCCTGCCAGTTCAGTTTGATATTTTCCAGCCAAGTGCGTCCTAGCAAAGTTGGATGGTTGCCTTTCACAATGTGGAGTGGTAGCTTTACCTTCTGTTTGTTGAGCTCCACTGTAACAATCACACTTCCTCTCACTGGAACAGTCTCACCAGTGTATGTTTTCAACGTCATCTTTGTGGGCTGTGGTGTGAGGTGATGTAGTTTATCCTTGTATACAGCCTCAGACAGCAAAGATATGGCTGCTCCAGCGTCCACTTGCATCCGTACTGCTTTTCCATCCAGTAGCGGTGTCACCCAGTATCTGCGGCCATTGTCTGAAATGGACAAAACATGCAAAGATTCGTCCTCTTCAGACAGGGTATCACTTTGTTCATCCTCTGTGTGCTCCATTTTATGCACTTTATTTTTGTACTTCCTGAAGTCGCTTTTCCTTTGTTCAGTACTTTTGTTTGATTGTGTCTTTTTGTTTTTACATGCACGTTCGATGTGACCCTTTTTTCCACTACTTCTGCAGTCTAAGTCTTTGCACCAACACTCCTCTGCTTGGTGACCTGGTTTCCCACAGCGATAGCAAGGCTTGCCACCTACTGCCTTGCTTTTTAAATCCTTATGCACTTGGGTCGATGCACTTAGCTGCTGTGCGTCTTTATTTGCCATTTCCATTGACGTACTCACTTCTATTGCTCACTGCAATGTTAAGTTACTCTCAGCCAAAAGGCGTTTCTGAATTGCCTCGCTGCGCATGCCACACACTAACCTATCACGTATAGTGATCGCCCAAATTCACAGTGTTCAGATAACTGTTTCAATACAGCCACAAATTGTGAGATTGACTCCCCCTCCTCTTGATTTCTCTTATGAAACCTGAATCTCTGTGATTATCAGTGGTTTGGGAGAATAATGTCCTTTTAAGGTAGCCACAATTTCATCATATAACTTATCACCAGGTTTTTCAGGCGTTACTAGGCTGCGTAGTAGATTGAATGTTTTTCCTCCCATAACAGTCAAAAAAGTTGGCACGACTACATCTGCTTTAATTCCATTTGCCAACACAAAGTACTCAAAACGTTCTGTGTAAGAACTCCATTGTTCCACAGATTCATCAAATGTTCCTATATTTCCAACCAGTGAAGACAATTTCGGTGTATTATTTTTATTTCTCACAATTTTTAGAAGGTCCCTTACTTCCAGCCCTTTTCTGGGGTCCCACTATCTATGTCCATAGATGATATTTTTTTTAAATTGGAAGGGAGGCTAGTGATTGAGGCCAAAAGGTTGATCAGTAGGAAAGAGGGTCAAAGAAATTAAAGAGGTTTGAGAAGGTTTTGCCTGGGAAACTCCATTGGAATTGTATTAAAGCCTACTGTGTATCAGAGATACTTTTAAGGGGATGGGAAACTCCATTGGAATTGTATTAAAGCCTACAGTGTACGTTGCCCGTACGTTGCCAATGGCCGTGCGGTGCATTCTGGGTATACTCCGACAAGGAGTATACCCACATCGTCGAATAAAAATGTAGTGGTTGAAGTGTTGTCATTACCCATGTAGGCAAATTGCGCATTAATCAATTGGCGACAGCCTGTATGCCCTCCCACCTCAAGTTTCATGTCTCCGGTAGTCTGGGAAAGCCAGCATGGATAGAATGCAATAATTGACTTAATATTTGCCATATTCTAATAATTTTTATGTCGCCACGGTCTGTGCCATGGTGAAACGTGCACTCCTGTAGATCTGAAATAATTAGATGATGAAATTTGCCAGCCAACCAGAAAAGCAAGGCTAAACAATTCAGGCATTCTTGAAAGTCAGGACAATCCTTGTCCTGCAAATAAATATTATTTCTATAGTTTACATTTTTTATTTTGCAAGCAGTAGGCATTTAGAATTAAGTGTGGAGTGGAGCTTCCAGTTAGGTGATGACATCATGTACTTTTTTTTTATATCATACCGACCCTAATGTACCAATTGTAGTTCATCACTCTTTTCATGTTGTTATTTATGAGGGGGAAAAAATTTATGCACTCACTAACTGTAAGTCGCTCTGGATAAGAGCGTCTGCTAAATGACTGAAATATATGAAATATAAATATATGGGTGTGCGAGACTTGACATCAGAAGAGTTACAGGGAGTGTTAAGTGGTGATGTCCCATCATTTCAGGTTGAGGGCATGAGGTAGGAATGAATATATTTAAATAGTGGAGAAATGTGGTATTAATAATAATTTTGAATTTGTAAGTGTAGTGTAGTGTTAGATGGTAGGGTATTTCTTTATTTTATTTTTCAAGCAAAATATAAGGGGGTTGTACTCCAGTCTAGTAGGTGGCGGTAATGCAACAAATTGGATGCCAACCGCCGTTAAACCTCATTGAAGAAGAATAAGAAGAAGACGCTGAAAGTGACGTCTTTGTTGTGCGACCGGTGGAGAAATGGCGAGCGGCAAAAAGAGTGCACTACTCTCCTCTTTGGCGGACTATGGAGACGATTCAGAGGCAGATTCCGACCCAGAGATAGAAGAAACCGGTAGGTAATTTGCTTAACTACTGATACTGATTGCATAAAAATTAGAATTTCGGCCCCAAATCTGTCGTAACTGAGACGAAAATGGGTAACCGGAAATCGCTTTGTGTAGGTTCAACAATGTTGTTGGCTAGCTACACTCAGTAGCTAACTAAATCTAAATACTATATCGAGGTGTTTAGATAACTTTAACGTTACTATTCTAACTAACTTTGTCCCAGAGCACGGTCAAAAAACACGGAATTATCATCGTTATCTAGAACAAGGCGTTGTGTGAGCCTGTACAGAATATATTTTATAAAACGTAAGGCTAACGTTAACTAGCTTTGTCATGTTAACATTCCATCATCACCGGCTACGTTAGTATCTGAATCATATAATTATATCTATATGATCTGAATGCTAACAACACACTAGATTACAAAAGACGGAACAGTGCTGTACCCATAGAGATCATATTTAATTACTAGAGGGGCTATGTCGCAGACATATAGAAGTAAGGCATGTGACATACAAGAAATGGTACAAATATTACTATTGTCAAGCTAAAATTGTATCATATAATTATAAATACAGTTTATATGGGTTTTATACACATTTTCTGGATAAATAGGCTAATATGTAAACAGACCATAAATGTCAATGTTTGTTTTCTTGGAAATCTGCAAGTGTAATTATACGATACTATATCAGTACTTGTATCGATGTGGAGGAGTAGTTGTCGGGTGAGGTCGTCGGGTGGCGAATCGCATCTCTGCATGTCTGGCAGACATATCAGTATGGATGACGGATCACCACCTCAAGCTGAACCTTGGCAAGACGGAGCTGCTCTTCCTCCTGGGGAAGGACTGCCCGTTCCATGATCTCGCCATCACGGTTGACAACTCCGTTGTGTCCTCCTCCTAGAGTGCGAAGAGCCTTGGCGTGACCCTGGACAACACCCTGTCGTTCTCCGCTAACATCAAGGCGGTGACCCGATCCTGCAGGTTCATGCTCTACAACATTCGGAGAGTACGACCCTGCCTTACACAGGAAGCGGCACAGGTCCTAATCCAGGCACTTGTCATCTCCCGTCTGGATTACTGCAACTCGCTGTTGGCTGGGCTCCCTGCCTGTGCCATTAAACCCCTACAACTCATCCAGAATTCCTTAGCCCGTCTGGTGTTCAACCTTCCCAAGTTCTCTCACGTCACCCTGCTCCTCCGCACACTCCACTGGCTTCCAGTTGAAGCTTGCATCTGCTACAAGACCATGGTGCTTGCCTACGGAGCTGTGAGGGGAACGGCACCTCCGTACCTTCAGGCTCTGATCACTCCCTACACCCAAACGAGGGCATTGCGTTCATCCACCTCTGGCCTGCTGGCTCCCCTACCTCTGCTGAAGCACAGTTCCCGCTCAGCCCAGTCAAAACTGTTCGCTGCTCTGGCACCCCAATGGTGGAACAAGCTCCCTCACGACGCCAGGACAGCGGAGTCACTCACCACCTTCCGGAGACATTTGAAACCCCACCTCTTTAAGGAACACCTTGGATAGGATAAAGTAATCCTTCTAACCCCCCCCTTACCCCCCCCCCAAAAAAATAATAAAATAAAATAATAATAATAAAAATAAATTGTAAAGTGGTTATCCCACTGGCTATAAGGTGAATGCACCAATTTGTAAGTCGCTCTGGATAAGAGTGTCTGCTAAATGACGTAAATGTAATGTAAATGTACTTGTTGCATTTACAACTTGTCTAATAAGTCCTATCATCAACGGATTTTAGCAAGTATATGGCTGTGGATTGACTGCATTGTTTAAATGGCATATTGGCAGTAACATTTGAACAATTATGTAATCATTCCTCTAAAACTGTGTCTAGCTTGCTTACACTGTCTTATCACAGCACTGGCAAACCATGGTTGACCAACAGGGCTTGAAACTTAGTTTTTGGTCCACCAGCCACTGTGGCAGGTAGATTTAAAAATCTTCCAGCCGCTCAGATTTTTTACCAGCCAAAATTAATTTTGCGCCATAATTACACCACATACAAAAAACGAATGAGCATGCTTTGTAATGTTTCTAAAACAATACATGTATTACTAGTAAGAAGTGATGTGGTATATTGCTTAAGCAAAATATCACAGATGAGACAAATGTTCAGCTGCTCCTTTAAGGCCAGGAGGTTACCCTGGCAAAAGGGGCACTCGAGCCGCTGGAGTCGGCAGTTACAGTGTGCTGGCCTGTGAGATATGAGAATATGACTAGTAGCCAATGTGTCTTCACTGAAGCATACTCAGACATTGAAAAACAACCTAGTGGGCCTCCCGAGTGGCGCAGCGGTCTAAGGCACTGCATTGCAGTGCTTAAGGCATAACTACAGACCCTGGTTTGATCCCAGGCTGTGTCACAGCCGGCCATGACCGGGAGAACCATGAGGTGGCGCACAATTGGCCCAGCGTCGTCCGG
Organism: Coregonus clupeaformis; assembly: GCF_020615455.1. Classification (NCBI taxonomy): domain Eukaryota; kingdom Metazoa; phylum Chordata; class Actinopteri; order Salmoniformes; family Salmonidae; genus Coregonus; species Coregonus clupeaformis. Next base: position 28,637,571 of record NC_059222.1, on the reverse strand, counting down.
GTTAGGGAGCTGAACGCACTGTGATTGAAGTGAAGAAATGTTTAGAAGCACAGCGCACATAAAACTTGGTCTAATTTACTCAAAAGTCTACTAAAATGAGCCTTTGTCCTTGTGTTTCTTGGCTATTGACATTGTTTTGTTCACAAGCTAGGTTATTTTTGGCCGGCTGGGATTTCCTTATCTCATCGCGCTCTAGTGACTCCTTGTGGCGGGCCAGGCACCTGCAAGCTGACGTCGGTCGTCAGCTGGACGGTGTTTCCTCTGATACATTGGTGCGGCTGGCTTCCAGGTTAAGCGAGCAGTGTGTCAATAAGCAGTGTAGCTTGGCAGGGTCGTGTTTCGGAGGACGCATGGCTCTCGACCTTCACCTCTCCCGAGTCCGTAGGGGAGTTGCAGCGACGGGACAAGACTGTAACTACTAATTGGACATCACGAAAAAGGGGTTAAATAAATAAATAACCTAGCTTGTGAACAAAACAATGTCAATAGCCAAGAAACACAAGGACAAAGGCTCATTTTAGTAGACTTTTGAGTAAATTAGACCAAGTTTTATGTGCGCAGTGCTTCTAAACATTTCTTCACTTCAATCACAGTGCGTTCAGCTCCCCAGCTAGGCAGTGTTGATGTGCGATGTGGGATTTATTTAACCAGTAAGGCCCGAGGGGGTGTGGTATATGGCCAATATACCACGGCTAAGGGCTATTCTTATGCACGACGCAACGCGGAGTGCCTGGACACAGCCCTTAGCCGTGATATATTGGCCATAGATCACACCCCCTTATTGGTTAAATAAATCCCACATCAACACTGCCTGGCTGGGGAGCTGTGCGCACTGTGATTGAAGTGAAGAAATGTTTAGAAGCACTGCGCCTTATTGCTATTATAAACTGGTTACCAACGTAATTAGAGCAGTAAAAATAACTGTTTTGTCATACCCGTGGTATACGGTCTCATATACCATGGCTGTCGGCCAATCAGCATTCAGGGCTCAAACCACCTAGAGATACATAATTCGTAGGTCTTTGTTTTAAAAAGCTACAAGCTATGAAACTCAAACTACTGCAGAATTTATTTTGTTATAAATGTGCTCATACTTGACTTCTAACTCTATTTTTGTTCGCAAATATAAGTGAAATGCTTGCACTGTGGAACCCTGACCAACCGCCCGGCTGGTGAAATCGACATCTTACCAGCCAATTCCAAAATCTATGCACATTTGGCGGGTGTTAATTTTAGGCATTGTTGACTAACTCCCTGACCAAAATGGCTGACCTTTATCGTGTTGTCCATTCTAGTATTCTAATTCCTAATTCTATTTCGGCACCTTTACAAGTCAGAATGTTGAATAAACACTAATTTGAAGGTATACTTATCTATGTAACTAAACTCACTGTACCGGTTGTCCCCTAAGTTCGTCCTTATGCCGGTGGAAATTTTAGACAAAATATTGACAGGTAATTATTAAACAGAGTTTTCAAAACGTCTGTGTTTTTGTGCATGGCTCTCACGGTTAGTTTGTCCATCTCCTGGTGTGTGCGATATTGAAACTTGCTGACGAGACTACGTCGGCGAATGGATAAAACGCCTCTACCCTCCATTCTATTGACAAATGTGCATAATATTAAGGAAGTATTGAGGTTCTGCTCACCTAAGTTAGAATAACTCATGATAAGCTGTAGACCATATTACACTGAACAAAAATATAAATGCAACATGCAATAATTTCAAAGATTTTACTGAGTTACAGTTCATATAAGGAAATCGGTCAATTAAAAAATAATTAGACCCTAATCTATTGATTTCACATGACTTGGAATACGGATATGCATCTGTTGGTCACAGATACCTTTTTTTTTTTTTAAGGTAGGGGCGTGGATCAGAAAACCAGTCAGTATCTGGTGTGACCAACATTTCTCATGCAGCACGACACAGTTCCTTCGCATAGAGTTGATCAGGCTGTTGATTGTGGAATGTTGTCCCTCTCCTCTTCAATGGCTGTGCGAAGTTGCTGGATATTGGCGGAAACTGGAACATGCTATCATACACGTCAATCCAGAGCATCCCAAACATGCTCAATGGGTGACATGTCTGGTGAGTATGCAGGCCATGGAAGAACTGGGACATGATGTCAGCTGGTCCTTTTTTGGCAGGGCTGAAATGCAGTGGAAATGTTTTTTGGGGATTAAGTTCATTTTCATGGCAAAGGAACTTTGCAATTAATTGCAATTCATCTGATCACTCTTCATAACATTCTGGAGTATATGCAAATTGCCATCGTCAAAACTGAGGCAGCAGACTTTGTAAATATTAATATTTGTGTCATTCTCAACTTTTGTCAAAAGTTTTGAGAATGACACAAATACTAAAGCATCCTGAGACCATTCATGTGTGGGGTTGCTTCTCAGCCAAGGGAGTGGGCTCACTCACATTTTTGCCTAAGAACACAGCCATGTATAAAAAATGGTACCAACACATCCTCCGAGAGCAACTTCTCCCAACCATCCAAGAACAGTTTGGTGACGACCAATGCGTTTTCCAGCATGATGGAGCACCTTGCCATAAGGCAAAAGTGATAACTAAGTGGCTCGGGGAACAAAACATAAACATTTTGGGTCCATGGCCAGGAAACTCCCCAGACCTTAATCCCATTGAGAACTTGTGGTCGATCCTCAAGAGGCGGGTGGACAAACAAAAACCCACAAATTCTGACAAACTCCAAGCATTGATTATGCAAGAATGGGCTGCCATCAGTCAGGATGTGGCCAAGAAGTTAATTGACAGCATGCCAGTGCGGATTGCAGAGGTTTTGAAAAAGAAGGGTCAACACTGCAAATATTGACTCTTTGCATAAACTTAATGTCATTGTCAATAAAAGCCTTTGACACTTATGGAATGCTTGTAATTATACTTCAGTATACCATAGTAACATCTGACAAAAATATCTCATAACACTGAAGCAGCGAACTTTGTGAAGACCAATACTTGTGTCATTCTCAAAACTTTTGACCACGACTGTACACAGAGGGAAAGTGTCAGTAACATGCATGTCAGTCTTTCCTGGCTCAAAGTTGTGGAGAGATGACTGCATCACTATCGGTCTTTGTGCGAGGTGTTGAAGGTACCGAACTGTAAACCAAGGCAACAGCTACTCTTCCTGGGGACCAGCAACATTAAGGCAGCTATATACAATAAACAAATATTACATTACATTTCATAACACTTTTCACAACACATTAAGTATGTGCCCTCATGCCACTACTCTAGTACCACATACAGTGCATTTGGAAAGTATTCAGACCCCTTCCCTTTTTCCACATTTTGTTATGTTACAGCCTTATTCTAAAATTGATTTTTTTTATTCTCTCATCAATCTATACACAATACCCCATAATGACAAAGCAAAAACTGGTTTTTAGAAATGTTTGCAAATGTATTAAAAATAAAAAACAGATACCCTATTTACATAAGTATTCAAACCCTTTGCAATGTGACTCGAAATTGAGCTCAGGTGCATCCTGTTTCCATTGATCATCCTTGAGATGTTTCTACAACTTAATTGGAGTCCACCGGTGGTAAATTCAATTGTTTGGACATGATTTGGAAAGGCACACACCTGTCTATATAAGGTCCCACAGTTGACAGTGCATGTCAGAGCAAAAACCAAGCCATGACCTCGAAGGAATTGTCCGTAGAGCTGTGAGACAGGATTGTGTCGAGACACAGATCTGGGGAAGGGTTCCCAAAAATGTCTGCAGTATTGATGTTCCCCAAGAACACAGTGGCCAACATAATTCTTAAATGGAAGAAGTTTGGAACCACCAGCCACGCATTCGTGAGTGAACAGGGAGTGCAGAATGGGACTAAGCACATATACCTGCTATACAAGGCACGCCCGTTAAAAAAGTGTCAATGGATAGAGGCCGACCAATCTCGGCTTGCTATTAGGTCAGGAAGCCGGCAACTGAATGCTGCCATGTTTCCAACCTGATAACCAAGCTCTGTCTCATTCTGCAGAGGGCCATGGAGTAGGTCTGGTATCGGCTGCCTATGGAGAGGACGACATTAGCCGGATTGAGGATGGCGACGACAAGGCATCTGGAGACGAGGACAGTGGGGAGAGCTCTCGTAACTCGGTCAGTTCTCTTTATCTTTCCAACTTAGTCTCTTTCCCACAGCACCCTGTTAGAGGTATTTTTCAGCGGTGCATATATGAGTGTGTGTGGCCACTCAGGGATGTTAACCATTTGCATTCTTGTCTTCATAGGAAATGGAAGAGTCTGACGAGGGCGGAGACACAGATGAATATAAGGTATTTGATCCCCTCACAATGGTTTGGACTTGTGAAAATGTTTGTTAGGGGTTCATGGGGCTAGCCAAGATTCTCTGGGGGAGCAAGGATTCTGTTAAAATGATGGTCTGTGCCACTAGGTGGTACTGTTGAGCTATTATGTTTTGTCTCTATTCGCAGATACTAGTATAGAGTGGAATAAACAACATCCATTATTTCAAATTAAGTATAGCTTGGTTGTGCAGGCTGATGAAAAACCTTTGCATATAAACACTGAATTATAGTTATATAAATAAATCTGCTCCAATAAGAACAAGCTTGATCAAGATGTGGCACTCTCACATTAAAGGTGCATACCTTTCTGAATAGTGAGGTTCAGACAAACAGGGTTGTACCATCAGCCAACCCCACCCTGATAGTGCAGCAGTCAGTGTTTGAGTTGGAACAGCGCGTTAGATGGACTACAGGCCAGTTTCCTGCCACAGTGATTGATGCAGGTCAGGAGGGCTTGATGCTGCTCAAACAAACAGAATCATTACAGGGCTTGGGACACACAATGCCACAGTATCCTGTATGTGTCTGACAATTCGCAACGCTATGAGAGGGCTATGATCAGGCCATGAATGCAATATGTCTGCAGAACTATAGCATTTCACAACGGGGGGGGGGGATGATCAGGTGGAGGACTGGTGAGATGTTTTTGTGTGTGTGTCTGTCAGAGGGAGAGGGAGAGTTGCGGTAAACTGATCCAGAACCTGCCAAAAACGTAATCAGGGATGTGTGTTTTCACTGGCTATACTTCTATACTCCCACTCTTATGAGTTTGGTTTATATTTTGCTACTGCTGCCCTATAGTCCCACTATTTATTATGAGTTATGCCTCGTCAGCCACACCATTGACCCCCGCTTTATGTCCTAAGGGCTGAACTCGGTTTCTGTGTGCTAAATCTTATTCAACTGCGTTGTTAAGGCGCAACAGGCCCTTTCCTATTGTATTTTTCAAGCCATCTAGAGTTGGTTTAGACAAGGCTCGTTTTTGTAAGAGGGATATCTAGGAGGAAGCTCTCGTGTGAAAATGTCACATTGCTTACTGGTAATCTAGGGGAGTTAAACGCTTAGTAGTTCTTTCAAACTCGTCTCCAACTCTTAGCCAAACTATTGAGTAATAGCTTGGTTGGTTGCACAACCATGATTTATCTATCTACTGCTTTGTCTTATGGCCTGAAAATTCAATGGATTTGATTAGATTGGATTTAATTATTAATTTTTTCATAGAGGAAGTCTTAAAATGCAGTTTCTGAGTTATAGATGTACTTGTGTGTCATATAACAGTAATAATGGAGTGGATTTATAGAGGTGATTCATTTATATAACGTAATGGATATGTTGGGATACTTTCATTCGGGCCTGCTCTCTTTTGAAGGGCTTGGAGTGGGCTTGGGCTAATTCCACAGACTAGAAGAACCATAGTACCAATACGCCCTCTCCCCTTTTATCAGTGAGAAAGCGATGGGCAGAGGGGCTGTCACCAAATGTTGTCCGTGCCCTGGCTGTCACATTTGGCTCTTGGATCGTGTCAGTTTTCTTTTTGATTGTGTCTCTTGCCAACTCTCTACCGCCTTGACCTGTGTTTGGCCCATAGTGAAGACGCAGTAACCCAGAATAATGGCAGTTTGGCCACGCGGTTCTGTTCTCTGTGGCGGAAAGTATTTTATTAGGATCCCCATTAGCTGCTGCCAAGGCAGCCGCTACTCTTCCTGGGGTCCCAACAGCAACAAAACAACACATCACAACAAAACAATAGTGTACATAAATATACTGAACAAAAATATAAATGCGAAGTGCAACAATTTCAAAGATTTTACTGAGTGACAGTTCATATAAGGAAATCAGTCAATTGAAATAGATTCATTCGGTCCTAATCTGTGGATTTCACATGACTGGGAATACAGATATGCATCTGTTGGATACCTTTTGATCAGAAAAACAGTCAGTATCTGGTGTGACCACCATTTGCCTCATGCAGTGCGACACATTTCCTTTGCATAGACTTGATCAGGCTGTTGATTGTGGCCTGTGGAATGTTGTCCCACTCCTCTTCAATGGTAGTGCGACGTTGCTGGATGTTGGCGGGAACTGGAACACGCTGTCATACACGTCAATCCAGAGCATTCCAAACGCGCTCAATGGGTGACATGTCTGGTGAGTATGCAGGCCATGGAAGAACTGGGACATATTCAGATCCTTGTGACATGGGGCCGTGCATTATCATGCTGAAACATGAGGTGATGGCAGCGGATGAATGGCACGACAATGGGCTTCAGGATCTCGTCACGGTATCTCTGTGCATTCAAATTGCCATCGATAAAATGCAATTGTGTTCGTTGTCCGTAGCTTATGCCTGCCCATACCAAAACCCCACCGCCACCATGGGGCACTCTGTTCACAACGTTGACATCAGCAAACCGCTCGCCCACACGATGCCACACACGTGATCTGGGGTTGTGGGGCCGGTTGGACATACTGCCAAATTCTCTAAAATGACATTGGAGGTTGGCTTATGGTAAAGAAATGAACATTACATTCTCTGGCAAAAGTTCTGGTGGACATTCCTGCAGTCAGCATGCCAATTGCACGCTCCCGCAAAACATGAGACATCTGTGGCATTGTGTTGTGTGACAAAACTGCACATTTTAAAGACAGACAGACAGAGTGACAGCAGTGAAGATGCAGAGACAGGCTGCACAACAGGGAGGCAACAGAGGCACAGTTATAGTGTTGAGTTGTATCTCCAATGGTGTTTTTACATGTTGTATTTGTCTTAATCATGAGCTGGTTAAAAAAAGGAGTAGGGCTATGTTTCATTGGTACAGAAAAAGTTGAGAAACGCTGTACTATAGTGTACTGCCTATGTTATGTGTCAGTAGCATTACTGCCTGTGTGGGGGTGGGGGGCAGAATTTATGTCCCAGTCTGCCCCTGCGTGCACACACACACTCTCTACACTTTCATAAAAAAAGGTGCTAAGTAGAACCATGTAGGGTTCTTCAGTTTGTTCCCATAGCCCATAGGGGAACCCTTTTTGGTGGTAGGTCGAACCCTTTGCAGAGGGTTCTACTTAGAACCCTATATGAACGGTTCTACCGAGAAAGGCTAATAAGGCTCTAGGGTTCTTCCTAGAGCCTTATTAGCCTTTAAAATGTAACTCTTTATGACAATTACATATATCACAAGGCCTTACTTTGATGGCCTAGTGTTAGAAAACTCCTGGTTTAAAGGTCACGTCAGGCCTGCAAGTCAGATTATGCTACCTTGCAAAGTGAGTATAATTCCTATTGGAATTCAGCCAGAGTTATGATATCCAACAGTAGGAATTTTTATTCACCCACAACCTGCATTCAGAATGACTGCCAGGGTTAGGAGCATTGGTAAAGGAGACTACCTAAACCCCTCAAACCTGTGTAATGATAATGCTGTTTAATCAGCTTCTTGATATGCCACACTTGGCAGGTGGATGGATTATCTTGACAAAGGAGATATGCTCACTAACAGGGATGTAAACAAATTTGTGCACAAAATTAGAGCGAAATAAGCTTTTTGTGCGTATGGAACATTTCTAGGATATTTTATTTCAGCTCATGAAACATGGGACCAACACTTTACATGTTGCGTTTATATTATTGTTCAGTGTAAAACAATACATCACACAAGACGTTGTGCATTATAGAAATGTACAATATAAAATGTACAAGATTACAACAATACATATTAGCTTGAGTTACCTGATGTGAAACCGTTCCATGTAGTCATGGCTCTATGTGTACTGAACAAAAATATAAACGCTACATGCAACAATTTCAAAGATTTTACTGAGTTACAGTTCATCTAAGAAAATCAGTCAAATGAAATAAATAAATTAGGCCCTAATCTATGGATTTCACATGACTGGGCAGGGGTGCAGCCATGGGTGGCCCTTGGAGGGCATAGGCCCACCCACTTGGCAGCCAGGCCCAGCCAATCAGAATGAGTTTTTCCACACAAAGGGCTTTATTACAGACATAAATACTCCTTGATTATCTTGGCAAAGGATAAATTATCACTAACAGGGATGTAAACAAAAGTTGGGCACAAAATGAGAGGGAGAGTTGCTTTTTGTGCGTATGAAACATTTCTGGGATTTTTTTATTTCAGCTCATGAAACATGGGACCAACACACTTTACATGTTGCGTTTTATATTTTTGTTCAGTGTAGTATTGTGCGTTTCCGAGCCTCTGGACTTGGGCACTGTGAAGAGAACCCTGGTGGCATGTCTTGTGGGGTATGTATGGGTGTCTGAGCTGTGTGTTAGCTGTTTGAACAGACAGTTCAGTGCTTTCAACACGTCAATACCTCTCACAAAGACAAGTCGTGATGCAGTCAGTCTGTCATTCATTACAGTGAGATGGCGGCAGGGGGGTTCAAAATAATCTCTGGTAAATTATGTCTGCACTGTATCCTTCCTCCCCCCTCCCCTTCCTCACTCCTCCCATTGTTCTACTGAGTTTGACCCTCTGCCCTCTTCAAGACTATTGTTGGATGTGTCCATGCAGTTGCTAGGTGACTGGGTGGCAGAAAGTGTGTGTGTTGGTGTGTGTATTCCATTGCCAGTGAATAGGAGCACTGTTTCTTACTGCTGAACCTGTGTTATGCCCACAGTTCTGGCGAAGACATCGCCCCACCTCCTGCCAAGCCCCTGCTTTCACAAGAATGTCCTGAAACTCTTTGATTATCCTGTAGCCACATGTTTGCCATGATACCATGAAGTTAATCTTATTCCAAGCGTCTGTTTTTGAGATTGATATACAGTACCAGTCAAAAGTTTGGACACACTGACTCATTCAAGGTTTTTTCTTAATTTTTACTATTTTCTACATTGTAGAATAATAGTGAAGACATCAAAACTATGAAATAACACATATGGAATCATGTAGTAACCAAAAAAGTGTTAAACAAATCAAAATATATTTGAGATTCTTCAAAGTAGCCACCCTTTGCCTTGATGACAGCTTTGCACACTCTTGGCATTCTCTCAATCAGCTTCATGAGGAATGCTTTTCCAACAGTCTTGAAGGAGTTCCCACATATGCTGAGCACTTATTGGCTACTTTTCCTTCACTCTGCGGTCCAACTCATCCCAAACAATCTCAATTGGGTTGAGGTCGGGTGATTGTGGAGGCCAGGTCATCTGATGCAGCACTCCATCACTCTCCTTCTTGGTCAAATAGCCCTTACACCCTGGAGGTGTGTTTTGGGTCATTGTCCTGTTGAAAACAAATAATAGTCCCACTAAGCGCAAACCAGATGGAATGGCGTATCGCTGCAGTGTACTGTGGTAGCCATGCTGGTTAAGTGTGCTTCGAATTCTAAATAAATCACAGACTGTGTCATCAGCAAAGCACACCCACACCATCACACCACCACCTCCATGCTTCATGGTGGGAACCACACATGCAGAGATCATCCGTTCACCTACTCTGCGTCTCACAAAGACACGGCGGTTAGAACCAAAAATCTCAAATTTGGACTCCAGACCAAAGGACAGATTTCCACCCGTCAAATGTCCTTTGCTCGCGTTTCTTTGCCCAAGCAAGTCTCTTCTTCTTATTGGTGTCCTTTTAGTAGTGGTTTCTTTGCAGCAATTCGACCATGGCCTGATTTCACGCAGTCTCCTCTGAACTGTTGATGTGTATGTTACTTGAACCCCCCCCACTTTTTCACAACACAACTGATTGGCTCAAACGCATTAAGAAGGAAATTCCACAAATTAACTTTTAACAAGGTACACCTGGTAATTGAAATGCATTCCAGGTGACTACCTCATGAAGCTGGTTGAGAGAATGACAAGAGTGTGCAAAGCTGTCATCAAGGCAAAGGGTGGCTACTTTGAAGAATCTCAAATATAAAATATATTTTGATTTGTTTAACACTTTTTTTTGGTTACTACATGATTCCATATGTGTTATTTCATAGTTTTGATGTCTTCACTATTATTCTACCGATGTAGAAAATAGTAAAAATAAAGAAAAACCCTGGAATGAGTAGGTGTGTCCAAACCTTTGACTGGTACTGTACATTTTTTCAAAAAGATAAAGCACGGTTTAAATAATCAGGAAACCTCATTCAGTTTTAGCCTACCTGTCACGTTGCCATGGCTGACAAACTAATATCCTATTGCAAACCGTTCCACTGCTATTACCCTATTCTAATAGTAATCACTGTTAACGAGTGGTATAATTGGGGTAATTGATCACCATCAACAGTGATGTGATGTTATGCTGCCTGGCAATGTTGACCCTCACATCCAGGACAGTGCATGGTTCTTTGACTGATGTTCAACCCACACCTTCTGTGTTCTCTCTTTTCAGGAGATCCCAGAGGCAGAGAGGAAGGACCCCAATGAGTTGGTCGGTGAGTACACAAACAAACACACACACCAACAGACAAAAACGTGTTTAAGACACAGATGGACACAATACAAACTTGGTGTGAAATATTTAGATTGCGGCCATCAGACGTTATATGCTCAGATTCTGTTAAATTGATAATGCTATGGTCTAAATCAGGGGTACTCAGTTCTTACCCTATGAGGTCCGGAGCCTGCTGGTTTTCTGTTCTACCTGATAATTAATTGCACACACCTGGTGTCCCAGGTCTAAATCAGTCCCTGATTAGAGGGGAACAATGAAAAAGTGCAGTGGAACTGGCTTCGAGGTCTAGAGTTGCGTTTGAGTGGTCTAAATAATTATTAACTGCTGTAGCTAGCAGTACTAGGGTTGGGTGAAGTACACCTCTGTCCGTTCGTGATTATGTACCCATAAACATTGATATACCGGGGTTCCGTGGCCAACCGAAACAGAATTGCCTGCTCGCTCAGAGACGCACGCGATTGAATTTCACTAAAATGTACACCATCTTTCCTGGCTTTAAACAGATACAATTTTCCCGCTACTGTGGAAATTGGGATTGAATCAACATAATAACAGCCCCTTTCAGTGCAACAAACCGAAACTAACTCCAAGACTGAGTTAGTGATTTTGTTGTAGGCTGAGGAGCGCATCGTAGAAGCCTTGTTCTATTTCAAGGGCACGAGTGGCTTTTCTTCCATCACCCATGGTCGGAGAGTAGCCTAGATGAGCATTTTAGATCGCAGAGCCGTGTGTAGAAGCATGTACACATTTGTTTATATTATTTGCTAGTTAGTGAGTTACTAGCCCAGTTCAAGCTAATTTCTGGTCAGAAATGGGGGAGTGATTGATTGAGCACAAAATGTGAACATTTCTAGATATCTTTGAAAAGCGAGTCAGAGCTTTTTTTGTCTTAATTGGATGTCTCAGCTCACATTGTAAAGGGAATAACAAACACCCTGTTGAAACTGGAGTAAACTTTGAATAGTGATATTGATTAAAAAGATGCACCTGTTTCAGTAGCGCAACTCAAGTAGGCCAAATCAAATGCAAACATTTCTGTAATCAGCGCTTTCTTTTCCAGCCGTTAACGAGGATGACGTGCGGAGCTCTTTATGGCCATCGCACATCATTTGAAAGATGCATGTCCCCTCTTGCTAACATTAAAGCATTGTTGCGTTAGGTAGGCCTATTTGTTTCATTTTTTCCATTTATAATGATGATGATCGGGACCTGTTGCAATAAAGCATGAGAACCCGGGGATTATCGTGTGATGACTCCCGACTAAAGGGCTGTCCATACCAAGGACGATAACTATAACGATAAAAAACATTCTAATTCAAGTGAATATTAGTGTTCACACTACAACGATAACTACAAAAAGAATGGAGAACGGTAGTGAGAGATCGTTTGGATCACTTTCAGAGCGTTTCGCCAAGACCCCCCGTCGTCCCCCCCCGTCCCGTCCCTCCAACGATAAAACATTGACAACCAATCAAAAACGTGTTTATATTGACACGTTCTAGGTGCCCGATGCTTGCCTGAGTAACTGGGCATGTCTGAGCATATTGGTGACCACATTAATTATAGGACAACTGGGGAGAATGATGATTCGTGACAAACAGCGCCTGAGAAGGCCTTATTTTCCAATGGCCTATCAGTTAATGTCGACACATCCTCACAAAATACACACTGTGTGCCACTGCTAATGTGCCTTTCTGGACCTTGTAAACTGTTGATAAAATACCCATTACTGATCCAAATGGTTACCTAATCAGGCCTAGGCTAGTTGATGATGATGATGATTATTATTATTTCGGAATGAAACATGCATTCAAAACGCAAGGCGTTTTTAGCGGTTATTGTAATGGCATTCACTGCAGTTTACAGCCTAGACTAGAATTCTTTACTCGCTAGAAGAAAAATGCATTATTGCATTGTGTTATATACTAGGTCTAGGTATGATCCTTTTCTTGTCCCTAAAAAGCTTAATCAATTAGGGAGGTTATTCAAATTAGCCTACATCCCTACAGTTTACAGCTCTAGAAAATTATTGTAGGCTACTCACTTAATAACAATAATACTTTCGTCATTGCACCGTGTTGTTGTAGCCTAGGTAAAATAATTGTATTGTCTAAAAATGTAGGCCTAATCAGTAGTGGAGCTTTACGTGTCCAGGACTGCAGAGCGCAGCCTGGAGGAGTGCACAGATCTGCCATTTCATCACTTTTTTTTGTTCTTGCACAATTACTTGGGGGGCTAATGAATGGCGTAATATTTAGCTTCTTACTTCAACTAAACATCTCTAGTCGCTCTCTTCCAGCTGTTCCCGTGCGCAATAGGATATAGGCTACGCAAGCCTGTTTGCTATTCCTCTTCACGTGAAATCCCAGGAAAAGCAATAGGCTACAAAAGCTGTAGGAAATGTATTCTTAGCATTTTTTTAACTAGACCTAGTCTTTTCATGGCGTCTTATTCTGGTCGAAAACTGGTTGTAAAAATTAATTGTATTATTTTTTTTACTGACCGGAATATGACATTTTTCTGACCACCATATGGCCAGCTGGTCATAATTCTGACCACTATATTATGTAGCCTACTGGTCATAGTTAGGACGTCATCATAACCTGGTAATGACCACCTGACTACAGCTTATTACCTACTGTAAAAAGTATTGCAGGGGAAAAAATTGGATATTGAAAACATTGTTCATTACATTTCTATTTGTTTCCATAGTCACCAATTAAATTTGAAATATGCAACATATTATTACATTTAAAATAGATAAAGCAATGGCATAAAACAAATCTACATTACAATTTATTTCAGATCCGCACACAGTAATTGTTTCATAATTCACCCACAGACATTACATGCATAGAAAGACTGGGACACAGAGGATATAAAGGCAGATTGTTTTGTTTTATTAATGATTCATAAGACTGGTGTTTATGGTCAGATTTGCTTTAGAGAGAATTAGTGCATTGCAAATGTATCAATTTGAGATTTTAAAAGAACTAGAAAACAACATTCTTGAATAAACTTTGTGGACTCAGCTGGCTAAAAACATTTCCAAAGTATTTCCATGGTATAACTAGCGTTGAGATGTCTTCAAAAAAGAGCAACTTGCTCATATACATACTTTGCGTCCTCCTACCTTGGAGGTCAGGGGCAAATTTTAGGACTTTCCAGAGGGCCCGCAACACATCAACCTCTTGGGTTTTCTGTCTTTTCATGACACCTTACTGTAAGAAGAAAAGACGATTGGCATAATGTGAATATGCAGGACACGACAGAACAGTAACACACAGTAAAATATCATTAACAGTCAGAATCTACAAAAAATGTCTCATTGTCTATGCCAAACTGCTCACAGTTACTTACCAACTACAATGGATCATACACGAGTGGTAGCAAAGGCATGTTTGCTCCTCTGTCCCTTCATATTGAAGTGGGACATTTTAATTCAATGGTCATCAATCTAAAACATTTTAAGAGGTTATCAAAATTAGACAGTAGTTGGATAATGACTTTTTTTTTTACTCATCTCTAAATGGTAAAGTTTTGCTTAATCCTAATACATGTTGTAATATTCAAACAACTTTTTATAAACGCACCGCTCCATAATCCTGAGGACATTTCCCGGACATAAGTTCCCCCAAGAAAGGTAAATTAAAGTGGCATTAAAGAGACAATAAAATATTATATTTTTCAAAAGTTGTATGTCAAACATTGTTAGAAATGGGTGTAATTGGCAAATCTCTTCCTCTTCTCTGCATCTGCACACGTGTCAGTTTGAGTGAGCGACAGGGAGAATAAGCTAGAGAGAAATGGGAGAAACTTTACTTGACTCACCAAGGGAGGTGTGTGTTGAATCAGGACACAAGGGTTTTGCACCTGGAGAAAAAAAAGGCGAGTTAAAATAGGGTTTTATTTGCTTTACAAACTAATATTATTAGAAGCAGTGCTGTTTCAATTGTATTTACTTACACTACACTCATAGAAAAAAGGGTTCCAAAAGGGTTATTCGGCTGTCCCCATAGGAGAACACTTTTGGGTTCCAGGTTGAATTCGTTTGGGTTCCATGTAGAACCCTCTGTGGAAAGGGTGCTACATGGAACCCAAAGGAATTCTACCTGGAACCAAAAGGGTTCTCCTATGGGGACAGCCGATGAACCCTTTTAGGTTCTAGGTAGCACTTTTTTTCTAAGAGTGTAAGGCGATCATGGGCAGCTGAATAGCATGTCTCTTGGAGAATCCAGTTGCAGAGAAAAAACATTAATGATCATCAGCATAGCTCTTACAAAGCTGGCTAGTAGCAATCAATACACATTGAAGATCAGAGTATCAAACAGAAGAAAAAATACATTTTGCACATAACTTTACTATGGATTTAAGGAATGGTGGTGGTGCTGCTCTCTCCTTTCCCTGGGATGTGGCAGAATAGGTAACTGAGTGGGTGGACAAGCACTGCTGTAGAGACCATGCATCAGGTCATTGACATGTTCAGGAACTGTAGAGACCTAGACAAATCATGATTAACCATTACTTAAGGTCTTCACTAAATTAGACTTAGCCTAGCAAGTACATTGACTATTTTCCCCTTAAGCAATCTGGCAGTCAGGCAGACCTATGGAGAGAGCTAGAGAGAGCAAAACATAGGCTATTTAGATTTCTTAGTCAGCTGGCTGAATAACTTCTGTACTCCTTCCCTTTGTTCCCTCTTCCATCCAAGCTAGAAGATTCCTGCAAAAAAGAGAATCAAGAATTGAAAATGGCAGTTGACAGTTGTAACGTTAGAATGAGTGTTGAGGGGGAGCAGGGATAGGCAAAATGTATATTCTTGTCAAATACAAAATACAAGGTTCCCTGATGAATCATGAAAAACTTCACATCCATATTGGAGGGTACACATTTCAAGAATTAGGCTAGCGTAAAATGTCTCACTCACTCAATGTTTCCTAAATGTGTTTTCAACCATCTCTCTCACTCACACACACACACACAGCTAGCATGACACAATGTTGACATGACAATGTTTTGTAAAGTTATTGTGATCATCGCTCACACACATACACACATTAACTAAACAGATATCAAAATGTCAAAACGTTAGCTAGCTTACCATGTCAATGGAGGATTAGCCAGAAAGCTAACGTTAACTAGCTAAAATTAGCCAACTAGCTAAAATTAGCCAGCTAGCTAGCTAAACTTTCCTTGATGTTCTTCTCCCCAACAAACCACCACTTTACTTACAAAAACAATACAAGTTTGCAGGAGAGCAGGGACTACCACTTAGCAGTCTAATATGTTGTGTACATTTCGAGAAACATTTCGAGAAACTCTGAGCAAGAGGAAGCAGGCAGTCCGCGTACAGAGATCTATTACTGCGAGACAGACCGATTCCAATCCAAGTTTTAGCTTATTTAGCTACTGAAACTAAAATAAACTTACTGCACGCATTGTTAATTGCTTAAAAGCTTTAAGGGAAAATATAATTGTCATATTCTCCGGTGCAATCATTTTTTACTAATTATTGATGGAAATAAATAGGATAAAAATAGGGTTTTGTAAATCCTGGTGGATTGTAGTAGGATATTGAAATAAGACACAGACCTACACTACCGGTCAAAAGTTTTAGAACACCTACTCATTCAAGGGTTTTTCTTAAATTTTACTATTTTCTACATTGTAGAAGAATAGTGAAGACATCAAAACTATGAAATAACACATATGGAATCATGTAGTAACCAAAAAAATGTTAAACACATCTAAATAGAAAGATTCTTCAAATAGCCCCCCTTTGCCTTGATTACAGCTTTGCACACTCTTGGCATTCTCTCAAACATCTTCACCTGGAATGCTTTTCCAACAGTCTAGAAGGAGTTCCCACATATGCTGAGCACTTGTTGGCTGCGTTTCCTTCACTCTGCGGTCCAACTCATCCCAAACCATCTCAATTTGGTTGAGGTCGGAGGATTGTGGAGGCCAGGTCATCTGTAACGCCAAGGTAGTGGGTTCGATCCCCGGGACCACCCATACACAAAAATGTATGCACGCACGACTGTAAGTCGCTTTGGATAAAAGCGTCTGCTAAATGGCATATTATTATTATTATTATTATCTGATGCAGCACTCCATCACTCTCCTTGGTAAAATAGCCCTTACATACCCTGGAGGTGTGTTGGGTCATTGTCCTGTTGAAAAACAAATGATAGTCGCACTAAGCCCAAATCAGATGGGATGGCGTATCACTGCAGAATGCTGTGGTAGCCATGCTGGTTAAATGTGCCTTGAATTCTAAATAAATCACATTGTCACCAGCAAAGCACCCCCACACCATAACACCACCTCCTCCATGCTTTATGGTGGGAAATACACATACGGAGATCATCCGTTCACCCACACCGCGTCTCACAAAGACAAAGCGGTTGGAACCAAAAATCTCCAATTTGGACTCCAGACCAAAGGACACATTTCCACCGGTCTAATGTCCATTGCTCGTGTTTCTTGGCCCAAATATCACAATTCTTAGTTTTTTAATATTGGTATTTCAGCACCAGCCGAATAACCTCAAATGGCCCTATCCTGAAAAAGTTCATCTGGCCGGATAAGCTGAAGTGGACTCGGCCCGAGTACCAGTGGTCACTATGACAATGAACACAGCCTGAAAGCACTGAATGGTCTGTGGTACCACCTTATTAATAGGCCTACAGTGCGCAGTAGGATGTGTTGATCAGTTGATTGACAGGTGTACTGCAGAACGATAAACGGTCTGCTGGTGTGAATGCTTGCCAACGTTTAGTTATGTATAATTTATCGTTATAGATATCGTTACGGTTATCGCCTTGGTGTGGATGGCCCTTAAGGGCTGTTCTTAGGCCCGAGGCGAAGCCAAGGGAGTTATCACATGATAATTCCCAAGTTCGAGGCTCTTATTGCTTTTATGAAGTGGTTGCCAACATATTTAAAAAAAGATAAACAACATCTTTTCATTAACTTTATTTTAATGAGTAAATTCGGTATATTTCATCCTACCACCAGACGATATAGTCCGGGCAAAAGCCAGTTGTTAGTTCTGAAGTTGCTAACCAAACAGGCTGGTCGTTAATTATATTCTCATGTTTTGACCCAGTCGTTCATTCAATTCATTCCATGTTGCTTTGCTAAAGAAATCATCATGATGATGAGAGAAAATAACCTTTTAATAATAATGATTTAATAAATATTTAATAAATAGGCAACACCCAGCTGATTGTCGAGTCAGTCAATAAAAGATGGTTATGGAGGATAGCAAGGCTAACGTTACTTCTCCTTTGTTGGCTAGCTAGCTAGTTAGCCAACTAAAGCTAACACACAATCACATCAAGCAGCTGAAATGACAGCAAACTATGTGCATTTTCATCTGTTTTACCTTGGATATATCCATTAATGATCTTGATAAATGCATTTTGTGGTGGAAAAAACACTTTTCTTTGTTTAGGGATTTTTAACATGAATGATTCAATTTCATTTAAACGTTCACACCCCTATTTTCAACCTCGCATGGAGGGATTTTCCCAACCCGCGTGGATAATTTATTTCTTAATAAGCTTAAACCTGATTAAACTTGTAATTAGATTTTTCTATAGGCTATTGATACTGTTTTTCTCTCTCATTATTAGTCCCCTGGCTACCTTAAATGTCTAGGCAATTCAAACAACTTTTTGAGATTTAACTCCGTTAAATTCATTGTTGCGAAAGCAATGCATAAAACTATGAAAGCGTAGCCTATAGCCCAAAGTCATATTCATAGCCTATCGAATGGAGAGAGAAGGGAATATAGGCTACGTCTTTTAAAACTGCTAGACACAAGATAGTTAAGGAGTGTCCTTTATTTAAAAAATAGTTGCCTAATGCCCATGCATCTGATAGACAGAGAGAGAAACAATATTTTCTGACTGGACATTTTGTGCTGCTTTGGTGGAATTCTCTGCTCGGTCTGGCCTACATTCTTCTTTTGCGTTCTGTATCGAACATATTTATTTAAATAGGTTATATAAAATAGAAACAAGTGTCACTTGTCCCTGCTGTGCACTGCACAACTCTGTTCTTTACTGCACAGTGCCAGTTAAGTTCAAATGGGCTAAACCATCGTCTGTCACATCACGATGTCGTGGCTGCCAATCATCGTCGATTAACGATGCTGTCGGAATATCGCCCAACCCTAAGCGGTACAATACGTCTTTGTTTGTCTTCAGACAGGGTCATTCAGGTTATAAATGTGTCACAGGAAATGGTCATACACCCGTTGGGCCTGTGAGTCATGTGGTCAACATATACTCACTCGCAGGTACACAAGCGGTGGGCGTTGGTGCAGCATTAGCTGACGGAAGGTATGTGTGTGTGTGCTCGGAGCAAGACAGGATATGAGTGTAACAAAAGCAGCAGCAGGAGGACAGGAGAGAACAGGGAGTGGCCCTGGCTGATACACTGCTCTACAGTATTAGGCCATAAAAGAGTAGTACGTACCCATCGTACCTTCACTTCCTCTGCAGTGTATACTAGAGCCTGCTAACGCCGAAATAGAATGGCATACATGCTCTGTACAACCCCCTCTCCATATTACTCCCAACAAAACAGACCGGGAAATTGACAAAAGCTTTTGGAAAAACACAGCCACTGTCCAGTGTCTTAACTGTGACTCATCATCATGGTCACTGTACATTCCATCCCTGGGCCCAGTCTGTTGTTGTCTGTTCCACTGGGTTGGCTTCTGTTCGGAGGAAATGTCACAGAGTTCTGGTCTAAAGGTCTCATGCAGCGCCAGGCCAGCAAGCAGCATGAAGATGGGCTTTGTCTGTTTAATGGTGGGAGTTGAATTGTCTGGCTGGCTGTTGAATGAGACTTGAGCTCTGTCTGTTTCCTCTCTGGTTGTCTGGCAGTAACAGCCACATGTCTCTCTATCTCACTGGCTCTGTCTCACTGTCTGTCTGCCTGCCTTTCAATGTCCATTTTTGCAGCTACTCTGTGTATATCTGCTGAATATAGACTACACTTTGGACTTGACCATGCAGTTGCCATATTATTGCTTTACAAACTTTGAACATCCACCAAAACAAATACGTTTTCATATTAACGCAAGTTATTCATATCTTGCTATATCAAACCGCTGTTAAAGCTACTGTTATTCAGAAGTAGCTTTAGGTAGGCCTAGTCAGAGGTGATCATGCAGGGCTGGGGCCTCTTGTGGTTTAGAGAGAGCTGTGATTCAGACTAGGGTTGAATATTTTCCCGGTATTTTACAAATGTTCCATCCTGAGAATAAATCATTTTTCTGATAACCTGGTATTTGCCGCCAAAACCGTAAGTGTCATTCAAAAGCATTATAAAGCATATACATAGATAAGCGCTTTGATCAAAAATTCAAGGCTGATGCTACCTGAGCCTGATGAGCCATACATTAAATACATTTTATGAGCCCTACATTAGACATTTAATGAGCCCAAGCCCAAAAAAGCCCAAATGATTGTGCGGTGATCCAATATATACAGTCAGGTCCATAAATATTTGGACATTGACCAAGTTATTATTATTTTAGCTGTCTACCACAGCATATTGGAGTTGAAATTAAATAATGAATGTGAGCTGAATGTGCAGACTTTCAGCTTTCATTTGAGGGTATTTACATCCTCTTTTTAAGGCACCAAAAGTAATTGGACAATTGGCTGCTCAGCTGTTCCATGACCAGGTGTGTGTTATTCCCTCGTTAGTTCATTTTACAAGTAAGCAGGTAAAAGGTCTAGCGTTGATTTCAAGTGTGCCATTTTGCATTTGGAATCTGTTGCTGTTAACCCTCAATATGAAGTCCAAAGAGCTGTCACTGCCAGTGAAGCAAGCCATCATTAGGCTGAAAAATCTAAACAAACCCATCAGAGAGAGAGCAAAAACATTAGGTGTGGACAAATCAACTATTTGGTACATTCTTAAAAAGAAAGAACACCAAAAGGAACACCACGGAAAACAAAAGGAACACCACGGAAAACAATTATTTCCCTGGTGAAGAAAAACCCCTTCACAACAGTTGGCCAGATCAAGAACACCCTCCTTAAATTAAAGATGAAAGTCTACACTTAAAGCACATCTTGATTGTTTCCTTTCAAATCCATTGTGGTGGCGTACAGAGCCAAAATTAAGCAAATTGTGTCACTGTCCAAATACTTATGGACCTGAATGTATATGTTACAGTGAGGGGAAAAAAGTATTTGATCCCCTGCTGATTTTGTACGTTTGCCCACTGACAGACATGATCAGTCTATAATTTTAATGGTAGGTTTATTTGAACTGTGAGAGACAGAATAACAACAAAAAAATCCAAAAAATGTTATGTCAAAAATGTCATAAATTGATTTGCATTTTAATGAGGAAATAAGTATTTGACCCCTTTGCAAAACATGACTTAGTACTTGGTGGAAAAACCCTTGTTGGCAATCACAGAGGTCAGACGTTTCTTGTAGTTGGCCACCAGGTTTGCACACATCTCAGGAGGGATTTTGTCCCACTCCTCTTTGCAGATCTTCTCCAAATCATTAATGTTTCGAGCCTGACGTTTGGCAACTCGAACCTTCAGCTCCCTCCACAGATTTTCTATGGGATTAAGGTCTGGAGACTGGCTAGGCCACTCCAGGACCACAATGTGCTTCTTCTTGAGCCACTCCTTTGTTGCCTTGGCCGTGTGTTTTGGGTCATTGTCATGCTGGAATACCCATCCACGACCCATTTTCAATGCCCTGGCTGAGGGAAGGAGGTTCTCACCCAAGATTTGACAGTACATGGCGCCAACCATCGTCCCATTGATACGGTGAAGTTGTCCTGTCCCCTTAGCAGAAAAACACCCCCAAAGCATAATGTTTCCACCTCCATGTTTGACAGTGGGGATGGTGTTCTTGGGGTCATAGGCAGCATTCCTCCTCCTCCAAACAGGGCGAGATGAGTTGATGCCAAAGAGCTCGATTGTGGTCTCATCTGACCACAACACTTTCACCCAGTTCTCCTCTGAATCATTCAGATGTTCATTGGCAAACTTCAGACGGGCCTGTATATGTGTTTTCTTGAGCAGGGGGACCTTGCGGGCGCTGCAGGATTTCAGTCCTTCACGGCATAGTGTGTTACCAATTGTTTTCTTGGTGACTATGGTCCCAGCTGCCTTGAGATCATTGACAAGATCATCCCGTGTAGTTCTGGGCTGATTCTTCACCTTTCTCATGATCATTGCAACTCCACGAGGTGAGATCTTGCATGGAGCCCAAGGCCGAGGGAGATTGACAGTTCTTTTGTGTTTCTTCCATTTGCGAATAATCGCACCAACTGTTGTCACCTTCTCACCAAGCTGCTTGGTGATGGTCTTGTAGCCCATTCCAGCCTTGTGTAGGTCTACAATCTTGTCCCTGACACCCTTGGAGAGCTCTTTGGTCTTGGCCATGGTGGAGAGTTTGGAATCTGATTGATTGATTGCTTCTGTGGACAGGTGTCTTTTATACAGGTAACAAACTGAGATTAGGAGCACTCCCTTTAAGAGTGTGCTCCTAATCTCAGCTCGTTACCTGTATAAAAGACACCTGGGAGCCAGAAATCTTTCTGATTGAGAGGGGGTCAAATAGTTATTTCCCTCATTAAAATGCAAATCAATTTATAACATTTTTGACATGCGTTTTTCTGGATTTTTGTTGTTGTTATTCTGTCTCTCACTGTTCAAATAAACCTACCATTAAAATTATAGACTGATAATTTCTTTGTCAGTGGGCAAACGTACAAAATCAGCAGGGGATCAAATACTTTTTTCCCTCACTGTATATAGGCTATTGCACATTACGCACAACAGAAAAACATAAAAGCACGTCATGTAGCTATATATATATATATATATATATATATATATATATATATATATATATATATATATATATATATATATATATATATATATATATATATATATATATATATACACACACACACTCATACTCTCTTGGGTAAGTAAATGAAACATGCAACAGTAGGCTAATCTTTTTGAGTGTGAACTGTATTACTGTATTGTATTATAGTCTATTGTATTATACAGACTGGAATTACACACCTCGTTCAAACCATGATAAAGCAGGGAGAGAACATGCTATTCTGGTGCAGCACGTGCTGACTACAAAGTTACAAGTATAGGCTAGCGAATTTTGATTTTAATTTTGAAATATAATGGGGCCTATTTGTATAATTAGTAGGCTGACGCATTTATACCTTTCAGAATATTTCCTCTAGTGTTATTAGCCTGCCTACCTCTTTCTCTCTCTCTAGTGTTGCTTCATTCCTTCCTCGCTTTCAACAGTTAAATTAAATACGTGTTGTTGTCCTTATAGTCATCATTTTAATGACATGCTTGAATAATATAGGACTAGAATTAGATGCAGAAGGCTTTCACTTCTCTTCATGAAGATTGAATGGCTATGGGTCTGAATAAATAAATAACTGAATAGCCTACCGCCATCAAGCGTTCGCACTTCTTTCAAACTACCCATGAATTCTATTGGCTGCTGTATTTAACATTCGAATAGTCTTGGTTAATGTCCAGCAAGCTGTACTAGTCTAGCTTTTCCTGCATGGGACTCCAAGAGCTAAGGAGCGTTTTATAAGGAGAGGCCAGCAGAGCACAGGTGCGTGCATATTGCGCAAGAGACCCATCATTCATTAGCTAAATATAAGGCTAATACTGTATTTAATTTATTACCTGAACGAGGAAGGCTAGGCCTGCTAGATATCAATCTTGAACAGGATTATCTATTTTGGATGTAATTTGAATGGAAGTGATGGAGAGAGAGAGACTGCGTGAGAGTTCTTGCGCGTGCACTGATTTAAACCAACGATATTCAAGTGATAGGCTATTTTAAAACTCTGCAGCTGCAATTTAAAAAATGTATTTACCGTTTTAAAAAATGTGACCCCCAAAAACAAGATGGAGATGGGTAAGTTAGACGCACATTCGGTCCTTATATTACTGTAGCATAGGCTATGCTGCAGCAAATGTAGACCTACCTGTCACAAGAAGAAAAGTTACCATGTTGGTGATAGGTCTACATGTATTGTGAACTGCGCTCCATACTGAGACGGGCTGTCTGTCCCCACCCTGAGCATTGATGATTCATCATGCAGAGAGAAGGCCGCAGAGAAGCCAGATTTAGACATCACGTATAATTTAACAGTTCTATTTCAGGTCATGCTGTTCATATAAATAATTTATTATAATTTACCGGTTTCTCGCAGTTATTTCTTCCGGGAAAGGAGAGTGGTTTTGGGTGATAAATCTCGGTAACCGGGTTCCTGCCATTCAACCCTAATTCAGACCACTATCACTGTACAGTATGTCTGCTATGTGCCTGTTGCCACACACACACATCGCAGCCTGTGTTCATGTAAAGCAACACATGCTCATGCTAGGGCCCATGACTCATCAGACATGCCTGGTCAGGTTTTTCCCTACCCCAGGCCATGGTATTTTCTACTGTTCAGCCAAGTGCATATTTGTGTTTAGTGTATGCTTGTCACTGAGTACATCATGACTGTTATGGTTTCTTTATGTGTGTGTGTGTGTGTGTACGCCTGTCCGTGAACCGCATTTAACCATGGCAAGGTGACTGGGAATATGGCAGAATACAAACAGTGTAGCTATTCACTCCGCAAGGCAATCAAACAGGCAAAGCGTCAGTATAGAGACAATGTGGAGTCTCAATTCAACGGCTCAGACACGAGACGTATGTGGCAGGGTCTACAGACAATCACGGACTACAAAAGGAAAACGGGCCACGTCGCCGACACCGACGTCTTGCTTCCGGACAAGCTAAACACCTTCTTCGCCCGCTTTGAGGATAACACAGTGCCACCGACGCGGCCCACTACCAATGACTGTGGGCTCTCCTTCTCCGAGGCCAACATGAGTAAGACATTTAAGCGTGTTAACCCTCGCAAGACTGCCGGCCCAGATGGCATCCCTAGCTGCGTCCTCAGAGCATGCGCAGACCAGCTGGCTGGTGTGTTTACAGACATATTCAATCTCTCCCTATCCCAGTCTGCTGTCCCCACATGCTTCAAGATGGCCACCATTGTTTCTGTACCCAAGAAAGCAAAGGTAACTGAACTAAATGACTATCGCCCTGTAGCACTCACCTCTGTCATCATGAAGTGCTTTGAGAGACCAGTCAAGGATCATATCGCCTCTACCTTACCTGTCACCCTAGACCCACTTCAATTTGCTTACCGCCCCAATAGATCCACAGACGATGCAATTGCCATCACACTGCACACTGCCCTATCCCATCTGGACAAGAGGAATACCTATGTAAGAATGCTGTTCATTGACTATAGCTCCGCATTCAACACCATAGTACCCTCCAAGCTCATCAAGGGTGCGTGCTCAGCCCACTCCTGTACTCCCTGTTCACCCATGACTGCGTGGCCAAGCACGCCTCCAACTCAATCATCAAGTTTGCAGACGACACAACAGTAGTAGGCTTGATTACCAACAAGACGAGACAGCCTACATGGAGGTGAGGGCTCTGGGAGTGTGGTGCCAGGAAAATAACCTCTCACTCAACGTCAACAAAACAAAGGAGATGATCGTGGACTTCAGGAAACAGCAGAGGGTGCACCCCCCTATCCACATCGACTGGACCGCAGTGGAGAAGGTGGAAAGCTTCAAGTTCCTTGGCGTACACATCACTGACAAACTGAAATGGTCCACCCACACAGACAGTGGTGAAGAAGGCGCAACAGAGCCTCTTCAACCTCAGGAGGCTGAAGAAATTTGGCTTAGCACCTAAAACCCTCACAAACTTTTACAGTTGCACAATTGAGAGTATCCTGTTGGGCTGTATCACCGCCTGGTACGGCAACTGCACCGCCCGCAACCGCAGGGCTCTCCAGAGGTTGGTGCGTTTTGCCCAACGCATTACAGGGGGCAAACTACCCGCCCTCCAGGACACCTACAGCACAGGAATGCCAAAAAAGATCATCAAGGACATCAACCATCCGAGTCACTGCCTGTTCACCCCGCTATCATCCAGAAGGCAAGGTCAGTACAGGTGCATCAAAGCTGGGACCGAGAGATTGAAAAACAGCTTCTATCTCAAGGCCATCAGACTGTTAAACAGCCATCATTAGCACTTTAGAGGCTGCTGCCTATAGACAGACTAGAAATCACTGGCCACTTTAAGAAATGGAACACTAGTCACTTTAATAATGTTTACATATCTTGCATTACTCATCTCAAATGTGTATATACTGTATTCTATACTATTCTACTGTATCTTAGTCAATGCCGCTCTGTCATTGCTCGTCATATATGTATATTTTCTTAATTCCATTCCTTACTTAGATTTGTGTGTATTGGGTATATGTTGTGAAATTGTTAGATATTACTTGTTAGATATTACTGCACTGTCGGAGCTAGAAGCTCAAGCTTTTCGCTACACCCGCAATAACATCTGCTAAACACGTGACCAATAAAATTTGATTTGATTTGACTTGGTCAGTTTGCCAGTAGCAGAGGGTAATGCCCCTCCCTGTAGGAGTGTCATACCCCTCTCACCTACAGACACAAGACAGGAGGGGGGTGGGGGAGGAGAGGCCAGGGTAAGTTCAAGCAGGGTAGTGTGAGGGGTGGGGGTTTGTTTTTGGTTTCACCTGGGCATCAAACAAAACGAGTAGAAGAAGGGTGAGGTGAGATGAGTTGGAAAAGAAAGGGAAAACAGTAAAGAGAGCGATTGAGAGGAGGGGAAGATTATAGAGGGATCACACGACCTGTAAGGACTGAAGTGGAGTGTGTTGGGTGCATGGAGTAGCTGGTTCACTACACAACATACTGTATGTGACCTACAATACAGGCTAAAGGACCCTACTTAACTGTTCTCACATACAAAATGTACGCAGACATTTTTTTCTCAACGATTTTTAAAGCAGGGGTGTCAAACATACGGGCTGGATCCGGGGGGAAACAAACTTTAAAATACTAAAACCAAATTGAAACTGGGTAGAAATGATAATGGACCTATATTCCTACAATTTCTTGAACCCTGTAACCACGTGGAATTAATGGGTCAAAATTAGACGTTCATCCACATTACGTCAAATCCTGACTTGAAACAGATCAGGTTGGTTTCTTGACTGTCCAGCTCGCTAATAATCACTAGACAGTCAGGGTGCATCGACAGTTCCAAAAACGATGGATAGAGGACAATGTTTTGCACGTTTTGACAGCAAGGATATATACCAATTTTCAGTGTGGCCCTCCGGACCTCAATGACAACCGAATGCGTCCCCCGGGGCAAAATGAGTTCAACACCCCTGATTTTAAAGGCTGTATTAGATTGACGGTGCTGAGTGACCTGTAAAATGCTCTCCTGGTGATGAGGCTCTAGTGACACTGAAGAATGTCTGGCCTGGAGTCAGAGAAAGAAAGGAAGAGAAGGTAGAGAAAGGAGGGAAGAGTTGGAAAAAAGGGGAGCCTCGCTTCTCTACACAAGCCCCAACAGACACTCCCTGACTGGGTGTGGTGCCTAGGTCTCGTACCAGGACCAGATGCTCCTACACACACACACACACACACACACACACACAGAACAACCGTCAGCTTAGGAATGCATCTAACATGTTGATTCAACACTCACTGACTTTACAGACATAATTTCTGGGTTCACCTCTAAAGATAAAAAGTAGCTACTAGACTGTCATGGGCATTTATTCAGCATCTATATCTGTCTGTAGTCTGCTCATCTGATTGGTTGTTTCTCTCTGTATCTCCGCCCCAGCTCTGTTCTCAGAGAAGGTGAGGAACATGTCGCCTGACAAGATCCGGATCCCCCCTGAACCACCAGGACGCTGCTCCAGTCACCTACAGGTACACAGACACATACCTGGGCTTTGTCTTCCACTCACACCCCTACTTCCATAGTTATGTACTGTATCTCTACTTACCTGTCTCTCAATTCACCTGAACTTACCTGTGCTATATGACTACCACTCTTGCACGTCTGACATACCTGTGAAATTCCTCTGTCTAAACTGGTCTGGTCACCTGGTCTAAACAACCATCACTTTCACATTTGTCACACTGGCCTACAGTACCACCATAGTCAGCAGTGACACGGTAAGCTCTCTGTCAACAAGTAGCAGACTACTGGAGGGAGGACAGTAAGGGTGTAACGGTTCACCAAACCCATGGTTCGGTAGGTATTGCGGTTTTTCGGGTCACGTTTCGGTACAGCGGGAAAAATGTAATGCAAACAGTTACTGTAGTTAATTTTAGTTTATTTAAGAAAATCCAAAGTGTTGGTATTCCTGATTCAATATATGATCATGAGTCATATAATGCCTGATGAGAGCACCATCCGGAATACCAACACTTTGTATTTTCTTAAATGAAAACACGATTACTCATCAACAATAACACCACAATAAAGTGCAATATGCGTGTGAAATCAATATGTAAACGTGGCTTAGACATTGTATAGGCCTATGCTATAATGTTTTCTTACAAAGAGATAAATTATGCACACTTGTGTGACTCATAAAGGGAGCGTGCCTGTGGCACGTACTTCTCATTTCCCACTCTGGGGTAATGTGATGGGCTGTCACTGTCAAGTAGCTCTCTGTAGCCCTGGAGGTCCATCCATCTGTAGTAAGCAAAACACAGGGTGCATTAGCCAATTCATTGACAACTTCAGCTTTAGCCTGCTTCTATAGAGCGGGGAGTACCTGTTTGCTGAAGTGGGTACAGGAGAGTGAAGTTCGTAACGTGGCTCAAGCACTTCCACAGGTTGCTGAAACCTCCTATTCTTCTCAACCACTGAGAATGGGCGCATATCCACGGCTATAAACATACCTATCGCTCTTGTAATTTCTTTGTCCCGGTCAGAATCGGCTGTGAAGGGCTGCTTGAATGCAGAGGGGAGACTAAATGTTTTTGTGTGTGTGTTTCCGTTTTGTGGTAGGAATACTGGGGTGATGTCGGTGTAAAAACATGCTTGAGGTGTTGGCCGCTGCATAGTCCAGTGGTTCCCAACTCCTCGAGTACCCCCAACAGCACACGTTGCTGTAGCCCCAGACACAAAACACCTGATTCAACTCATTGAGGGCCTGATGATTAGTTGACAAGTTGAATCAGGTGTTCTTGTCTGGGGCTACAATAAAAGTGTGTAACTGTTGGGGGTACTCGAGGACTGGAGTTGGGAACCACTGGCATAGGTTATTCTCGTTGAGCAGTGGCGACATACTCTCTCTGTCCATCGCAGTTGTAAACTACTGGGAAGACAAAATGTTCCCAAACTGGTTTATCGACCCCACCACTCGCCATCGTACAGAACTAGTTCCAGGCTGCGGCTCCCAAAAGGACTGCCACTTAAGATTAGAATTTTGATTACAAAGTGCGCATAGGCTCTAGTTTTAACAGAATAGCCACAAAAAAAACACTGCTCAGATTGAATTGAGGCATACAATGCAGCGTAGGTATAGTCTATAGGAGCGTGTCTGAAATACCAACACTTTGGTTTTACCCCTTTTTTTCCCAAAAATGTTGTGATATCCAATTGGTAGTTAGTCTTGTCCCATCGCTGCAACTCCCGTATGAACTCGGGACAAGCGAAGGTCAAGAGTATTGTATCCTCCGAAACATGACCCTGCCAAGCCGCACTGCTTCTTGACACACTGCTCGCTTAACCCGGAAGCCAGCCGCACCAATGTGTCAGAGGAAACACTGTACAACTGCCGACCGAAGTCAGCGTGCATGCGCCCAGCCGGCCACGAGTCACTAGAGCGCGATGGGACAAACCCTCCCCTAACCCGGACGACGCTGGGCCAATTGTGCGCCTCCCGGTCGAGGCCCACGTGTTTTTAATTTTTTCTATATATTTTTTTATGTATTAATTTAGCATCACAGTGCGGACTGAACCGAGGTCCCCGTACTGAAAGGTTCGGTGTGAACAGTTACACCCCTAGCGGACAGGTAAGTGTATGATGTACTGAAATCGGCGAGGGTATGAGAACGGATAAGGTGTGTGTCTGAGATATTGGTTTCCAGGTTGTAAATTGCCCCTCCTTCCAATGTCTGAGCAGAGTTCAATGCCAGCTGCCAGACAAGCAGTGTTCTGCAGTTGTTGGTAAATGTTCAAGAACGTTCCAGACTGTTGGAGAGCAGAATCCTCCAGTGGGAGAATAACATCAACATGTAGGAAGAGAGACAAAACATCTCAGTGGTCAGCTCTCTGTCAGAGTCCACATTCCATCCCTCTAGACACAGTCTCTGGTCTCTCAATCCTTACTTTGGTCCAAGGTTTTCCTCAGAAATAAGTTGGCATTCCCGGTAGATATTGCCATCATGCACAGATCTAGGATCGGCGTATCCGCCCCAAATCTTAACCCTAACCATGAGGGAGAAATATGCAACACTTAGATCAGTAAATGTAGTTCTTGTTGGGTAGGTGTTGAGGCAGGTGACGGTTTGGATGACTGACTTGGTGAGTGAACAGCTCAGCACTTTATAGTGTGCACATACACCTACTTAATAGCTTAGCGGTTAAGAGCGTTGGACCAGTAACCAAAAGGTTGCTGGTTGAAATCCCTGAGGTGGAAAAAAATATTCAGTTCTGCCCTTGAGCAAGGCAGTTAACCCACAACAACTGCTCGCCGGGAGCCGATGACGTCGACTAAGGCAGCCCCCCCCGCACATCTCTGATTCAGAGGGGTTGGGTTAAATGCGGAAGACGCATTTTGGTGGAATGAATTCAGTTGTGCAACTGACAAGGTATATTCTTTATCAGGTGAATCACTGATGATGAATCACTACCTTGCCTTAGGCTGCAACAAACACCAGCACACACACAGGAAGGGCTGGGGACAGTTAAGACTCAGGCCAATGATTAGCCAGGGTGTGGTCTGTGTTGTTAGTATGCCTCATTATTGTAACGGGCCTCATTACCATTGTATCTCAAAAAATAAACGTAACGCTACTGTTATCCTACTATTTGGCCTAATTGAACTTACTGTTTTGAGTACTGTAGATACAGTAGTGCCATAACATTCCAATTGTGGATACCCCTGGCTCCAGTTGACAGGCCCAGCTCCCTGCGTCTCCCTGGAGCCTGGTTGCCAAATATTGCTCTAAGGTATCAGAAACTGCAGACACACAATGGCTCCATTCAGAGCCCAGTCAGATATATGGGTCAAGGCTGGAGTAAAGACCCTGGCTTCAGCCTTTGCCAAGTTCAGCTGCCTTGTTGCTCATCGATTATCACACTGTAGTGGCTAAGCTAGCTCATTACGCCTCTACCGATTGACCAGACATTTGGTGCGGTTCATACACTGGTAGCTTTGGAGGCCGAATGTCGCAAGTTCAGTTCCAGTTATGGACAACTGCACCTGGCTTTACTGAAATATCTAGGCTTGTGAGACATACACATCACACCAGACGAACAAAGTGCTTGTAGTAAAAACTATACTAGTGGGGATTTGACTCTTATGTTATATTGATCAGATATGTTGATTTTCTGTCAACAGGAGAAGATCCAGAAGCTGTATGAAAAGAATCTACATGGAGACTTTGACACAAACAACCACATTCAGAAGAAGAAAGAGTTCAGGAATCCCAGGTACACACACGCACACTAATTCATGGCACACACACAGAGTTATGATCACATCGATGATATGCGGGTTGCTTTTCCAGATACTTTTCTTGACATGTCTATGTGTGTCTTTGCAGTATCTATGAGAAACTCATCCAGTTCTGTGGCATTGATGAACTGGGAACCAACTACCCTAAAGACATGTTTGATCCTCACGGCTGGTCAGAGGACTCTTACTATGAGGCACTGGGTAAGGAAGTCATTGGTGTGTATGTGTGCGGACAGGCATATGTGCTTGTTTGTGGCTACATGTGCTTGCCAGTCTGATGCAGTCCTATCAGCTGAACTGTTTTCTTTCCCTCCCTGCAGCCAAAGCTCAGAAAGTAGAGATGGATAAACTGGAGAAAGCCAAGAAGGACAGGACGAAGGTGAGGGACACGGGCGCTTTTATTGACTTGAAGAGGGGACCTGAGGTAACCTGAATTCCAATACACATGCTTTCAACCCCACCTCACAAAACAAACCCATGCCTGCTCTCCTCTTAACCCCATCCCCAACCTCTGTTAAAAACATATACACTACATGGCCAAAAGTATGTGGACATCTGCACGTTGAACATCTCATTTCAAAATCATGCGCATTAATATGCAGTTGGTCCCCCCTTTGCTGCTATAACAGCCTCCACTCTTTTGGGAAGGCTTTCCACTAGATGTTGGAACATTGCTGCGAGGACTTGCTTTCATTCAGCCACAAGAGCATTAGTGAGGTCGGGCACTGATGTTGGGCAATTAGCCCTGGCTCGCAGTCGGCGTTCCAATTAATCCCAAATGTATTCGATATGGTTGAGGTCAGGGCTCTGTGCAGGCCAGTCAAGTTGTTCTGCACCGATCTCGACAAACCATTTCTGTATGGACCTCGCTTTGTGCACGGGGGTGTTGTCATGCTGAAACAGGAAAGGGCCTTCCCCAAACTGTTGCAGCAAAGTTGGAAGCACAGTATCGTCTAGAATGTCATTGTATGCTGTAGTGTTAAGATTTCCCTTCACTGGAAATAAGGGGCCTAGCCCGAACCATTTAAAACAGCCACAGACCATTATTCCTCCTCCATCAAACTCTACAGTTGGCACTATGCATTCGGGCAAGTAGTGTTCAAACCCAGATTTGTCCGTCGGATTGCCAGATGGTAAAGCGTGATTTATCACTCCAGAGAACGCGTTTCCACTGCTCCAGAGTCCAATGGCGGCGAGCTTTACACCACTCCAGCCGATGCTTGGCATTGTGCATAGTGAGCTTAGGCTTATGTGCAGCTCCTCGGCCTTGGAACCCTATTTCATGAAGCTCCCGACGAACAGTTATTGTGCTGACGTTGCTTCCAGAGGCAGTTTGGAACTCGGTAGTGAGTGTTGCAACCGAGGACCGACTATTTTAGCACTTCAGCACTCGGCGGTCCCATTCTGTAAGCTTGTGTGGCCTACCACTTTGCGGCTGAGCCGTTGTTGCTCTTTGACATTCCCACTTCACAATAACAGCACTTACAGTTGACCGCGGCAGCTCTAGCAGGACAGAAATTTGCCAAACTGACTTGTTGGAAAGGTGGCATCCTATGACGGTGCCACGTTAAGTCACTGAGCTCATGGGCCATTCTACTGCCATGGTTTGTCTATGGAGATTGCATGGCAGTGTGCTAAAAAAAATGGTTTACCTGTTAGCAACGGGTGTGGCTGAAATAGCCGAAACCACTCATTTGAAGGGGTGTCCACATTACTTTTGGCTATGTAGTGTACCTGTTCAGAGAAAATAGCTTTGCCAACCATGTTCATACATTTACTCCTCTCCTTTACTGTTTTACCAATCACAGACCGGGCCGTTCTCCTTTATCAGTCTGTGTGTCAGGGGCATGTTGCCACCAGCTGCCTCTAGTTTATTCCCTTCACACACTTCCAGAGAAGTGTCCTGCCAAGAGATTAAGCCTCATCACAACACCATGTCAATACAACCCAGCCTGGCTCCGCTCAGCCCTCTGCAGTATGAGAATGATCAAGTATTTTGTCTTCTCGCTCCTCTCCTAGATTGAGTTTGTGACGGGCACTAAGAAGGGAACAATCCCCACCAATGCAGCAGTTCCCACCACCAATGCAGCTACTACCACAGCTACAGGTACACTTGCATCACACACAACTGTGTTCCAAATCAACCCCTAGCCCCAACCCCTAGACAGCTATCACCACCAACATCACTTCTATTGTCACTGGCAGAGAGATGAGCCCCCACACCCCATAGAAACATTATCATCCCTGACTGATTTTTAGTTTGTGACCTTCCTGAAAGAGAAAGGTTAAGATTATAGAGTATATCTGGTTTCCCTTCTCTCCCATTCACTATTTCTCTCTCTCTCCTGTCCTCTCTCCCGCCCAGCAGAGGCTCAGAAGAGGAAGAGTAAGTGGGACTCTGCAGTGCCTGTGACCCTGGCCCAGCCCGCACTGCTCACTACCACGGCAACCCTGCCAGGGGTGGTCTCCGTGACGACCACCGCCAGCGGAACCAAGACCACTGTCATCTCCGCCGTTGGCACCATCCAGAAGAAAGCCAAGCAGTGAACCGGCATGAGGAAGTGTGTGTGTTTGAATGGATGGATGTGTGTAAGAGAGAGAAGTGTGTGAGTGTGCATGGAGCTGTGTGACTGTATTACTAAATGCAAAAAGAGGGAGAGTGAGAGAATGTCTTCAGATAATATGGATGTCACATGAACATTTCTGTATTCATCCCTCCTGGCTGTACAAGACCTCTGCATCTCTACTGCCGTCAGTCTCTGGGATTGGATCTACAACATATGGTCAAAGGACTCAATTCTGACTTGAGATTCAATAAGATAATTTTTCTGCATTGATGTCAATATAAGGTTCCTTTTTCATCCAGCTCTCCAGTCAGCACCCTGTATGCATTGATCTGTTTGTTTCTGTCGACAAGAAACAGTGTTTATGTGTTAGCTAAAGACTATCCATTGGGAAAACCACCCTACCTAGAAAGTAGCCTAGTTATGTCATAAGTTGCTAGCCTCATGACTGAAACTTGAGTTAGTTTCTCTATTCCATCCTCATGTACAATGGTTTCTTACAGTATCAACCCATCTGTTATGGTACAGTATATATTTATATTATTTTGGGGCTCTACAAAAGTATTACCTTTCTACCCACAGTGTATATTTGTGCTATTTCCTAGGCTCTATGTTTTGACCATGTACTGGATGTGGTGTAGTAAGGCTGAAGGGGAATACACAGACTGGACGTTTGCGTCAACGTTTCTTGTCTCATTTTCAATGGCCTATTCAAAGAGCTTAGCGGAATATTTTTTACAAATGTACATATCACTGATGATAGTATGGTAAATAAAACGAACGTCATACTGCCTTTTCAATCGGAGTGTGCTTCCCTTGTACGGTTGTCTTGGGTTCAACAGAAACTGTCTTCTATACATAACATAAGATGAAAGTAGTATTTTATCATACAATTATTTTCATACTGTTCTCTGGATAAAGCTTTGAATGTTCTGTCCAGGAAATTAAGGAATGGTTGTGTTATTGTGTTCCAGATCTATTGACCGCAGCCACTGGCCTGAATCTGGCCAGAGGAATTTCTGCCTAGCTGTCTCTCCCTTTCTTTCGCTCTCCTCTCCAATTTCTACCCTTCTGTCTCTTTTCTATCCACTACCCACGTTCTCGCTCCCCCTCAATCCTTCCCTCCATTACTGGGCACTTTGGGTATTTATGTGGCCAGGTGCGGTTGTGATTTACAGCCATCCTTCACCTCTTACTTTTCTTTTATCCCTCTCTTGATAACACACCACCCCACCCCACAGTCTTCTGAAGCACCGCTAGAGGTCAAAGTTCAGAATCGGGGTAATTTACTTGAGTTAGTAAATTACAGTCCAAGTTAGATCAGCTTACCCTCAACAGATCCCCATATCAACAATATATTTGAGTGCTTTTAAGCCTGTAGTAAACCTTAACCATATCCCAGGGTTAAAGTTATCCATAACTGCGACGGATTTCCGTCATGGTTTTTGGAGAGGTACTTTTTAAAAGATCTGTAATAAAAATCTCCGTGGGGGTGGTTTGGAGATGACAGCCTAATACAGATAAGCATGTCTGTTCACGACATAAATGTATTCTCAAATATTGTATTTTCTCTGTTGAGCTGTGTGCACTGAACTGACATGCATGATTGTTGATACTCCGATATTTAGATGAAGGGAATAAAATAGTCTATAATGCGCACCACATCGGCAACTCAGACAGCAGTGTGTAGCCCACTGTAACTCTTGGCAAAGTCATTGAAAGCCTATGTTTTCGTGTGTTCTATGCGAGATAATATTCCTCTCAAGGCGAATTCAAGTTGCGAGCGCCATAGGAGGGAAACATGTATTCTGACAAGCAGTCAATGCAAAACCATTCATAATTCAATCGCGGGAAAACACTTTTAAAAGCAGCTCTGGCAAATGTATTTAATAGCAGTTTTGGCCTTTGTTTAAAAAAATAGGGGATCCAAGTTTTACATTGCTACCACGTTTATTTATCTAATCCTTCAATTGCGCATGTGGCATCGTTTTACAACCGGAGTTTCAAGCATGGTTTAGGCGGTGGTTCCCAACCGTTTTCGGTTACTTTACCACCAACTGATTTTTGCTCTACATGGAGTAGCCCTACCCCTGAGGTACCCCCTCGTGCATTTTACCAGTAGGCCTATGGTCTCATGAGTCTTCTCAAGTACCCTGTGGATAGGCCAAGAAGACCTACCCCCAGGGGTTCTAGTACCTGGTTGGGAACCACTGGTTAGGCGCAGCTGCGCAACAGAGTAGTGATGTGCAGTTCGCGAACGATTCGTTCTTTCTGAACGACTCTTTTTTCTAACTCGAGAGTCATGATTCGTTTTTCTGAGTGACTCGTTCATACGTTTGACGTGCGAGTGCTGGCCGCAATTAGTCCTACAGCAGGATTAGTACACGCTCCAGAGACGTGCTCCGACCACTGTCTGTCATATGCGCGCAGGAAAGTAGATCATGACGGTAGAGAATACAAATACGTTAAGAACTGATAATTGATCGCATGGTACAATAATTACTACAATTAATTGATTCTTGAATGTTATGATGGACACAGCTTTGTAGAACCAAAACATACACCGTTTCTGCTCAACAAACTAAAACTCGAGAACGAATCGATCACTCTCACAGCAGTCAAGCAATGTATTCCCCCAAGACACTCTAGTCCCGTAGCAGCCACAGCTAGACCTCGTTTCAAATGTATCAAGAAATAATCTTATTTGTATGCCTAGCAATCAACAAATGTACGTTGTTTAAAGCACACGTTTATAAGTCAGTCACAAATGACAGCTCCAATAAGCCCCCTATGCTGAATGACATGTGAACGGGAGGCTCGTAGAATCATGACTCTCGAGTTTTCAGTTAATCGTTCGCCGGTAGGGGGTCCTGTGTGCTCTGGCCATTACTGACTCAAATGAACGAAATGAGTCGAAAGATTTGTTATTTTGACTGTACGAGTCGAAAAGATCAGAGTCGGTTAAAAGAGCCGTATTTCTCATCAATCACTACAACAGAGCTCTTAAAGTGGCAATGTAGTCTTAAAAAGGCAATGACGTACTTTGTAATATAAAGTGATTCATAATAATTTATAATTAAACAATAATAATTAATAATAACAATCAGGATGTTGTGTCCAATGGGCTAAATGCAGATGGACAAAACCCATGCTTCAGCCTATGTACATTTTATAGCCATTATGCTTCATCAGTTGGGCTACAGGTGATAATGCTTATTGATAATAGCACATCTGATAATATAGACCATGCATAGGCTAACTTGGCCCCAGACAATCGATCTGAGATCGACTAAAGTTTCAGTCATGGGATTTTGTTGTTGTTGCTTTAACCTCTGTGCAATATCCTTTATAAGTGTATTGAGGATGTCACAAGTGGCTGGTTTGTCTCTTAATTAGTACAGAGGCCTGTACTCATCAAGGGGGGTATAGGGTGAAAGCCAATATGGTGGTAACAAAGGAAGCCATGAAAGAGAACTAAGACACATCTAAGGTTCCCTGTCATGGCATTTCAGACTAATCTTGAGACATTGCAAATGAACAAACATTTAAGTGAATAGATGGGTTAGCTGACAACGTCATGATAACAATGTGTGCCTGTCGATTGGGCAGAAGTCCCCTGTAGCTCAGTTGGTAGAGCATGGCTCTTGCAACGCCAGGGTTGTGAGTTCGTTTCCCACGGGGGGCCAGTATGAAAATGTATGCACTTACTAACTGTAAGTCGCTCTGGATAAGAGCGTCTGCTAAATGACAACAACAACAAAAAAGTCCATGTGTTGTGTTATGGTCAGATAGCTAGCAACAATGACAAGAAGCTGCCATGTGGGGAATCGTAAGTGGCTCGTTGTATCTTGTTATTGATACCATGTCTTGTTTTGACTCTTGTCATGTCTATGCTAATATGGCAAAAAAATCAGTAGCTAGCTAACCAACAACTATAATGATGTATTTGAGAGCGATCAAGTGCTCGTTGTGCAAATGTGTTTATGTCTTCAAATTTGTTGTCAAACTATGTCAACAATCCTTTGATTCTATGCCAACCCCTCTGTTTTGCTTCATGGTTGCGCATGCATCGGTTCTGTTGCTAAACAACCCACCCGTCTATATTGACTGGAGTTCCTGTGTTTTTCAGCCTGTCAGGCGAAATAGGGCCCACTGCCCAGATATTAATATGTCTATCAGGAATGTCAGCTATGAATATTGAAGATGTCTGTCTGACAGATGCTGTTCAGAGCCACTGGCAAGCATTCCTGGTTAGCATCCCATCACTAGCTCGGCTTCCCAAGATGCTCCTGAACACTAAAACCAGATGAGAGTGGAGTCTGGAGAACTAGAAACAGAAGTAAAAAAAACAGTATGAGTTTCAATATGTCATTAATCTTTATTCTGCTTGTGCAAAAACAGTTTCTACTACTTTTCTCCTTCTCTTCCCCTCTCAATCTCCCACTATGTTATGCAGTGGCGATTTCAGCATTTAAATCTTGGTGGGGCAAAAAAATAAAAAGTAGGATGCATTCCAGCAAAGCCACAACACTAAACAATACATTAATTGCACTATAACGGTGACAAACGGTGCCCACAAACTGTTAGGGCCAACATAAAGCTGTCCCAACATTTTACCACTGCTACACCTGGCTATCAGCGGAGCCTTGTCTGGCAGCGAAACAATTAATTCAGCCTCATTTACTGCCTTTAAAAAAACACAGCTGATATGGCTGACTTGCTTAAAAAAATGTGGTTTCTAATGACAATTGAGATGTACAAACTATGGTATAAGGGGGCGACAAGCGGATAAGAGGCAATCCGTAATTTCGATTAAGACATTAATGAGCGAGCTAGGACGGACATAGTCAATATAACTATTTGTTTAGCACTTTTGAAATGTACAGCGACAGAATTCAGAACATGGGACGTTCTTACAGTGTTCTCCCTGTACACCAAGTCAGAACCATAGGATAAATAAAGGGTGCATATAAGCAGACAATGAAAGCTCTTACAATATTTGATGATTACATTTCTCTAAAACAGGTTATAAGTCTACATGTGCACCACCAAGTCAGAACAGTTGGCAAAATAAATTAAGAGGGGTAAATAGACCAAATTATTAGGATGAGGCACATGGGCTACTAACATCTTACTACACAACATACACTTAGTATTACTTTCTTAGCTACAGTATACATATCTCCCTGGCCTATTACATAATTTATGCAGCAGCATACAATACCTTTTTGGACCTTGTTGTGCTGCGCTCACTTGAACAGGAAGGTGGCTCGGCGGTCCTTCATTGGCAAATTTTGTCATCAAAGAAAGAGAAAGAGGCCGGATTTACAATTCCGAGTTGGATGACCGTTCAAAACGTATTTTCCCAGTCGGAGCTCGTTTATTCCCGACTTCCCAGTTGTCTTCAACTCACTGGAAGTCAAGTTTTCGCAGTTCCGAGTTAACAGTTGTTTTGAGCGCGGCACAAATCATGCTTCATTGACAGCATGGCTGATATTGAATGTTTATCATTTTAAACTTGGAAAAGAGCCCCTTAATCCCAGATTTGGGACCACACAGCCACTCCACTGAATAGCAGGCTAGTGATTGCTTTGCAATGCTTGCAGTTAGCCACTGTCACCGATTCCTTCCAAACCACTCAAATCAAATCAAATTGTATTTGTCACATGCGCCAAATACAACAGGTGTAGGTAGACCTTACAGTGAAATGCTTACTTACAAGCCCTTAACCAACAATGCAGTTTTAAGAAAAATAAGTATTAAGTAAACAATAGATCATTAAAAAATGAAAGCAGTAAAATAACAGTAAAAATAACAGTAGCGAGGCTATATACAGGGGGTACCGATACAGAGTCAATGTGCGGGGGCACCGGTTAGGTAATTGAGGTAATATGTACATGTAGGTGTAGTTAAAGTGACTATGCATAGATAATAAACAGAGAGTAGCAGCAGCGTAAAAGAGTGGGTGGGGGACAATGCAAATAGCCCGGGTAGCCATTTGATTAGCTGTTCAGGAGTCTTATGGCTTGGGGATAGAAGCTGTTAAGAAGCCTTTTGGACCTAGACTTTGCGCTCCGGTACCGCTTGCCGTGCGATAGCAGAGAGAACAGTTTATGACTAGGGTGGCTGGAGTCTTTTACAATTTTTAGGGCCTTCCTCTGACACCGCCTGGTATAGAGGTCCTGGATGGCAGGAAGCTTGGCCCCAGTGATGTACTGGGCCGTACGCACTACCCTCTTTAATGCCTTGCGGTCGGAGGCCAAGCAGTTGCCATATCAGGCTGTGATGCAACCAGTCAGGATGCTCTTGATGGAGCAGCTGTAGAACTTCTTGAGGATCTGAGGACCCATGCCAAATCTTTTCAGTCTCCTGAGGGGGAATAGGTTTTGTCGTGCCCTCTTCACGACTGTCTTGGTGTGTTTGGACCATGATAGTTTGTTGGTGATGTGGACACCAAGGAACTTGAAGCTCTCAACCTGCTCCACTACAGCCCCGTCGATGAGAATGTGGGGCATGCTTGGTCCTTCTTTTCCTGTAGTCCACAATCATCTCCTTTGTCTTGATCACTTTGAGGGAGAGGTTGTTATCCTGGCACCACACAGCCAGGTCTCTGACCTCCTCCCTATAGGCTGTCTCATCGTCGTGTTGGAGTCGTGCCTGGCCATGCAGTCATGGGTGAACAGGGAGTACAGGAGGGGACTGAGCACGCACCCCTGAGGGGCCCCCGTGTTGAGGATCATCATGGCAGATGTGTTGTTACCTACCCTTACCACCTGGGGGCGGCACATCAGGAAGTCCAGGATCCAGTTTTAGAGGGAGGTGTTTAGTCCCAGGGTCCTTAGCTTAGTGATGAGCTTTGAGGGCACTATGGTCAGTGAAGACACTTTCCAGTTGGTCAGCACATGCTTGGAGTACACGTCCTGGTAATCCGTCTGGCCCTGCGGCCTTGTAAATGTTGACCTGTTTTAAGGTCATACTCACATCGGCTACGGAGAACGTGATCACACAGTTGTCCGGAACAGCTGATGCTCTCATGCATGCTTCAGTGTTCTTTGCCTCGAAGCGAGCATAGAAGTGATTTAGCTCATCTGGAAGGCTCGTGTCACTGGGCAGCTCGCGGCTGTGCTTCCCTTTGTGGTCTGTAATAGTTTGCAAGTCACTGTTGGGACGATGTCATCGATGCACTTATTGATGAAGCCAGTGACTGATGTGGTGTACTCTTCAATGCCATCGGAATAATCTCAGAACATATTCCAGTCTGTGCTAGCAAAACAGTCCAGTAGCTTAGCATCTGCATCATCTGACCACTTCTTTATTGACCGAGTCACTGGTGCTTCCTGCTTTAGTTTTTGCTTGTAAGCAGGAATCAGGAGGATAGAATTATGGTCAGATTTTCCAAATGGAGGGCATGGGAGAGCTTTGTACACATCTCTGTGTGTGGAGTAAAGGTGTTCTAGAGTTTTTCTCGCTCTGGTTGTACATTTAACATGCTGGTAGAAATGAGATCAAACGGATGTAAGTTTCCCTACATTAAAGTCCCCGGCCACTAGGAGCGCCGCCTCTGGATGAGCGTTTTCCTGTTTGCTTATGGCCTTATACAGCTCATTGAGTGCGGTCTTAGTGCCAGCATCGGTTTGTGGTGGTAAATAGATATCTACGAAAAATATAGATGAAAACTCTCTTGGTAAATAGTGTGGTCTACAGCTTATCATGAGATACTCTACTTCAGGCGAGCAAAAGCTAGAGACTTCCTTAATATTAGAATTTGTGCACCAGCTGTTGTTTACAAATATACACAGACCGCCACCCCTTGTCTTCCCGGAGGCCGTTGTTCTATCTTGCCGATGCAGTGTAAACCCCGCCAGCTGTATGTTATCCATGTCGTCGTTCAGCCACGACTCTGTGAAACATAAGATATTACAGTTTTTAATGTCCCGTTCGTAGGATATTCGTGATCGTAGCTTGTCAATTTTGTTATCCAATGATTGTACGTTGGCTAATAGGACTGATGGAAGAGGCAGATTATCCACTCGCCGTCGGATCCTTACAAGGCACCC
Source organism: Coregonus clupeaformis (assembly GCF_020615455.1). Classification (NCBI taxonomy): domain Eukaryota; kingdom Metazoa; phylum Chordata; class Actinopteri; order Salmoniformes; family Salmonidae; genus Coregonus; species Coregonus clupeaformis. The sequence goes on along the minus strand of NC_059222.1, from coordinate 28,595,531 downwards.
CGACCTACGTCCCCGATATCTCTGTCTTTTTCTCCTGCGAATGACAGGGATTTGGGCCTTGTCGGGTTTCTGAAGTAAATCCTTCGCGTCCGACTCGTTGAAGAAAAAATCTTCATCCAGTACGAGGTGAGTAATCGCTGTCCTGATATCCAGAAGCTCTTTTCGGTTGTAAGAGATGGTGGCAGAAACATTATGTACAAAATAAGTTACAAATAATGCGAAAAAACACCTAATAGCACAATTGGTTAGGAGCCCGTAAAACAGCAGCCATCTCCTCCGGCGCCATCATTGTTGAATTTGCAATTTCCAACTTGTTGTGTAATGTTTATGTCCAATGGCCGATGAGCACCGATACGTTTTATCTATAATTTCTCTTCATTATTTATCTTATGACAAGGATTAAAATAATTTGCCAGTAGATTGTCGACTTGATTCATGATGATGACTGCTAGCTAAGATTTTGAAAGTATGATGTTGACATGATCAGTCCAATCAAAGCTACTGTACTAATATCGTGATTTGACCTCATTTTATCTGTGGCCAATGACCTTGAGCCTTCTTGGAAGGCACTTCTTATGTAACTCTATGGCAGGACCCAAAGGGCTTGAATTTTCGAGGTCTACCCTTAGACTTGGCAGTGACTAGTGTCCCCATGAGTGACAGAACACTGAGCCAATCATGCCCCACCACCACAGAAAGGACTGAGCTAGGCTGAAACACCTGCATTTTGGAGCTGCCGTACTCAAGAAAACAAAAAAGAGACCATGTTTTTATGCGGCTTTATTAACTCAATGATTTTCTTTTTTTTTTTTGCATTGTTTGCAAACTGATATGTGACACGTATTAATGCCAAAATAACATGCAAAACTGATGTTATGTCAGTATTTGTCACGGATTCAGCCGAGGCTGCTCCTCCTCCTTGCTCGGGCAGGCTTCGGTGTTCGTCGTCGCCGGAGTACTAGCTGCTACCGATCTATGTTTCTGTGTTCTACTTGTTTTGTCTTTATTGTTCACACCTGGTTCCCATTATGTATTGATTTCTTTCCTATTTAACCCTCTGGTTCCCACTGTGTTTTGTGCGTGTTTGTTCATGTTTGGTTGTCGTCTGGTGAGCGGGTTTGTTCCTCCCTACATGGAGGTTATGTTATTTACGTTACCTACGAGTAAAGTACGTTTTCGATTAGCTCTGTGTCCTGCGCCTGACTTCGTCATACCGCATCACACTGACCCCCTGACAGAAACACGCACCTTAAATGGAGTCAGCAGGTACATTCATTTCGTCCGGATCAATGGAGGAACGTGTCCAACAGCAGGCGACCATGATCCAGACTCTCGGCATCGCAATGGAGCGCGTGTTGAACACCATGGAGCGATGGGAGAGAGGTGGTTATTCTACACCTCCTCCAACTACACAACCATCCACACCACTGTCCACCCCTATGTCACCTGGGTCCAGTGGGATTCGGCTCTCGCTCCCGAGGGCATACGATGGTACAGCTGCCGGGTGCCAGGGTTTTCTGCTCCAGGTAGAGCTCTATCTGGCTACCATCCACCCGGCTCCCTCGGGAGCGGGTACGCTATGAGGATTTCACCCGCCGCTTTCGGGCGGTATTCGATCATCCACCGGAGGGGAGAGCGGCGGGGGAATGTCTATTCCACCTCAGACAAGGGAAGAGGAGCGCACAGGACTTTGCACTGGACTTCAGGACTCTGGCTGCCAGCGCAGGATGGAATGAGAGGGCCCTGATCGACCACTACCGATGCAGCCTACGGGAGGACGTTCGTCAGGAACTGGCCTGCAGGGACACCACCCATATCCTGGATCAACTGGTGGATATGTCGATAAGGCTGGATAACCTGTTGGCAACCCGCGGACATCCGGATCAGGGGCCGTCCATTCCATCCCCCAGCACCTCCGACCCTACCCCTATGGAGCTCGGAGGTGCTGCGCTTAGGGAGACCTGAAGAAGGGCCGTCTCCTGCACCAACTGTGGCCGCAGAGGACACACTGCTGGTCGGTGCTGGGGAGGGTCTTTAGGGAGTCGAGGCAGTAGGCAGAGCACTGGTGGACCGTCTCAGGTGAATAGGCACCCGACTCACCCAGAGCTCCCTGTTGCGCATATGTGTATTGATATTGTATTTCCAGAGTTTTCCCCTCATTCCCAGCATAAGGCGCTCGTAGATTCAGGCGCAGCTGGGAACTTTATTGATCGTCAGTTTTCCCATAGTTTAGGGATTCCTATTGTTCCTGTTGATGTGCCCTTCCTTGTACATGCCTTAGATAGTCGCCCTTTAGGGTCAGGCCTGATTAGGGAGGTCACAGCTCCACTCTGGATGAAGATGCAGGAGGGTCATGAGGAGAAAATTAGTCTCTATCTGATTGATTCTCCTGCGTTTCCAGTGGTGTTGGGGCTTCCCTGGTTAACTTCTCATGACCCCACGATTTCATGGCAACAAAGGGCTCTCAAGGGATGGTCAAGTCAGTGCTCAGGGAGGTGTGTAGGTGTTTCCATAGGGGCAACTACGGTGGAAAGTCCAAACCAGGTCTCCACCATGCACATACAGTGGGGGGAAAAAAGTATTTAGTCAGCCACCAATTGTGCAAGTTCTCCCACTTAAAAAGATGAGAGAGGCCTGTAATTTTCATCATAGGTACACGTCAACTATGACAGACAAATTGGAAAAAAAATATCCAGAAAATCACATTGTAGGATTTTTAATGAATTTATTTGCAAATTATGGTGGAAAATAAGTATTTGGTCACCTACAAACAAGCAAGATTTCTGGCTCTCACAAACCTGTAACTTCTTCTTTAAGAGGCTCCTCTGTCCTCCACTCGTTACCTGTATTAATGGCACCTGTTTGAACTTGTTATCAGTATAAAAGACACCTGTCCACAACCTCAAACAGTCACACTTCAAACTCCACTATGGCCAAGACCAAAGAGCTGTCAAAGGACACCAGAAACAAAATTGTAGACCTGCACCAGGCTGGGAAGACTGAATCTGCAATAGGTAAGCAGCTTGGTTAGAAGAAATCAACTGTGGGAGCAATTATTAGGAAATGGAACACATACAAGACCACTGATAATCTCCCTCGATCTGGGGCTCCACGCAAGATCTCACCCCGTGGGGTCAAAATGATCACAAGAACGGTGAGCAAAAATCCCAGAACCACACGGGGGGGACCTAGTGAATGACCTGCAGAGAGCTGGGACCAAAGTAACAAAGCCTACCATCAGTAACACACTACGCCGCCAGGGACTCAAATCCTGCAGTGCCAGACGTGTCCCCCCTGCTTAAGCCAGTACATGTCCAGGCCCGTCTGAAATTTGCTAGAGTGCATTTGGATGATCCAGAAGAGGATTGGGAGAATGTCATATGGTCAGATGAAACCAAAATAGAACATTTTGGTAAAAACTCAACTCATCGTGTTTGGAGGACAAAGAATGCTGAGTTGCATCCAAAGAACACCATACCTACTGTGAAGCATGGGGGTGGAAACATCATGCTTTGGGGCTGTTTTTCTGCAAAGGGACCAGGACGACTGATCCGTGTAAAGGAAATAATGAATGGGGCCATGTATCGTGAGATTTTGAGTAAAACCTCCTTCCATCAGCAAGGGCATTGAAGATGAAACGTGGCTGGGTCTTTCAGCATGACAATGATCCCAAACACACCGCCCGGGCAACGAAGGAGTGGCTTCGTATGAAGCATTTCAAGGTCCTGGAGTGGCCTAGCCAGTCTCCAGATCTCAACCCCATAGAAAATCTTTGGAGGGAGTTGAAAGTCTGTGTTGCCCAGCGACAGCCCCAAAACATCACAGCTCTAGAGGAGATCTGCATGGAGGAATGGGCCAAAATACCAGCAACAGTGTGTGAAAACCTTGTGAAGACTTACAGAAAACGTTTGACCTGTGTCATTGCCAACAAAGGCAATAACAAAGTATTGAGAAACTTTTGTTATTGACCAAATACTCATTTTCCACCATAATTTGCAAATAAATTCATAAAAAATCCTACAATGTGATTTTCTGGATTTTTTTTCTCATTTTGTCTGTCATAGTTGACGTGTACCTATGATGAAAATTACAGGTCTCTCTCATCTTTTTAAGTGGGAGAACTTGCACAATTGGTGGCTGACTAAATACTTTTTTCCCCCACTGTAATGCCGATTTGGCTCTCGCCTTCTGTAAAAAGAAGGCGACTCAATTACCACCCCATCGACAGGGGGATTGTGCGATAAATCTCCAGGTAGGCGCTGCACTTCCCCGGAGTCACGTGTATCCCCTGTCACAGGAAGAGACGGCGGCTATGGAAACATATGTCTCCGAATCTCTGGGGCAGGGATACATTCGGCCATCCACTTTACCTGTCTCCTCTCCTCCTTTTTGTGAAGAAGAAGGTTGGAGGTTTACGCCCGTGCATTGACTACCGGGGTCTCAATCAGATCACTGTCAAGTACAGTTATCCACTACTGCTCATTGCTAGTATGACGGAGTCATTGCACGGGGCGCGCTTCTTCACAAAATTGGATCTCAGGAGCGCGTACAACCTGGTGCATATCCGGGAGGGAGATGAGTGGAAGATGGTTTTTAGTACCACATCTGGGCACAATGAGTACCTCGTCATGCCGTACGGGTTGATGAACGCTCCATCAGTCTTCCAATCCTTTGTAGATGAGATTTTCAGGGACCTGCACGGACAGGGTGTAGTAGTGTATATAGATGATATTCTCATATACTCCGCTACACGAGCCGAGCATGTGTCCCTGGTGCGCAAGGTGCTTGGTCGACTGTTGGAACATGACCTGTACGTCAAGGCGGAGAAATGTTTGTTCTTTCAAAAGTCTGTCTCCTTCCTAGGGCACCGCCTGTCCGCGTCAGGGGTGGAGATGGAGATTGACCGCATTTCGGCCGTGCGTAATTGGCCGACTCCAACCACGGTTAAGGAGGTGCAGCGATTCTTAGGGTTTGCTAACTACTACCGGAGGTTTATCCGGGGCTTTGGTCAGGTAGCGGCTCCCATTACCTCCTTGCTGAGGGGGGGACCGGTGCGACTGCAGTGGTCAGCCGAGGTGGACAGGGCGTTTGGTCACCTGAAGGACCTGTTTACCTCGGCTCCAGTGCTGGCTCATCCGGATTCCTCCTTAGCATTCACAGTAGAGGTGGACGCATCCGAGGCTGGGATAGGAGCTGCACTGTCTCAGCGCTCGGGTACTCCACCAAAACTCCGCCCCTGTGCTTTCTTTTCGAAGAAGCTCAGCTCTGGCTCCCGACCCGAAACCTGCCCCTTCGCCTGCCCTGCCGGAAGCTAGGTCGGCGGTTTGTGGGGCCATTTAAAGTCCTGAGGAGATTGAACGAGGTTTGTTATAGGTTACAGCTTCCTCCTGAGTATCGTATTAACCCCTCGTTCCATGTGTCTCTCCTCAGGCCGGTGGTAGCTGGTCCACTCCAGGAGTCTGAGGTACGGGAGGTTCCTCCGCCCCCACTGGACATCGAGGTGGCACCGGCGTACTCGGTCCATTCCATCCTGGATTCGAGGCGTCGGGTGGGGGGCCTGCAGTATCTCGTGGAGTGGGAGGGGTACGGTCCGGAGGAACCGGGTCCCTAGGAGGGACATCCTCGATCCCTCCATGTTGAGGGATTTCCACCGTCGTCATCCGACTCGCCCTGCGCCGCGTCCTCCTGGCCGTCCCCGAGGCCGGTGTCGGTGCACGGCTGGAGCCGCGCATCAAGGGGGGTACTCTCACGGATTCAGACGAGGCTGCTCCTCCTCCTTGCTCGGGCAGGCTTTGGCGTTCGTCGTCGCCGGAGTACTAGCTGCTACCGATCTATGTTTCTGTGTTCTAATTGTTTTGTCTTTATTGTTCACACCTGGTTCCCATTATGTATTGATTTCTTCCCTATTTAACCCTCTTGCTTCCACTGTGTTTTGTACGTGTTTGTTCATGTTTGGTTGTCGTCTGGTGGGCGGGTTTGTTCCTCCCTGCGTGGAGGTTATGTTATTTACGTTACCTACGAGTAAAGTATGTTTTCGATTAGCTCTGTGTCCTGCGCCTGACTTCGTCATACCGCATCACACTGACCCCCTGACAGTATTGTTTTTTTGTGGGGGGGTTCTCTTTCTTTCTCTCTTAAGTTCCCTCTCTCCCTCCCTCCTACCCTCTGTTGTTGGGTTAAATATGGCGCTGTGCTGAGATACATGCCTTCATGCTGCATTTAATCTGTACCACGCGCGCACCCACACACACTTTTGGCTGAGCTGGGCCTGTCCTTGGAACTGTGCGCATCCACACATACTTTCAGCTGAGCGGGCCTGTCCTTGGAACTGTGTGTGTGCGTGCGTGCATGTTTCTGCACACAGGTGAGTCAGAGACACACCCAATGTACAGCTAAGTGCTGAACCGGCATTAACCTTGCCTCAAAACTAAGACCTTTCATCCAGTGCACTGACACAGGGTTGATTCACAAAGTATTCAGTGAATAAGAAGCCCAATTGTCTAAAACATTATCCACGGCAAATTTTGTGAAGGTAAGATAGCCTTTTTTAAAGCTAGATATCCTAAATAACAACAGACTAGCTACTGGTCTAAGAGATTTTCATTCCATGTTTGGACAAAATGCACTGATAATGTGTTAAACAAATCAAAATATATTTGAGATTTGAGATTCTTCAAATAGCCACCCTTTCCCTTGATGACAGCTTTGCACACTCTTGGCATTCTCTCAACCAGCTTCATGAGGTAGTCACTTGGAATGCATTTCAAGTTAATTTGTGGAATTTCTTTCCTTCTTAATGCTTTTGAGCCAATCAGTTGTGTTGTGACAAGGTAGGGGGGGTATACAGAAGATAGCCCTATTTGGTAAAAGACCAAGTCCATATTATGGCAAGAACAGCTCAAATAAGCAAAGAGAAACGACAGTCCATCATTACTTTAAGACATGAAGGTCAGTCAATAAGGAACATTTCAATAACTTTGAAAGTTTCTTCAAGTGCAGTCACAAAAACCATCAAGTGCTATGATGAAACTGGCTCTCATGAGGACTGCCACAGGAATGGAAGACCCAGAGTTACCTCAGCTGTAGAGTTTAATTAGAGTTACCAGCCTCAGAAATTGCAGAAATTGCAGCCCAAATAAATTCTTCACAGAGTTCAAGTCACACACACATCAAACATCAACTGTTCAGAGGGGACTGTGTGAATCAGGCCTTCATGGTCGAATTGCTGCAAAGAAACCACTACTAAAGGACACGAATAATAAGAAGAGACCTGCTTGGGCCAAGAAACACGAGCAATGGACATTAGACTGGTGGAAATTTGTCCTTTGGTCTGGAGTCCAAATTGGAGATTTTTGGTTCCAACCGATGTGTCTTTGTGCGACGCGGTGGGGGTGAACGGATTATCTCTGCATGTGTAGTTCCCACCGTAAAGCATGGAGGAGGTGGTGTTATGGTGTGGTGGTGCATTGCTGGTGACACTGTCTGTGATTTATTTAGAATTCTAGGCACACTTAACCAGCATGGCTACCACAGCATTCTGCAGCGATACACCATCCCATCTGGTTTGGGCTTAGTGGGACTATCATTTATTTTTCAACAGGACAATGACCCAAGACACACCTCCAGGCTGTGTAAAGTGTATTTTACGAAGAAGGAGAGTGATGGAGTGCTGCATCAGATGACCTGGCCTCCACAATCACCCGACCTCAACCCAATTGAGATGGTTTGGGATGAGTCGGACGAAGGAAAAGCAGCCAACAAGTGCTCAGCATATGTGGGAACTCCTTCAGGACTGTTGGAAAAGCATTCCAGGTGAAGCTGGTTGAGAGAATGCCAAGAGTGTGCAAAGCTGTCATCAAGGCAAAGGTTGGCTATTTGAAGAATCTCAAATATAAAATATATTTTGATTTGTTTAACACTTTTTTGGTTACTACATGATTCCATGTGTGTTATTTCATAGTTTTGATGTCTTCACTATTATTCTACAATGTAGACAATAGTAAAAATAAAGAAAAACCCTTGAATGAGTAGCTGTGTCCAAACTTTTGACTGGTACTGTATGTAGCCTAGGCCTATGTCTTCAAGAATTGGTGTCCCACTCCTCCGAGAAACAGGCCAAATTTCGCAGTGGCAGTCTTTGTGCCCAGTTTATAGAGAACAAAATCCGCACAAAGACTGTTGAGCAAGTGCAATGATCTAAGAACGGGCGCCTTTGTCATGGAAATCCGAGTTTGGCACTGGACAGTTGGTTGCACAGAGCGCGAGAGTTGGAGTTGGGGACAGTATTGTGGAGACTCCCAAAAAAGCTCTAAACTTGGACATTTTGTACGCAATTACATTTGGACTGGATTGGTGTGATAGGCTACGGTAGGCTAAACGACGTCGAAGCCTGTCAATATCATGATTCACCCGCATCCCGTAGGCGCCAATACCACCTGCCATCGGTAACGAACAAGTTGCGTTTATCGGTAACAAATTAAGTTGTGCAGCCTAACGTTTTTAGAGTGGAACAAATGTGAGTATGTGTTAAAATCGGTGTTTGATTATGTTTCATTCTATTATCAATTTGCACTATTCAGCAAGCACCAAATTCTAGACAACAAAGGGCCCACTAGGCAACAGTTAGGCTACTGAAGTGTTAAATATTGCTTTACAGAATGTCATCGCCCCCGACATTGGGGTAGGTGAATTTTTATTTTTGTTCTTTCTTCTAATGTGCTTTTTGCATGTCTAAATGGTTGGCATTGGGAGTGCCATCCGCTGCGGTCATTTCAACACCCAGGGCTGTCAGAATCCGGGTGTCGCATAACGTTTAGAACCAGTTTAAAGCACATGCGTGTTTGTTAGACATCTCTCGGAGAAATCTGGCATACAATTAGGCTAGTAGGCCTATATATTAAAACTTGTATTGTTTTTTGATGTTGGTTATTGGGCATTCAATATCATGCTTTTATAAAGTTGTTTAAAAAACTCTTAGAGGTTAGAGGTCAATGGGTTGCCTGGCAGCTATGCTCTATCTGAGAAGAGTGTAAGGGTGTGTCACTAAACCAACATCCTTTTATCAAATTCCCTGTTACCACCACATTGGCCTGCCATTGGCTGGCTTACCCAGGCCCATACAATAGGCATCCAGTAGGTCTCCTTTGAAGTTTCTATGTACATGTCTGATGCATCAGATATAAATGTCTATGTAGGTCTCAGTGCATTGTGATAGTCGGTCTAATCTTCATGTCAAGATGGTTTGTACAACACTTGAAAGTAAGAGGTATACTGCAATAATATGCACAATAAATACTTACACAGGTATACTGAACCATTTCATGTGAGTGTCTTACTGGTAATATTGAAGCATTGTTCAAGATTAAGAACACCCTCCTCTCCTACCAATGCTGATGCTAGAACCCTTGTACAAATTAAAAAGTTATAGGAAAGCAACACCCTATAACTCCCTCAATCAAAAACTAAGGCAAAGTGATGTTTGTATTGGCAACATTGCCAAAAACCAAGGAGGGAGGGAGGGAAGAAGGGAGTGGTATTTTGCAACATTTCTATTCCTCTGGAGAGGACTAAACCATTGTTAAACCCAAACTTTGTTTATATGAGCATGGCTGTGTTCTGTTTTAATTATGTCGTTTCCAAACAGTCCATTGTGGAGGAAAAGGCAGTTTTATCACCTATGAGTCATAGTATGCCAGACAGAAGTCTGAATACAGTATGATATACAGCTCCTGTTCTCTCTGCTGAATAAGCCTGTTTGATGTGTTTTCAGTCCTCTGTGGATCAGAGAGTCTCGGTCTCCTGAGTCTTAAGACCCCATAGATCTACTGCTTTGTCTTGATCTGCGTCTCATGGGCTATGTGTGGACACTGGACAGTGGTTTCTCCAGTAAGAGCAGGTCTAGCCACAGGAGCTGTGTAACCTGTAACAGCTGGTCTGTGGTCTGTGGTCTGGTTGGGGCAGAGCTCATATCCCCTCCAAGGTGAACAGTAACAGATACAGCACAGAGTTCATGTCTTTAGCTCTTTCAATAGAGCTGATGGCAGTAAAATACTATAATGTGGTCAAATGTACATATACTATATTCCAGAGTGCATGAAAGTGCTTGCAACTCTTCTTTAACACACACACACACACACACACACACACACACACACACACACACACACACACACACACACACACACACACAGTCAGAGGTTAGCCCAAGAGAGAGGGCAGTGTGCCAGGTGGGCATGATGACTGGGTCTGGTGCCCTCTGCTCCCCCTCTTCTCTCTGGTCTTTGTGCCCAGGAATGCACATTACTGCACTGCCTGTTTTTCCACCTCATTTATTCCGGCTGCACGCACAGTTTAGGAGTGTGTGTGTGTGTGTTTGTGTGTTTCAAGTTCAATAAATGTTCTTGCACTGTGGGATATCATGTCACTAATTGAAGTGAGTTTGTTTGTATATTTGCGAGATAAAGAAAATCTCTGTACATACACACACACACACACACACACACACACACACACACACACACACAGACACACAGAGGTATCTGTAAGTCCAGTACTGCACTCCAGCTCTTTGTGTACTCTTGACTGTGACTGTTTCCCGTAGCCTCCAGACAGTGTTCTGTTCTCTGCCACTCCCATGGGATTGGGCTACAGAGGGAGGGGCCAGCTTCGCCAGGCTCAAGCCCACACAGGTGAGCCCAGCCTGGAAGGAATGTAGCAGGGAGGGGGCCTGACACATTCAGAGGTGTGGAGCATTGAAAGTAAAACGCCAGGTGACATATAGGGGGAGAGGAAGGAAGTTATCTATACTGTTAGCGACTTACCTGAGCTTGAGAGAGGGAGAGAGAGTGAGTGGGTGCAAGTTAGAGGAGGGATCAAATCTCAGCACACATATTTTTACACTCACATGCTCACACAAACACACTCGGTGGCTCTCACTCTCCCTTGTCTCTCGCTCATTTCAAGACTGTGACGTTCACGCGTACACACAGGCGCCTCGCCTCCAGGTTCAAGAGGATAGAAGTCAATATTTGACGGAGCCGAGCAGAGAAGGAAGGAAGGAAGAAAGAGAGGGGGAAAGTAGAAGTGTGTTTCTCCCCTGTGCACTGGCATTAGAGATTCCTGGAAACGTGGAACTTGGACTTGAAGGCTCGTAGAGGAGGTTTTTTACCCCCAGACACAGGTGGATACTAACCTTACAGAAGAGTGTGGAGTAAAAGAAAAGGGGAAAGGATTAAGCATTTCCTTATTTTTTTGGTCAGACTTTTGGACTTGGATTGGGCAAGGCAGCCATAAGAGGTTTGTTTGATCAGTAATCTCTTTAACAAGGGTATAAACTCAGTAATTGCGCCAATTTTCTTCACTGATCGACCACTACTTATAGTTATCTACTTGAGTATTACAAAAGTAGTTTTATTCTATTTATGTTTTATTTATCCTTATTTATTCAGGTGAGTCCTATATAAATATTTTTTTGCATGGAAGTCCTGGCCACGAGGCAGCAAGCATTCAGACGACTTTGCTTTATAAGATAGTTAAGGCATATCACTTTACAATGTCTATGACCTGAGTGTTTTTTATTAGAGTGTCTGCTACTCAAATCAAGGATCACTAAAGTAAGTTAGAGTTGGTGTCTGTAGCTCTACTTCTTACAAGGTGTTTGTTGTTGTCCCTCTGATATTGTTCTGCATGTCATTCCTCTGTAATTAACCATATTAAGACCAAAATGTGACACAAGTGAAGACAGTTATGTAGTAAGATTTCAGTTTTGCAGATGAAATGGACTCACAATAGAGGCTCTTTTTGCAGGTATATACCTGTTCTTAGAGATAATGATTTAGAACTTCAAGGCCTATGCTGATTCCAAGGGATACAAAAAGCTTAACAACATTCTTCTTTTTGCACAGTGTGTTTTTTTCCCCACCAACTACTATTGAGTACCGCTCCCTTTCTGGTCACATAGACCCAACTAGATTTACAGGGAAATTACAGAGTGCATTGTGACAGTGCAGACCACAAGGGACTCTCATTCTGATTGCAGCAGATTTAAAAACCACAGACAGACAAAAGGTCCCGGACATCTCTCCACTCTTGCACTCTCAGACAGCTAGCTGTTCCTACATGTATTTACCTGGTCAGGTCAGGTAATTTACCTGTACTTAGATGGATTGATGGTGTGGTAATTTAGTATCTGTGTTTATACAGGGCTGACTGAGTGCTCCAGGTGTGTAGTTCAGGGTTGATTTACCTGGCTGTCTCATGTAAGGACCTGGCTGTGCCCCCTGTCACTGACCGACGTGACGCACCCTAATGTTGTCATAACGGTTTAGGTCCCCTCCCTTTGTTGGAATGTTCACCTGGCCGCCGTGCATGTTATTTAACACAATAACTACTGAACTAGCAATGATTCATGTGTTCTTTACATTCTGAATCAGTCTTTTTATACATCTCCCACAGATGTCATTTTAACGTCTAGTTTTTATTTACATTTGGTTGAATTGTCAACTAACGTGAAATCAACAAAACATTTCACCATATCATTAGATTTAGGTTTAGGTTACAAAATTCCATCTTGATTCAACATCATCACATAAAATATTTTTGTTGAAATTATGTGGAAACAACATTGATTCAACCAGTTTTCTCCCAGTGGTACTATGTTTATTTGGATCCCTATTAGCTGTTACAGTCACAACTTTCTGGGGTCTATATATATGTTAATTTTTTACCCCCTTTTTCAATTGCGATCATGTCTCATCGCTGCAACTCCCCAACGGGCTCGGGAGAGTCAAAGGTCGAGTCATGCGTCCTCCGAAACATGACCACCAAACCACGCTCTTTAACACCCGCCCGCCAGCTGCACCAATGTGTCCGAGGAAACACTGTTCAACTGATGACCGAAGTCAGCCTGCAGGCACGCGGCTCGCCACAAGAGCACGATGAGCCAAGTAAAGCCCCCACGGCCAAACACCTCACGACGCTGGGCCAATTGTGCACTGCCCTATGGGACTCCCAGTCACAGCCAGTTGTGACACATCCTGAGATCGAACCCAGGTCTGTAGTGACACCTCAAGCACTGCGATGCAGTGCCTTAGACCGCTGCGCCACTCGGGAGGCCCTTATATTTTTTTGTTTAGACCAAGTTAAATTCAAGCAGAACTTTATTGTTTTTTCCCTCAAACTCTTAGCATTTTTAACTGTTTCCATGAGAAAGTCTCTTCAACTGTAGATATTCTTCTTCTTTGATATGGCTGTGTTTAATAGTAGTTAACAGACAACCTTTAGGGACCTTACATTCCTTCTCACAGTGAAGATATCATTGGTCCTGTTTTTTTAGCCTACTCAACCTGGTCAGTGATAAATGTGACCGGTAAAACCAGAAACCCACACACACGCACGTGCACACACACAAACACACACCTGTAGGCAGCTCAAGTTCATGATAAGGTGATACATTACAGTAAGTGCCCGTTCCTGTGTTTTTCTGCTCTGTTTTTGTGATGGTTGGGTCAGTTTCTCGCCTTGGTGTGAAATTCCTGTTCGGTGAGTCAATGGTCAAAGTAGTGGGGCGTTTTTGGATAATAAAACCCTCTTTCTCCTCTGATTCAATTACTAGCACATTCTGTGCCACCAACTGTCAGCATTCACTTAAAATGTAAGATTCTCTGTGGAAAAAATCTGTGTGTTTTCCCATGTCTACGATTGCTATTTACTACTGTATTAGACTGCAGCTCCTTGCACACAACATTTACATTAAACAATGTCTCTCTTGATGTCTAGAAGAACATTCCCTTGAAATATCTCATAGTTACACTTCAGTGCTTTCCCATTGCAATTCATTTCACCATGCATGCCCCAACTCGTTTTTACAAGCTGATTCCCCCACTCCCCTTGTCTGTCTGCAGTTTGGATGTGGAGCATCTGTCTTTAGTTTGGCATATGGATAATCTAAAATGGATTAGTGTGCTGCAGTCAGGGTATGGCAGGATATATCTGCCTCAGTCTGGATATATATAGGGTGAAATTGCCTTTAGCTTCTGTCTGTTTGATGAGCTAGGGATGGTTTTTGTTCGAAGTTACATCTGCTTATTAAAGGGATAATCCACACAAAAACAACATCAGTCCACTGTTTATACAATTCAAATATGTTTTGTGAAGTGGACAGTGACACTTTTCTTCTTGAAAGTCCAATATCTTGAAAACTTGACTGCTGACATGTAAAAAAATGTTGGACTGTATCAATAGTGGACTAATGAAAACAATACCAAAATATAGTTTATGAGTGGATTTTCCCTTTAAGGAGTGTTCAGTATAGAATTTTTTTCACAGTAGAGATATTTCTTCATACATAGTTGATCATGCAGATAGGCTAAACATACATCCTTTTCTGGATGTGTGGATGGTTCACATTGTCTCTCTGTTCTGTAAGAGTGTAAGGTCTGCGGTAAGGCCACAGAGAGAACTGAGCCAACCAGGGGCAGATGGTTTGGGTTACACCATAATATTTCTGTAGAGGAATAACCAGGTACTGAGGTCACTGGGGGAACATGCAATACAGGAGGCAGATAATGCAACACAGAAGGCAATACTGGAGGCTGAAAGTCAACTTTCTTTAATTGAGGCTCTTTGAGTCAACTTGATGATACTCTTACCTGACCTCTCCAAGAAGAAGTTACTTTAGGCACAGATCTAGGATCACCTTAACCAAAGGAGTGAAAACGGAAAACTGACCTTCCATCAGTGTCAAGTAGCAACTTTAACCTACTCTTACCTCACCAGGTGAGTGTAGTCTAGCCCGTGGTGAAAGGTCAAAGGTCATGACCTATGTGTGTGTGTGTGTGTTGCAGGAGAGAGATGGGGAGATGGATGTTAAATCTCTTGGTGGGAGTTGTACTTCTTGCTGTCCTCACGGCCAGTTGCTACGCTGAAGAAGGTGAGAATTATTTTCATCAATCGAGTGATTGTTACTGTATGTCTCGTATTACTACAGTATTGACTCTTTCTTTGAATATTTTAATATGTCGATAGACACCATCTTATTTATGCAGTTGAGAAATAGGTTGAATCATCTTCACTGAAAATCAAATAATATTTTTCATTGGAATTCTACTGATGCTAAATGTTAACACAGATATTCCTGCTATGCTTCTCTGTCCAATAGTGAATCACTGTCTGGCTGCGAGGGCTAACACCTGTTCAGCATGTATTCAGTCAGGGAAGGGCTGTGCCTACTGTCCAGACGAGGTGAGAATAAACTACTACTCAAGTTGCCCACAGACACAGCTTACCCCCCACAAATATTTAGTGTGACCAATGTTTGTGTTTGCATACAGATCTTTGATGGACCCCGCTGTGACCTTAAGGACAACATCATAAACCACGGCTGTAAAAGCGCGGTGACAGCCGAAAGCAGTATGTCGATAGAGAGAGTAAGTATCATAATCACGCTAATCCTTACTACATGGATTCATGAATTAACATGTATTCATTAGACTGTTCATCTGGCTACCTCTGTAATACTGTATCATCATCATCGTTCGGCTGCAGAACAGTCGACCACAAGCGTCCTCCAGTTGTTACGGTCACAAGCAAGGTGTGCTTTTTGCTGAGGTTGGAGACACTTGTCTTCGTTCCCCATGTTATATACATGATATGACACACTCTTCCCTCCCTCCCTCCCTCCCTCCCTCCCTCCCTCCCTCCCTCCCTCCCTCCCTCCCTCCCTCCCTCCCTCCCTCCCTCCCTCCCTCTATAGAGCGAGCAGATCAACATGTTGTTGAAGCAGTCCCAGGTAGCTCCTCAGGAGATGTCTATGACTCTGCTGCCAGGGGAGGAGAGGGAGATAGAGATGGAGGTGTTTGAACCAGCTAAAGGACCTCTGGACCTCTATATTCTTATGGACTTCTCCAACTCCATGGAAGACGATCTGGACAACCTCAAGAGGATGGGTGCTGAGCTGGGTAAGTTAGAGGGGAACGATGAGTCTGATTGTTACACCATTGACTTCAGCGTTGTAGTACTGGAGTAGTCTGGTAGTGGTACTGATATTTTCTGTTCCCCATATAGCTGAGTTGGTAGGTAAGCTGTCTGATGACTACACCATCGGCTTCGGCAAGTTTGTGGACAAGGTGGTGGAACCTCAGACAGACATGAGACCATCCAAGTAAGAACTTTAAAACTCTTTATCCTATCTATACAGACACACATGCAGACACAGATGCACACATAGACCCAAAAGTAAACATTACTACAGTACGAAAATATCTGCATTTATACACTACTCATTCTCATGGCCCCTCCTTCTATCGATTTTGCTCCCGACCCCCTCTCCCTCCGCTCTCCTCCTCTTCCTCTCCCTCCCTCCCTCTCTCCAGACTTGCCCAGCCTTGGCCCAACAGCGACCCTCCCTTCTCGTTCCGTCATGTGATCACTCTGACCTCTGACCTGCCGACCTTCACCGAGAAGCTGCAGAAGGAGAGGATCTCAGGGAACCTGGACGCTCCAGAGGGGGGCTTCGACGCCATACTGCAGGCTGCAGTCTGCGGGGTAGGACTAAAGAGTTAGATTTACTAGAACGGATATTACCATTCAACGTTTTGTGGTGGGGGATGCAGGCAACCATCTTTGGTGTACTGTTTGTGATGTTTAATTAGTTGAAGCTTGCTGTTTGATTAGTTAACTGTAATGCACCGCTGTGTGATTCTTTAGGAGCCTCCATACACTTGTATAGAACTCTCTCCTTACTCCTTTCTTCTCCTTCTCCCTTTTTCAAACTCTCTCTCTCTCTCAAACTCTCTCTCTCTTTCTCTCTCTTTCTCTCTCTTTCTCTCTCTTTCTTTCTCTCTCTCTCTCTCTCTCTCTCTCTCTCTCTCTCTCTCTCTCTCTCTCTCTCTCTCTCTCTCTCTCTCTCTCTCTCTCTCTCTCTTTCTATGTCTTTCCTTTTCCTCCCCTCCAGGATAAGATCGGCTGGCGTGGCCATGCCACCCACCTCCTGGTCTTCTCCACCGAGTCTGCCTTCCACTACGAGGCAGACGGTGCCAACGTGCTGGCAGGCATCATGCCACGCAACGACGAGCAGTGCCACCTGGATCCCGAGGGGAAATACACAGAGGACACCAAGCAGGACTACCCCTCTGTGCCCACTCTGGTCCGCCTGCTGGGCAAACACAACATTATCCCCATCTTCGCCATCACAAACCACTCCTTTACCTATTATCAGGTAAGAACTCAAAGAGTTACTACTTACCTTACTATCCCTAACCCTATCCCTGAACCTTACTCTAACCCTACAAACACAGCATCATGCCCATTTTCACCATCACCATTCACTCATACTTATTGTAATGGGGGTTTGGCCACTGAGTTTAGCCACTGTCTGTTCTGGGAGGCCTGAAAATACCTCTTAACTCATCTTTAACATTGCAGATAAAACCTTATATCTCATTCATGTTTTGCGGGTTCTCCCTGTGTAGAAGCTTCATGAGTATTTCCCCATTGCTGAGTTGGGTCTGCTACAGGAAGACTCTGCTAACATCCTCAGTATCCTGGAGAAAGCCTTTGAGGTAAGAATGGGCTTGTTTTACAGGTGTGGCAAATTAAACACATGAATTCAATTTGATTTTACTTTATGCATCCCCTAAGGGCTATTACGAAAGGCATTGCCAGATGTTCTAATAATGTTCTCTGTCTGTCCTCTCAGAATATCCGTTCTAAGATCAGTATCCGTGCTGAGGACAGGCCTAAAGCTATAGAAGCTCAAGTCCTATCATACAGTGGCAATGTTGCACAGGCTGGAACCTTCAAAGTCAAGCCTGGACAAATAGTAAGAAACACTTAGATGTCGCATACACACACACACACACACACACACACACACACACACACACACACACACACACACACACACACACACACACACACACACACACACACACACACACACATACACACACAGCTAGCATGACACAATGTTAACATGATGACAACATTTTCTATAAGTTGTGCTGATCATCATCTCTCCCCCCCCGCCTGTATTGCTGATCCTATGTACTGGCCAATGAGAGGCTTTGAAGACACTGGTCGGCCATATTGGCACTCGCCAGAAGAAGCATTCCTCCATAGGAATGAATGGAATTCTGCAGTATCTCTATTACATGTTTCAATGCCAAAATGTATGAAGTATTTTGGGTTGTAGTGGGGACAGTAACATAATAATTTTCAACAAATTATACTTTTAAGGGAAAATAATTCATATATTTTTCCTTTTGTTTTGGGGGGTTTAGCTCACATAATATCATTGAAAAAAGTGTGCATTTAGGTGTCTTTAATAGAATAAACATGGCTAAAACAAATGTAGACATTAATAAATGCATTTCTTTAGCTTCCAAAATATTTTTACAATGGTGGTGGTGCCAAGATGGAGGCACAGTGGCTTCAAAACAGCGCCCCCTGTCAGTCATCTATGAGTCATTTACACACACACACACTAACCCATTCTGTGTTTTCCAGGGGAAGTTTAAGGTGCGTGTCAAAGCCAGTGAGATGGTTGGGGAGGAACATGTGTGTAATCTGGAGCAGGGTGACAAAAAGGGGAAGATGAGAGTCAAACCAACAACCTTCAGCACAGCTCTAAACATCAACGCTGAAGTGCTCTGTAAAACCTGCGACTGTGAGAAGGTATGAAGACAGACAGAAAGACACATGTGCAGAAATACACACACAAACACAGGTTTTGGTTTTTAACTGTCTTTCTTTCTCTATCTCCGCTTCCCTCAGACTCCCACTGAAAATGCAGTGCGGTGTACAGGCCACGGCGCCCTGGTCTGTGGGAAGTGCCAGTGCTACGTTGGCTGGTGAGACAAACAGAACTGAATGTACTTTCTCTCTCATATGCTATATCCTCCTGAGATCCCCCCAAAAAATTTTTTGGGGGGGGAATTTGTTAGATTTTTTACATAACATAAGTGTTTGAGGTGAAAAAAAAGAAGAAAAAAAAAAAGTATTGTTAGTTATCTTTTATTGTAAGTGCAAAATTGTCCTCTGTAGTGGTCATTTGGACATAAATATGAATAAATTAACATTACAGTGAATGGGTACAGTAGGTGAAAAACATAGTTGCGGCTACAGAGGAAATTTCTTGATAAGATCTTATTTAGCTCTTATTTAATGTTTTTTATTAATTTTTTTACACAGTCCTGACAACTCACTTAACTATTCCTGAGATATTCACTTACTGGAAACAATTTGAATATTCAAATTTCCATTAAATGTGCAAATTTTGACGGCAGCCATTTTTTAAAGAACCAGGAAGATAAAGTTATCAAGGTCACACCCCCACACATGTAATCTCATTGAAAAGCCCAGAATGTCCTCTCAAAGGGACAATAGGACTTAACACAGTGGCTTGTATGGCCTCAGAGGTACGGACCAAGAACTGTTGTCCACGAGAGAGGGCAAAAATGAGTTGCTGGGTCTCAGGAGGATATAATAATAATTTTTAGTGATTTTCCAGTGCTCAAAGCACTTTACATCATAAGGTGGGAAACTCACTTCTACCACCACTGATGCATAGCACCCTAGGGTGATGCACGGCAACTAATTTGTGCCAGAACGTTCACCACACATCAGTTACAGTATCATGTTGGAGAGCTGAGGAGTGATATATGCCAATTAGGAAAGACAGAACATGAGTATAAAAGACCATCTTTCTCCCCGTGGTGTGTGTCCCCAGGCTGGGTCCGTTCTGTAACTGCTCAGCCAGTGCGTCGCCGGACGCAGGTGGGTCCTGTCTGGGTCCTGATGTGGGGGAGCCGTGTTCTGGCCGAGGAGATTGCCTGTGTGGAACGTGTGTGTGTTACAACACCGACCAGTACGAGGGACCCCTCTGTCAGTTTGACAAGTCCCAGTGTCAACGATACGGAGGCTTCCTCTGCAACGGTGAGTGTGTGACTGTCATCATTGTCTCAGATAGCGAGCTTGTGGCACCACGTTGCGTTAGAATAACGCTGTCTGTTGGGAGACAATGGGGCTGTCATAAGACGTGTACAACTTTGTCATACATACAGTTTGTGTTCACTAAACTCCATAAAAGCTGAATCTTTGTGAGAGTGTGTGAGAGTGTGAAGCACTTGAACCATTTCTGTTTGTGTGTGTTAGACCGTGGTCGCTGCTTCATGGGCCAGTGTGCGTGTGCAGAGGGCTGGGAGGGACCGGCCTGTGAGTGTCCCATAAGCAACCAGACCTGTCTGGACACTAAAGGGGTGAGGACTACATCATCTCTCTTTTCTCTCTCTCTCTCTCTCTCTCTCTCTCAATTAAATTAAATTCTAAGGGGCTTTCTTGGCATGGGAAACAAATGTTTACATTGCCAAAGCAAGTGAAATCAAGAATAAACAAAAGTGAGAAGACACTAAACTAAATTAACCTCTTAAGGATCGTACCCTTTTTTTCAAATGTTTGCCTAAAATGACATACCCAAATCTAACTGCCTGTAGCTCAGGACCTGAAGCAAGGATATTCATATTCTTGATACCATTTGAAAGGAAACACTTTGAAGTTTGTGGAAATGTGAAATTAATACAGGAGAATATAACACATTAGATCTGGTAAAAGATAATCCAAACCAAAAAACATGCTTTTTTACATTTATTTTATTTTTATCATCTTGAAATGCAAGAGAAAGGCCACAATATAATATTGCAGTTTAGGCGCAATTTAGATGTTGGCCACTAGATGGCAGCAGTGTGCGCGCAACGTTTCAGATTGATCCAGTGAAGCATTGCAATACTGGACTATTTTGTATCAAGTCTGTCCAAATGTGCCGAATTGGTCAATTGATACATTTTCAAGTACATAACTATAGAGAACATACAACAATGATATGGTAATAGAAAATGTAAGTTTACACACTCCCAAGAATGTCATACATGATGGATCATTAGCTTATACACTAACTTTCACACATCTAGATGGCCGGGCGGGGTGGGTGTGGAGCCAGAGACAGCAGGAGTTTAAACTGTAGAACCCAGTTCCTACATTTGAATATAAAAATGGATTTTATCAAACAAAACTTTGCTACATTTTATCTCTGGGACCCTTAGGATGACAAATCAGAGCAAGATTACTGAATGTAAGTACATTATTTACCTTCAGAGGTGAATGTATCAAACCAGTTGCCGTGATACGCTTTGTGTTGTTGTGCACTCTCCTCAAACAATAGCATGGTATTGTTTCACTGTAATAGCTACTGTAAATTGGACAGTGCAGTTAGATTAACAAGAATTTAAGCTTTCTGCCCATGCATGACATGTCTATGTCCTGGAAAGATTTCTGTTACTTACAACAGTCATGCTAATCACATTAGCGCATGTTAGCTCAACCGTCCCGTATACGGGACACCGATCCCGTAGAGGTTAACAAAAAACTATTTGAAATGAATAGTAAACATTGCACTCAAAAAGGTTTCAAAAAGATAAAGACATTTCAAGTGTTATATTATCAGTACAGTGTTTTAGCAAGGTGCAAATAGTTGTAGTACGAATAGTGTGGGAAGATAAATAAACAGGTAAATATTGGTGGTATTTACAATGTTGTATGTGCTCCATTGATTGCCCTTTTCTCATGGCAACGGGCCACAAATCTTGCTGCTGCGATTGCATATTTTGGTATTTCGCCTAACAGATACGGTAGTTTATCAATGTTGGATTTGTTTTCAAATTCTTTGTGGGTGTTTGTGATCTGTGGGGAATATTTGTCTCTAATGTAGTCATACATTTGGCAGGAGGTTAGGAAGTGCAGCTCAGTTTCCACCTCATTTGTGGACAGTGGGCACATATCCTGTCTTCTCTTGAGAGTCAGGTCTGACTATGGCGACCTCTCTCAATAGCAAGGCTATGCTCACTGAGTTTATACATAGTCAAGGAATATCTGACACTGTGTACTCTCTGTTTAGGGCCAGATAGCATTCCAATTTGCTCAGTTTTTTGGTTTATTCTTTCCAGTGTGTCAAATAGTTATCTTTTTGCTTTCTCATAATTTGTCTGGGTCTAGTTGTGTTGCTGGCCTGGGGCTCTGTGGGGGTCTGTTTGTGTTTGTGAACAGAGCCACAGAACCAACTGGTTGAGGGGACTCTTCTCTAGGTTAGGGCTTTGTGGTGGAATATGTGGCCATCAATTCCTTTTAGGTGATTGTAGAATTGAACATCTTTTTTCTTGATTTTGATAACGTATAGTCCTAATTCTGTTCTGCCTGCATTGTTTGGGGTTTTGCGTTGTACACAAAATATATTTTAGCTGAATTCTGCATGCAGTCTCTCAATTGGGTGTTTGTCCCATTTTGTGAACTCTCTCTCCCTCCCTCCCTCTCTCCAATATTTTTCATTAATGATCTAATCACTACACCCCCCCCCTCCCCCCCTCTCTCTCAGGGTGTCTGTAACGGGCGTGGTGTGTGTAAGTGCGGTCGTTGTGAGTGCCAGGACTCGGGCCTGCCCATGACCCCCACCTGTGAGGCTAACTTCCAGGCTCAGCTGGGGATGTGTGAGGACAAGAGGAGCTGTGTCCAGTGTCAGGCCTGGAAGACAGGAGAGAAAAAGGACAGCGACCAGTGTAACCAGTGCAAGTTCAAAGTCGTCATGGTGGACGAGCTCAAGGAAAATAAAGAGGTGATTGAGGCGTGTAGTTTCCGTGACGAGGATGATGACTGTACGTACCACTACACCGTGGACTACCCTGAGGACCAGACTGACAAGGAACTGGAGGTCCAGGTGCTCAAGAAGAAAGGTGAGACATGACCAACGTTCATATATGGGTGGCAGGTAGTCTAGCGGTTAGAGTGTTGGCCCAGTAACCAAAGGTCAACAAGGTAAAAAAAAAAAAACGGTTCGTTGTTGATAATGGCAGAACATGGCTACCCCACACTCTGAGGGTGTCTCAGGGAGAGTGCGATATGCAAAAAAAAAAAAACATTTCCAATTCGCACATACACATTTGTGAAATAGGACAAATATAAGCACCCACCTAATTATTATTATCTTGATACCTTTGTTTATATGACGCTAATACAATTACGGGGGTTCCCTGGTTTGTTCTGGAAGTGCTCAGCATCTTTGTGACTTGTGATGCTGATGTTATTGTTGATGTTGTGTTCCGTCCCCTTAGACTGTCCCCCTGCTGGCTTCCTGTGGCTGATCCCTCTCATCATGTTCCTCATGTTACTGCTGGGTCTACTGCTGCTCTGCTGCTGGAAGTACTGCGCCTGCTGCAAGGTACTGTCCAGTCACAACCATAACACAACCATAACATGACCTCAACACAACCAACCATGGCCTTGCCATACTCTGAAGGAAATAATCCCTCTCTCTTTGCATCCCACCTCATTCTCTTTCTCTCTCAGGCATGTCTTGCTCTACTGCCATGCTGTGGAAGAGGTGAGTGACTCATGCCAAATCACTGTTATGAATCTTTTAATATTCTTCTGTGCATATATTACTAGTTCTGTACCATGTTTCCAGGCAGTATTATAATGTGTGATTGAACATGAGTTTTCCTATGTGTGTCTGTGTCTGCAGGCCGTATGGTTGGCTTTAAGGAGGACCAGTACATGCTCCGCCAATCCCTGCTTACCTCTGACCACCTGGACACGCCCCTAGTGAGGACAGGCCCGCCCAAGAGCACCGACGTGGTTCGCTGGAAGATCACCGACAATGTCCACCGATCACCCAATCACCCGCTGGCGCAGGTCCAGCCCAACCCCAAAGAGACCAGTGAGTGTGAAGTGTTCTGAATTCCAGCTCTCCCATTGGTTGGAGTTATCACTAGAACTTCCTGGTTTACATTGTTATGATTCTGAGAGATGAAACCTTAACCCTAATCCACCTCTCTTCTCCTCTTCCGTTCTTCCTAATTTGCCTCTCTTCCTCCTCCTCCTTTTCCTCTCCTCCTACTCTCTTTCTCCTCCTCTCTTCCTCCATCTATAGTCCAGTTCCCTCTGTCTCTGCGTCTGAACAGGTTGTTCACAGACAGTCTGTCTCACCCTGACGCCAGAGACACGGAGATGTTGCGCAGGGAGGTGGATGACAACGTGAGTGTGTTTGTGTGAGTGTGAGCAAGCTGGGTGTATATACAGTATTGGATGATCATCCTTGTGACAGTGGATTGCGTGTGTATACTGTATGTGTGTCTTCTCTGTTTAGCTGAATGAAGTGTACAAGCATATTCCTGGAGCCCAGAAAGTTCAGAAGACCAAATTTAGGTGAGACACTTATTTCAGGATAACCTTCAATCCCTCTTGAATTTATTATAATGAAAATAATTTTTGTGCATGTTGTCTAAATCGTATTTTCTCATATCATCATTACTGATATTCTGGTTGTGTTTCAGATTGCAGAGAAATGCTGGTAAAAGAAAAGACCACACAATTGTAGACACAGTCGTGTCCGCTCCTCGCTCCAGCTACCCTGATATCGTCAAATTGACTGAGAAAAACGTCCAGTCTGGAAACTTCCAAGATCTCAAAGTGGTGCCGGGCTACTATACAGTGGCCACAGACAAAGGTGTGTGTTTGTGTTTGTGTTTGTGTGTGTGTCTGTGTGTGTGTCTGTGTGTCTGTGAGTTTCCCTAACTGTCTCTCCCTCTCGCTCTCTCTCTCTATCTCTCACTCTCTTCTCTCTGCAGAGGCGGCTGGTGCCGTGGAGTTCCAGGAGGGGGTGGAGACGGTGGATGTGCGCGTGCCGCTCTTCATCAAGGAAGAAGATGATGATAAGAAGCAGCTGCAGGTGGAGGCGGTAGACGTTCCTCTGGGCATCGCTGAAATAGGGAAACGCTTCGTCAACATAACCGTCATCAAAGAACACGGTGAGAGCCAATCAGAGGAGCCTTATCTAACCCCTGACCTCTCTACTCACACATACACACAGTTCTTCAAAACCATATAGCATTACAAAACAGTTTCTTACTATTTATTTCCAGTGAATACGTGTATATTTCTCTCTTTTCTTTTGTGTACTTCCCTTCCACTGACCTTATTTAGCTCATAACTGTGTGTGTCTTTCCTCTCCTCTCCAGCCAAGAGTATTATGTCGTTCCTCCAGCCTTCGTACACTTACAGCCGACAGGACGGAGTGGCTAACATCCCCATTAGCAGAGAGATCATAGAGGACGGACACACACAAGTCACCTACCGCACCCGAGATCTCACCGCCAAGGACAAGAAGGTAACTCGCACGCACACACACTAAAAGACAGAAATATCACACCTTTCATTAGTCTAAGTGACTGTTTCTTTTCCCAATCCTAACTACTCTTCCCTCTCTTGCCAGGACTATGTGACAGTGGATGGGGACCTGTCCTACGGGCCAGGGGAGACCCAGAAGACTGTCCCTGTGCGTCTGTTGGAGCTGGGAGAGGGAGACGGTCTGCTGAAGGACACACAGGTCAAACAATTTGTCATGGACCTCACTAACCCAAGACAGGGAGCAAAGCTGGGACGCTACCCCAGAACCACCGTCACCATCACTGACCAACCAGGTGAGATGTTATATACTACTGTCACTATCACCGACTGACCAGGTGAGAGGTTATATACTACTGTCACTTTCACTGACCAACCAGGTGAGAGGTTATATACTACTGTCACTATCACTGACCAACCAGGTGAGAGGTTATATACTACTGTCACTATCAATGACCAACCAGGTGAGAGGTTATATACTACTGTCACTATCACTGACCAACCAGGTGAGAGGTTATATACTACTGACACCATCACTGACCAACCAGGTGAGAGGACAGGGTCCAGGGTGTATCACATAGCATGAAAAAAGAAAGAAAGATACCTGTATATTATTTAGATTATTCCAGAGTTTTAATATAGCAGTGTTTCTTTGGATCTTCTTCAGCTCTCAGGAGAGCCTCGCACAACAGGTCCCAGACATTACTATCTTGGCTAATATCCACATTTATGGTTAGAAAGCCAGCCATAACTTTATCCTCTCTAACATGGCCATAACAAACTTCCTCTCCCCTTGCTCCCCTCAGAGCCCAGTGTGATGATGTTTATGAAGAGCACCCAGAACTTCTCCACAGCTGACCCAACCTACTCCATTCCTGTGGTCCGCACCCGCAACCAGGAGGGGCCTGCCACCGTCCACTGGAAGACCCGCAATGCCAAGCGCTTCGAGCTGTCCGGTCCCCTCAAGTTTGGTCCTGGGGAGACGGAGAAGAACATCGTGATCGACCCACTCTCTCACCCTGGCCCGGTCAAACCAGAAGTCTTCCAGCTGGAGTTGTTTGACCCCAGTACGAACGCTGCGGTCGGGGAGAGGAAGACAACGATGGTCACGGTTACTGATGGAGGTAATACACACAGAAACAGACACTGAAACACACACATACAGTATGGGGTATCTATAAGGAATCTGATGCATGAGATGTGCATCACTAAAATAAGTTACCCAACCCTTTATGCCCCCTCCCTCTCTCCCTTCCTCCCTCCCTCCTCCCCCATACCCTCAGGACTCCCAGAGAATGCCCAGAGGCAGCAGCAGGGAATGGACTTCATCAACCAGACAGCCATGTCTCCTGGTGGTCGTCTCTTCTCTCCCACCAATGTGAAGGCTAAAGCCACTGGCCCACGAAACATCCGTCTCAACTGGGACCCCTTAGGAAGCCCCCTGGGCTACAAGGTAAGGAACCCCCCCTCAGGATCTAACCCCTTGGACTGCAAGGTACTGAGAGGAACTGTCATACAGGACTTGACTTACCTTGATTTAAACCCTTTTACTCCGTGAGGAGCATAGGTCATCAACAGATTTGCCCCCATTACACACCTGCCAACCTTTGCTGGTGGAAATTAGGAGATTGTTTTCCTTAGCTCTCACTGAACTTTGAACTACTATTTTGAAATTAACTCTGAAACTATAATTTACCAAAAAATGTTTGGAGTGTAATTTTGGAGTATACAAATAAACGATGGAATGTGTTCCATTTAAGATTGTTCATTCCAACCAGTGTTTCACCTGTGTTTTCTATGTCTTCTGTTTCCCTCTCCCTGGTCACCAGGTGAAGTATTGGATCTATGGGGACCCTGAGGCTGATGCCCAGGTGATGGATGTGAAGACCCCCCACGCTGAGCTGACCAACCTGTACCCCTTCTGTGACTACGAGATGAAGGTGTGTGGCTACAATGCCCTAGGAGACGGAAACTACAGCGACATGGTGCCCTGTCAGACCCTGGAGGATGGTGAGTGAGCACACTTCCTGTTCCTGTCAAAGATGGACTACATTTATTGTCTTTCACAAATAACACTTCTAGGATTGTGGACAGTTTTTTCTTGTTGAATATTGTTGGGGCGACACAGCATGTAAGCTCAACGATTGTGTAGATGTTTTTCTGCCTTGTGATAAATGTTCTCTCTCCTTTCTTTCCTCCCCTCATCTCTCTCTCTTCTCCTCCTCCAGTCCCCAGTGAGCCCGGTCGTCTGGCGTTCAATGTCATCAGTCCAACTGTCACTCAGGTCAGCTGGGCGGAGCCTGCCGAGACCAACGGCGTCATCACCAACTACGAGGTCCTCTATACACCCATCAATGACGACACAAGTGAGTGACCAATCAAATCAAAGAATCTCTGAATGCCTCTTAATGCCTGTGCTTCTAAGACATTCTAACATGTACATATTAGAACGTACATATAATATAATGGGATCTCTGTGTTCTCCTCTCCCTCTTCCTTCCCCTGTAGAGCCGATGGGTGTAGCTAAGAAGGTTAAGATAGACAACCCTAAGAAGAGGATGTTGCTAATTGAGAACCTGCAGTCAGCCCAGACCTACTGCTATAAGGTCCGGGCTAAAAACAGCGTTGGCTGGGGTCCATTCAGAGAGGCAACCATCAATCTGGCCTCACAGCCCGTCAGACCCATGTCCAGTGAGTTCCTCTATGGCACTGCATTGCTGTTTTGTGGACAATAAATCCTCAAATTAACCAATGAAAACCAACTGTCACTGTAGCCCTCAAGGACCGGAATAATGCTCCTTGTGCTGTCTCCTACTATAGAATACTATATTGAATTTTATACTTTTAGCATGACCATAGCTTCATGTTTGAGTCTCCTCCCTCTCTCCCTGTAGTTCCCATCATCCCAGACATCCCAATAGTGGACGCGGAGGCCGGGGATGAGTACGACGGCTACCTGATGTACAGCAGTGAGGTCTTGAGGTCACCAACAGGCTCCAAGAGACCCAGCGTCTCAGACGAAGGTGGGTACCGACAGACTACGCCACCTTACCTGGCTCTTGGAGCCTGTCTCTCTGCAGCCTAACTTCAGTGGCGTACTGTGTGTTGTGGTTTTGTAGTTTGTTTTCAGTGGACCCCATAAAGAATAGCTGTTGCTAAGTAACAGCTAATGGAGATGAAGCTCACTCTTTTAGATTTATGCATATTGGGTAGTAGCCCCCTCGTTAAGCCAATGAGCTTCACTGCTCTGTGAAACCAAGTGAATGCAGACTGGACAGGACAGGACTGTTATAAATGGGTTCCATACAAAGAAATGTCTATCCATCTTCTGTAGTCCAGTGCTCTGCTCACCGAAGCAGAGAGAGAAAGAAAATAAAGAAAAACAGAAAAGGTCTTACAGTGTCACGGTCAAGGGGGCTTACAAATAGGAGGGCCTCCTCCACCATTCTCTCTCTCTTTTTGCACTCTCTCTTCTTTCTCTTTCTGCCGCTCTCTTCTTTCTTTCTCTTTATTTGTTTTGTTCCCCCCTCTCTTTCTCTCTCTAAGAAACATACATTTATTTTACATCTCATGAGATCATCAGATCATTTTCGTCTTCATGGCTTTGGGTTCTATCATGCCAGTCTTCATACCGGTCTTCATTTTCTTCTTCATGGCTTTGTCATGCCAGTCAAACCTCTCCTACCATTGATCCCAACTGCAAAGAAATATGTGATTTCTGAGAGCCTCCAGACATCTGGAGTTGTAGATATCACTGAAGCTACATACATGCAGCCTCCTCCTCTTCCTCCTCTCTCCTTCACTCGCCCTTTCACCAATCACCACGCTTCACAAAAACAACAACTGCCATGCAAACCATCAATCCAGACCATCACCCACCCACCCTGCCTGCTTGCTTCTCCCCTCCATAACAAGGCTTTATCAAGTTGGTGGGTTCCAAGCTGGACCTGCGTTCGGTGTCCTGGAAGAGGCATGTGGATGTGATCCCCTACCGCCTCAGCACAGACACAGACACCAGCACTGACGAGACTCCCCGGCCCAGTCGAGCACAGACCCCATCCCTGAAAGGTGAAGACCACCTACCTCGAGTGCTAGACAGCCAGCAAGCCAGACAGATAGACAGAAAGATAGCATGCCAGCTACTGCGCACGGCAGGCACCAACCTCCAATGCAGCTGCAGTGCCCCCTTATCATCTCATCTCTGTCTACACAAAATATGCACGATCGTTGATCCTTTAAGATGAGCCTGAGTCTACAGATCGCTAATCAACAGCATGCGCCCTACTTCAAATCTGCCATCTGCCCTGAAACTGCAACCTGGTTCTACTCTTATCCCTACCCCTGCTGCACCCCTCAACCTTCCAACCCAAAGAGGGTTCCAGGCATCAACTGCCCCACCTCCAGTTGATGATCATGGACAGGCTTTTCCAGGTGCCTGTTTGTCTCCCCTGTCTGTCCTCTTTACACCTCTCTGTGGAGAGAGACCCTTGAAAGGAGGCAGCTTGAAGGGCTTGTATAAAGGCTTCTCATGGGTGTGAAAGTGGTGATAAATAGATGTCCCTGTGTGCTGCAGTCTAATGTTGTAAGGTGGCCATTTCTCTTGCAGTTTGTTGTGATTTGTTGCTATCGATGCACTTGAATCAATTAATTTGGTTCCAAAATGTTTTGTTTGGGTTATGTTGGGTTCCAGAATGTTATTGATGTTCTTTATGTTCTCCTCTCACTCCTCCGGCTCTCCTCATCTTTGTCTGTTAGACCAAATGAACGGGAGGTGGGAACAAAACTTCCTGTTCCCCGGGGGAAATAATTCCATGTCGCGCAGTGCCAACATGTCTTCTTCCAGCTACAGCCAGATGTCTCCCATGTCCACCCTCAGCTCCAACCACAGAGGAGGGGCCGGGGGTTCCATGACCACGGAGTCCACCACAACATACCTCTCTGGACAAGGTATGGATGGATGCAGATTCTTTCTTAAAATGTGTCAGCTTTTGAATCTTTCTGTTGACTTACAATGATATGATAGTGACAAGAAATTCCAGCTGGCTTGTCTTCACCAGAACAGTAGCTACACCATACAGAGTTCAGCAAACTTGGAGATTTAGAGTTTCAATGGGCAACGTGTTGACACCAAAAGTTCGAAAGGCATTGCACTGAGAATGTATGCTAGAATTCTATTGTTCTGTATCTATGTCTCTGGTAGCCATCATTATTGTACTCCTGTCTTTTCGTCTCCTCTCCTACAGGAGGAAACTCGCTCTCCCGCACACAGATTATTGGGGGCGGGATGCGCACAGAGAATGTTGTCCTGAGAAAGCGGTCAGAGAACAAAGGTTACTATGAGTATGACGACAACATCCGAGATTCCATCGTCATAGGAGACCTGTCCAGTGGATTGTCTGGATACACAGACGGCAAAAGTAAGATTAGTTGAAGTTGAGGCATATTTTTTAAGCATATTTTGAAACATATTTTGAAGCATATTTCCAGCTCTTTGAGATAAAGAGCCGATCATTTACAATCCACACTGACACAGGTCACAGGCATAGGGTTACACCGAGCCATTGAGATGAGGTCTTTGACTATGAGGCTTTTGCTAAGGAAAATGCCATTGCATAGTATTCAGATCTTTCTGTCCTCTACTATTGAAAGCTGGGAGAAGCTTATCTGTTTGTCTGTAGCGATCATGGCTATAAATGTTGGAAATACACATCATCTGCAGCAGGCTTACTGATGAGATGCATGAGGCGGATGGCTTGGATATCAGTTATCGATTATTGGGGCTGGTGGCTATACAGAGCTATGCAGGAGCTATGGTGACTGTCGCTCTCCTCTTCTCTCTTCTGTTATTCTCTCTCCTTCAAACCTCTCTGCTCCCTTGCCTCTTTCTCTCTCCTCCTTTTCCTCCCTGTGTTCCTTCTCCCACTCCTTCACTACCTTCCCTCTCCTGTCCTCCTTCTCTCCTCCTTTTCCTCCCTGTGTTCCTTCTCCCACTCCTTCACTTCCCTCCCTCTCCTGTCCTCCTTCTCTCCTCCTTTTCCTCCCCGTGTTCCTTCTCCCACTCCTTCACTTCCCTCCCTCTCCTGTCCTCCTTCTCTCCTCCTTTTCCTCCCTGTGTTCCTTCTCCCACTCCTTCACTTCCCTCCCTCTCCTGTCCTCCTTCTCTCTTCCTTTTGCTTCCTTTTGCTCGCTCCCTGCATTCTCAGGTACATATGGCTTCAGCCCCACTCAGACTCCGAGTCAGTACAGCTACAGTATGTCTAAGGTCTTGCGGGGCAGGACCCAGTCTGAGGATGTCAACGATGCTCTACTGAATCTGGACAGGGTGCTCCAGGGTGAGTCTGTCTGTCTGCAGCACACACACAGCTGTCCTCTCTCACACCACTGGGACTATAGCAGGGCTTAAAGCTACACTATCGGTTCATAGTAGGGCTTACCATGTCCATAGCTGGTTTGAGAGGAAGGCTTGGTGTTGCTAAAGCAGTTTTTTGCTGTGATATGTTTGTTTTAGGGAAAGCTATCTCTTTCTCCCTCTCTCTCTCTTTAGCTCTCTCTCTCTCTCCATCGAGCTCACTCCCCTCTCACTAATCCTCTCACCTAGTAACTGTAATTTACTTGACTCCACTTAACCCCTAACCCCTGACCTCTCTCTCTCCCCCCATCTCTCTCTGTCTGTCTCTATGTCACTGACCTCTCTCTCCCCCATCAGACTCTCGTTTGGCCCCTGGGGTCCCTGACACCCCCACCAGGCTGGTGTTCTCTGCCCTGGGCCCCACTGCCCTGAAGGTCAGCTGGCAGGAGCCCCACTGTGAGAGGGATGTGCTGGGGTACTGTGTCCTCTACCAGCTGCTCAATGGAGGTATGGACCCATGATGATTTGTGTCACATTGTAAACACATGGTGTTTTGTTGATGTGCGGAAGAAGAATGTTGTTTTTCACTTGGAACCTGTGAACATAGTTATCAGGTTTTTCTTGAATAGGATTTGAAGAAATGTGTCTTTTACAGTTTCCTTAGCCCTATCAACTTATTTAGATCTCAAAACCTTGTCCCAGCATCCCTCTACACAACAGTGCTATTCAAACTTTTTCAGCAGGGACCCCATTGTTTCAGGCAGAATTTCTGGGGACCCCATTTTTTTCACAATAATATTTCTCATGACCCTGGGCCTCCCGAGTGGCGCAGTGTTCTAAGGCACTGCATCGCAGTGCTAGCTGTGCCACTAGAGATACTGGTTCGAGTCCATGCTCTGTCGCAGCCGGCCGCACACAATTGGCCCAGCGTCGTCCAGGGTAGGGGAGGGTTTGGCCGGCAGGGATGTTCTTGTCCCATCGCGCACTAGCGACTCCTGTGGCCGGGCGCAGTGCACGCTGACTGGGTCGCCAGGTGTACAGTGTTGTTTCCTCCGACACATTGGTGGCTTCCGGGTTAAGCGGGCACGGTAAGAAGCAGTGCGGCTCAGTTGGGTTGTGTTACGGGAGTTGCAGCGGTGGGACAAGACTGTAACTACCAATTGGATACCACGAAATAAAAAATATATATATGTTTTACAAAATATATATTTCTCATTACCCCACCCCAAATATAATGACACAGCCTTAAAATCGGTACATTCCGATTTTTTTTATGTCAACAAATAACATTAAATTCATTACATTTTAATCTCTTCTCAAAATGAAAAGAAACCAATAAATACATTTACTCATTAACATTTTATTTTTCTAATTATCTTTCTCAAAAATGTTTGTATATTGTCCCATAGAATAATCGGTACCCCAAAAAACTATTGGCTACCCCGACTTTGAGTACCACTGCTCTACAGTAATCGAAATCCTTTGTCTCTCTCTCCAGGTGATGTGAAACGTATAGACGTGTCCAGCCCAGCAGAGAACTCTGTGGTGGTGCAGGACCTGCTGCCTAACCACTCCTACCTGTTCAAGGTGAAGGCTCAGAGTCTGGAGGGCTGGGGACCAGAGAGGGAGGGAGTCATCACCATAGAGTCAGCCGTCAACCCCAACAGCCCACTCAGTCCAATGCCAGGTAATCAGCTATACATCTCTGCCGCCCTTTGTTGATCCCTTTTTATCCCCACTCCTTTGCTAGCTAATTCACATCTCACCTCTATCGCTCTGTTTCTGTTATATTTACTTTATCTCTCTCCAATTCCTTTCAATCTCTCATTCCTATGTCCCTTCTTTACATCTTCTTATTTTTTCTCTTCCACTCTCTCACTCACTCTGTCTTCCCCCCTCCAGGTTCTCCCTTCACTCTCAGTACCCCCAGTGCTCCAGCCCCCCTGATATTCACAGCTCTGTCCTTTACCTCTATCCTCTCTAACTCCTGTTCTCACCCTCTCCCTCAGGTTCTCCCTTCACTCTCAGTACCCCCAGTGCTCCAGGCCCCCTGGTGTTCACAGCTCTGTCCCCCGAGGCACTGCAGCTGAGCTGGGACAAACCCCGCAAACCCAACGGAGACATCCTGGGTTACGTGGTCACCTGTGAACAGCTGCACGGAGGAGGTGAGACTGAGCGCTGACTCCAAATAAGATTTGGGGGATTTTAGACTTTTGTCCACAGTCATTTGCTAGGATCTACACATTGACATGCGATCATCAGAGACTTTGAATATCACAAATGTCAATTACTCTTCTATTTTTATTTATCTTGACTTATTATGGACAATGCTAGCAAATGACTATTCACTTTCATAGTCATATTTGTATTCACTTTCATTTCATATTCTAATCCCCACCTCCCTCCTTCTCTCTCTCTCCACTCCAGGTGACATGCGTTCCTTCCAGGTGAGCGGTAACAGCGCTGAGACCAGTCTGACGGTTCCGGACCTGAGTGAGAACATGCCATACAAGTTCAAAGTTCAGGCCAGGACAACCCAGGGCTTCGGCCCTGAGAGGGAGGGCATCATCACCATCGAGTCTCAGGATGGGGGTAAGAGGACAGAGTCCTACAACATTCTCTTTTATCTAGTGTTTAAATTGAAATTAATAATGTGTCGGTACTCACTTTAAATTTACCATACTGGGTTTCATATTTAGAAGCCGATATTCTCTACGTTTGTACATTTGGAATTATATTGTATACTCATATATAATTCTCTGTCTCTCTTTTTCCCCCTCTGTAGGTAGCACGTCTCAAATAGGTGGAATAGGCGGTATGTCTCAACTAGGAGGCCTAGGTGGTATTTCCCAAATAGAAGGCCTAGGAGGTATGTCTCAGTACAGTAGTCAGTCCTTGACAAAGAGAGATGTGTTCCAACTGCCGACAGAGGTCAGCACCCGCACCAACGTCACACACACCATGATCAACGACCCCTACTTCTCAGGTATCATTTTAATCTCTTTCTTTAGCTCTCTCTCTCCCTCACACACGCACACACGCACGCACACACACACACACACAGTGTCTCTCTCTCACACACACTTTAACCCCCTCACCTACCCCTAGGAGACGGTATGATGATGACAGGTATGACGACCCAGCACACAGAGACCAGCGGCATGGTGACACGTCACGTGACAAAGGAGGTGGTCCAGAGGAGCATGCAGGTGGCCGGCTCCAGCAGCGTCACCAAGAAGGTCGAGAGGTCGTTCTATGAGGCCTGAGGTCAAAGGTCAACAACAAGATGGCGGTGTCCATGAGGCCCAACACATCCTCCTCTCCTCTCTGTCTGTTACAGTGGATCCTGACCTGTCCTGCCCTCTGTCTGACATGGGATTAATTTCATTCTTGTCAGTCTTTTGTTTATGGTTTTGTCGCTTCTTTCTATTTTGTTGAAAACATTTTACATTCAAAGAACCCTACCACCCCCACAAAGAGGTCTTGTTGGAAGTTTGACAATTTTTACACACATTGCTGGTGGCACAGCGTCTGTGCCACCAGCAAGTACAGACAGTAACGTTAGTATAAATCCCCCGCACAGTCCCCGCAGCCGGACAACTTTCTCATGGCTTCTGGAGGGAAATACTGTTGGAATGCTCAACCGGTGTCGCTCATTCAGCCGACAGAAACCTTCAACCGGTTTTCCCCATTATGTAGCGAGTCGGAGTCTGAGTCTGAGTCTTCTCTAGTCTCTACTCCTCCCGTTACGGGGTCTGAGACTCGAAGGCTCCCACCATTAGCTCTGACAAATTGAAAACCCTAGTCATTGGCGACTCCATTACCCGCAGTATTAGACTTAAAACGAATCACCCAGCGATCATACACTGTTTACCAGGGGGCAGGGCTACCGACGTTAAGGCTAATCTAAAGATGGTGCTGGCTAAAGCTAAAACTGGCGAGTGTAGAGAGTATAGAGATATTGTTATCCACGTCGGCACCAACGATGTTAGGATGAAACAGTCAGAGGTCACCAAGTGCAACATAGCTTCAGCGTGTAAATCAGCTAGAAAGATGTGTCGGCATCGAGTAATTGTCTCTGGCCCCCTCCCAGTTAGGGGAAGTGACGAGCTCTACAGCAGAGTCTCAGCACTCAATCGCTGGTTGAAAACTGTTTTCTGCCCCTCCCAAAAGATAACATTTGTGGATAATTGGCCCTCTTTCTGGGACTCACCCACAAACAGGATCAAGCCTGACCTGCTGAGGAGTGACGGACTCCATCCTAGCTGGAGGGGTGCTCTCCTCTTATCTACCAACATAGATAGGGCTCTAACTCCTCTAGCCCCACAGTGAAATAGGGTGCAGGCCAGGCAGCAGGCTGTTAGCCAACCTGCCAGCTTAGTGGAGTCTGCCAATAGCATAGTCAGTGTAGTCAGCTCAGCCATACCCATTGAGACTGTGTCTGTGCCTCGACCTAGGTTGGGCAAAACTAAACATGGTGGTGTTCACCCTAGCAATCTTATTAGGATAAAGACCTCCTCCATTCCTGCCATTATTGAAAGAGATCGTGATACCTCACATCTCAAAATAGGGTTACTTAATGTTAGATCCCTCACTTCAAAGGCAGTCATAGTCAATGAACTAATCACTGATCATAATCTTGATGTGATTGGCCTGACTGAAACATGGCTTAAGCCTGATGAATTTGCTGTGTTAAATGAGGCCTCACCTCCTGGTTACACTAGTGACCATATTCCCCGTGCATCCCGCAAAAGGCGGAGGTGTTGCTAACATTTACGATAGCAAATTTCAATTTACAAAAAAAAATGACGTTTTCATCTTTCGAGCTTCTAGTCATGAAATCTATGCAGCCTACTCAATCACTTTTTTATAGCTACTGTTTACAGGCCTCCTGGGCCATATACAGCGTTCCTCTCTGAGTTTCCTGAATTCCTATCAGACCTTGTAGTCATAGCAGATCATATTCTAATTTTTGGTGATTTTAATATTCACATGGAGAAGTCCACAGACCCACTCCAAAAGTCTTTCGGAGCCATTATCGACTCAGTGGGTTTTGTCCAACATGTCTCTGGACCTACTCACTGCCACAGTCATACTCTGGACCTAGTTTTGTCCCATGGAATAAATGTTGTAGATCTTAATGTTTTTCCACAAAATCCTGGACTATCGGACCACCATTTTATTACGTTTGCAATCGCAACAAATAATCTGCTCAGACCCCAACCAAGGAGCATCAAAAGTCGTGCTATAAATTCTCAGACAACACAAAAATTCATTGATGCCCTTCCAGACTCCTTCTGCCTACCCAAGGACGTCAGAGGACAAAAATCAGTTAACCACTTAACTGAGGAACTCAATTTAACCTTGCGCAATACCCTAGATGCAGTTGCACCCCTAAAAACGAAAAACATTTGTCATAAGAAACTAGCTCCCTGGTATACAGAAAATACCCGAGCTTTGAAGCAAGCTTCCAGGAAATTGGAACGAAATGGCGCCACACCAAACTGGAAGTCTTCCGACTAGCTTGGAAAGACAGTACCGTGCAGTACCGAAGAGCCCTCACTGCTGCTCGATCATCCTACTTTTCCAAATTAATCGAGGAAAATAAGAACAATCCAAAATTTCTTTTTTGATACTGTTGCAAAGCTAACTAAAAAGCAGCATTCCCCAAGAGAGGATGGTTTTCACTTCAGCAGTGATAAATTCATGAACTTCTTTGAGGAAAAGATCATGACCATTAGAAAGCAAATTACGGACTCCTCTTTGAATCTGCGTATTCCTCCAGGGCTTAGCTGTCCTGGATCTGCACAGATTCTGCGAGGGCCTGGGATCGGGAGAGACACTTAAGTGTTTTAGTACTATATCTCTTGACACAATGATGAAAATAATCATGGCCTCTAAACCTTCAAGCTGCATACTGGATCCTATTCCTACTAAACTGCTGAAGGAGCTGCTTCCTGTGCTTGGCCCTCCTATGTTGAACATAATAAACAGCTCTCTATCCACCGGATGTGTACCAAACTCACTAAAAGTGGCAGTGATAAAGCCTCTCTTGAAAAAGCCAAACCTTGACCCGGAAAATATAAAAAACTATCGGCCTATATCGAATCTTCCATTCCTCTCAAAAATTTTAGAAAAAGCTGTTGCGCAGCAACTCACTGCCTTTCTGAAGACAAACAATGTATACGAAATGCTTCAGTCTGGTTTTAGACCCCATCATAGCACTGAGACTGCACTTGTGAAGGTGGTAAATGACCTTTTAATGGCGTCAGACCGAGGCTCTGCATCTGTCCTCGTGCTACTAGACCTTAGTGCTGCCTTTGACACCATCGATCACCACATTCTTTTGGAGAGACTGGAAACCCAAATTGGTCTACACGGACAAGTTCTGGCCTGGTTTAGATCCTACCTGTCGGAAAGATATCAGTTTGTCTCTGTGAATGGTCTGTCCTCCGACAAATCAACTGTACATTTCGGTGTTCCTCAAGGTTCCGTTTAGGACCACTATTGTTTTCACTATATATTTTACCTCTTGGGGATGTTATTCGAAAACATAATGTTAACTTTC
Source organism: Coregonus clupeaformis (assembly GCF_020615455.1). NCBI lineage: Eukaryota > Metazoa > Chordata > Actinopteri > Salmoniformes > Salmonidae > Coregonus > Coregonus clupeaformis. Next base: position 28,557,390 of record NC_059222.1, on the reverse strand, counting down.
ACTGCTATGCGGATGACACACAGCTGTACATTTCAATGAAGCATGGTGAAGCCCCAAAATTGCCCTCGCTAGAAGCCTGTGTTTCAGACATAAGGAAGTGGATGGCTGAAAACTTTTTACTTTTAAACTCGGACAAAACAGAGATGCTTGTTCTAGGTCCCAAGAAACAAAGAGATCTTCCTGTTAAATCTGACAATTAATCTTGATGGTTGTAAAGTCGTCTCAAATAAAACTGTGAAGGACCTAGGCGTTACTCTTGACCCTGATCTCTCTTTTGACGAACATATCAAGACTGTTTCAAGGACAGCTTTTTTCCATCTACGTAACATTGCAAAAATCAGAAATTTTCTGTCCAAAAATGATGCAGAAAAATTGATCCATGCATTTGTTACTTCTAGATTGGACTACTGCAATGCTCTATTTTCCGGCTACCCGGATAAAGCACTAAATAAACTTCAGTTAGTGCTAAATACGGCTGCTAGAATCCTGACTAGAACCAAGAAATTTGATCATATTACTCCAGTGCTAGCTTCCCTACACTGGCTTCCTGTTAAGGCAAGGGCTGATTTCAAGGTTTTACTGTTAACCTATAAAGCGTTACATGGGCTTGCTCCTACCTATCTTTCCGAGTTGGTCCTGCCGTACATACCAATACGTACGCTACGGTCACAAGACGCAGGCCTCCTAATTGTCCCTAGAATTTCTAAGCAAACAGCGGGAGGCAGGGCTTTCTCCTATAGATCTCCATTTTTATGGAACAGTCTGCCTACCCATGTGAGAGACGCAGACTCGGTCTCAACCTTTAAGTCTTTACTGAAGACTTATCTCTTCAGTAGGTCATATGATTGAGTGTAGTCTGGCCCAGGAGTGTGAAGGTGAACGGAAAGGCTGGAGCAACGAACAGCCCTTGCTGTCTCTGCCAGGCCGGTTCCCCTCTCCACTGGGGTTCTCTGCCTCTAACCCTGTTGCAGGGGCTGAGTCACTGGCTTGCTGGTGCTCTTTCATGCCGTCCCCTGGGAGGGGTGCGTCACTTGAGTGGGTTGAGTTACTGACGTGATCTTCCTGTCTGGGTTGGCGCCCCCCTTGGTTTGTGCTGTGGTGGAGACCTCTGTGGGCTATACTCGGCCTTGTCTCAGGATTGTAAGTTGGTGGTTGGGGATATCCCTCTAGTGGTGCGGGGCTGTGCTTTGGCGGAGTGGGTGGGGTTATATCCTTCCTGTTTGGCCCCTGTCCGGGTTTCTTCGGATGGGGCCACAGTGTCTCCGGACCGCTCCTGTCTCAGCCTCCAGTATTTATGCTGCAGTAGTTTATGTGTCGGGGGGCTGGGGTTAGTTGGTTATACCTGGAGTACTTCTCCTGTCTTATCCAGTGTCCTGTGTGAATTTAAGTATGCTCTCTCTAATTCTCTCGTTCTCTCTTTCTCTCTGAGAACCTGAGCCCTAGGACCATACGTCAGGACTACCGGGCATGATGACACCTTGCTGTCCCCAGTCCGCCTGGCCTTGCTGCTATTCCAGTTTCAACTGTTCTGCCTGCGGCTACGAAACCCCCTACCTGTCCCAGACCTGCTGTTTTCAACTCTAAATGATCGGCTATGAAAAGCCAACTGAGAGACCTGAGCCCTAGGACCATACGTCGGGACTACCGGCCGTGGTGACTCCTTGCTGTCCCCAGTCCGCCTGGCCTTGCTGCTATTCCAGTTTAAACTGTTCTGCCTGCGGTTATGGAACCCCTACCTGTCCCAGACCTGCTGTTTTAAACTCTAATGATCGGCTATGAAAAGCCAACTGAGATTTATTCCTGATTATTATTTGACCATGCTTGTCACTTATGAACATTTTTGAACATCTTGGCATGGTTCTGTTATAAATCTCCACCCGGCACAGCCAGAAGAGGACTGGCCACCCCCTCATAGCCTGGTTCCTCTCTAGGTTTCTTCCTAGGTTTTGCCTTTCTAGGGAGTTTTTCCTAGCCACCGTGCTTCTACACCTGCATTACTAGCTGTTTGGGGTTTTAGGCTGGGTTTCTGTACAGCACTTCGAGATATTAGCTGATGTAAGAAGGGCTATATAAAATAAAATTGATTGATTGATTGAATACTCATGGCTCCCTCTATTGGTTCTACCTGGTATTACGCCCAGAGGTTTTAGATTAGGCTATTACACTAATCTGAGGTCGTATCTCAATAGTTTAAAGTAGAGCCCCTGCTAGTGTTAATATCTCTTGGCAGAGATTAGCTGAGAGATAAATGGAGGGAGAGTGTACAAGTGTTTGTACTGGCTGGCTGCTATGGCTACTAGATGTCTGCAGTTTGTTAAATGTATTACATTTGCATTTTTTACGTTTTAGTCATTTAGCAGACGCTCTTATCCAGACCGATTTACAGTTAGTGCACTCATCTTAACATAGCTAGGTGGGACAACCACATATCACAGGTTGTCCCATTTTGTAGCAACCGCCTGCCTGTACCCTTGACTATGTTTGTTTGTAGGGGTTCATAGAGAATCGTATTATTCGATTGTTGGTGATACTCAGTCATTACTATTACAAACATGAAATATATTAGGCTGACGTGTTTTTTTTATGTCAGAATGTTGATGCCAAATACTTTATTGCAATGTATTGTTTGTGTAAAAATATGTTTCCTATGGTTTTGCATATTATTATAATTTTTTACATTTCCCATGCTGAACAAAGTTAATGAGATTCTCTGGTACGTGTGTATACTTTTTAGCCAGTAGTTCTGAAAGTAGCGCTCACGAGCGAAAAGTGGTCCCTGAAATTCATACCACGTCACATATGTGCAGATATGTGCACCACGTCATTTCTCTCTCTCTCGCGCTGCTGTGTGTGCATCTTGCTATCTGTCACTCAAATGGCGAGGGGCTGACGCTCAGCTCATTGGCTGAAACTCGCCCCACGTGGGGCAAAACTTCCAGAAAACAGTCGCTATCAATGTTGATATCTCATTACTGTATAATTGTTTTAAAAAGAGAGCTTCAGTCTACAAGCATGTTATACCTAACTAATATATTCTAGCATAGATAGAAAACTTGGTCCTGATATTTCTGAGGGATATGTTTTGTGACAAAAGATTGTATTATCTTTATAATGTATTTTTATGCTGTGCTTTGGTTCAATTCTAAATACTGTCCATTGTAACAAGTTCTTACACTTAGTGATATATATGGCGAAAATAATTATATTTGTCGAAAGTAGAAGATGAATTTGATGATTTTTGAAATATAATTCATAATGATATTTCATAAATATACCAAAAATAAATGTTTATACTTTGTCTTCATAGCTATTCATCAGTTACTTCATGTAACGTTCATATAATAATCAGCTTTTTGTTTTTTATATCTGGCATGTCCATTTTATGGCATTTAATAAAGATTGAATATAAACCTCAATGCTATAGTTGCATTTCTATCTATTCTCATAACCTTTTTAGACCACAAACCGACAAACAGATCTTTGAGAATTGTGTTAATTTATTGATGACTGAAAAAAAGCATTGTTCACACCATTATACACACTGTCAATATCAACCGCAACTTCCAAAAATATGCTGATATACGTTATGAGACTACTGCGTGCTGTCTTTCTTCTGTGTGCAAACTCTCACTGAACTACATAATCTCAACTACATTGGATCTTTGGGTAATTTGGGCAGCACTTTCTTTTACAGTGTCTTTATACCATGAAATACTATGGCAATTTAACAACCAATACAAATAGTTACCACTTCATTCCCAGAGGGTATAAGCTGGTATGAAGGCACTGTAAGAGAAAAAGTGTTGGGGAGGGGGTAATGACTGTTCTTCAACCCTGGTCCTGAGGAGTGCAGGCTTTTGTTCCAGTCTAACTCTAACATACCTGATTCAACTAATCAACTAATCATCAAACCATTGAATAAGGTGTGTTAGGGCTTGAGTAGAACAAAAGCCTGCACTCCACAAGCCTGGAATTGACACAGAATATTGCTACGTTTACAATATTAAGGGCTCGATTCAGTCAGATCTGCGCTACCCGACACTGGCATTGCTGTGTTTTGACGGTGTTGGAGGTGGAACTGTGTTAGAGCTGTAAAATCCACAAGTGGCTCCCAGTATTATACCTATCGTGGACATTGCCATTGGCTGCACGGAGTCGCATTATTAGAAATCCAATGCAGCCTTGATTACAAGTTCGAACACTGGAATGTGTGATGTAATCTACACATTGATTAGGCTCATAGAAATACTCATTATTTCGTTGAATGATTTTCAGTTTGAGCATCATTATTTCTATATAGCCTACACGTTCTCGTTCTGAACTTCTAACGTGAGTGGGATGGGTGCGGCTTCATGACAATGACCACGAGCAGTATGTTATCTCAGCACTTAGCTCAGCACCAGAGACAGGGTCCAGGGCAGAGGCAGGGTTCCCTGGTCTGTGCCGGCCTGATCACCAGATCCTTCACCACCTCTACAGTCCCAAACACAGGGAACAGTCTCTCTGTGAAGGTCTCATTGTACGTGTAGATGTGGGACCTCTTCTCCACGTCGTAAAAGGAGAGCTGGCCTTGCTCATAGTCCAGGTAGACCCCCACCTTCCTGGGGACCAGCATCTGGGCCAGTGGGGTGGAAGGCACCGTCAAGGCCTTGAGGTCCGAGCCCCTCTCCAGCCGCAGGGTGAGGTAGCCCGTCTTTGTGTTGAGGGAACTGTAACCCTTCCTTTGGGCGGAGGCTTTAGCCATGCCCAGCCGCCAGTCCCGGTCGCCCACTTCGACTTCCCAGTAATGGCGCCCAGAGGTGTAGCCCTCGTTTCCCAGAGCGCACCACCAGCCGTCGAAGCGGCGCGTGCAGTTAGGGACGTCGCGCCGCTCCAGGCCACAGCACATGCGCTTATTGTCATCGGAGAGGATGAGGTCAGGGTTGGCTGTCTTGGGGTCAAGGGTCACTTCCTCTGCAGCATCACAGATCCAATTCCATACTGAAAAAAAAAGTTGTTAGGGTAAGAAATGGGATGACTGTATTTACAATTTCCTTTACTCCTCAATAAAGCATGAGTCCAGCATGAGTTTCACATACCATTGTGGGGAATGTAGCGGGCTGCATCTGAAAGTGTAAACAAAACTGGGGTTAAAATACTGTTAATGTTCAATTTTAACTCATTTTCTGTTACGTAACTGCAAAGGACTCAGGCATGTTTGTCCATTCCTCTGGTATCTACCGTAGTTCATTCTTTCTTTAATATTTTATCAATACCAATTGGCAGCACTTCAAGTGATTAATCAACCATCCCAGCAAACATGCCCAATTCGGATAATTTTTTGTACTAATTGGTCTTTTCACTAAAGATCTGATGTGAAAACGTCTGATGCAATTGGTCAACAGACCAATTAGTGGAAATAAATATCAGAATTGGGCTGCCTGTGTAAACACACCCATTGGCACAATGTGGGCCCAATGCGGGCAAAAATATTGGCCCCATGTAGGCTGCCCACACTGGGCTGATGTGCAGCCCATATCTGGTGAGGGCAGCCCTCATTGCCTAAAATAAACCCATATTTTCCCAGCAAACATGCCCACATTGGCATGATGTCGGCCCGATGTGGGCTAAAATAATTCCCCTATGTGAGCTGTCCACCTTGTACATTTGATATATTATTAAACCCTCAAAGGTATTTAGCGAATGACAACTATCATACATATATTTTTACAAGAGAAACTACTAAGTTTCTCATATGTCACATGCACTTATCTAATTTTTTTTGAAGATCAGAATTAATTTGCATCACACAACAGAACACTTAAACTGGAACGACACTCTCAGTAACAGGTTACACAAAAACAACTGTGTGTAAACCATGCCCCCAAATATTCGAATGAACCCCCGCCTCTACATTGTGAAGTAGCAGGGCTTGGAGTGGGCTAGCCTGTGTTGGGCTTGGTGTGGGCTTGTTGTGGGCTAGCCCATGCTTGACTAGCCCATGTTGGGCTGATGTGGGATGGCTGTGGGCTAGCCCGTGCTGGGCTAGTGTGGGCTTGGTGTGGGCTAGCCTGTGCCCACCTTGCGCTGATGTGATATCTTGACCACTGATCGATCATTACCCTTCATCAATACTTAGTGGCATAATCAAACTAGTCATCATCTCTCATTGTCACACATTGACACACCTGTGACCTCCAACATATCTTTGTTACTGATTGCTGTTATACTTGTGTAAGGGCTAGATTCAATCAGATTTGCGCTAGCCGACACCCTGTTGCTGTTCTTTTGGCGGTGTCAGAGGTGGAACTGCGTTAAGGCGCCCACATTCTAGGTTCGGTTTGCTACTAGCGAACGTCTGTGCCTCGCATACTCCTTTAAAAGGCCTTCGCTTGAAAAATGAGAAAAAAGCATCAATATTACTGTTTGTCACTCTTTAGACGCTGTAGCAACAACATAGCAAATAACACTTCCTCAAAATAGTCAGAATTAATCTAAGATAAATTAAGAAATCTGTAATACATTTTGATGTTTCTTCCGAGGAGGTCTTAGTCGCGCAATTTCACATCTAACTAAGATGTTTGGTGCAGTATATCTCAAGTAAAAAATTGTGCATGAAAACTAGTCGTCTCTCATTGAATGACAACAAACAATTAATTAAAGAATCCCATCCATAGTTCCCGCTCCTACTAGGAGTAGTACTGTTGACCAATCACCGACGAAGGGGCGTAGACTTCGGTAACCAAACTTTGACTTGCCTCAAGAAAAAATGTAATGCGCTCAAACAACCGGAAAAAAAAACTGACAAACACCAAAACGTCACAAAATGTCATCACAATATATGCGCAAACTGTTTCGAATGGGAAGCATGCGACAGGCTTTAGAGCTGTCAAATCCACAAGAGGCTCCCGGCATTATATCTATTGTGGACATTGCCATTAGCTGCACAGAGTCACATTTAGAAATCCCATGCAGCTGTGTTTACAAATTTGAACACTAGTATTTAACCTAATCTCAATTAGGCTGATAAAAATCCTTATTATTTCATTTTATGATTTTAATTTGAGTGTAATTATTTCTATATAGCCTACACTTTCAATTTCTCAACTTCTAACGTGATTGGGACGGGTGTGGCTTCATGACAATGACCACGAGCACCCGCTCATCGATTTGGCAGCTCCAACACAGTTACAGTGCCTTGCAAAAGTATTTATCCCCCTTGGAGTTTTTCCTATTTTGTTGCATTACAACCTGTAATTTAAATGTATTTTTATTTGGATTTCATGTAATGGACATACACAAAATAGTCCAAATTGGTGAAGTGAACTGAAAAAAATAACTTGTTTCAAAAAATTCAAAAAAATAAATAACGGAAAAGTGGTGCGTGCATATGTATTCACCCCCTTTGCTATGAAGCCCCTTTATAAGATCTGGTGCAACCAATTACCTTCAGAAGTCACATAATTAGTTAAATAAAGTCCACCTGTGTGCAATCTAAGTGTCACATGATCTGTCACATAATCTCAGTATATACAGTGGGGGAAAAAAGTATTTAGTCAGCCACCAATTGTGCAAGTTCTCCCACTTAAAAAGATGAGAGAGGCCTATAATTTTCATCATAGGTACACGTCAACTATGACAGACAAATTGAGAATTTTTTTTCCAGAAAATCACATTGTAGGATTTTTAATGAATTTATTTGCAAATTATGGTGGAAAATAAGTATTTGGTCACCTACAAACAAGCAAGATTTCTGGCTCTCACAGACCTGTAACTTCTTCTTTAAGAGGCTCCTCTGTCCTCCACTCGTTACCTGTATTAATGGCACCTGTTTGAACTTGTTATCAGTATAAAAGACACCTGTCCACAACCTCAAACAGTCACACTCCAAACTCCACTATGGCCAAGACCAAAGAGCTGTCAAAGGACACCAGAAACAAAATTGTAGACCTGCACCAGGCTGGGAAGACTGAATCTGCAATAGGTAAGCAGCTTGGTTTGAAGAAATCAACTGTGGGAGCAATTATTAGGAAATGGAAGACATACAAGACCACTGATAATCTCCCTCGATCTGGGGCTCCACGCAAGATCTCACCCCGTGGGGTCAAAATGATCACAAGAACGGTGAGCAAAAATCCCAGAACCACACGGGGGACCTAGTGAATGACCTGCAGAGAGCTGGGACCAAAGTAACAAAGCCTACCATCAGTAACACACTACGCCGCCAGGGACTCAAATCCTGCAGTGCCAGACGTGTCCCCCTGCTTAAGCCAGTAAATGTCCAGGCCCGTCTGAAGTTTGCTAGAGTGCATTTGGATGATCCAGAAGAGGATTGGGAGAATGTCATATGGTCAGATGAAACCAAAATATAACTTTTTGGTAAAAACTCAACTCGTCGTGTTTGGAGGACAAAGAATGCTGAGTTGCATCCAAAGAACACCATACCTACTGTGAAGCATGGGGGTGGAAACATCATGCTTTGGGGCTGTTTTTCTGCAAAGGGACCAGGACGACTGATCCGTGTAAAGGAAAGAATGAATGGGGCCATGTATCGTGAGATTTTGAGTGAAAACCTCCTTCCATCAGCAAGGGCATTGAAGATGAAACGTGGCTGGGTCTTTCAGCATGACAATGATCCCAAACACACCGCCCGGGCAACGAAGGAGTGGCTTCGTAAGAAGCATTTCAAGGTCCTGGAGTGGCCTAGCCAGTCTCCAGATCTCAACCCCATAGAAAATCTTTGGAGGGAGTTGAAAGTCCGTGTTGCCCAGCGACAGCCCCAAAACATCACTGCTCTAGAGGAGATCTGCATGGAGGAATGGGCCAAAATACCAGCAACAGTGTGTGAAAACCTTGTGAAGACTTACAGAAAACGTTTGACCTGTGTCATTGCCAACAAAGGGTATATAACAAAGTATTGAGAAACTTTTGTTATTGACCAAATACTTATTTTCCACCATAATTTGCAAATAAATTCATAAAAAATCCTACAATGTGATTTTCTGGAAATTTTTTCCTCATTTTGTCTGTCATAGTTGACGTGTACCTATGATGAAAATTACAGGCCTCTCTCATCTTTTTAAGTAGGAGAACTTGCACAATTGGTGGCTGACTAAATACTTTTTTCCCCCACTGTATATACTGAGATTATGTGACAGATCATGTGACACTTAGATTGCACACAGGTGGACTTTATTTAACTAATTATGTGACTGTATACACCTGTCCTGAAAGGCCCCAGAGTCTGCAACACCACTAAGCAAGGGGCACCACCAAGCAAGCAGCACCATGAAGACCAAGGAGCTCTCCAAACAGGTCAGGGACAAAGTTGTGGAGAAGTACAGATCAGGGTTGGGTTATAAAAAGATATCGGAAACTTTGAACATCCCACGGAGCACTATTAAATCCATTATTAACAAATGGAAAGAATATGGCACCACAACAAACCTGCCAAGAGAGGGCTGCCCACCAAAACTCACAGACCAGGCAAGGAGGGCATTAATCAGAGAGGCAACAAAGAGACCAAAGATAACCCTGAAGGAGCTGCAAAGCTCCACAGCGGAGATTGGAGTATCTGTCCATAGGACCACTTTAAGTCGTACACTCCACAGAGCTGGGCTTTACGGAAGAGTGGCCAGAAAAAAAGCCATTGCTTAAAGAAGAAAATAAGCAAACACGTTCACCTTCCAGCAGGACAATGACCCTAAGCATACTGCTAAAGAAACACTTGAGTGGTTTAAGCGGAAACATTTAAATATCTTGGAATGGCCTAGTCAAAGCCCAGACCTCAATCCAATTGAGAATCTGTGGTATGACTTAAAGATTGCTGTACACCAGCAGAACCTGTCACACCCTGGCTCTGGGGACTCTATATGTTGAGCCAGGGTGTGTAGATTCTATGTGTTTTGTGTTCTATGTTAATTAGTCTAGTTGTTCTATTTCTATGTTGGCCAGTGTGGTTCTCAATCAGAGGCAACGAGTGTCAGCTGTTGCTGGCTGTCTCTGATTGGGAACCACATTTAAACAGGCTGTTTTCCCACAGTAGTTGTGGGATCTTGTTCCTTTTGGTTTGTTCCGTGTTGGTTTATTTTGTAGCCAAGGACTTCACGTGTCGTTATCGTTTGTTGTTTTTGTTCTTGTTATCACTTTTGATAATAAAGTATGTTCGCTCATCACGCTGCGCCTTGGCCCACTCCGTTCAACGATCGTGACAGAAGATCCCACCATACCAGGACCAAGCAGCGTGTCCAGGAGCAGGCAGCCTGGACGTGGGAGCAGATATTGGACGGGCAGGGGTCCTGGACCTGGGAGGAAATCCAGGCCGGGATGGATCGCCGTCCGTGGAAGGAGACGGTGGAGGCGCGACGGAGAGAGGAGCAACGGCGTAAACAGTGTCGTCGTCGGACGGACGAGAGGCAACCCCAAAACATTTTTAGCGGGGGGCACACGGCATGGGCGACGGGGCAGCAGGAGGCAGCTACAGGGCGTATTGGGAGGTTGGGTGAGGAGGCCACCAGGTTAAGGGGGCTATTGGTCCAGAGGGAGCAAGAGTTAGTGGTTCAGAGGGTGGAGCTACTGGAGGCAATAAGGGAGAAGGTGAGAGTAGAGGCACGGCGAGAGGAACTGTGTAGGCAGCTGAGGGAGCGGAGGGTTATGAAGAAACCCAGTCCCGCTCCTCACACCAAGCAAGTGGTGTGCGTCACCAGTCCGGTCCGGCCCATTCCTGCTCCCCACACTAAGTTGATGGTGCGCGTCGCCAGCCCGGCCCGGCCTGTTCCTGCTCCCCGCACCAAGCCAATGGTGCGCGTTGCCAGCCTGGCCCGGCCTGTTCCTGCCCCTCGCACCAAGCCTACGGTGCGCGTCGCCAGCCCGGCCCGTTCTGTTCCTGCCACTCGCACCAAGCCTACGGTGCGCGTCGCCAGCCCGGCCCGGCCTGTTCCTGCCACTCGCACCAAGCCTACGGTGCGCGTCGCCAGCCCGGCCCGGCCTGTTCCTGCTCCCCGCACCAAGCTAATGGTGCGCGTCGCCAGCCCGGCCCGGCCTGTTCCTGCTCCCCGCACCAAGCTAATGGTGCGCGTCGCCAGCCCGGCCCGGCCTGGCCTGTTCCTGCTCCACTCGCACCAAGCCTACGGTGCGCGTCGCCAGCCCGGCCCGGCCTGTTCCTGCCACTCGCACCAAGCCAGGGGTGCGAGTCGTCAGCCCGGTACGGCCCATTCCTGCTCCACGCACCAAGCCAGGGGTGCGCATCGTCAGCCCGGTACGGCCCGTTCCTGCTCCACGCACCAAGCCAGGGGTGCGCATCGTCAGCCCGGTCCGGCCCGTTGCTGCTCCACGCACCAAGCCAGGGGTGCGCATCGTCAGCCCAGTCCGGCCCGTTCCTGCTCCACGCACCAAGCCAGGGGTGCGCGTCGTCAGTCCGGCACAACCCGTGCCTGGGTCACCGGTGCCTGGTCAGGTACCGGTCAGCTGCTCCACACCGGAGCCTAAGCAATCCGCTCCTACGATGTCCAGTCCAGCTCCAGCCAGCGGGGCCAGACCGGACCAGGGGCGCTACGGGGGGATGGTTGAAGGGTGGTGGTCAAGCCCGGAGCCGGAACCGCCTCCGAGGAGGAATGCCCACCCAGCCCCCCCCCTGTTTGGTTTATGTTGAGGCGCGGTCGCAGTCCGTGCCTTTGGGGGGGGGGGTACTGTCACACCCTGGCTCTGGGGACTCTATATGTTGAGCCAGGGTGTGTAGATTCTATGTGTTTTGTGTTCTATGTTAATTAGTCTAGTTGTTCTATTTCTATGTTGGCCAGTGTGGTTCTCAATCAGAGGCAACGAGTGTCAGCTGTTGCTGGTTGTCTCTGATTGGGAACCACATTTAAACAGGCTGTTTTACCACAGTAGTTGTGGGATCTTGTTCCTTTTGGTTTGTTCTGTGTTGGGGGGGGGCATCTTCAAAGTGGTAGGCATGTTGTTAATTCCAGGTTGTAAGGCAACAAAATAGGAAAAATACCAAGAGGGGTGAATACTTTCGCAAGCCACTGTACACCTCCTGCACCACCAAAACACCAGCTATGCGGGGGTCGGCTAGCGCGGGTTAACACTTGACCTGATTGAATCTAGACCTAACACTTTCTTGATGACTTCAACAGGTCAAAGCTCTACACACCTATCTTCTGACTCCTCTGTTTTCTGATCAGCCACTGCTTGGTTACATCCTCCTGCAAACACAGAGGATAGGCTTGAGTGAGTTTATCTGTGTGATGTGTATCTATTCAGGCATATTAATTGATAATCAGTTATTTTACGTTAACATTTTAGTCATTTAGCAGATGCTGTTATCCAGAGTGACTTATAGTTAGTGTATTCATCTTAAGGTAGTAGCTAAGAGAGACAACCGCATATCACAATCATAGTAAACAAATAGTTTCCTCAATAAGTAGCTATCAGCAAATCAGTGCTAGTAAGAAAGGAAAAGTGTGAGTATTAGTTCAAGACAGGCAAGGTTGTTCGTTTTTATTATTTGTATTATTATTTTTAGTTGACTCATAGAAACTCACATACCTTGTCAGGGCTGTCTGCACTCAGCACGACCCACATGACCAGCTCCATGGCTGGGAGAAGGTTCGGCAGACGCCCCCTCCTCCACTGGAACTCCAGATCATCCAACATCATCAATACGGGCTCACCAGGCCAGATACTGGGCTAGAGAGGGGAAGGGAGGGAAGTCAATATGGTTATTACTTTATATACTAAGAAACTAAAAGAGGGTAGGAGAGGCGGGAAGTAGAGGGAGATGGAGTCTTCCATTACTGGCCTTTCTGAATTAATAGCTACATTATATAGTAAGTCCATCATATTGGCACACGCAGGACAGGGGATTGTTCATCTTTGATGAGAGGCCTCAGTCCTGGCATCCAGTGGCATCCCCCTTTGTGGGGACGTCCCAGGATTCCCTACTGCTCTGCTCTTGAGCTCAAAGGTCAAATACATCCCAAACACTAGTGGACTAAACACTGCTCCTCAGTCTAGATCCCATCTCTCCTACAATATCAGTCTGAAGAGCATGTCAGCATGCCAGTACTTTGCTTTATTTGATTTGTTTGTGTTTTTTGTTTTTTTTGGTCAAATGTCTGCTCAGCCCACATGCCCACATGCTCTATACATGTAATGTATACAATAACTATGTATTTATACTATGATCCACACATTCTATGGAATGCCCACCGCCCTCATATGTCATGTCTGTTAAAATGTTTTACTTGGGTCTTCAATGATAGACAGAACAGATAACGATAAGTTTGATTCTATACAAGTACAGACCAACAAAAAAAATACGTATCACATGGAATGTCCACGGGCTCCATGATGGGAAAAAAAGCATATGGTTCTCAAACACCTAAAGTTATATTTTCTTTATTTTTTATGAACATTTAAAGAGGAGCTGGGTTGGAGAGGCCTATGATGCCACCTACTGTAGTAACAGCAGAGGTGTAGGCATCCTGATAAATAAGATTACACCATTTTCCCTTATATCCCAGCATATGGACCAAGAAGGCCATTTTCTAATGTTGAATTGTACCTTACATTGTATATTCCACCAGGGGCACATCTGGTGTTTTTAGATAGAATGCAAGCTATATTAGATTAAATCCAGACAGGAACTATTATTTTAGCAGGTGACCTAAATCATACATTTGATAAGATTGACAGGCATATTTAGGGAGCCTCCAAAGAGGCTGAAAAATGTCATCTCTACAAATGATTTACAGGACAACACGAGATTACTATTCTCAACTACAAAATACTATTCCTTCTTCTTCTCAAAGTAAGAAAAGCTATTCAAGAATTGACAACATTTATTTTTCTCAAAAATACACAACAATTTACTGGATAGAAAAATTCATGACATAGTGATATCGGATCATTCTCCGGTATCATGCTTAATAACACCAATAGAAAATACATTTAGCGACAGAATTTGGAGAATGAACAGAGCACATCTTCTAAACCCGAATTTTATTAAATACGTAAATGAAAACATTCAAACCTTTACCATTACAAATGTAAACATAGAGGACAGAGAAAAGCCGACCCCGATATAATTTGGGATTCCTTTAAGGCGTACATTAGGGGAATGATCATCTCATACTCTGCAAAAGTTCAATCTGACTTCAAAATTAAAATTTAAGAAAAATAAATCACTATCTTAGGTAAAGAAGAAAATAAAATCTGAATTTAAGCAGGAATATGATATTTTATTTCTGAAGAGAGCCAACTACAGGTTAATCTCAAATAAAGCATACTACATAATGGCAAATAAACCTGGTAAATATCTCGCAGCTCTCATAAAATGAATACATGCTAAACCAGATATAATTTTAAAAGATAAAGATACAAAAGTGGCAATTAGAAACAACAATGAGATTAATGACAATTTTAAAAGTTTCTATGAAAATTTCTATAAATCAGAATTAAACAACAGTGGGACGGATCCTATAGCCTTCTTAGACTCAACAACTATGAAGCAACTATCAGCACACACAAAAAATCATTAAAAACAGAGATAACCCAAGAAGAAATATTAAATACTGTTAAAACATTCACACAGAGAAAAGCACCAGGAATGGATGGCTTTCCCATATAATTCTACTCAACATTTTGGGATAAAGTAGCCCCCCTATTTACACAAATTACAACACACGTCACTTAATTCAGTACTTCCTAGTTCCATGTATCAAACAGTTATTTCAGTTATATTAAAGAGTGTGCGACTCTCTTTATTTGTTTTTATAGCTTACAGTTATATTAAAACCAGGAAAATCTGGAGAGTCCCTTGCTGATTATAGACCCATAACTTTATTAAATTGTGACAATAAAATAGCTTATAAGCAATAAAATGGCAAAAGTCTTATAGACTTCATACATATAAACCAAACAGGGTTTAGTAAAAATAGACACTTACAAACAAATACAAGAACATGTTTCAGTTTAACACAACACGCAAAAAACAAGATAGAGCAGGGCGTTGACCCTGGTTGCTTCTGTGGGTCGCTCTGGATGGGAGTCTGTTAGATGACTGAATGTGATGTAGATGTTGAGCCGCTTCACTGCAAGTAGATTATGTTTTAATATTCAATAAAATTAAATATATATTTTTAAAGATTCATCAATAATGGCTGTTGATGCAGAAAAGTATTTCGATCATCTTGAATTGCCTTTTCTATTAAAAACTTTGTAAGCTTTCAACTTTCCAGCTTAAATAATAAATTAAATAAAACTATTGTATAAATGTCCTAAAGCAAAAATATACATGAATAATACATTATCGGATTAAATTGTTTTAGAAAGGGGCACAAGACAGGGATGTCCCCTCTCCCCCCTCCTGTTTGCACTGGCAATTGAAGCTTGCAGAAAGAATTAGACAGGACTCAAACGTAACAGGTATCAGTATTGGTAAACATAGAATGATTTGCAGATGATCTCCTGATATACCTGACTAATTTTGAAAACTCAATGCCCCATTTGATAAAAATATTTTCAGATAATTCAAAGATCTCAGGTTATAAAATGTACGTGGAAAAATGAAATAATGGCAATAGGAAAAAGAAAAAGAATAGCTCACGATCTACAGCAATCCTTTAAGTGGACTACAAAAAGACAAAATACTTAGGATGCTTAATAAATGACAACAAACAACAAATATATCAATATAACTTTATTCTATTACTCAACAATACAGTGGCTTGTGAAAGTATTCACCCCCCTTGGAATTTTTCCTATTTTGTTGCCTTACAACCTGGAATTAAAATGGATTTTTGGGGGGTTTGTATCATTTGATTTACACAACATGCCTACCACTTTGAAGATGCAAAATATTTGTTATTGTGAAACAAACAAGGAATAAGACTAAAAAACTGAAAACTTGAGCGAGCAAAACTATTCACCCCCCAAAGGCAATACTTTGTAGAGCCACCTTTTGCAGCAATTACAGCTGCAAGTCTCTATAAGCTTGGCACATCTAGCCACTGGGATTTTTGCCCATATCATCAAGGCAAAACTGCTCCAGCTCCTTCAAGTTGGATGGGTTCCGCTGGTATACAGCAATCTTTAAATCATACCACAGATTCTCAATTGGATTGAGGTCTGGGCTTTGACTAGGCCATTCCAAGACATTTAAATGTTTCCCCTTAAACCACTCGAGTGTTGCTTTAGCAGTATGCTTAGGGTCATTGTCCTGCTGGAAGGTGAACCTCCATCCCAGTCTCAAATCTCTGGAAGACTGAAACAGGTTTCCCGCAATAATTTTCCTGTATTTAGCGCCATCCATCATTCCTTCAATTCTGACCAGTTTCCCAGTCCCTGCCGATGAAAAACATCCCCACAGCATGATGCTGCCACCACCATGTTTCACTGTGGGGATGGTGTTCTCTGGGTGATGAGAGGTTTTGCGTTTGCGCCAGACATAGTGTTTTCCTTGATGGCCAAAAAGCTCAATTTTTGTCTCATCTGACCAGAGTACCTTCTTACATATGTTTGGGGAGTCTCCCACATGGCTTTTGGCGAACACCAAACGTGTTAGCTTATTTTTTTCTTTAAGCAATGGCTTTTTTCTGGCCACTCTTCCATAAAGCCCAGCTCTGTGGAGTATACGGCTTAAAGTGGTCCTATGGACAGATACTGTGGAGCTTTGCAGCTCCTTCAGGGTTATCTTTGGTCTCTTTGTTGCCTCTCTGATTAATGCCCTCCTTGCCTGGTCCGTGAGTTTTGGTGGGCGGCCCTCTCTTGGCAGGTTTGTTGTGGTGCCATATTCTTTCCATTTGTTAATAATGTATTAAATGGTGCTCCGTGGGATGTTCAAAGTTTCCGATATCTTTTTATAACCCAACCCTGATCTGTACTTCTCCACAACTTTGTCCCTGACCTGTTTTGAGAGCTCCTTGGTCTTCATGGTGCCGCTTGCTTGGTGGTGCCCCTTTTTTAGTGGTGTTGCAGACTCTGGGGCCTTTCAGAACAGGTGTATATATACTGAGTGCATGTGACAGATCATGTGACACTTAGATTGCACACAGGTGGACTTTATTTAACTAATTATGTGACTTCTGAAGGTAATTGGTTGCACCAGATCTTATTTAGGGGCTTCATAGCAAAGGGGGTGAATACATACGCCCGCACCACTTTTCCGTTATTTATTTTTTAGACGTTTTTGAAACAAGTTATTTTTTCATTTCACTTCACCAATTTGGACTATTTTGTGTATGTCCATTACATGAAATCCAAATAAAAATCAATTTAAATTACAGGTTGTAATGCAACAAAATAGGAAAAACGCCAAGGGGGATGAATACTTTTGCAAGGGACTGTATGAAAGCAGATCTAATTAAATTGAATAATCATCCCATAAATCTTACAGGTAGAATAAACCTCTTTAGAATGGCATGGCTGCCAAGGTTTTTGTATTTATTTTCGGTAATACCAAGACATTCTTTTAAAAAGTATACTCGGTCATAACTGACTTTATATGGGCAAATAAAAGTCATAGAATAAAACAGAAAGTTTTACATCTTCCTAAGTCTGAGGGTGGTTTTAACCTTCCAGACTTGGAATTGTATCAACTCGCTACCTAAGGCTTTTACTTGCAACATATGCACTAAAGAGAAACAATGGGTACATATTGAAGATGCACATGCTCATCCCCAGAATCTTTTTACGTGTCAATTTTCAAAGGATAAATCTAAGAACATTAACATCTTCATAGTTAAGAACACTATAACGATATGGAACAAAATGAAACGTATTTTACAAGAACCAATGTCACTCCCTAGAAACACAACCTTATGGAACAATCCTTGAATAGCTTTTCAGAATTCATTGATAAATTGGCCCACATGCATAAACTAAAGGCATAGAAACCGTAAATGACTTGTTAACAGGAAATACATTTATTTCCATGACAGAATTAAAAAGTAATTCTGGACTAACCAATGTAGATAGTTTCAAATACATGCAACTTAAAAGTTACATATCACGAAATATATATTTCAAATCTTTTGGACATCAGAGTAACCTTGAGGGAACCTTATTTGAGTCAGAAAAGGATGTTCATATGATAGGGAAGATATATAAAACTTTGCAGAGATCATATCTAACTGACAATCTCTTAGAAAAAAATATAAACTATTGGAAACAAGATTTTAAAAGAACTGAGATGGAGGGAAAGTTGGAGCATAACTAACAAAATTACATTTAATGAAAATGTACGCTTAATCCAGTATAAACTAATGTATAGAATGCATTATACAAGAGACAAAATCCACAAATTATACAGCACAACGGCAGAGTCATCTCTCAAGTGTAATACTAATAATTACTAAATAATCCATGCTTTCTGGGAATGCTATAAAGTCCAGAAGTTGTGGGCGGAGCTAGAAAGTTGTCTGTCTGCATATTTCAAGACATGGCATATGGGGGTGTAGTGAGATACCCAATGGGCTGGACGATTATTTTCTCCTCACTCATCTTGAAAAAACGTATACTAAAAACTTGGAAGTCAATCAATCCACCATCATTGACACAATGGAAAAATCAAATGATTTATTATTGAAAAAGCATGGACGACCAAGAAAAACTAATTGGTACAATTTAAGGCCAAGTGGCAAACAATAATGCAGGCACTAGGGATGGGGATGTGAGCATGGGGGACTGGGCAGATGAAATGTAGTCATTGTTTGTGTGTCTGTAAATTGTTGTTCGTATGTATATGTTTGTTTTTGGAATATAAAAAATAAATAAATGGAACAACATTTATTTATTTTATACATGAAGAGCATGTCAGATGAGAAGGAGAGGTGAGGATGAACTGGGATAGGGAGAGGGGAAGAGAGAGAGGGGAAGAGGGAGAGAAGAAGAGGAATTGGAGCAAGAGTAAGTCTTTAATCAAATGGGTGTGACAGACTTGGAGTCTGACAGCGACAGAAATAGAAGGAGAGGGAGAGAGGAACATAGAGAAAGGGAAAGAGAAAGAAGGGGGAGGCCAAGTGATAACAACAACAACTCTAATAACTTAATCAGTAAACTATCGCTGTGCCAGAGAATGAAATTAGATCAAGAATGACAACAATGTGTCTTTGTCAATTTGTCAACAACAAGTAGTACAACCACTTTAGCAATACATTGGACTCACAGGAGGCTGCTGAGAGGAGAACGGCTCATAATAATGTCAGGAACGGCGCAAATGGAATGGCATCAATCACCTGGAAATGTGTATAATGTATTTGATACCATTCCACTGACTCCGCTCCAGTTATTACCACGAGCCTGTTCTTCACAATTAAGGTGCCACCAACCTCCTGTCGTTGGACTCTAGTGACCCAATCCCTCCCCTGTTCCATACCTCTAGTCTGTTTCTGAGCTGGTGTGTCCAGTCCATGATGACCCGTTTGTTGGTTGCCATGTCATACTCTCCACCTGTCTCCAGCATACACAACAGGTGACCCTTCCAGTCCCTTTTCTCTGGCCACTCAGCCTGCAGGTCTGTCTGGATGCTCCTTGGCTGCAAAAGCAAAGAACATGGGTCAATAAAGAGATCATTAAGTAAAAACTACATTAACAAGTCTCACATCAAGGCCTGATAATAGTTTATAAACAAAGAGAACAATGACAAAGGATTCATTTCAAGAAAACTTAGTTTCACTTCTTTCAAATATGGGTGCTCACCTGTACTCTATTCTCCAGCACAGCAGCCCACTCCACTATGAATTCTCTACACACACTGGGAGGCCAGGAGTCTTCACTGGTCCAGATGTGGGCTAGGACATTTGACCTCTGCAAAGAGAGAGAGAGTTAATAGTAGAGAGAGAGCGGTTGTGTGCATGTGTGTGTGTCTCTGTGTATGTGTGTACCTGGCACAGTCTGTTGAGTTCCCTGGCCAGCTCCATTATAAACAGCTGACTCTCCACTAAAGGTTGTTTCTTTTCATTCGTCACTTTCTTACGAGACTCCTAGAACAGAGAGAGCAATGGATGAGAGAGAAAAAGAGAGAAGGGTAAAAAATGTTAATAACTTGCAGCAATCATGCAGCACTGCTACACAGATAAACCACAAAAGGGAAATTAACCAATCATTTATTTCTCTTGAGTACATCTTGACAAGGACAAATATCAGTACTATTACCCTTATACTGCAGTGGGCTAAATCAGTCACACAGAGTGTTTCTTGGTGGTCTTAAACAAATCTCCTTTGAAACAAACGTATACACCTCACATACATGGTTATGGGCTTAAAAAAATAAGACACCTGTACCATGTCAGATATAGAGTTGAAATGTATTATATTTTGAGTTTGCATCCCAATATTACACTTTATATACATCACAGAAGACTGAAATATAACAAAACCGTTTGACATAGAAAAACCAGATTTTCAGCGTTTTTTATTTGTATGTTTATTAATTATGAAATTATGAAAAATATTAATAACATTCCACCCATGAGGCCACTAGGTCATTTGACTGCAGGAAAGGGCTACGAGGTGTCTGAGAGTTGAGGTGACCCAGGGTCGTACCTTGAGGCGGATCTTGATTTTTTTCGCCGGCTCGATGAGGAACTGGAGGCACTCCTTCATCATGTTGGCAGCTGGGGGGAGAGAGAGGCCCTGTGGCACAGTGATACACAGCTTCAATATGCTGGCGCAGTGATACACAACTTTATTATGCGCTGGCACTCATTCTGTCAGTGCTAGGCCTGATCTACAGCTGATTGGGCTCCAATGGCACCTTAAATCGATGTGTGTGTGTGTGTGTGTTGTTACGAAACCAATAACTAGCCTACTGATTTTTTTTGCACTCATTATGTCTAGGGGTCTTAGGCCTAGCTACAGTGCATGGTCTGTAACCTGATTTGATGTGTGCATAAATGTGAGAAGTAAGTGTATGTGACCAGGTGTTGAATGCATGTACCTAGGAGACAACCACCTTACCTTAGGTCCAGGGCTAGCCCAATATTGGACTAAAGGAGCCTAACGTTACTCCTTAGTCCAAGAACCTTACATGTTCTGTTTAAAGGGCAAATTGGCTCTGGAAGCCAAAACAGCCAAATACTCCATCTAAACAAGAATCAATTCTCAATTGCAGTATGGTTCTAGAAACATAAATCCCTCTACTTTCATATCACATCAAAATAATTTCAGAAATGCAAAATACACACTTACTGTACACTGTTTTAACCTGTTTCAACACAGTTGCAGCCAACAGTATAGTTCAGTGACAACACGTTTTTGGCATCTGTCTTCTGTTTACACACAGGAGTTCGGAGAAGCAGATAGCTAATTAGCACAGGTAGTCCACTGTGTTCTGTCTGTTTTCCATAAACAAGCACTGTAGCATGGAAATATGGCTGTGTGGGAACCCTAACCCTATAAAGGTTAACCTTTTGTTTTGCGAAAATGATTTCTCGTCGATATGAAAGATAAGGTCCTTATATTTCAAGACATGACATATGGGGGTGAGTGAGATACCCAATGGGCTGGACGATTCGCTTCTCATCATTCATCTTGAAAAAACATAAAAAACGTGGAAATCAATTAATCCACCATCATTAACACAATGGGAAAATCTAATGATTTATTATCTGAATATTGAAATAGCATGGGCCACTGAGAAAAACGAATTGGTACAATTTAAGGCTATGTGGCAAACAATAATGCAGGCACTAGGGAACGGGGTGTGAGCATGTGGGCCTGGGCAGAGGAGATGTAGTCGTTGTTTTTTTATGTATCTGGTGTGAAAAAATATGGTTGTTTTTTAAAGTAAATATTATTACAAGAAAAAATTAAGATAAGGTCCTTATGCTTCCAAAACCGTACCGCAAGTGATGCGTGTTAATGTTCAGACAGAGCATTGCGGCTCTTAACAAAACTCCCCCCTACAGAAAACGCCTTTGTCCAATGACTCTTATGTGTAATGTAATGGAACTGAGAGTCATGATCAAGGGCTAGTCCGGGGACAGCTCAGTCATGACTCCCATGGTCAGCCAGTCCAAGCAGATTAGTATTCGTTCAACATAGTGACCCAAAATAAATATATACAAAAAGAAAACTACAAAGAGGCATGACTAAAATAAAGAGGTTAACTAACACAAAACAACTACAGAAACTGGCAGGCCTAGATACCTCTGGTCACAGATTGCCAATCAATCTTGATTGCCACCACCTGTTGTGCTTATGGCAGAGGCTTCCTTGCAGAGCACAGCCCTTGACCCGGTTGGTGCTGCCACCTGGGGATGGAGTGTGGAAGTGTATCCTGGTAGTGTGTTGCCTAACTGTGTGCTAACACTACAGTTTTTCTCAATTGCTAAAACACTAAACCCTATTGTCTGAACCAAATGCTCAGTTGCCTGAACCCACTGATTGAATCAATCACTCTTTTGGCAAAACCATAAGCACTTTTCACCTGTTTAGACATAACTTGCCAACACATTTTCATTGTGATGCACCCGTGCTGCATAATGGTGAGCACAGGTGACAAAAGTCAAACACAATTAGAGCACAGGTGTCACCACTTGAACACAACAACTCAAAATTGATCACACTTGTGGCTAATGATGTGAGGGAACATATACAGTAAGCCAGTTCAGAGAGCACTGGTTTGTGAGGCCCTACAATGGATAGAAATCTGAGAGGAAGAGTTCGTGTGAGAGGAGGTCGAGGTGGTCAGCGAAGACAAAGAACAGTAATATCTGATGAAATCAGAGCTACTGTGATTGACCATGTTCTTGTCCATGGTATGAGCATGAGGAAGGCTGGACAAAGGGTACAACCAAACATCAGTAGATTCACTGTGTCCACCATAATCCGAAGATTTAGAGAAGAGAACAGGTAATTACCTTTTTTTGACATTATAGTACAGTATGTAAATGTTGACAGCAATTACTGTATGACATACTATATACTGTACCACAGTATACTGTAAGTAAATATGTTTCAGTACATCACTGTACCAATGTAGTATTGTAATGGAGGGTTGGTCTAACTGTTTGTAGGCCTAGTATTCCATGTATATTTTTTGTAACTCCATGTTCTCTTTTTGTAGAATTGAAAGACTGCCACATGGGGGTGGGAGGACAGGTATGTTCTCCCCACACCAAGAGACCCTAATTGTTGATATGGTCCGTGAGAACAATGCCATTAAACTGAGCGAAATTCAGCAGAAGATCATTGAGGACCATTTAAATTTTGAGGGTATCAACAGTGTCAGCCTCTCTACTGTTGATCGTGTCCTCAAGCGCAACAGACTGCGCATGAAACAGCTATACAGAGTGCCCTTTGATTGCAACTCAGACAGAGTCAAAGAGCAAAGATTCCAGTATGTACAGGTTGGCATATATCCAGACACATTCAATGTTGATTACTCTAAGTAGTGATTTACTGTAGTGGCCTAAATCACTTTTTCCGTATCACTTACAAAACTATATCTATTTCTACAGAGGGTTTTTCAACTGGATGCAATGGAAAGACCCCATCAATACATCTACATGGATGAAGCTGGGTTTAATCTCACCAAAAGGAGAAGGAGAGGCCGTAATGTGATTGGCCATCGGGCCATTGTTGGTGTTCCTGGGCAGCGTGGTGGCAATGTCACATTATGTGCTGCCATCAGCAATCATGGGGTTGTCCACCATCATGCCAACCTGGGGCCCTACAACACTCACCAGCTCCTCATTTTCCTCAATCACATGCAAGATGCTTTGTTAGGGCAGCAGGATGAGCATCCCATCTATGTTGTTGTTTGGGACAATGTGAGTTTTCACAGAGCCCTCCAGGTTAGAGAGTGGTACAATATGAACCAAGGTTTTATCAATCTTTGCCTTCCACCGTACTCCCCTTTCCTAAACCCCATTGAGGAATTATTCTCCTCATGGCGGTGGAAGGTATATGAACGCCAACCTTACACCAGGGTAAATCTCCTGCAAGCCATGGGACTTGCCTGTGGTGACATAGGTGTGGAGGCATGCCAAGCCTGGATACGGCATGCCAGGGTTTTTTCCCCCGTTGCCTGGCCAGACAAAATGTGGCCTGTGATGTGGATGAAGTCCTGTGGCCTGACCCAGTACGGAGACATGACGCTGTGGCTGAGTAATGCACTTATTTGTATATTTTTGTACTTTTTACATGGGCTTACTGTACACAAGTGGCAAACGCATAAGATTTCTGTTTGTTTTTACAAGTGCTACATGTAAATGCACAAGATTTCTGTTTTGTCTTTTTGTACAAGTGCTAAATGCACAGGTTTTTTTTGCAACATGCATTTAGCCTACAGTGAACAATAAACATTTATTTCTCCAGCTTCATGTCCTGAGCATTGTGTTTTCTATTTTTCTACGTAGTGTTTAGTGACTGTTCAGTAGTGTTTTTTTATTTTGATTGACTCGGGGCACGATTTGACAACAGTTCAGTTTTGAGCACAGATTGAACTGTTTTGAGGTGAAAGTTTGGTTTTGCAAGAAGAGTCTGAGGTTTTGTGACTGTAGCTTGAAAATTGGGTTTTGTGTTCACAGTTAAGAGAAAAGGAGAGCAGCTTTCAAGAAATGTCTTAGCAATCGAGAAAAACTGTAAACTATCCCCATATCAAAACTGTGTGTGTGTACTGTGCAACTTTTATATCACTACATTGCAGTTGGCCTGGTTTGAAAGAAAGAAAGAGAGAGAAAAGAAAGAGAGAAATTAATAGCAGAGAGGAGAGAGAGGGAAAGAGAGAGATACATAGCAGGAGAGAGAGAGAGAAAAGAAGAGAGAGACCATGAGTACAAGAGAGACAAAAACTGCAGTGACATGTTTTGTGTGGGCCGATGCATCTTGATCACGGCCTTGGTGTCAGACAGATATCCCATGGAGATGTAAAGCAGCAGCTGAGAGCATTTTTTCACAGCCCACTGATCGACCGTTCGGCCCCAGTGGTGTTGAATCAGCAGCACCCCCCTGGCCTGCACCCTGCAGCTAGTTTGATGTACAAGAGGGATTTACTGTACCTTTTCTGTACTTTTTGTGACGGAGGCAGCAGGGGAAAGGGGCCAAAAGATGATGCAATTCATCAACTTTCCAAGGAGGACACAGCAGAATAACAATGATGCTGGGTGTTTGGAAATGTTGCCAACAAAGGATTTTCACGGCTGGTTGGTTTTTGGGGTTATTTTGGAGGCACTATGCCATCACCTTATAATAACCCCTTGAAAGGACTTATCCTTACATTTTACATTTACATTTTAGTCATTTAGCAGACGCTCTTATCCAGAGCGACTTACAGTTAGTGCATACATTATTTTATTTTTTATATACTGGCCCCCTGTGGGAAACGAACCCACAACCCTGGCGTTGCAAACGCCATGCTCTACCAACTGAGCTACATCCCTGCCAGCCATTCCCTCCCCTACCCTGGACGACACTGGGCCAATTGTGCGCCGCCCCATGGGTCTCCCGGTCGCGGCCGGCTACGACAGAGCCTGGTTTTGAACCAGGATCTCTAGTGGCACAGCTAGCACTGCGTTGCAGTGCCTTAGACCACTGCGCCACTCGGGCTGGCCTTAATCAGGTGGAGTTACCCTCCTGTAGGGTTTTGTTCCAACCCTGCCCTAATACACCTGGTTCTACTAATAAGGTGATGCTCAGGAACTTGATTAGTTGAATTAGGTGTGTTATAGTTGGGTTGAAGCGAAAGCCTGCATACCCAGTAGCTCTCCAAGAGAAGGGCTGGCCACCACTGTTCTAACACAATTATTTTGATCACTAAAAGCCCCTTCCCGTTAGACCTGAACTTGTAACTTGTCATGTAGACTAAATGGTTTAGATCAGAATTGACACAAGAATTTAGGCCTACACGCCAATACTTATGCACCATATTTTTACACAAAGATGGGAGTTTTGAATGAGGCAATTGAGCCACTGAACCTAAACGTGATTGTAACACTTTCACAACAGGTGAACCCGCGTTTTCTATTTCTGTGGTCAAAACAATTAGCGCGGAGCATGTCCAAAACGATTGACTGGGACACGTGCCGGGACCGGGAGAGGCTACCGAGGACACCTGCTGAACCCTTGCCACTAATCCGGTTAACGAATTAAACAGAGTTGGGTAAACTATAATACACATAAAGCCAAATCTGATAAACACGACAGGGAATTTCCAGCGAAACATGATACATAGGCTAGGTAGTAAATGGACACCGTTATCATTAACACACCTGAAATGAAGGGTTTATTAGGCTACGCATTATTCTAGTGAGGGTGGCCGTGTGTCTGGAGAGGTGCATTATAGATTGTAGTGGATTTGAGATAAGAGGAGATCCCGGATTATAACTCACCTGTCCCTGACCACAACCTTAGTGACTTTCTATTCTAGGACACACAAGACAACACCTCTGCCACCCTAGACAACACCTCTGGCCAGTTTGAACAGATCATCACAACAGAGTGGGCTAGAGGTTTCCTTTGGACTGGTTCCAACGCGTAATATCACATGAGTAATACCATTATGAAGCCTATATAATAAGCACATATATTGACACAATACTTCTGTTTCTGACTTCTTTTCACGACTATTGTTTTTGAGTGGCATTAGTTGCGCGAACTTGCTCCCGAACCCGAATAGATCAGCATACTGACATTATCTCGTGCTTCTCTGAGAAAAAGCAGTAGCTGACCCGACCGCTCCCCTGAGCGCACAGCGCAGACAAGTAGTAAAAACGATTCCACTTTCAGGGCGCAGCATGCAGAACGTTAAACAATTATCCAAACATACCCAAACTCAATGTTGCAAGACTAGCTTGGATAATGCAACCATCATTTTATGCGTAAAGCTTGCATCCACAGTAGCCTACATGGATTCTTTTAGACATCGTGAAGAAACAAATAAGAAAACATTGCATTAAAATTAAGATTTCTGTAGCAGAAAGACTTACCTAGGGAATCCACAAGGAAATGGTTGTAGTCTAGAAAATCAAGTTTATTTTCTCTGTAGGTGTAGGGCCTATGACTAACTACTGTTGTAGCCTACTCTACACCTCACTACCGTTATACATGCGCCAGGCTCTATCTACTGCAACTGCATTGAGTGAGTGAGTGAGTGAGTGACCTTACTAGCACCCCGCTGTGCGAATAAACGTTCGTGCGTTTCCGAAATATTGACGAATATAGACGAAACAGGTAGACATCTTTGTTGGGTCCTCACGTGTTTTGATAATTCACTTTTTTCCACAAGAGGTCGCCAGACTATAGAATCTCATTCACAGCGCGTCAATTTAAGAGACCTTGATTAAATGACAGAAACAATGTAGCCATTCAGTGTGTGCAAAATGAAACAGGCTATTCTGAAACTGAGTAGGCTAGCTACAATGTTTTTGAGTGAAAATTGTTTATTGTAGCTGTCACTGACATTTCCAGTCCAACCGCAAAATGTGATCCATGTAGTCTATTTGGACATTGATATCATGTTTACCCTTCTCTATCTGTAACAGCCTAAGGGAAAGGGTGTCTCGGTATGTTTTAGACATGCGGAAGTGTGTGAAAGCTATGACGCGCTGTTAAATGACAGGCGGCACAGTGCGTCTCTATCGGCGCTGATAATATTAATTATGCCTCCGAAAGACCCGCTGCTCGGGACCCTCAAAGGTAAGAACATACAGCAAATAGACACCGAGTGAATTGAGACATGCATATGGGGGTTATGTGTTGTTAATTTGTAGATACACAGACAAGAATAGGCTGAGCGAGAGTATCAGCAGACATTTACTCAGCCTAGTATAGCCTAAACATTGGATAGACGCTCCTACATAGGCGGCTCAGGTTACGCTCATGTGCTGCAGCAGGGAATTTTGGAATAAATACATTCTTCTACCAGAAAATTGCTTCATAGTCTTATCTTTTGTGAAGCATGTGTTATCTCTGAATGTAGAAATATCATCCTCTGAATGAAATATTTTGAAGAATCACTTTCAGATGTTACTATTGGAGCAGCAGCTTTGATGTATTAAAGCAGTCTCACTGCACCTTTAACCTCAATTTTATTCTATCACTCAACCACCTGACACAATTTAGTGCTGGTGAAGCCTATCAGGCACTATGCAAAACACGAACAGACAAAAGCAGTGATGTTTTCAGGTTGCCAAGCAACTGGGTCCTCCTTGGCCATCAAGTGTGGGAGATGTGCCCTCAGACAGCAAAAGGAAAGAAGCCACCCACGTCTGCCATATTTTGTCCATGTATTGTGCACATATCATAAGCCTACACAGAAAATTGGCCAGTGTTGATTTCTAGTGTTCTAGTGTCTGTTAGAGTGGAATTAACACTCAGGGGTGTAAAATAACCCCAGTGTTGGTGTTAATAACCAGAGTTATTGTTTTACACTGTGGAGAGTAAAACAGTTCCATCAAAACCACACCCATCATTATCATATTCCCAGCATGCTATGCAGGTAGATTTTTTGGAAGAATTGTTTTTAATATCTGTGTTTTTGCATTGATTGATTGATTCATCTTATGCTACACAAAGATACACAACATACATGTTCCTAAACGAATTCAATCAGTTACTGACATGTTTGTTCCATTTAAATGGTTTAGGTAGTCTCCTTTACCAGAGTTTCTAACCCTGGTAGTCATTCTGAATGTAGGTGAATACAAATTAAAACTCTGGCTTGTTTCCAAAAGGAATTACACATCACTTTGCCAGCCAGCATAATGTGACTTGCAGGCCTGATGTGGCCTGTAATTTGTAAACCAGGATTTTCCTAACACCACTGTGTTAGAGTAAAATTAGGCCATCAAAGTAAGGGCTTATGATACATGTAATGTATTGTCATAAAGTTAAAACACAGAGGGGAAATTAACCAATCCTTTCTTTCTCTTGAGTACAAGGACAAATCTCAGTATTTTAATGATAACATTCGCCTAGGTACTAATTTGGTGAAAGCCACAGGCCTTTAAAAGAAAATAATTCAACAACCATGTCTCTGTCACTAACAAATACAGTCATGTCTCTGTGACTAACAATTCACTCGAAAAGAAAAGGCACCATAGGAAATATGCAAATTAGGCTTTACACCACATAGTGTTAAAACAACACCCCAAATCCCTTACGGTAACAGTGTTTTTGCATAACACTAATAGGAGTTAACTCTAGATTAACACTAGTGTTGAACAGAAATAACACTGTGAGTGTTAATTACCCCATCGTGTTAAAAAAAAACCTTGAATGAGTAGGTGTGTCCAAACTTTTGACTGGTACTGTATATTGTATTGTGTGTATATTTGTGCTCGTCCAGTATGCATCCTGAACTTGCAGACAGAAGAGGGGACTGTGACAGATGTCAACCCTCACCTCTCCTCCTGCTGTGAACTACTGGAGCTCATCCTTAGGAAGGGCCTTCAACGTGAGTATTATAACAAAGCAAAGCCATACAGACAGGAGTACAGGACATTAGAGCCTGCCGACCGGCATTCTAACTAGTGTGTGTCTCCCTCAGAGCCGGTCCTTGGTCTAGTACACAGGGACTACTGGCAATGTTTCGAGCAACTCCTCCAACACGACAATTGCGGCAGGTAAACTACATACAGCACATTTAGAGATTGTGTTATAGAAAATAACATACAGTGACTGCTAACCCCTCTGTTGTTGTCTTGTCTCCCTCACTGGTGTGTGTGTGTGTGTGTGTGTGTGTGTGTGTGTGTGTGTGTGTGTGTGTGTGTGTGTGTGTGTGTGTGTATGTTTGTGTCCGTGAATGCTAGACTGAGTGCTGTGTCGCTAGCGGTTGAACAGACCTTAGCCTGCAGAAAGCTGTTGTCAGCTCAGGGACGAGGACGCTACCTCCTCAGGCTAGCCCTCAGACGGAGGGTTCTAGAAGGAGTCATCAAACACCTGCTACACACACCCAAAGTACTAGAGGTCTGTTATCTGTCACTCATATTGGCTCTAATACCTTATTGTTACATTGTTGTAACATTACAATTTTGATTGCTTTGGTGTTAAGTAATTAGGCTATATTCCAGTTATGTTTGAATAGGCTATCATATAATTTACTTGTTTTACTGGTTTCTGTTTTCCAGTGGTACAACCCAGCTATATCGCTTCTTATGAATGAGGAATTTGTGGGTGAGGCTTTTCTTTTCTTCTCTTCTCTTCCTGTTTGTTTTGTTTTCACTAAATGGTTGGTTTTGGCATTGGCCTTAATATCAGGAAATCGTTTTCATCACGTTGAACTTGTCAAGTGTCCAACAACAATCATGATGACTGAGTCAAATATCCTTCCTCTCTAAGAGCCTTTCATGTCCCTACTCATGGTCCTCTCAGAAATGGACTTCAAACTGGACATGGAGGTACAAAGTGTTTCCTTCCCTCTCCTGTTTGCCTGATTATGATGTGGTTGATGCACAGTGTCAGAAAGCATGAGTCAAGTCTCTGCTTAGACTGTTGGCCTAGAACAAAATGTTGCAAATACAAAGAGTTCTCAAAACATAGAATATCACTACTCACATCAGCAAAATGTCTGCCTTTTCACTTTAGAACTGCAGTTTTCTGGATGAGAGCTGGCTTCTACCGGTAAGATATTGAAATGAGCCCTGTACAATCTCAGATCTATGTATGACTTCCCTGCCTCATCGTTAGTCTGTGTATCTTTTGCCTATTGAAGTGATGGCTATGTCTGTGTTTTCCAGGTGTGTTATATGTATGAGGCAGTACCCTGTCGTGAGCTAGGGATGGTGCTCAGGTAAGTGGCAGTGTTTGTATCCTTCCTCATAATACACAGTCATCCCTCTCTCTCTCTCTCTCTCTCTCTCTCTCTCTCTCTCTCTCTCTCTCTCTCTCTCTCTCTCTCTCTCTCTCTCTCTCTCTCTCTCTCTCTCTCTCTCTCTCCCTCTCTCCTCTCATCTCCTCTCTCCCCCCCTGCCCCTCTCTCTCTTCCCCCAGGTATCTCAGTGGCCGTGTCTTTGTCCTGAAACTGTTGCCAGGTAGCCAAGCTCAGGTGGACAAGTGTGTACATCCAGGTGACATCATCGATGAGATCAACGGAATCTCCTTACGGAATGCCTGCAATGGACAGGTAAGGAGACCTTTACAACAAAAATTGCTCCAGCCCTAATCTAACACACCTGCTTTTTAATCAGCTGCTCCTCAGGACCATGCAAAATCATTCGAACTTAGTATAAAGATTGTATAAAATAATTAATACAAAAACTGAGCTATATTGTATGCAA
The DNA here is from genome assembly GCF_020615455.1 of Coregonus clupeaformis. Taxonomy (NCBI): domain Eukaryota; kingdom Metazoa; phylum Chordata; class Actinopteri; order Salmoniformes; family Salmonidae; genus Coregonus; species Coregonus clupeaformis. The sequence goes on along the minus strand of NC_059222.1, from coordinate 28,526,188 downwards.
AAAAAATGTCCTAATACAATTACTCAGAGAAAGAGATTTTGTTTAACATGTAATACATTTTTTTCTAAAAAAGATAAGGGTCAAAATTATTGGCAACCATGTTTTCAATACCTTTTAATAGCTCACCTTGCGAGGATAACGTCACTGAGCCTTTTTCTAAAATGTTTTGGAGAACACATTGGGAGGGATCTTAAAACATTCCTCCATAAAAAATCTTTCCAGATCCTTGATATCCTACATCTGCATTTATGGACTGCCCTCTTCAATTAAAACCACAGATTTTCAACGAGGTTTAAGTCCGGAGACTGAGATGGCCATTGCAAAATGTTGATTTTTGTGGTCAATTAACCATTTCTTTGTGGATTTTGTGTGCTTGGGGTTGTTGTCTTGCTGGAAGATCCACTGGCCGAGTCAACCAGGTTTTTGGCAAAAATGTCCTGGTACTGGGTAAATGATGCTGTTGACCTTAACAAGGGCCCCAGGATCAGTGGAAGCGAAATAGCCTCATACCAACATATTTTACAGTAGGTATGGGGTAATTTTCTGCCTATGCATCCTTCTTTCAATGCGAAATCCACCACAGGTGTGCGTGGCCAAAGAGCTTTTTTCATGTCATCTGATCATAGCACTGGTTCCAATCCAAGTGCCAATGCCGTTTAGCAAACCCCAGGCATTTACATTTGTTAAATGACGTGAAAATAGAGCTCTTTGGCCGAGCATACAAGTGGTGGGTTTCACGTTGAAAGAAGGATGCATAGGCAGAAAAGAATTCCACAGCTACTGTAAAATATAGTTGTGGAACTTTGATTTGACAGTGCCTTCAGAAAGTATTCACACCCCTTGACTTTTTCCACATTTTGTTGTGTTACAGCCTGAATTTAAAATTGATTAAATTGAGATTTTGTGTCACACAATACCCTGTAATGTCAAAGTGGAAATATGTTTTTAGATATTCTTACAACTGTATTAAAAATAAAAAGCTGAAATGTCTTGAGTCAATAAGTATTCAACCCCTTTGTTATGGCAAGCCTAAATAAGTTCAGGAGTAAAAATGTGCTTAACAAGTCACATAATAGTTGCATGGATAGTGTTTAACATGATTTTTTCATGACTATGCCATCATCTCTGTACCCCACATATACAATTATCTGTAAGGTCCCTCAGTCGAGCAGTGAATTTCAAACACAGATTCAACCACAAAGACCAGGGAGGTTTCCCAATGCCTCGCAAAGAAGGGCACCTATTGGTAGATGGTTAAAAATAAAAATAAAAGCAGACATTGAATATCCCTTTGTGCATGGCAAAGTTATTAATGACACTTTGGATGGTGTATCAATACACACAGTCACTACAAAGATACAGGCATCCTTCCTAACTCAGTTGCCGAAGGGGGAAGGAAACCACTCAGGGATTTCACCATGAGGCCAATGGTGACTTTAAAACAGTTACAGAGTTTAATGGCTGTGAGGAAACTGATGATGGATCAACAACATTGTAGTTACTCCACAATACTAACTTAAATGACAGAGTGAAAAGAAGGAAGCCTGTACAGAATACAAATATTACAAAACATGCATGCTGTTTGCAATAAGGCACTAAAGTAAAACTGCATAAAAATGTGGCAAAGAAATGTACTTTATGTCCTGAATACAAAGTGTTATGTTTGGGGAAAATCCACACAACACATCATTGAGTACCACTCTTCATATTTTCAAGCATGGTGGTGGCTGCATCATGTTATGGGTATGCTTTTCATTGGCAAGGACTAGGGAGTTTTTTAGGATAAAAAGAAACAGAATAAAGCTAAGCACAGGCAAAAGCATTGAATGTTCCTGAGTGGCCTAGTTACAGTTTTGACTTAAATCAGCTTGAAAATCTATGGCAAGACATGAAAATGGCTGTCTAGCAATGATCAACAACCAACTTGACAGAGCTTGAAGAATTTTAAAATGAATAATGTGCAAATATTGCACAATCCAGGTGTGCAAAGCTCTTAGAGACTTACCCAGAAAGACTCACAGCTGTAATCGCTGCCAAAGGTGATTCTAACATGTATTGACTCAGGGGGTTGAATACTTATGTAATCAAGATATATTTGTGTTTTTTATACTTTTTTTTTTTAACAAATGTTAGAATTTTTCTTCCACTTTGACATTACAGAGTATTTTGTGTAAATCGTTGACAAAAAATGACAATTAAATCCATTTAAATCCGACCTTGTAACACAACAAAATGTGTGAATACTTTCTGAAGGCACTACAGTATATGGGGCTATTTTGCTTCCACTGGTCCTGGGGAACCTTGAAGAAAGTTGAAGCTCATTTACTGCATTTCTATACTATTTAAAAACTATAAAATGCTTTTTGGAGAACAACAAAAACAAGCAAAAATTACCCCAGCCATTATCACATTGGTTGCTGTAGCTTCATTCACCTCAATCGATCTTCAAACACAAAGCCTATTAGCTATACAATTAGCCGCTACACAGTAACTCACATTAACTCAGCACCGGGATTAAAAACGATAATTTAATACGTACAGAGGGATCTGTTAGCAGAACAAATATTTTATTAACAAAAGGTAAACAAATACGTTTGCTTTACATAACTTTTTTTTGTTTACAGTTTTACAGCTAATTTCATGCAGTTCTACAAATTATAGCTATGGGGAGGGGATACTTTTTTGCAGTTTTAAAAGCTAATTACCTGCAATTCTACACATTTTGCCATGACTTATGCCATGTTAATATGATATCTGAGTGAAAGTGACTAACAAAATGAATGGGGGCCCCATAGAGGTCAGGGCCCCTGGGCACGTGCCCTGCTTGCTCAGTCGGTAATTCGGCCATAATTACTACAAGTTTAGATATCTGGCTAGACTAACTACACTAATTTACCAATCTGAAAATGTTTAACTGACATGGGCTAATTGAGTGACTGTCAGTGAGTGACATACACTGAGTGTACAAAACAGGTAGCTCTCCAGGAACAGGGTTGGAGAACCCTGGCATAGACTGACCAGGTGAATCCAGGTGAAAGCTATGATTCCATATTGATATCACCTGTTAAACACTTTAATCAGTGTAGATGAAGGGGAGGAAACAGGTTATAGAAGGATTTTTAAGCCTTAAGACAATTGAGACATGGATTGTGTATGTGTGCCATTCAGAGGGTGAATGGGCAAGACAAAATATTTAAGTGCCTTTGAACGGGGTATGGTAGTAGGTGCCAGGCGCACCGATTTGAGTGTGTCAAGAACTGCAACGCTGCTGGGTTTTCTACGCTCAACAGTTTCTCGTGTGTATCAAGAATGGTCCACCACCCAAAGGACATCCAGCCAACGGCAGGCCAGTGATCGAAAATGGATAATTGATGAAAGAGGACAAAGGAGGCTGACATGAACTGTGCCGAGCAACAGACAGGCTACAGTTAGTCAACTGACAGTCCAATACAACATTGGTGCCCAAAGACCCATAAAAGAATGCACAACTCGTCGTACCTTGACACAAATTGGGTATGGCAGCCGACGACCTTACAGAGTTCCACTTCTTTCAGCAAAAAACAAGAAACTGCGTTTGCAGTGGGCTAAGGAACGAAAACACTGGACACTGGAGAATTGAAAAAACATTGCCTGGTCTGATGAATCACAGTTCCTGATGTTGGGAGGACTAGGGTATGGAGAAAACGACATTAGTACATGCATCCATTATGCCACGTGTCAACATTGCAATCTGGTGGTGTGATGGTGTGGGGTGGATTTTCATGGCACACATTGGGCCCATTGATAAAAGTGGAGCAACGTTTGAATGCCACATCATTGCCACATATCTGAACATCATTGCCAATCAGGTGCATCCCATCATGGCAGCAGTGTATCCATCTGCAAATTGATTTTTTTCAGCAGGATAATGCCCCATGCCACAAGGCTATGATTGTCCAGGAATGGTTCCATGAACATGACAGTGAATTCAAATCAAATCAAATCAAATTGTATTTGCCACATGCGGCGAATACAACAGGTGTAGACATTACCGTGAAATGCTTACTTACAGCCCTTAACCAACAATGCATTAATTTTTGTATAAAAAATTAATATAAAACAACAACAACAAAAAAGTGTTGAGAAAAAAAGAGCAGAAGTAAAATAAAATAACAGTAGGGAGGCTATATACAGGGGGGTACTGGTGCAGAGTGAATGTGCGGGGGCACCGGCTAGTTGAGGTAGTTGAGGTAATATGTACATGTGGGTAGAGTTAAAGTGACTATGCATAAATAATTAACAGAGTAGCAGCAGCGTAAAAAGATGTGGTGGGGGTGGGGGGTGCAGTGCAAATAGTCCGGGTAGCCTTGATTAGCTGTTCAGGAGTCTTATGGTTTGGGGGTAGAAGCTGTTGAGAAGCCTTTTGGACCTAGACTTGGCGCTCCGGTACTGCTTGCGTGCGGTAGCAGAGAGAACATTCTATGACTAGGGTGGCTGGAGTCTTTGACAATTTTGAGGGCCTTCCTCTGACACCGCCTGGTATAGAGGTCCTGGATGGCAGGAAGCTTGGCCCCAGTGATGTACTGGGCCGTACGCACTACCCTCTGTAGTGCCTTGCGGTCGGAGGCCGAGCAGTTGCCATACCAGGCGGTGATGCAACCAGTCAGGATGCTCTCGATGGTGCAGCTGTATAACTTTTTGAGGATCTGAGGACCCATGCCAAATCTTTTCAGTCTCCTGAGGGGGAATAGGCTTTGTCGTGCCCTCTTCACGACTGTCTTGGTGTGTTTGGACCATGATAGTTCGTTGGTGATGTAGACACCAAGGAACTTGAAGCTCTCAACCTGTTCCACTACAGCCCTGTCGATGAGAATGGGGGCGTGCTCAGTCCTCTTCCTGTAGTCCACAATCATCTCCTTTGTCTTTGTCACGTTGAGGGAGAGGTTGTTATCCTGGCACCACACGGCCAGGTCTCTGACCTCCTCCCTATAGGCTGTCTCATCGTTGTCGGTGATCAGGCCTACCACTGTTGTGTCGTCAGCAAACTTAATGATGGTGTTGGAGTCGTGCCTGGCCATGCAGTCATGGGTGAACAGGCAGTACAGGAGGGAACTGAGCACGCACCACTGAGGGGCCCCCGTGTTGAGGATCAGTGTGGCAGATGTGTTGTTACCTACCCTTACCACCTGGGGGCGGCCCGTCAGGAAGTCCAGGATCCAGTTGCAGAGGGAGGTGTTTAGTCCCCAGGATCCTTAGTTTAGTGATGAGCTTTGATTCAGCTTAGTGCAGTGGCCTGCCCACCAGATCTCAATCCAATTGCACATCTGTGGGATGAGATGTAACGAGCTGTTCGGAGTAGAGCTCCAATACCAGCCATCTTGACACAACTGTGGAACACATTGGAGTCAACATGGGCCAGCATCCCTGTGGAACGGGTCCCGTGTAGCTCAGTTGGTAGAGCATGGCGCTTGCAATGCCAGGGTTGTGGGTTTGTTTCCCACGGGGGGCCAGTATGAAAAAAAATATGTATGCACTAACATGTAAAAATGAACGCTCCAAAAAAACAATTTGTTTTTATTCGAACAAATTACAATGGTCTGGACCTCCGTGTCCTCATATGTAGCTATGGCCCTAGGCTCTTGTTAATGTCAATGGCAATAAATAATATAATTTCCCAATTTGTTTGAGCACGCAATATAGCTCAGTATTTGTATTATTTATTTTATACAGTATTTTTTGCTCATCTTTATCAAGGGTGCCAATCATTTAGGATCTGACTGTATGTGTCACTTCCCACATATACAGCCACACCTTAGATAAACCATATATTTGTATAATATGTTGTACAGGGCGTTTTTCTCTTTGAACATTTAATTGGGACATTGTGCTTTTGTGTGTGTGTGTTCTCAGGCAGGTGTGGTCATCTCCAGGCTTAAGGGGCGTCCCCTGTCCCTGCGTATGTTACGGTGGTGTATGCAGGAAGGGGGCGTGTATCGCCCCATCATCAAACTCCTAAGAGCTCTTAGAGAAGAGAACCCCTCCCTGCAGCTAGGCCCCTCCCCTTCCTCTCAACAACCCACCAATCAGGGCCAGAGGCCCACACCCTCTCAGTGCCTCAAAGAGGGAAGGCAAGTCTGAGGGGTTGTTGTTGCGGTAATGCACCTATTATTGGTTTGCACACCGCTAATCAGAAAGCAAGGTGGTGGTACTACCAATGATGTATATAAACCCTAGATTGGAGATGCTATATATTGGACAATGAGAGGCTTTGAAGCCACCGGTCGGCCATATTGGCACTCCCCAGAAGAAGCAGTCCTCCATAGGAATGAATGGAATTCTACAGAATTTCAATTAAATGTTTCAAGGACAAAATTACATGTATTAAGTATTTTTAGTGGGGACAGTAACATTAGTACTTTCTACAAATTTTACTTTAAGGGAAACGTTTTTATTTTATTTTTTAATGTTTTTATTTTTATGTTTAGCTCACATAATATAATTAATAAAATGTGCATTCATGTGTCTGTAATATAATAAATGTATCAAAAACAAATGTAGACATTAATAAATGCATTTCTATAGCTTCCAAAATATTGTTTACAACGTGGGGGAATTCTAAGATGGAGGAGTGGTGTCGTCAGCAGTGGCTGTTTGTCATCTAGTGTATATATAAATCATTGGGTACTACCAAATTGCTTATACCAATCCCATCCTTTCAAATCTAGTGTTCAGGGGGTAGGGCTATTTGTGGTTTCACGCTGAAATCTGTATCTATTATTTTATGTTAAAATAGTACACAGGCATGTTTACCTAATCTGAGGCACCCCTCTCCCCCCGCAGAATTGTGTACATTGTGCAGTTCTTGGGAAAGACAAACATTGGAATGGTAGATATGTTATTTGAACATTATAATTACATGTTGGTGTGTATTCTTAGTGTTTCAGTTTGTGAAGATTTTAATTTTTTTGCACATCAATCGTGGTGTGTTGTGTACTTGTGGTTATTGTGAGTGTGTTAGATTGTGTGTGATTGCGTTAATTATGTTTTATGTCTTTTCTTGACAAGAATGGAGGCAAGGAGGTGCTTCAACATGGAATCCCCCTGGTCTTACAGCAAAACCAGCCCAGCAAGGTACTGACAAATAGAGACCTGCTGACCTGACTAGTTTGTTGTAATCCGTAACCAAACTACTGACATATCCTCTCACTTTCTCCACAGCAAGTACATTTAGACCTTAAGGAAACCCACTTGATCTGCACTGAGAAATCCAATATGACAGTGAGTACCTTGAACATATCACACGTTGGCAAAACAGGTTTTGTCCAGTGGGTTGAAATTCTCCCCTTTGTGTGTGTGTTTAGGAGTTGTTCCAGCATCATTATCCAGAGATCTCATGTGTAGGGCGGTTTGGTCAGCCAGACTATACCGTCTTTGCCTTCTGCGTAGCGTGAGTATTAATAAAAATCAACATATCAGCCATTATATACCAGAGAATAGTCCCAGGCCTTCTCACCATTGCAGATACATTCCAATAAATACTAACATTACAACCTTAAGACAACGTGCCTTTCTACATAATCTGTGCAAAAGCACACTCAAATGATAGTCATTCCTCATTGTATACCAAACCACTGGATGGGAATATTAGCAGCATCCTGTATTCCTGTCGCTCACACCTCCCCAGCTATAATATGCCCTTAACCACAGATTTAGGATCAGTTTACCCTACCCCCCATCCTAATATTTACATTCAGGAGGGGAAAATAGAAACCAGCATTTAGCAACCTCATCCTATTGAATTCCCAAATCTCTCCTCTGGAGAAAAACATTAGCAGCGGTGATGAAGTGTCCTGAGCCGCCACAGCTCCGTTGCCGTTGGCTGAGAGCAGATGTCAGAACATGTATTTGGCTCCATTTTCAGAGACTCCCCAGAAACTACTCAGTCAACAGGATTCTGCTGTGTGGTGCTTAGAGCCAGCACGGTCAAAGAATGTGAGGAGATCGTCAACCGCATCGGTGAGTATAATTGAAGACAATTTAATATCTCTAGTATGATGATTCCCTGTTGCAGGGATGCTGTAAAGACAGAAAACATTTAAAAAATTCCAGTCACAATTAAAATCTGATTTTTTTTTATTCCACAGCTACTGGTTTCAAGCACACGGAGTGGTTCGTATGACAAGAAATCCCTTTACAACTGGATATGTGACAAACTTCAAAATAATGTTGTGACGCAGTATACTCAATGTTGAGGAAGTTTGTGACTTGACATTATATATACACACATTGTAGAGCAATTTTGTCTTCCAGGTATTGTGGTAATTGAATAAACATGTGCTTCGAAAATACAAGTGTGAACACTAAATGAGAATACCAACTGTAAAAGCCCCTAGTAGATAAAGACATTATCCTCATAACATGCCAGTCAGAATAAGAACCACAAACACATGAGCATTTACTCAAAGACATTTAATAGAAAGACTACAATGTGACAACACTTTCATAAATAGTATTAAATGTAGCTGCCATGGTTTTGTATTTTGGAAAAATAACATGTAAAAAGCAGTCCAGAATATACAGGGGGTCTGTCATGCTCTTGGCCGTCAGACAGTTTCAAGAGGAAAATCCCCCCTGACATCACTATAGAGTAGTAGTGAGCTGTTGTGCAAGACATGCTGACAGAGAGGGTGGAAATTGATGAAAGACCCGGAACACCCCATCCCCTGGAAGCTGAGAGAAGAATTCAGACACCACAAGCAAGAGCTCCAACCTCATCTGGAGCCTATACTATCCACCAGGACCCAAAATGAGCCAGTTAACATGTGAAGAGGAGATCTGACTGAACAGTCAATACGGTGGTGAAACAGTCATGTAATACACTATCCTCTACTCAATGTGTATATAAAAAAAAAAAAAAAAAAAAAAAAAAAAAAAAAAGCCTCATTTGCAATTGAAGCAGATATTCCTACATTTCTCTGTCTGCACACTGGCCAGATCTGAATTGGGGTTTGTGGAATGACTGATCTCAAAACACATTACAAAAAAACAAAACAAAAATACTCAAGAAATGGTTAAGGATGATAAATAGGATTATGTCTGGAGCGGGTGCCATTTAAGCCCTCTCTCCCCTTATCCTGCGGGCCAGCTGAATGTCTTTGGGCATGATGGTGACACGCTTGGCGTGGATGGCACACAGGTTGGTGTCCTCAAACAGACCCACCAGGTATGCTTCGCTGGCCTCCTGTTGGAGAGAAGGGAGAAGAAAAAACATCACCAAATTGGGGAATAAAAAAAAAAGTTTGTTCCAGTTTGCCCTGTCCATTAGCCTTCAGACTATTAGTGTGGTAGCCGCAGTCAGAGTGGATCTTACCTGAAGAGCTCCAATGGCAGCACTCTGGAAACGCAGGTCAGTCTTGAAGTCCTGGGCGATTTCTCTCACCAGGCGCTGGAAGGGCAGCTTGCGGATCAGCAGCTCAGTAGACTTCTGGTAACGACGGATCTCACGCAGGGCCACAGTTCCTGGCCTGGGGAATAAAATTGTACAACGTTTGACTTAGATGTTATTTAGATTAGATATGAATTCTAAATGTGTGAAACTAGAACTGTTAGCGACCCACTTCTGATCTAGACAACAAAATAATGTTGGAAAACCGGTTGAACTGCTCTCAGTACCTGTAACGATGGGGTTTCTTCACTCCTCCGGTGGATGGCGCGCTTTTCCTGGCTGCCTTTGTGGCGAGCTGTTTCCTTGGCGCCTTTCCTCCGGTGGACTTACGGGCGGTCTGCTTGGTACGAGCCATCTCACTAGAAAATATAAATAATAATAAGCCATTTAGCAGACGCTTTTATCCAAAGCGACCCTACAGTCATGTGTGCGTACATTTTTACGTATGGGTGGTCCCGGGGATCGAACCCACTACCACAATTGAGCTACCGAGGACGGCAATGTAAGGGCAATAAGGATTTGAAGTGGCTTTTCAAAACGAGACAAAGTCTACGATCTTGGGCGATATGAAAAGGCGACTACAAATGCTGCACGCTCAGTTGCATCAAACCAACCGCAAGTTGGTCCCATCACCGTTGCTAGGTAGTGACGATTGTTGTAAAGCTTGAAACAGTTGAGCAACATTAACAATCGTGAATTTGAATAATCCCCTCCCCCACCCCTAGGTACCGCTGGGAGAGGAGTCTCGTCCGTTCCAGCAGCGCGCTTAATTATGAACAAACCTCCCCGCCTTCACTCAGTTTGTTGCCTTCCAACATTTCGTTTTTGCACTTCAGTGCGTGGCCTTGGTTCGTTTGACCGTGCAAACGCTATAACTAAGTGTAATAAATACGAGTACGTTTTGATATCAACATAACTAGTTTGCGGGGATTGACGCCAGCAAAACTGTAGAAAAGAGAACGTTAAACTGAAAGCTAACACTGACCGACCACTATGGCTAACGTTAGCTAGCAACATGCCATATAGCAACGTTAACGTTCATTAAACAACTCACGCTCCTGGTTGAATCGTTGCATTGAGTCACATAGGTGACAACTAGCTAGAATGGAGAAAATGCGGTACCGCCAACTAATGTTATTTACCTACAGTAGTGTAGCCAGCCAATTCTGTTATCGTTAGATGTATTTCGCTAGCTAACGTTAGCCTCCAGCCATCTCAGATCTCCATTTAGAATTATATTATTACATAATTAGGAGTTAAACAAACTCCTCTGGCAGGTCAACCGACAACATCGAATATTTGTGAATGGTAAGAACACAATCAAACCCGCTGATGTTACTTACCGATTGGTAACTGCTGGATTATTCCAAAACTAAACGTCCTTAATCCTCTTCCTTAAAACACACAACACGAATAACGACAACCAGGGAAGTAAATCAAATGTTATACTTTCCCATGACGTCAACTAACCCATTTATAAATCCGGTTGGTTGAGAACTAGAAATTCGTGAGACCATTGGTTTAAACTCCATCAAAACGGCTCTCTCATTGGTTAACAAAGTCAACACCCCATTGGTTGCTGTCTGTCCTCTGTAGCCAATCAGCAGCCGAGACATTATAGGAAAATACTTTGGTTGAAAATATTGCCATTTCAATGGTTAACATAAATTATAAACATTAGTGTTGTAACAAAATGGGATTCTGAAACATGTCTGAACATGTTCTAACAATTCTGTGCAACTTGAAGGACATCACCATAGCTCTTGATCATGTCTCTCAGTTCCATTACATTACACATACGAGTCATTGGACAAAGGTTTCTTCTGTAGGGGGTTGTTTTGTTAAGATCCCTGACGTTCGGTCTGAACATTAACATGCATCGCTTGCGGTATGGTTTTGGAAGCATAAGGACCTTATCTTTCATATCAGCGAGAAATAATAATATTAATAAAAAAACGATTGGTTAAATTGATACACACCTTGATAGGGTTAAGGCTTCCACATGCTTCCCAGCCGAAAAAGTTCGGTAGAGTTCAAGCATATATTATGACAACATTTTGTGACGTTTTTGTTTGTTTTGGACTTCGTGGGGTTTTTTGGCTGTTCGGGCAAACCACATTTATCTGGAGGCAAGCCAAAGTTTGGAGCCTGGACATTGGTCAACAGTAGGGATTCTTCAATAGAGCCCAACAGTGGAGGTTTCATAATACCCATAAAACCTAGTGGTCAAACAGGGAAATGGTTCCAATCGTTTTTCCACCATTCATTTTTCCCATAGGGGATTTTAGAAACGGCTGTGTCTTGTGTAGGCTTACCATGGCGTGACGTTTTGATAATTATGTAATTCTCTCTCGGACAAGGTGACTTTTATCAATATATTCAGCTCTATTTATTCTAAGATTGAAAAAATGCTAATTAGCATCAAAGTAGACATCACGCTAAACTACAAATCCCTGCAAGCTCCTGCACGTCATCTCTAGCGGACACCTTTGTTAACAGGTTGTGTCAATTTAAAATTTGCACAAGACAGTTCACAGAATTGTCAATTATTCATTACTACATTTAGTTAACATTAGATAGTTAATCCAGAGGTTCTTACCTTTCCCTCGATTTGGCAGTTTCATCCAGATCATCATGGCATTTAAGAGAGTATGCGAGCACATTTGTTCGGTTCAGCTAGCTGAATTCGGCTAGGCGCCAGCTGAACTGAAGCATGCTGACCTCTTTAGGGTTCCCACACGGCCATATCTCCATGTTACAGCTCTTGTTTACGGAGAACAGACAGAAGACAAGAGGAGGTCCTCTGTAGCTCAGCTGGTAGAGCACGGCGCTTGTAACGCTAAGGTAGGGGGTTCGATCCCCGGGACCACCCATACACCAAAAAAATAAAATAATGTATGCACGCATGACTGTAAGTCGCTTTGGATAAAAGCGTCTGCTAAATGGCATATTATTATTATTATTATTAGGAAGACACCTGTGCTAATTAACTATTTAGCATGCTCCGAACACCTGTGTGTAAGCGTTACTCGGGAAGTGTAGCGGAAGTGTAGTTTCGTCGGATGGAGGCACCCATACCATAGCTTTATGGATTTGTTCAAAACTGCTACAGTAAGTGTATCTTTTTTATTTGAAAGATTCTTTCTCACTGATGAAAGATAAGGGCATGTTTGGCTCCAGGCATAAGCAGTCGCTTATGTGTAGAATTGCAGGGAATTAGCTTTAAAACTGCAAAAATGTGTCCCCACCCAATGGCAAAATGGATAGAATTGTAGGAAATTAGCTGTAAAACAGATAAAAAAATTTAAAATCTCTGCCCCATGGCAACATAAGTAGAATTGCAAGAAATGTATTATATAATTGCAAAAAGTTTACTTCGCCCAAAGGCAAAATGTGTAGAATTGCAAAAAAAGTAATTTAATTTCAGGACATGTTGCAGTTTTAAAGCAAGTTTTCTGCAATTCTACACATTTTGCCATGGGGCGTAGAGAAAATGTTGCGGTTTTAAAGTAACTTTTCTCTACGCCCCATTGCAAAATATGTAGAATTTCAGGAAATGGACCTTAACATTTCTTTAAATTTTTCTCTCCGCCTTCAAGAGGGGGCCCCTAAAATATTTTGCTGCAAGGTGGGGGGGCCCAACCAAAAGGCTAGAGCTGGCCCTGGATAAGGGCCATACATTTCAAAAGCCATATCACAAGTGATGATTATTGATGTTTCTAAATGCTAAAACACAGTGTTGGGATTGTAGTTCACTTGAGGCAGTCCTGGGCGAAGCTAATGCCTGAGAACTGTACATATTTCCCTTACAAAAAAATATTGCAGTTTTGAAACAGTGAAAGTGCAGTAACTGCAGTCGACAGTGGTATCTTGGAAGCAGTAATTGCAGAATACTGCACTCTAACTGCAGTTACACTGCAAAATTACTGCAGTAAAAAAACGTATTTTGACGCAGTATTTGCAGCATACTGCAGTTATACTGCACTCTGACTGCTATCTTTTATCGTAAGGGTTTTTATGATCGATTAGCTTACTTTTGCTCAATTATAAGACTTAACCTGAAAATCAGTTGGAATACACAGTATCAATAAGTGTTGATATGGCCATGGCTGTCTGAGCAGAAATCAAATCAAATGTTTTGTCACATACACGTGTTTAGCAGATGTTATTGTGGGTGTAGCAAAATGCTTGTGCTTCTAGCTCCGACAGTGCAGTAATATCTAACAAGTAATATCTAACAATTTCACAACATATACCCAATACACACAAATCTAAGTAAGGAATGAATTAAGAATATATACAGGACCAGTCAAAAGTTTGGACACACCTACTAATTCAATGGTTTTTCTTTATTTTTTACAATTTTCTACATTGTAGAATAATAGTGAAGACATCAAAACTATAAAATAACACATATGGAATCATGTAGTAACCCAAAAAAGTGTTAAACAAATCTAAATATATTTTATATTTGAGATTCTTCAAATAGCCACCCTTTGCCTTGACAGCTTTGCACACACTTGGCATTCTCTCAACCAGCTTCACCTGGAATACTTTTCCAACGGTCTTGAAGGAGTTCCCACATATGCTGAGCACTTGTTGGCTGCTTTTCCTTCACTCTGCCGTCCAACTAATCTCAAACCATCTCAATTGGGTTAAGGTCGGGGGATTGTGGAGGCCAGGTCATCTGATGCAGCACTCCATCACTCTCCTTCTTGGTCAAATAGCCCTTACACAGCCTGGAGGTGTGTTGGGTCATTGTCCTGTTGAAAAACAAATGATAGTCCCACTAAGCCCAAACCAGATGGGATGGCGTATCGCTGCAGAATGCTGTGGTAGCCATGCTGGTTAAGTGTGTAAATAAATAACAGACAATGTCATCAGCAAAGCACCCTCACACCATAACACCTCCTCCTCCATGCTTTACAGTGGGAACTACACATGCGGAGATCATCCGTTCACCTACACCGCGTCTCATAAAGACACGGCGGTTGGAACCAAAAATCTCACATTTGGACTCCAGACCAAAGGACACATTTCCACCGGTCTAATATCCATTGCTCGTGTTTCTTAGCCCAAGCAGGTCTCTTCTTATTATTGGTGTCCTTTAGTAGTGGTTTCTTTGCAGCAATTCGGCCATGAAGGCCTGATTCACACAGTCCCCTCTGAACAGTTGATGTTGAGATGTGTCTGTTACTTGAACTCTGTGAAGCATTTATTTGGGCTGCAATTTCTGAGGCTGATAACGCGAATGAACTTATCCTCTGCAGCAAAGGTAACTCTGGGTCTTCCAATCCTGTGGTGGTCCTCATGAGAGCCAGTTTCATCATAGCGCTTGATGGTTTTTGCGACTGCATTTGAAGAAACCTTCAAAGTTCTTGACATTTTCCATATTGACTGACATTCATTTCTTAAAGTAATAATGGAATGTCGTTTCTCTTTGCATATTTAAGCTGTTCTTGCCATAATATGGACTTTTACCAAATAGGGCAACCTTCTGTATACCCCTACCTTGTCACAACACAACTGATTGGCTCAAATGCATTAAGAAGGAAATAAATTCCACAAATTATATTTTAAGAAAGCACACCTGTTAATTGAAATGCATTCCAGGTGACTACCTAATGAAGTTGGTTGAGAGAATGCTAAGAGTGTGCAAAGATGTCATCAAGGCAAATGGTGGCTATTTGAAGAATCTCAAATATAAAATATATTTTGATTTGTTTAACACTTTTTGGTTACTACATGATTCCATATGTGTTATTTCATAGTTTTGATGTCTTCACTATTATTCTACAATGTAAACAAAATAAAAAATAAAGAAAAACCCTTGAATGAGTAGGTGTGTCTTTTGATTGGTAGTGTACATATATAGACGAGCGATGTCAGAGCGGCATGGACCAAGATACCGTAGAATAGTATAGAATACAGTATATACACATATGAGATGAGTAATGCAAGATATGTAAACTTTATTAAAGTGGCTAGTGTTTCATTTCTTAAAGTGGCCAGTGATTTCTAGTCTATGTCTATAGGCAGCAGCTTCTAATGTGCTAGTGGTGTCTGTTAAACAGTCTAGTGGCCTTGAGATAGAAGCTGTTTTTCAGTCTCTCGGTCCCAGCTTTGATGCACCTGTACTGACCTCTCCTTCTGGATGATAGCGGGGTGAACAGGCAGTGGCTCGGTTGTTGTCCTTGATTATCTTTTTGGCTTTCTTGTGACATCGGGTGCTGTAGGTGTCCTGGAGGGCGTCTGGTGGAGCCGACATGAATGCAACAAAATAAATAAACAATAATCGACCGTCCAACGACATTTGTACAGTCTAATTTGTTCCCAATATAATTTAACCTCGATTGCTGTATATGGATCACAACATTGTGGTTTCCTCTCCTCAAATTCTATGTTTAGAAAATAAATTAAATTAAATGTTCAGCATGTTTTGTAACGAATAGTTTTTGAATGACCACGCACACGTGGGAAACCGTGTAATTTTGTTATTTATAATTTTTACAGGGTTTGAGGAAAGTGCTTTGGTTTGCACAAAACAGAACACATTTCATGTGTGTGACTCAAATGTCAAGTACAACGTTATGTATGCTCCATTTAATAAATATAATTGTTTTATAAAAAAATGGTATTTCTGGCTCTTTCACAAACTGCAGTTTAAAAGCAAAGGGAACAGACAATGTTGAACTACATGCCCCACAGTTCTTAGCAAACCCTTCGAGCTGACGCTTCCACTTCCTCGTACCAGGCGCAAGCGCGCAAAGGTAAAGAATGCGGACTTCGTCGCACACTGGATACAGAACGCTGGTACAAAAGCTTCAAATAGTAAAAAATGTCGAAAACACACACAAAGCCCCCGTCCTCGTCGGGGGCTACGACCTCCGGTGGACCTTCTTCCTCCTCATCCTCCTCGCCCGCAGGTGGCACGACGTCTCCCGCCAACGTCCTGCACGTACAGCCTGAGAAACCTCAACACTACACGTACGTAGACCACACACAACCTCACGTGTATAAACACACTAAAACACCACTGACGTTCGGATAATTAGTTCAATTGCTCCTGTCGGATTTTAATTGAAGTCTTTTTTACCAGCTATCTCTGGTCTGGATTAGTGTGTACCAATTCTAGTTAGGCAATATAAGTGAGAGGCCTACTGTTGACTGAGTTAGCGTGTTTTGGATCTGTACAGTAGCCCTGGACTGTTTAGGGAGCTGGCAATCTTTAGCTAGCCATATGTAGTGTTGACGTTTTGTGTCAGGATATGCTAATATGCAATCAAATTACAATGTAAGACACTTTAATTGGTCTAATGGTCCATAAGTGGTTCATAAGTTGTCTGTGTGTCAATGTGTTTTTGAGAGAGAGAGAGAGAGAGTCTGAGAGGGACATGTTTACATCTGCAACATAGGTGCAAAGTTGTGATAACTGATACCTGCAGCTTGCTATTGTTCTTTTTTGGTGTCAAATATAAGACATATACTAATGCACTACTCGTATATCTCTACCCATTTCCTCTGTCCTGCTCTGTCGCCCATATGCAGGTATCTGAAGGAGTTCAGGACAGAGCAGTGTCCTCTGTTTGTGCAGCACAAGTGTACCCAGCACCGGCCCTTTGCATGCTTCCACTGGCACTTCCTGAACCAGCGTCGCCGCAGGCCCATCCGCAGGCGGGACGGAACCTTCAACTACAGCCCAGATGTCTACTGCACCAAATACGACGAGGGCACAGGCACCTGCTCAGACGGGGACGAGTAAGTGTGTGTGTGTGTGTGTGTGAGAGAGAGAAAGAAAGTGTGTCCGTGTGCTGGGGGTACCAAGGAAGATTTTTGATTTGATGTATTGGTACACTGATAGCAAATAGACACAGACACTTGTTTTCTTCACACTATTTTATGGTTCACTAAAACCAATGGTTTTTGGGGGTCTCAAATTTGCCCTATTGGGTCAATCCTTGAGTTCTCCACATTAAAGGCACGGGCAGACCGGTAGGATTGCCGGCCGAGAGTACTTTGCACCTCTGAACAATAATTGTAATTTGCAAACCGATTTTACATGTAGAAAAGGGGGAAAATGATGACCGTCAGTGGCCAACGGCGGGTGGTCCCTATAACACAGCGAGTGAACGAACGTCAAACAAACGGCCCGTACTGTGCAGACCGACAATCGGTCTGGTAAGTTTTATCCTAAAGGTACATAGAACATGCTCTACATTGCATAATAAAGCACCTGGGAATCTGAGATTGAGATTTCTTTTCAGATTGAGGGTACTGTTTATAAATGAGGTGTAACCATTCAGTTGAATAGCTGAGGTGATGGTTGTTGACTGCTGTGATTTGCAGATGAAAACAGCACCTCACTCCTCCGGGCCATGGCTCAGACAGATCAGGAGAAGTGCTGACACATGATCACTTTCACACTTTCAGCCTATTAACACACACAAGGGGAATGCTAATGTAGAAGACAGTGGCTCTGAGACAATATCACGTGACCCAGCAAGATGTGTAGGTTGTTTTCCCATTTGTGATTTCCAGATGTCCGTACCTGCATCGTACGGCAGGCGACACAGAGCGGAGGTACCATCTGAGGTACTATAAGACAGGCTCCTGTATCCACGAGACGGACGGGAAGGGCCACTGCTGTAAGAACGGCTCCCACTGTGCCTTTGCACATGGATCACATGACCTACGATGTCCCGTCTACGACATCAGGTACAGGATTACACACTGCAGTAGAGACACATCATCTTCTGTTCATCTTCAAATTAAGGTTTAGAATAATGACCCAAAGCCAGAGATTTGTCTGTTTCATTGTTCCACTTTCTAACTGGTCTCGTTGCCATGTGTGTCCCTCTCCCCCTCTCCAGGGAGGTGCAGGTGATGGAGTCTCAGGGGGGGTCGGGGGCTGCAGAGGGAGGAGGAGGGGGGGAAGGCCAGTCGGGGCTGGCGGCCAGTACTGCCCTCATTGAGAAGATCCTGAGTGAGGAACCACGTTGGCAGGGTACGACTATACACATGCACATCCTTTAACTGATCTATAAATATACTCCATATGAAGGCCATGATTCCAATACTAATACATTTCTCTCCCTTTCTCTCTCTGTAGATAACACCTATGTGTTGTCCCACTACAAGACAGATCTGTGTAAAAAGCCTCCTCGTCTGTGTCGCCAAGGTTACGCCTGTCCCTACTACCACAATAGCAAAGACAGGCGCCGTAGTCCACACAAACACAAATACAGGTACAAAACATGCACACATCCATTTGACACACACAGGTCATATGACCTGAACCATCTGTTTCTTCCCCCAAAAACAATACTAAAGTGTGTGGGGTCTCTCTCTCTCTCCAGAGCATTGCCATGCCCAGCGGTGAAGCACAGTGAGGAGTGGGGAGACCCCAGTAAGTGTGAGGTGGCAGAGGGATGCCAGTACTGCCACACACGCACAGAGCAGCAGTTTCACCCTGAGGTACGCGGTGCGGTCCATCCTAACATGCCCCTCATCTCAAATCATAACTACGTCATCAGTTTAGATCATTGGCAGATTTGTGCCAAAGTTCGAGTTAGCTACATTTGCTTAACACAAATTAGAACTCTATATTAAATGACTGTGTGTTTGTCTGGTGTTCTTCTCCAGATCTATAAGTCCACGAAGTGTAACGACATGCAGCAGTGTGGCAGCTGCCCCCGAGGCCCCTTCTGTGCCTTTGCACACCTAGACAACAGTAAGTGTCTCACAACACCCTAATCGTGTTGTAAAATGATAGTTAGCAAGTAAGTAACTGATCTACTCTTTTTCTCCTCCTGTCCCCTAGAGCCCCCTATCAGTGAAGAACCCTCGTTTCAGACCCCCAGCTCCCCACCTCTCCCCCCAGGACCCCAAGACCCTCACCCTGCCCAGGAAGGATGCTCCAGCCCTGGGGGCCGAGGTGGAAGGTCTGGGTCTCTGTCTGGAGGGCCGTTCTCCCCGTCAGGTGGTGTGTGTGTGGCAGAGCAGGGCCTTTTAGGGAGGGTGCTGTCGTTGTGTGAGGACGTGTGTGGGGGAGGCGAACCCCTCTCCCCCTGGGCTGGGGAGGGGGGGTACGGTAGGGCACCGGGGTATGAGAGGGAAGACCATGCCAAACAGAAGAGTTTTACCATGGAGCAACGCAACAGAGAAATGGCGTCTCATCACAGCAAACAGGTGCCTTTTTATTGTTGTCAAAATCAACCAGCTTCAACTATAGTTACACATTATTGGCTTGGGTGTCTGTTGCTGCTTCAGCCAGCTTGTCATTCATTGTCTTGTTGTCTCTGTAAGGCAGCAATATCACATTGTCGAATGCAGAAACTATTAGGCTACATTGCTTATTGTACTATAACTATACCACAGTCTGTATAGTAGATACCATCACCACCCTTCTCTCTCTACCTCACTAGGACCTGTTGGTGTTCCTCCCAGTTGGTAGTCCACTGAGTCTGTCATCCAGTGTTCCCTCCAGCCTAGCAGCCACCCCTCCCAGCCCGGCCCCTCCTGGACCCCTCCACCAGGGCCACCACCTCCACCACGGAGCCCCAGCACCAGGCCTCTTCTCGGGCATGAATGCCAACGCACTGCCCTTCTACCCCACCAGCGACACCGTCGATTCTGTAGTGGGTGAGTCCGTCACACAAGCACAGTAGACTCTTTAAACTCTTATTACTCTTCGTCAGAGGAGCTAGCCATTGTAAAATTAGCTAACTATTGTAGTTCACTTCCTAACATTCCATTCAATTAAAAAAACGTTATTTATCCCTGAGGGGCAATTACATGGGATATCTCTGAAGAATATTGCCACTGCATCACTTGATTGCTGTGGGACAGATCTGACAGACTGAAGTTTTGTTTTGGTTGATAATGTTTTGTATAGAGTCAGCTCTGGATGACCTGGACCTGAATGACTTTGGCATGTCTGCCCTGCAGAGAAGCCTGGACAGCAGCTCAGCTCTTCCCAGAGCCATGCTGGGTGGGTATGGAGCCTAGACACACACACACACACACACACACACACGCATGCATGCACACACCTGAGTGGAATGTCATGATTGATTCAATTATTGATTGATGTTGCAGGAGGAAATCAGCTCCAGAGTTCTGCTCCTGTCAACATTCCAGGATCCCTCTGCAGCTCCGCCCCTTTCAGCTCCCCCTCGCCCTCTCCACCAATCAGAGCCCACCAATCGCCATTCTTCTCCTCCCATCTATCGCAGCCCAGCAAATCAGAAAGCAGCTTCTTGGGGCCATCACATAGCTCTTTAGGTTTGTGGATATCTTTTTAGATCATGTATTTTTCTGACCAAAATTAGAGATTTAAAAATGTGTTTAATTCTTTCATTTCCCCATACATTCCAAAGACACCTCAGCTTAATAAATATGTCTCATGTGTTCCATGTCTCCTGTATTGCAGGTCTGAATGGTATGAGCAGTAGTATCTGGGAGCACCCATCAGGCCAGGGTTCCCCCGGTACGCCCCCGGCCCTGTTACCCACCATGGGCCAGAGCATGGAGACAGCCCGGGTTCGACAGGAACTAGACGATGCTAACAGACTACTGAAACACTGGGACCACACCTGGAGACATACAGCACAGGTACGATGAGTAGGTGTGGGTTTGTGTGTGTGCTAGGTGTATGTGTGTGTTAGTGTACACCAGTAAACCAACAAAAGGGTCAGACTAAAATATTTTCCCTCTCTTCCTTCCCCTTTTCTCCCTCTGTTACTCTCTCCCCTTTTTCTCTCATCACCCTCTCCCTCTCTCTACATCCCTCTCTCACTCCAGTCGTGGGCGGTGTTGAAGTCGGATGCAGAGGAGTCTCGTGGCTCGGCCGGTCGGTCAGCTCTTGAAGCAGAGCGGGCCAGACAGGCTGAGGAGGCGGCGAAGAGACAGACCTCTCTCCTCCAGGAGGCGCTGGAGAGCATGAGGACAGGAGAAAACCCACACCTGAGCCTACACCAGCTACAGCTGCTCCACAGACTGCCTCTAGAGTCTGTCCTCAGTTTGCAGGCCCAGCTCTGTACATGTCTACACACCGTGGAACAGGTAAAGGAGACACACAGATATGTGCAGTGTACACATGTGAACGCACATACAGTGAGGGAAAAAGTATTTGATCCCCTGCTGATTTTGTACGTTTGCCCACTGACAAAGAAATGATCAATCTATAATTTTAATGATAGGTTTATTTGAACAGTGAGAGACAGAACAAACAAAAATTCCAGAAAAACACATGTCAAAAATGTTATAAATTGATTTGCATTTTAATGAGGGAAATAAGTATTTGACCCCTCTGCAAAACATGACTAAGTACTTGGTGGCAAAACCCTTGTTGGCAATCACAGAGGTCAGACGTTTCTTGTAGTTGGCCACCAGGTTTGCACACATCTCAGGAGGGATTTTGTCCCACTCCTCTTTGCAGATCTTCTCCAAGTCATTAAGGTTTCGAGGCTGACGTTTGGCAACTCGAACCTTCAGCTCCCTCCACAGATTTTCTATGGGATTAAGGTCTGGACACTGGCTAGGCCACTCCAGGACCTTAATGTGCTTCTTCTTGAGCCACTCCTTTGTTGCCTTGACCGTGTGTTTTGGGTCATGCTGGAATACCCATCCACGACCCATTTTCAATGCCCTGGCTGAGGGAAGGAGGTTCTCACCCAAGATTTGACGGTACATGGACCCGTCCATCGTCCCTTTGATGCGGTGAAGTTGTCCTGTCCCCTTAGCAGAAAAACACCCCCAAAGCATAATGTTTCCACCTCCATGTTTGACGGTGGGGATGGTGTTCTTGGGGTCATAGGCAGCATTCCTCCTCCTCCAAACACGGCGAGTTGAGTTGATGCCAAAGAGCTCCATTTTGGTCTCATCTGACCACAACACTTTCACCCAGTTCTCCTCTGAATCATTCAGATGTTAATTGGCAAACTTCAGACAGGCCTGTATATGTGCTTTCTTGAGCAGGGGGACCTTGCGGGCACTGCAGGATTTCAGTCCTTCACGGTGTAGTGTGTTACCAATTGTTTTCTTGGTGACTATGGTCCCAGCTGCCTTGAGATCATTGACAAGATCCTCCCGTGTAGTTCTGGGCTGATTCCTCACCGTTCTCATGATCATTGCAACTCCACGAGGTGAAAACTTGCATGGAGCCCCAGGCCGAGGGAGATTGACAGTTATTTTGTGTTTCTTCCATTTGCGAATAATCGCACCAACTGTTGTCACCTTCTCAGCAAGCTGCTTGGCGATGGTCTTGTAGCCCATTCCAGCCTTGTGTAGGTCTACAATCTTGTCGCTGACATCCTTGGAGAGCTCTTTGGTCTTGGCCATGGTGGAGAGTTTGGAATCTGATTGATTGCTTCTGTGGACAGGTGTCTTTTATACAGGTAATAAACTGAGATTAGGAGCACTCCCTTTAAGAGTGTGCTCCTAATCTCAGCTCGTTACCTGTATAAAAGACACCTGGGAGCCAGAAATCTTTCTGATTGAGAGGGGGTCAAATACTTATTTCCCTCATTAAAATGCAAATCAACTTCTAACATTTTTGACATGTGTTTTTCTGGATTTTGTTGTTGTTATTATGTCTCTCACTGTTCAAATAAACCTACCATTAAAATTATAGACTGATCATTTCTTTGTCAGTGGGCAAACATACAAAATCAGCAGGGGATCAAATACTTTTTTCCCTCACTGTACACACAGAGCTATGCTTGTTGATGTGAAACATTCCCCAACTAACCAGCAGACTTCTCTCTCTTTCTCCCCTCTCCATCTCACCCCCCTATCCAGGTGGTGTATAGAAAGCAGTGTCAATGTTGTGTGACATGTGGAGAGCAGGGATCGGTCTCTCTGCCCTGTGGACACGGTCTACTGTGTGACAGCTGCACCAGCTCTACAGAGTGCCCCCTTTGCCCAGAACAGACCCTAGATCAGTTATCCTGACCTAACTCATCAACTATCTATAGCCCAGCAGATCCCCCAACACTGATCTCAGACCAGCCTCACACCAGCCATACTCACTCAAACAGCCCAGTTGACCCGAACACTGACTTTAGACCAGATCCAGACCAGTTGTTCTTACGCTATGTAGTATACTCCATTGTATCTTACCTCTGATCCTAGATATGGTATCCTCACTGAAAGATCATCCCAAAGACCAGCCTCCGGTCCATATAGTCACTGATTCAAGATCAGATTTTTTTTTACACGCACTACCTGCCCATAAGAAATGATTCAGGATCAGCTCTCTTACCACAGACCTGTCTTTAACCACAAAACTGACTCAGTCAGTTGTTAATGGCATGCATGATCCAGACAGCTGTCTCATGATGCTACATCCTAAGGGGGCCACCATTTGAAGGAGTACAAGTTTTTACTGTTAAAATTATAATTTTTATTTTCCATAGAATGTATGCTTTTTCTAGAAAAGTGAAGGCAAAGTCAGTGATATTGTTTTGTTAATGAGACTTATAGTCAGAGGAAGAATAGGGCTGCATCTCAATAGTATAAAAAGGCTTCCTCTCCTTGTGTCCTTCACACTGATCTGAAACTACAGGAAGGGAATATGGTGGGAGCCTACAAAGAAATTGCAGATGAAGGAAGGAAAGCCATGTTAGACTATTTGGACGCAGCAGTCTGTGTTTCTTACAAATAGTTTCTGTACTTGACTGACTCTCAGGTTTGCAGTCTGTAATATTATTATTCTTTGTTAACTGGAAAGATGGGAGCATGTTAACACAATCAAGAAAAATTTACTATTCAATTGTGTAGTCTGAAATTATGCATATTTTTTCATTTAATAACAAGGCGCTTCATGTTAACGCAAATGCCAGCCTTTTTTAAACTCTAAAAATCAATGTATAATGTTTTTGGGGCATAATTTACATTTGTAAGCATTTTGATATTTCACAGTATGTCAAACTCATGTCAAATATACATAGTTCTTGTATGTCATACTTGCCACATGCACTGTACACCAGGTGTCAGGCTTTGGACACAGCAGGTGTGTGTTGATAACCAGTGAAAAGACATGATCACGTGTACTATACACAGACCTGGCACAAAGTCCACACCTTGTCCTACTGCATCCACCAACTGTTTCATTTTGTGTGTTTTGGTATAGAAAAATAAAATAAAAGTATATTTTTGGATGAAGCTGTGTGTTATTGTTGTTTCCCCTCCTGTGACTGTTTCTCTCTCTGTCTGCGTTTCTTCACAAACACCTGAGCCTCTCGCTCTCCTCTCCGTGACTCCAACAGCTTCAGGATACTGTCATCTGGAGAGAACACACACTTCAGTATCATGCACGTTTGTGTTAATTTTCACAGAACTGAATTCCAAATCATACCATTTGGTTTGGGGTGTATGAGCGGCAGGCGTATCTGGGCCGGGGAGGGATCTGGCTGGTGCCCCTGTCCATCCCCTGACCCCCCTCCGACCCCCGGCACTGCCTTCAGAGCCAGGAAGGCCTCCCCCTCGAAGTCGTCTGTTCTCAGGGTGTCATAGTCCAACACGGTCACCACAAGACATGCCCCTGCAGCCTGGCACTGCTCCACCGACACCATACTGACAGGGAAGGTGGGGGTACATAGAGGAGGGGAATGAGAGCGGGTTGTGAGAGATGATTACTTGTATAGTTCCTAAGGGTAAGGATGAGTAGGAGGCAAGGTTGAAGTGGAAAAAGGTGGTTGTTTTAATGCGTCCACATTTTCAACAAAGATCTGAGAGACTTGGATTATGCTATCAATGTAGTGACTGAAGGGTAGCAGTTGGAGCTAGTGCTTACAACTCGAAGGCCTCGTCGAACAGGGGGTTGAGGTCACAGTTCTTGATCTGTGTGGTGCGAGGCTCCACCTCAGAAAACACATGACGAGGCTCCAGACACAACTGGACAAACGGATCACTGAAACCTGGAGAGACACAGGAGATCTGATCTGTAAGAAGACCTGTCTAGTAGACCTGTCTAGAAGGAGACAAGAAGAGGAAACCACTTACCGTTGGAGTCCATGGGTAGGAGGTTAGCTGCATTCAATACTTCCACTCTGAGTCTATGGTCAGACCTCCTGTAGGATGCTATGAGTGTGACCGCGCCGTACTTTTCTCCACTGTAAACCTTCTGTTACACACACACAAACACAGATTCAAATGTATTCTGTATAGACATACTTTTTACTGTTATACAACACAAATAGAATAGGCTCTTACCTGCTCCCATACTTTTCTATCCAGGAATTTCTCTATGAGCTGCTGGCAGTTGAGAGAGTTGTGTGTCAGATGAGCTTTCAGAATCTCAAAGAATGAGTAGAGAGAGGAACGAGAGTTATTGTACAGTATTCATAACCCAAGGTCACCCATTTCATGTTTTTACATGTCCTTATAGAACCATAAGTTTATAACAATATAATGTGCAATGTAACCAACATGAACTCACCTTGTAGTCGTCTGTGTGAAGGGTATCCAGTGGCAGTCCATTCCCCTCAGCATGAAAACACTGCTCCAGACACTGCAACATACACATCAACACACAGTCAGAAATGTCCTGAAGTGTGTATTTAAGAATAATGCATTAATCTGGAGTGTGTACTCAGTACTGTACTAACCTGGAGTGTGTACTCAGTACCGTCCTAACCTGGAGTGTGTACTCAGTACCGTCCTAACCTGGAGTGTGTACTCAGTACTATACTAACCTGGAGTGTGTACTCAGTACCGTCCTAACCTGGAGTGTGTACTCAGTACCGTCCTAACCTGGAGTGTGTACTCGGTACTATACTAACCTGGAGTGTGTATTGCAGTCGTTGACAGAACACCATGAGTCCCTCCTCCTGCTTCTGCTGTGTAGCTACCTGGTATAAGGTCCTTATGGAGTTAGTCCACAACGGAGTCAACAGACTAGGGAAGGAAGGAAGAGTGGAGATGACAATAATATTTGAAAGGCTTGGCAACTACTGCTCTAAGATATTCATACAGGTATGCTGGAACAAAGAGGGTAATAAATGTTCAGTACCAGTTGAACCACAGGTGAGTGTATGATCGGCACTACAGGCATGTGTGTGTACGTGTACCTGTTGAAGTTCTCTTGGACTAGGTTCTCATTCATGTACTGCAGCTCCCTCTCCAGATATTGTATCAGGGGAACCACAGCCTACGATAGGTGACACATGGAACAGTTCGTCAGTTACAGTAATATGCTTTTCATAAGTCAAGGAAATGTTTGTCTATAAATTCGGTATTACTGAATCGGAAATGGCTGATGACAGTTTCTTACTTCTTCAGTGGACTTGGAGGGGATTCTGCATCGAGTAGACATGCTACGGACGTACATCGCAATGTCTGAATTCAGCTGGAGAGAGCGAGAGAGAGATACTTCAACTATAGGGCAATTTCTCAAGCTTTTGGGTCTTAAAGGGCGAATGCCCTCCCCGTTTTTCAACTGGTCATTCAATACAGCACCGTTTCCGTTTAATTGAACGTTCCAGAACGTAAAAACGTACTGAACGCAGCCCAGGTCTAGGTCTCTTTTGATTCTCCTCCATTGAACCCCTCCCCTCTCTCCTACACCCCTACCTTCCGTCCAACGGTCTCTAAGGCAGAGCGTATCTCTTTGTTGAGGACCCCATGTGCATGCTGCAGCTGTGAGGGGAGCACATTGTGGAACTGAGGGTCCCCTATCACTTGAAGGGTGCGTTCTCGAAGTCCTGCCCAGTTGAGTTGCTGGGGAAGGCGGGTCAGCACTGATCTCAAGTGTTCCAGGTCATTCACTACTACACACAGCTGGGGGGGGGGAGAAAGAGGGAGAGACACAGAGAGATGGCATTTAACATAATTCACTTAAATGTAGTTGAGAGAAGAAGAGAGACACACAAAAACGGTGATTGAGATGGACACAAGTAGAAAGAGAGAAGGAAAATAAATGAAAGTGGAAGGGATAGAGGCAGGACTGTTCTCCCCCTCACCATGTTGACAGCGATGCCGTGGTCTGAGTTCTCAGACAGCTCCCTGACCCGATCCTTCAGGATACGACAGTAGTTCACAACAATCTTACACACGTCCTGAACACACACCACACACACACGAAAATGAGCAAAAACGTGTATGCCAACAATAGTAAATGTATGATAGAGCATGTTCTTGTCTGGTTATGATGAGATAGTCGTATGAAAAAGTTTGGGCACCCCTGACAATTTCCATGATTTCCATTTATAAATAATTGGGTGTTTGGATCAGCAATTTCATTTTGATCTATCAAATAACTGATGGACACAGTAATATTTCAGTAGTGAAATGAGGTTTATTGGATTAACAGAAAATGTGCAATATGCATCAAAACGAAAATTATACAGGTGCATACATTTGGGCACCCCAACAGAAAAATCACATAAATATTTAGTAGAGCCTCCTTTTGCTAAAACAACAGCCTCTAGACGCTTCCTATAGCCTCTAATAACAGCATGATGGAACCCCCACCAAATTTTACTGTGGGTAGCAAGTGTTTTTCTTGGAACGCTGTGTTCTTTTGCCGCGATGCATAACGCCCCTTGTTATGACCAAATAACTCAATCTTTGTTTCATCAGTCCACAGCACCGTATTCCAAAATGAAGCTGGCTTGTCCAAATGTGCATTTGCATACCTCAAGCGACTGTTTGTGGCGTGTGTGCAGAAAAGGCTTCTTCCGCATCACTCTCCCGTACAGCTTCCCCTTGTGCAAAGTGCGCTGAATTGTTGAACGATGCACAGTGACACCATCTGCAGCAAGATCATGTTGTAGGTCTTTGGAGGTGGTCTGTGGGCTGTTTTTGACCGTTCTCACCATCCTTCGCCTTTGCCTCTCCGATATTTTACTTGGCCTGCCACTTCTGGCCTTAACAAGAACTGTGCCTGTGGTCTTCCATTTCCTCACTATGACAGCTTACATCTCTGCGATAGCTTTTTGTAGTCTTCCCCTAAACCATAATGTTGAACAATCTTTGTTTTCAGGTCATTTGAGAGTTGTTTTGAGGCCCCCATGTTGCCACTCTTCAGAGGAGAGTCAAAGAGAACAACAACTTGCAATTGGCCACCTTAAATACCCTTTCTCATGATTGGATGCACTTGTCTATGAAGTTCAAGGCTTATCGAGCTCACCAAACCAATTGTGTGTTCCAATTAATCAGTGCTAAGTAGTTACAGGTATTCAAATCAACAGAATGACAAGGGTGCCCACATTTTTGCATAGCCTATTTTTCACATCTGATTTAATTTCATACAACTTAATATTGCTACACTAAAAATCTGTGTCTGGACATAACCCCAGTACTCAGCTTTTATTAGAAAATGAATGGCATGCCACTGTGATCATTTTCTGTGATGACAGAGTAAATTATTATGCAGCCTCAGAGGGGTGCCCACATTTTTCATACGACTGTACTATGTGTACTTGCATGATAATGTATGTTTATGATGCAGTACCTCAGTGAGTTTGACCATGAGCATGAAGGCCTCCTCAGGGTCTGGCCAGGAGAGCTGCTCCCACAGCTGACAGATGGGCTGGACACAGGCCACCAGGTCTACTGCTGATGAGCTGTGTTTTATGGGCACCGGGCCTGACTGCAGTGGCTGGAGCTGGGGGAAGATAGGAGAGTGAGGGAGGGATTGAGTGAGTGAGTATCTTACCTGGCTATAAAGATGCACTCCAGCTATTTTGGAACTTTTCCAGTTGAAAAACAATATCCCACGTATAAATACAGTAATGTACACAAAAATATGTTTTGAGGAAAAAGTGTTTTTTTAGACAACTGCAAACTTCAAGAAGTAGGCCATTCAAGGAGTTGGTCTGATGGTGCCCTCTGATGTCATCGGCCTCCCCCTTGCTTGCGCTAAAAGTAGAGGAGCAATAGAGAACAAAATAGGAAAGTCCCATCCCCCCACTTGTGCCATATCATGAGGATACCTCGACCACCTATCGAGATGCGCCTTTTGTTGAGGATATCAGGTGATAAATGAGGTGAAAAGGAGACTGGAGTGCAACTAAGGTGTACAGTGAATATTTTAGCTGGTATCTATTCAATTTCATTATATTATTCAATTAAATTATTGTAAAAACTGGTAGACTGAAAGGACTGTATAGGTTGTATTGCTGATGTTGGTATGGGCTACCGTGGTGTTGTGTCAGTAAGAACACACAGAGATATGGAGAACAGTTCAAAAGGCTATAGCCCGGTTTAATCGTAGAATGTAATAGCAGGGATGATAGGACGGTATGAAGGATGGTACAGATGATTTATTTTCAATAAATGCATCCACAGGTAAAAGGTATAACCTACTAAACAACTACAAACGCTGAAAGGTATCAACTGGAGGTTTGTCAGGCTGCCACTAATTGCCTGCAGGTGTGTGTATTTAACCTGGTGAAAGGAGCTGAAGTTCCGCCTCTGCTGGAGGGAGAATGGGCAGGGTAATGGTAGTTTTGATTGATTGAGGAGTGGGTGGAATTCTATTCTATTCTAGGTGTAGTGTTATAATAGTATGTTACCTGGTCCACCTGTACAGCTCTCTCCACCCGTTCCAGAGTGGTGCTGAAGGCCTTGTTCAACCAATAGGGAAGCGCCTCACGGAAGCCCTCATGGAAGTTAGTCAGCTCCAACAGATTACCCCTGAAACAACACAACAGCCTTAGCTCTATCATATAGTGTAGTAGTGTGAAGTACTGAGTATGTGTAAGGGAGTAGTGTATAAGTAGTGTGTACTACTGAGTTTGTAGCATAAGGGAGTAATCTCTTACCTTTTCTGTAGGAAGGCCTTGTCTTTGTGGATGACCTGTAGACTTAGGTAGAGAGGGAACAGGCTATTGGCTAAACTCTGCTCCATCTCGCCCTCCAACAGCCTTAGAGTGTCTCTCACCTCCCCCGCCAGCTACAGGAGAGGGGGAAAGGTGTGAGTTATACAGCGGAGAGAGAGAGGTAGAGAGTAAAAAAAGCTGGACTCCACTTACCAGGGAGTCCAGCTTTTGGTAGACTACAGTGAACACATCCACCTGCACAGCACTACAGAGAGAGAGAAAGAAAAACAACCCCATTCAAGTCCATTCATGTGATTAACAAGCAGACCTTCTTCGTATTCAAGACAGATAATGACACCTCCCACCATACATGTTCTGTATGGTCGTCTGTCTCTTACCTGACAAACACTCTATTCCAGCTGTCCTTGTTGTGCTTGATGTCCTGCTGTACTTCACCTATCAGCCTAGAGAGAGCACTCACAGTCTCTGTCAGGTCCTGGGAAGAGGGAAATGGGGGGGGGGGACGGGGGGGAGATAAAGTTACAGAATGTGTGTAAAAGGAAAGTGTGTAAAGAAGTGCATGATGTGCTTTGAAAGTGATATGTGGGAGGGGTCTCTCTTCCCTTGTCTTTAGCCTACCTTGGTCATGGGCTGGTGTAACCCTTTCTTTATGGTGAACCACTCCTGTGTACCAGACTGAGGCAAACAAAGACATTCAGTCTTAGAGAGTAATAGCTCTGTGGATCTTTTACAGTATTAACTGTAGTCTTCATAGTACTCTTTCTATATGTACTTACATGTACAGCCTCGTTGACCTCGTCATGTAGGTCAAACTGAGCTGGGTTCAGCTTCTGAAATGCCTGCGTCTTACAGACCTGAGACAGGATCCTACAACAAAACAACACACAGGTTGTTCATTAGATCTGTGTTAAACACATAATATATCGCACACTCACACACACACGTTTTACAGTAAACAAATTGACAACAGACTTTCAGCACGCTTATAGGGAAGGACATTCATCAAACACAGCACTTGGCTGAGAGAAATTGATGATAAAAAGATTGTGGGGGCTGTTTTGTTAGATTTCAGTTCGGCTTTTGACATTATCGATCATAGTCTGCTGCTGGAAAAACGTATGTGTTATGGCTTTACATCCCCTGCTTTACTGTGGATAAAGAGTTACCTGTCTAACAGAACACAGAGGGTATTATTTAATGGAAGCCTCTCCAACATAATCCAGGTAGAACCAGGAATTCCCCAGGGCAGCTGTCTAGGCCCCTTACTTTTTTCAATCTTTACTAACGACATGCCACTGGCTTTGAGTAATGCCAGTGTGTCTATGTATGCGGATGACTCAACACTATACACGTCAGCTACTTGTCACACCAGCCTTCGCTTTGGCTCCCCCTCCTGTCCAGCTCAGGCATTCGGCGTCGCCGGCCTTCTAGCTGCTGCCGAACCTACTGCTGGCAAACACCCTTCACTCATCAACCCCGGACTGTTCTCGTCATTATTACACACACCTGGTTCCAATCCCCACTCTATCACTGTATATATACACTCCCTCTGCCATTTGTCTTTGTCGGTCATTTTATATGTTACTTGTTTTCCTGAGAGGAATCTCTCCTACCATTTCTTGAGTACTTTATATTTTGCACTTTGGGTTCACCCTGTGCCTTTTGTTTATTAAGATATATTTTGAGCACAACAGCGTTTGGGTTTCGTCCGGCTTTGATCTATGGTGCTTAAATAAATTCAGTAGTTCTAAACCTGCGACTGCCTCTTGCCTACTCCTCTCTACACCTGTGGCACTACTACAGCGACTGCAACACTTAACAAAGAGCTGCAGTTAGTTTCAGAATGGGTGGCAAGGAATAAGTCAGTCCTAAATATTTCAAAAACTAAAAGCATTGTATTTGGGACAAATCATTCACTAAACCTGAAACCTCAACTAAATCTTGTAATAAATAATGTGGAAATTGAGCAAGTAGAGGTGACTAAACTTCTTGGAGTAACTCTGGATTGTAAACTGTCATGATCAAAACATATTGATACAACAGTAGCTAAGATGGGGAGAAGTCTGTCCATAATAAAGCGCTGATCTACCTTAACAGCACTATCAACAAGGTAGGTCCTACAGGCTCTAGTTTTGTCGCACCTGGACTACTGTTCAGTCATGTGGTCAGGTGCCACAAAGAGGGATTTAGGAAAATTGCAATTTGTTCAGAACAGGGCAGCATGGCTGGCCCTTGGATGTACACAGAGAGCAAACATGAATAATATGCATGTCAATCTCTCCTGGCTCAAAGTAGAGGAGAGATTGACTTCATCACTACTTGTATTTGTAAGAGGTATTGACATGTTGAAAGCACCGAGCTGTCTGTTTAAATGACTAGCACACAGCTCAGACACCCATGCATACCCCACAAGACATGCCACCAGAGGTCTCTTCACAGTCCCCAAGTCCAGAACAGACTATGGGAGGCACACAGTACTACATAGAGACATGATTACATGGAGCTCTATTCCACATCAGGTAACTGATGCAAGCAGTAGAATCAGATTAAAAAACCCAGATAAAAATACACCTTATGGAACAGCGGGGACTGTGAAGCAACAAAAACATAAGCACAGACACATGCATACACACACATGATAACATACGCACTATACACACACGTACACATGGGTTTTGTGTTGTAGATATGTGGTAGTGGAGTAGGGGCCTGAGGACACACAGTGTGTTGTGAAATCTGTTATGAATGTATTGTAATGTTTTAAAAAATGGTATAACTTACTTAATTTTGCAGGACCCCAGGAAGAGTAGCTGCTGCCTTGGCAGCAGCTAATGGGGATCCATAATAAATACAAATACACACACATACGCACACACATACATACAGTAGGGTACCTGAGCAGTGTGTGTAGGCGAGTGGTAGCGTCCTGCGTTGGGGGAAAGATGTCTCTGTACTTGGCTACGAGACACAGTCCGTACTGCAGGAAACCATGGAGAGAGTCCCCTAGCTCCTGTTTCTGTACACATATGTTTGTGTTTATTTCATTAGTAAAAGATATACACAGTATATAATATGCAAATAGCAAAGTAAAGCCTGTCTTACCTGTTGGTGGGGCAGCTCCTGCTGGTGCCAGTGGTACTCTATACTGGTCAGCTGCTGGAGCAGTACTGAGGAGTCCACCTCTAAACTCTGGTAGAGTTTACTGTAGGCCACCCACTTCCTATAAGACATATAGTGTCAATTTGTACATGCATGTGAGTGTAGATGTGTGTATGTGTTTTGAGTGTGTGGTAGCCTACTTACGCCAGGTCCTGCAGGAAAGGTGAGAGGTTATTCTGAGTGGCGTAGAGTTCCAACAGGGTCTGTCCCTCCCCACACAACTCCCCCTTCCATGGACCACTACCCTGAGGCAGGTGTATTACCTTCACAGATTAACCACTAGATGTACAGGTATATGACTGTGAAATGTTGGAACTGAACATTTATTACCTGCTGCTTAGAGATGTGTGACTGGACAAACTGCTGTAGGATCCCGCAGTAGTTGACGTAAGCACTACGACCAGCACTCAATGTCCCGTCTCTCTGTCACAGACAAACACATACTGTAATCGGTCTGTTTCTTTTTCTACATACAATAAATACAATTGTACAGTAGACATTTCACCAACTACAAGTGATAAACTAAGCTTACTGTAGATCAACAACTATACTTACTGTTAATAAAAGGTTACTGTAAGAGAAAGACCACCCTGCTCCTTGGGTGTTTCTCTCATCAGTCTGACTAGATGTGTAGATTGACAACTTTGGTTTTGTGTGTTCATTATGTTGACCAATTCTGCTTTATTAAACATAATTTGCCAGTAGAGAGTTGTATAGGGACTTGAGCTCCATACCTCTTTATGGATGAATTTGAGCTGCAGATGACACTGGCCCCGATCTGGATAAGTCTCTGTCCTCGGCTCCAGAACATACCAGTTATCCTCTGTAAAATGCAGGTCCTTCACACACACACACACACACACACACACACACACACACACACACACACACACAGGGAGTGCTGCATGGTGAGCATCAGGGTGGGTGAGCATGTGCGCATGCGTGCGTGTTTAGAAACTGCTTTACCTTCAGTCTCAGCACAATGCTTCCCAAGAAATCATCCTGGCCTTTCTCCTTCTTAGCATCCTTGATCATCCTGAATGGGATCAGAAACAATCAACATTGTGATAATGTGTGTGTGTGTGTGTGTGTGTGTGTGTGCGTGTATGCAAGCTCTACCTCCTCAGTCCATGGAAATTCGTTCTGATCTCCTCTAGCTTCTGTGCCAGAGACACCTCCTCATCCTTGTCCCTACGAGAGAGAGATTGATCAGAAATGAATATGAAAAAAGATTGAGTGTCTTTTACTTCAACCTAACAAAACAATGGTTTACTGGTAACTCACCACATCTCGATGTGGAAGCTGGCCCCTGCAGTGTCTTCAAACTCCCTACCAGCCCAGGGGAAGAACATTTTTTACAATCTCCATGAAAGACACCACATGGAGTAGCTTCAGTGTTTACTTTATCAGGATGTTCAAGGCAATACAAACTGATCTGGGACCAGGCAATTTCAAGATACCCTATGTAAAGTAAACTCATAGGTTTGTTTTATTTATAGGTTCTAGGTGCTATGTAAATGTTCCTTCACGCACAGTACGAAGGTCTGGTTCCAAATGGGGTTGAGGGTCTGTATCTTGGTGTCTGTCGTGAAAACCTTCTCGTCTGAGACGGCGTCCTTCACCACGGCTTTACGGGGTTTAGGTCTGGACCGCCGTGTCCTGCTCTCCTTCTCATCCTCCAGGATGGTCAGTAAGCAGTATGGGTCACTGAAACCTGGGGACAACATAATACAACACAATGGAGGTCAGCTATAGTTGGATTCGCAGACCACAATAGTAAAACCTCTGCCAGATCTGTAGTTCCTAAACGGACCAACATAAATAGAGAAATCTCTTGCCACCTCCAGATAATCAAAATAGTTTACCCTAACCCTAAGTGAATTTGATTGCGTTCACAGATCTGAGGTGAGGATGACGTACCACTGACGTCTTTTCCCAGGATGCCCTTGGCTTCCTTCACAGTGGCCATCAGACAGTAGACTGGAGGCTGTGGACAAGACTCAGACTCAGGAACTCAGAAAAAGAATAGGTAGATTCTTGCATGTGACAAAACCCCCTTAGATACTGTATAGGTAAATACTGCTGGGTCAAATGGCTTCTCATAGACCTATGAAACTCCTCTGCTAACTCACCTCTGTGCTCTGGACTCTCTCTGTCAGACTCTGGTGTTCATCCACTGCCATAGAGAAAGCCTAAAGGGGGAGGTATTAGTATTGGGACAATGAAATAATCAAAGCATAGCATTTTTGGTTAGATGTAATGTAAATGAGAGGGTTAGTATAGTATAGGGTTAGTTGAGTTTGTTTGGTTAGATTGTCACCTCTCTGATGTATTGGTGGAGCTGGTTGTCAGTGAAGACCTCTGCCGAGGCTGGCTTCCCCAGCATGTGGGTGATAGTATAGAGCAGCTCTTTATACAGCGGCTTGAGCTGGGAGGGAGAAGATGTGTGAGAAAGAGAGAGAAGACGGTCAAACATGAACCTTCAATATGGACTCTGAAAGGCCTACTAATGTCACCTGCTGTAGAAAAAAAGTATATCAAAACAAGCACAATTCTTATAAGTTATAGTGATAATACCTCTTGCTCCTTATGTCTTTTCTCTTTCTCTTCTGGGTTCTCATTCTCTTTAAAGTCCTGAAAGTACATAGATCATGTTATCTACTGTGTGTGCTGTATTCAGGAAATGCTGAAGTCAAAGTCACAGTTCATAAAGTTATTGTGTACAAACTTACTTAATAGTTTATTTGATAATGACAGACACAATCAAGACACAGCATTATTGATTACGATATTCATTGCAGCACAAGGCTTTAGCTCATACTGCTTAACAACACTAGTCCCTAGGTGGAGAAAAAAGGAGCTGGACCTACCCTCCTGTCCTTCTGTTTTCTGGTCATCCCCAGTTTACGGGCAGGGGAGCTCTGAGAGAAAGAGGGGTTACACACAATACTGTAATACAGGAACCCTTGGTTGTGGGAAGCATGTATAGCAAAATAACATTAATATTTTGTGCATATTTAAAATATACAATTGAAGTGGAGAGGTTCTTCTCACTCTACCTGTCTCTGTCTGTTCCTAGTTGAGCCACAAGTCTGTATGGAGGCAAATGTGGAAGGGAAACAACACAGTTTAGCCACTGGTGGTCAAGAAACCCATGGCCCTATACTTATCCTAGAAATACACGCTTTAGATAGGCCAAATGTACCTGCTGTGACATATCAATTATGCATTAGTGGGGAGCTTGAGAAATGTCTGAGTTTTAATGTGAAACAATCCCATGCATAGTCAGGGTGACACACGTCAGATAAGCGTCGATTCTGGCAGGGACTTCCTCATTGAAGGCGATATGGAAACTACCCTACTCCAGTCTCTGTACTCAAATTTAGAATTGGATAAAAAAGAATGCACATAAAACATGCATACACACACGCGCGCACACAGACACACACAGGTATCAAAACTATGGCTGTCTTGTCTGTGGTTCTTTTATGAAAAGTGAAAACACATCCCTCTCCATATAGTATCATCTGACCTCAAACAGAAACACTGAGTAGTACCGAAGTATGAGTCATGGTCACATCTTATCTAAAAATACCAAATGGAATGCATGTAATGCTTACACAACGAGTACATTAATGATAAACAAGAGTCAGTTAAAGTGTTAGTAAAACATCAATGATCATGACACATTTCTTCTCAATACAAAAGGTATTTTGAAGTCACTCAAAACTGAACTGATGGGGAAAATAAAGTTTCGCAAACCAATTTGACCTCAGTATCCGTTGAGGCCGTCCTCCCAAACTGTTATCTAAGAGGATATCAAACTCTAAACACACACACAGGAGCCTGATGATGTCCATAGTGCCAAAATGCAATATAAACCCTTTCTAATAAGACGGGCCAATACCAATACAATAAAGGTGTTTCACAGAAGATGAAGGCTTTAGATTTATTTTGTTGTGTATTACAAATATGAACACATTAAATTAACTTATTTTCTACATGACAAAGTTTGGTACTTGCCTGATCGGGAGGTTGTAGTAGGTTGTCTCCTGTTGTGGAGATTCCATCTTGGCTTGGCATCATGGCTGAGGTGGATGAACAGCCAAACGCCCCTCTTTGGTGAGACATGTATGGCTGAGTGTGTGTGGCTGTGTGTTGTCTGCTGTGTCTTGTGGGTGGGAAGCTATACAAGAGCGCAGTGCTATCGCTTAGCAACCGGAAGTCATAATTTCCTGTTGAAGGTGGTTGCTGTAGCTTGCAACCGTTTCTTCATCTTTGTCCAAATGACATCTCTCTCTTTCTCTTGCACAATGTATACAGTAGTATACACACATACAAACGCATAAACAAACAAACACACACACTCGTACACACACAGACCATGGCATGTTTCTCTCTCCTCTGCATGGTGTTCTCTTCGCGTCTGTCTCTGTTGCAACAACACTCATCAGCCCATCACCACCAAGCTTCTTCTAGAAACTACAGTGAACCTCTGTTACTTCATCAACATCTTGGTTCAGGCAACATTGCTTGGTTTGAGCTCAGTGTGCAACAAAATGTAAGGGGTCTGAGTTTTGCCTGACCAAGAAGGCTATAACTACGGCCCTCAGGGCCTTACACATGGCAATGTCCTGTTATGTGTAGATTAGGCAAGTCAATAAAATGTAAATATTGAACATGGTTGCTTTGCATTAGGCACAGAAATGTACACAGTAGCAATCCTGTTATGTAAAGGTATAACACAAGACAGGGGCACAACTTTCACTGGGGTTAGGGGGGACATGTCCCCCCCACATTCTGAAATTGCATTTTTGTCCCCCCCAGTTTTATCATTGGAATGTGATACAAAACAGGTCAACGGTGTGCTGTAGGACCATGCGGATGCCTCCGAGCAGTCGGGTAGGCTGTTTGGAATGTTTATCCGACAAAACATAGTCCCCTGTAGCTCAGTTGGTAGAGCATGGCGCTTGCAACGCCAGGGTTGTGGATTCGTTTCCCACGGGGGGCCAGTATGAAAATGTATGCACTCACTAACTGTAAGTCGCTCTGGATAAGAGCGTTTGCTAAATGACTAAAATGTAATAAGTAGCCGAAATATTGGGTACTGTAGAGCTCTTTCAAATTCAACTGATAATATGTTTAACAAAATACAGTATGGTAAACCACTTCACTGTGTACCTTAATGACATCTTTCTAAAGTCGTCCACTCTCTCTCTGTAGAAATGGCCAGAAAGAGCCACTTTTCAGAGATGACATCGCCGTGTGGGCGTAACATGCCAGAAAGTGCAGGCGCATCAGCGTCACAACAAAAGTGGTCCGTGGAGCAGGCGGACTAGTGAAACTACAAACAGATTTGATTCAGTTTACATTTGAGACTGCATTTGTCAGTCTTTTACTTTGTTCATTCCACTCGGTAGTTACGAGGCGACATCGCAATGGCTTTGAACAAGAACAATTCTGAATCCGGAGGCGTCATTATCACCAACAGTGAAAGGTAACGTTAGATAGCTAGAGCTAGCTAGCTTGCTCATACTAGCTAGCTAATGCTCTTCAGTCAACGTGAGCAAGCTAGTCGTAGTAGACGCACAGAGTTTCTAAACACAGAGACGCAATATCGCTAGACTTCCGGGAACGCTTGCGAAGCAGACTAAGTGGACCAGGCCGGTGTTTGGGGTTTGAGAAGTCAAATGAGAGAAGTGAAAAATTCTACCATGGTTGTTAATCTTTTCGAAATCTAAAGGCACAAGCTAGATTCGAGCCAATGTATTTGAATATGTGATTACTCCAACCTCGTGAAAGTGACAAACTGACACGTTTTTGATTTTTGATTTGACGGCCTGCACATGCGCAGTTCGGCGCGAGACGAAAGTTAGACCCTGACGTGTGTATGCGCATGAGCTTAGTTAGCCAACATCGCCATGCCATCGCCTTCAAACATGATCGGGGATTTCTATTGGAGAAGAAATTCCTGCCTATCTTCATACTGTACTGACTTCGGTAGAGTTACGTTAGTGAGCTAGCTGTGTGTATGGGAGAATGTCAATTTGCTTACTCCTCGCGTCCTCACTTCACCTCCTCAAAACCCATTTTTGGAGAAGGTCAGAGGGGCGGGACCTCTGGCTTTCTCATCCAATGGGTTTTGAGCAAGAGGCGAGGAGAGAGGACACGAGGAGTATAAAATTGAGATTCCCCCTATGTAGCTAGGTAGTAGCTAGATTTCTGTTTAGCTTAACAGCTAGCCAGTCAATGTTTTGTAGCTATGTGTAGCTTTGACATTGCGTATTCTTTCAGGCACCTGGCAAACTAGCTAATAGATCTTGCCTTGTCAACAACTTGGCCAGGACTCAGAAGCTAGCTCTTGCATAATGATGACAGTCGAATCGTGTGTTTACTGCCTGTCAGTGTCACTATAGCTCATCAGTTTAGGTTGAGTTTATCTCCGACTTCAGTGAGTTCAAGACAACTGGGAACTCAGAAAAAAAACGAGCTCCGACTGGGGAAAATAGTTTTGAATGGTCATCCAAAACGGAAACTCGGGCATCTTTCTAGAACTCTTGACATGAAGATCACTGATGTCATGATTTGACCTCTTCTTCTTCTTATTGTGAATTTCTGGCAGACTCTTTTTGGCATATTGCTGCCTTTCTCAGTTAGGAATGTGCATTCCACATTGTGACAAAACAAAAAAATAAAGGGGAATGGCAAAAACTTAAATTGCACCACCATCTAACCCTGCACCTATACACTATCCCCAAAATCCCACCACCCCATCCCACTTCTTGGCCCTAAACGATCCTACACAAGGCCGTCAGCCTGTGAGGATGGAACCCCTTCTCTCACACCCAAATATCTCTGCTGCTGCAACTACCGCCTCTATCTTCTGTGATTTTTGCTCCATCAGTGCAGTTGATTACCATGGCTATAAACGCAAGAAATCCAACCTTACTAAAACTCACTCTCTCTCTTCAGGCCTACTCACTGGAGGCTACCAGTCGACTAACTCACCCTTGGGCTATCCTCTACTCTCTTCACTGCCTCAGCATAGGAAACTTTCTGCCCCACTCGAACTCTGGCAATCTCAATCTGACTCTCTCACAGGGCATTTCGGATCCCCAGTTGCGTGGGCACCCCCACAGTTGACACAGTGCTTTCTCTATCCCAACTGTACACTCCCTCTGACTTTGCCCTCCTGCACATTTCTCACATCGTGGGATCTCCCGTCTACACACTGCTGCAACATGTCAGAATCCTTGGCACCTAAAGCACCGAAGCGGGTTTCGGAACATAGGCCCTCACAGAATAGAAAATATAACCTGACCTTATCAGGAAGAAACTCTGTCAAAGCTCAACAAGACAGACTGGGTGTTCTCAGTCTCGCCATTGCCACCGGGTCTACTTCTCATCAAAAGGCGGGCGTCACAAACACTAAGAATATTCCTTTTCATTTGATCCACCTCTACACTCAATGCTACCCCACTGATCACCCATTTTAGTAACGCCCTGCTCCGGAGACCAAAGCACACCACAGGTTTAACCCCGAGCCGCGTGACTTGAAGGGCCCGCTTCCTCTGGGAGGCGGATACACAAAAAATCTAAACAATTCTACTTCTTGAAACTTTCACAGATGTAACCATTCCCAGTTTGTCATTTACCCAGCTTAACACTACGCATGGGTCAGCAAAAAAGCAGGAATCCACTCTTTCCAAAAATCTCACTCCTACCGGTCCAAAATGATCTCTGGTAGGGCAAACATTGGAAGACTATACCACACCTGTCGCCGCAGGTAGGCCCACTACATCCTACGCCACAGGTAGGCCCACTACATCCTACGCCGCAGGTAGGCCCACTACATCCTACGCTGCAGGTAGGCCCACTACATCCTATGCCGCAGGTAGGCCCACTACATCCTATGCCGCAGGTAGGCCCACTACATCCTACGCCGCAGGTAGGCCCACTACATCTTATGCCGCAGGTAGGCCCACTACATCCTACGCTGCAGGTAGGCCCACTACATCCTACGCCGCAGGTAGGCCCACTACATCTTACGCCGCAGGTAGGCACTCA
Organism: Coregonus clupeaformis; assembly: GCF_020615455.1. Taxonomy (NCBI): domain Eukaryota; kingdom Metazoa; phylum Chordata; class Actinopteri; order Salmoniformes; family Salmonidae; genus Coregonus; species Coregonus clupeaformis. The sequence goes on along the minus strand of NC_059222.1, from coordinate 28,484,752 downwards.
CCACTGCCGACTGACTCCATTTCGAGATCATCAAGGTTCTCAAGAGAGCATGATGACCTATAAGTAAGATTAATTGGTTTGTAATCAGGAGCTGTAGGTATGTACTCCTCGAACGAAGGTGTATACACGGGAGACAAATCTCTGATCTTAGCAGCGTGCCATTCTTACACTTTTGCGTCATTGCTCCTCCTGCTCTCCCATTTGATCTCGGTTTTTCAGAGTTCCCAGTTGAAAGCACCATTATGCCGTGTTCACGTCGCAAACTCGGGACCTCCGAGTTAAAATGAACGTTAAGATATTTGCATAGAGCTTCCTATTGGTTGATTCTGGTAACTCCCAAGTGGGAAACTCGGGATCCGACACTTCCGCCTAAGCAAGTCGGGAATTTGAGTTTCCGACATGATGTGAACGTGGCATAAGTCAGCCTCTGCAAAGATGCAAAAGATGGATAACTATCTAACTAGCTAGGGATGTGTGGCTGTACGAATAGGCCTGCTCTGTCAAATATTGTAGATTTTTCTGCTGTTTTCCCCAAAATACGTGTTACGTATCTGTCACGCGGGCATGGCAGGTAAAAGGGTAAACCTATTAAAGTGTTGTAACTAGCCTCCTAGCCAGCCACTAGTGTGTCACCAAGCCTTAGCCTATTACACCTTACTAGTTCTTTACTGGAGATAACCAATGGACCACTTATGGTAACTGACCAACTCGGACAGTTGCACAATGTCCCCCTGATCTCATAAGCATGCTCTTTAAAAAAAAAAAAATCTGTGTGGTTATGGAAAATAATGATTGTCATGTTGATTTAGGTAAATTAACACTGAATTGACTTGCAACTTCAAACTTATATGTTGACAAAAGTGTGTGTGTGTGTCATCAGTGTGTTGATGAGCTATGAGAACGTGGAGCTGGTATTCTGTGAAGCAGAGTGCCTGCCTGATGCCTTCAGGAAGAGTAAGAAGGGGAGCATCTTCCTGACTCCCTACAGGGTAAGAGGAGACACGTCTTTACCATACAAACATTTTTATACACCCAATCCCAACCCAGTCCCTAACCCTGTAGGCACCTGTCTAGATATGAAAGAAAAGGATGAGTGTAATCCAGGTTGTCTGTCCCCAGGTGATCTTTGTGGCGAAGGGGGGTCATGATGCTCTGCAATCCTTCATGATGCCTTTCTACCTGATGAAGGGCTGTGAGGTCAAACAGCCTGTCCTGGGGGCCAACTACATCAAAGGCACAGTCAGCGCAGAGCCCGGAGGTGTGTGTTTGTGTGTGAGAGAGTGAGTCTATGACTGTATCTCCCACCAGACTTCCCACTGTCAGTAGCAGAGAAACATACATCAAATCAAATCACATTTTATTTGTCACATGCGCTGAATACAACAGGTGTAGACCTTACCATGAAATGCTTACTTACAAGCCCTTAACCAACAATGCAGTTTTAAGAAAATAGAGTTAAGAAAATATTTACTAAATAAATGGGAAAAAAAAGTTACACAATAAAATAACAATAATGAAGCTATATACAGGGGTTACCGGTACCGAGTCAATGTGCGGGAGGTACAGTCGAGGTAATTTGTACATGTAGGTAGGGGTAAAGTGACTATGCATAATAAGTACATTTATGAGACATACCTAGTCAAGGACCACTGCTGTGCTTAAAATGGACATAAAAGGAAAGTCTTCTTGATCTCTCTGCCAAACCTTGGAGGAACAGGCTCACTTTAGATTAAAATCTGGAATATGTTTTATCATCTTTTATTTTTTGAAAGAGTTAACTGTACTTCTATCACTATCTCAGGAGGCTGGGAGGGCTGTGCCACCTTTAAGCTGGTGTTTGCGGCTGGAGGAGCCATAGAGTTTGGACAGTACATGTTACAGGTCGCTGCACAAGGTAAAGGACTTTTGGAGCTTATTCTTTTACCATTTTACCCAGTGACTAGCGCCTTTGAAATAGTTAGTTTAAATGGATGTGTTTCCCCCTCTCTTCTTCCCCTGTGCAGCGTCCAGAGGGCAGCCTGTGAGTGTTGGCTTTGGGGGCTGTCCCTACATGGCCAACGGGGCATATGCCTACCCTCCTCCCCCAGCCAATGGGTACCCGGCGGGACCCCCACCTGGGTACTCCTACCCCAACCCCCCTCCACCAGGTACTGACCAGACATGAAGACTACAGTTGTCTTCCTTTTAATGTTTTGTACTTGTCTAATTGAACATTGAAAAATATTTTTATCACACAAAACAGTCCATGTATTATTGCATCTCATATCTAACCACTGTCTGTTGTTTCTTTCCAGATGCATTCTACCCCAACCCTGCAGTGTTTGATGGCCCTGCGGCCTACATGCCCCCTCCTCCCTACTCCGCCCCCCTGGGACAGCAGCCCCCCCACGACCCCGACCTGCCCTCCACACCTGCAGGTCAGAAGTCATTTTGGTTCTCGCTTTCTCTCTCGCTCTCTCTATCCTTCCCCTCGCTCACCCTCTCTCCCTCTCTTTCTAACTCACTCTTGCAAAGTTCCTTCATTAGTGATAGTTTTAATTAGCAAGATGTGAGTGATCCCATGCTGCCAAAGCATTAAATAATAGGACAATGAATTAACTTGCGCTTCTCTCTCCTCCCCCAGCCGAGGCAAAGGCAGCAGAGGCAGCAGCCAGTGCCAGCTGTGCCACACTCCCTCCCACCTACCTACCACAGGTACGCCTGTTTACCACCATTTTACAATTTTACCACTCTAAATCTGACTTTAAACATTAAGTGTAGGAAGGAATATTGATCAAATACACATGGATAACATTTCACTGTAGTAGGGTATGGATTCTCCCCATTATATTTAAATTGTTGGCCCAGTAGCAGGTAGTAGGCAGGGTCATCAGGGCAAGTCAATGCAGATAGCTGCCTGACCAATAAACAAAGAGCAGCTCAGAGTACAGCCAATGAATGCCATGCAGGAAGCAGCACAGGACCAATGAGAGAGGAACAATCCAGTGGTACAGAGACCTGTGAGTGACATCCCCCTTACAGTGCAACCAGAGTAAAGGTGCTCACTTCCTCTCAGGTGGAGAATAGTCAGACTAGGGCTGTTGTGGTGACAGTATTACCGCTACACCGGCAGTCATGAACGCAGTAAAATTCCACGTGACCTTTTGAGTCACATAATCTCCTCTTATGCAGTCTGGACATGAGTTGGTAGTAATAATAATAATAATAATAATAATATGCCATTTAGCAGACGCTTTTATCCAAAGCGACTTACAGTCGTGCGTGCATACATTTTTGTGGTCCCGGGGATCGAACCCACTACCTTAGCGTTACAAGCGCCGTGCTCTACCAGCTGAGCTACAGAGGACCACACCCAATTTGCTAACGACTATCAGGTCGCTAATGGCCTGGTACTCAGGGCTGTATTGTCCCTCTAACCACTCTGAAATCAATGCAAATGCCATCGAAAATCACATCAAACACTTATCATCAAAACAGTATTGTGCTTTTAAAACTCACCTCACTGTGATTGATCAATTTGAAGAAAGAAGTTCAACAGCAGGTTGAAACGGAGTGGAAAATATGTTGGTTGTGGATGTTGTTTCAAAGCCTAGCACAACGAAATGGACAGCGTTTTCTAAGGTGATGATTGATTCAAAACACCCATAAGTATATTAGAGCATATGCATAGGCCTATATTTGAGCCTAAGCCCAAGCCCCCCAAAGATGTCTGGTACATAATTGGTTGAGCATATACTCCAAAATTGAACAAATTCTAGTAATCGCCTGTATTATTATGCATACTGGATGGACTGGTTATCTTATGCTACGCTCCAAACCTTCTATGATTCTGGGAGAGAACGTATAGGCCTAGGCAGGCTTACAGAGTTAGCTTACAATTATAGTTAATTTGATTTTGAATACCCTAGTAATAGTGCATTTTTTTATATTTTCATAATGAATAGGCTGATGCATTACCTTTTAGCTACAGACTATACTGTGCATTTCCATCTCCTCTCTCTCCTACATTCCTTTCTCGAGCAAGCAGAGAGGGGCTGTCAATAGTTTAATGAAATGTTTCCTTAGAAAACATATTACTATCAATGTTCCCGAACGTATTTCACTTAGTTTCCCAAATTAAGCACTGGGTAGCTGCAGGAACAGGGTTGGAGAGCCCATGGCATACAGAGTTTGGCAGAATATCACCTGTTGCGCAGCGAGAGGCTGCATGCTCCTCAAACAGTGGTTGATGCATGGAGTGAAATAACCAGAGTAGCCTACTCAGCATGATTGAAAAAACGAACGGCGGGAAAGTGACCTCCATTCGCTTTTCGAATGCATACAGATGTCTTTTTTTATTTTATTTTTGCTGCTGTTCCGGCCCATTTGACAATGGGCCATTCTAAATCAAAACACATTTTTACATATTAGTTAAGATTAAATTGAGAATAGTCTGTTAGGTGAAAATATGATCACTTCATGAGAGAACAGCGTGTGCAGCCTGAGGCAAGGAACAGAGTTGAACCTTTTTTTTTTGTGACTTTCTCAAATCATCAATAGCCTATGGTCATGCAGCCCATATCTTTTGATTTCTAAGACCTTCTAAGGTTTGTATCATTCACAACTAAAGTTGCCAAATAACTCTAAATCTAGCGTATAGGACCTGTTTAAAATGATCACTTATGCTCAACAGCCACTTCATACAGTGAGGGGAAAAAAGTATTTGATCCCCTGCTGATTTTGTACGTTTGCCCACTGACAAAGAAATGATCAGTCTATAATTTTAATGGTAGGTTTATTTGAACAGTGAGAGACAAAAATGTTATAAATTGATTTGCATTTTAATGAGGGAAATAAGTATAATCCCATAGCAAATCTGTGGAGGGAGCTGAAGGTTCGAGTTGCCAAACGTCAGCCTCGAAACCTTAATGACTTGGAGAAGATCTGCAAAGAGGAGTGGGACAAAATCCCTCCTGAGATGTGTGCAAACCTGGTGGCCAACTACAAGAAATGTCTGACCTCTGTGATTGCCAACAAGGGTTTTGCCACCAAGTACTAAGTCATGTTTTGCAGAGGGGTCAAATACTTATTTCCCTCATTAAAATGCTAATCAATTTATAACATTTTTGACATGCGTTTTTCTGGATTTTTTGTTGTTGTTATTCTGTCTCTCAATGTTCAAATAAACCTACCATTAAAATTATAGACTGATCATTTCTTTGTCAGTGGGCAAACGTAGAAAATCAGCAGGGGATCAAATACTTTTCCCTCACTGTATCAAATTAGCATAGTATCAATGTAGTACTTTAATCAAATGGTTTTAACTCAGAGTTGATTTTGTCCTCCATGCTGTGTATATCTGTAATATGTAATCATGTTTTGTTTTTCTCCTTTTCTCCAGGACAAACCTCCCCCCTACTCTCCTACTGAGGACAAGAAGACCCAGTAGAGCACCTGTATCTCAGCTCCCACTCCTCCTTCACACAACCTGTTCCCTCCACCCCTATGATGTCTTCCTCTTCCTTTCTCTTCTACCAACCCCTTCTTTTGGTCTCTCTCCTCTTTGTCTACTTTGCTCCCTTTGAATCCCTCCCAGCTTTCTCCAGCTTGTGTACAGGCAGTTCCCTTCTACCTGAATTCCACTAAACAATTCTATCATACCCAGGTGACTTTAACTAAACAGTGTAACTTACAGCTCTTCTAGAGTGGTTGATGATATGATTGTAGCTTGTTTGGGCCAAAGCTGTCAGGAAACAGGGGAATATTAGGTTAAGACTGAGGTGATGTTTAGTACTAGTCTTGGGTACCTTCCTTTTTCTGTATTAGCAAACCCTACATTTTCTTGCTAGACATGACAATGGCATGTTGGCTGAAGCAGAAACGGGCAGGCTCAAGGTTTAGCAGGTTGTTTTGGTGAGAAGCTGATTTATTTTCTAAGACGACCTATCAAACTGGACTGAATGAAGTGATTTCTGTGCTAATCTATCCAGTGGCTAGCGAAAGGCTGTATTGTTGATTTAAAAAAAATGTTATTTATTATTTGTCTGTACAGGATTTTAATGTGACTACTTAAATATGAGAGGATAGGAGTAGATCATTGGACCAGGTCTCTGTTGAAAAATAAATATTATTGCAATGAGACTAAACTGAATAAAAAAAAAAGGTTAAATACAGAAGAGTTGGTGAAGCTTGACTTATGGTACACATCTGAAATTACACCCTTGTATATAGGGAATATGGTGTCATTTGAGACTCACCCTTTGTGTTGACCGGTACCATAAGGTCAGGTGTAGTGTAGAATACTAGTGAATCCCTGATCCTAGTCAAACTATACTGAACAAAAATATAAACATAACATGCAACAATTTCAACGATTTTACTGAATTACAGTTCATAAAAGGAAAACAGTCAATTGAAATAACTTAATTGGGCCCTAATCTATGGATTTCACATGACTGGGCAGGGGTGCAGCCATGGGTGGGCCTGGGAGGGCGTAGGCCCACCCGCTTGGGAGCCAGGCCCACCCACTGGGGAGCGAGGCCCAGCCAATCAGAAGGAGTTTTTCCCCACAAAAGGGCTTTATTACAGAGAGAAAATACTCCTCAGTTTCATCAGCTGTCTGGGTGGCTGGTCTCAGATGATCCCGCAGGTGAAGAAGCCGGATGTGGAAGTCCTGGGCTGGCGTGGTTACACGTGATCTGCGGTTGTGAGGCCGGTTGGACGTACTGCTAAATTCTCTAAAATGATGTTGGAGGTGGCTTATGGTAGAGAAATGAACATTCAATTCTCTGGCTACAGCTCTGGTGGACATTCCTAATTGCATGCTCCCTCAACTTGAGATATCGGTGGCATTGTGTTGTGTGACAAAACTGCACATTGTAGTGTCCTTTTATTGTCCCCAGTACAAGGTGCACCTGTGTAATGATCATGCTGTTTAATCAGCTTCTTGATATGCCACACCTGTCAGGTGGATGGATTATGTTGGCAAAGGAGAAATGCTCACTAACAGGGATGTAAACAAATTTGTGCCCACAATTTAAGAGAAATAGCTATCTGCTACTACTGCTACTGCCTGTGTGTATAGAGCAGTTGCCCTATGATGTCATGTCCTGTGTGTCACTCTTCTGAACATTCTAGAACTCACTCACCCACCACATCAGATCAAGGATAAAAAATAATAATTTGCATCACAGCACTACAGTGTTCTGGACTCACACTAATCAACGGACTAGGTCACTTCACTCACTTTTAACAGTAATGGCTCTACTTATTTTGTGATGTGTACTTTACTGACATGTTTGAGGTCAATCTCTGAATCTTATCTGAGCACGTTAATATTTTGGCCTCCATCTTTCTCTCTTTCTCCCTCTGTGGCACAAGGCCGTCACCTGATTCTTTGCACTTAAAAATATATATATATTTATTTCAAACTCCCATCAATTGATTGAGTATTTTATTGAAAAGACGAAAAACAAAAGCAAAGCATGGTCTCAATTGCAACTAATATCCTTTGGATTGGATTTTATTAAACTGATCTTGTGTGATCAAGTGTGCCCATTTTATTCATTTGACAGTATTTTATTTTTCTGTATACATTTATATGCTATATCATTGCCTTGTTTGACAAAATGACAAGTTCGGAGAACTTGTGCGAATCCACATCAGTTTCCCAAAGACTAGTCCGCTGTACCGAGTCTGATCCCATGTTCCAGAACATTAACATTCCAGAAGATTCCTGTGTCACAGCTGTGCTTACTAATCACCTCCCGTTCAAGTCGGTGTCCCACAACAGGACCTTAAAAACATCTGTACAGGTGACATCACAACACTGTCATCATAAACTTTACATGTTAGGTTTAGGTTCAGCAACAGGAGGGAGAGTGGTTTGCATTCCTGTTAAGGTTCCCAATAGGAGTGGTCCTTTTTAAGTCACATCGGTTTTTGCACCCCTTCGGGTTCGTGCGGTGGGGGTGTTGGTGGGGGAGATCTTTGTGGGCTTTACTTGTCTCAAGTTGGTGGTCTGTTGATATCCCTCTGGTGGTGTGGGGCTGTGCTTTGGCAAAGTGGGTGGGGTTATATCATATACATCTCTTTTTGTACAGCAAAACTTTTTGTGGAAGGTACTACACAACGCACAGACCCCCTCGCGCACTCAAAGTTGTCGAGATATGTTGAGTTTCCTTGTAGGTGGGCTATTAGGCGGGGAAACTGTGAAGCCAGCTGTATAGCCTATTGCCTGTTTCTGTTTGTCTTTTATTAAAGAATGTGAAACAATGTCTGTTTGCTGCTTTTCATTAAATCATGCATAGCTGTTCTTTATATGACCTAAAATAAATGTGTTCATTTGGCAAAATATGATCTATAGCATAACACATTTTGATCAGTTATCAAAATAGAACAGTCCATGTGTAGCGTGGTTCGTTCTGCGTTGTGTACTTTTAATTAAGACACTGCCACAACTGGAGGTCTGCTGGTTGGATTATTTTTATTTGCCCTGCACACGAAGAGACAACACACAATATGTTAGCCCTTGGTGCAGTCACAGCTCTCGGGCACCTTGCTAGTTGAAGGTCAGGCAAAAGAGAGTCCAGGTGCTGCGTGCACACATTCAGTGCCCAACAGCACACTATATAATACAAGTAAAATGATATACAAAATAAAAGACATACCTGCACACGAAGAGACAACACACAATATGTTAGCCCTTGGTGCAGTCACGGCTCTCGGGCACCTGCGTGAGCACATGGAAACTCACTCAAACACTGTCCCAAGTACTCACAAGTTACAATAGGTACCCTAATTAGCGAGCTCGGTGAAACTTGTTAACATAAATCTTTATATTGTCCACATTGTAACAAAACCTATAGTTGCGTAACAGCACTTTGTGTAACATTACCACAGTTTTATATTGACAAATTACAGAGCCAAGGACAACATACCTTGCTAGTTGAAAGTCAGGCAAAAGAGAACAATAAGACGGTACGTACGTACAGATAACCCGCGATGGACCAAACCAAGATATACAAAACTTTTACAATCAGGTGTATTTACAATATAGATATATAAAAAAAAATTGTACACCAAAAAATAACATTAGCTATGCAGCTGTAATTAAATAAAGAAAACACATTGAATTATTATTATTATTATTAACTTATTAACATCCCCTCTTGACCTGGCCTACTTGAACTGGTCCTTGTGTGCAATTTGGTGCATAATCTAGGGGAACAACATCACACTACTACATTCACCCCCACTGTTTTACACTAGATTATAAACACAAAACAAAACACATTACCTCGAAGGTAACAATGCAAAGAAAGAATAAAAAACATTTCACACCCACAGGGCGACAGAGTAACCCAGTGTAGTCCCTTAATTCTAGACCCACAAATGGTTGATCAGCTGGAAAACTATCCCTTGAAGGATTAGGAAAAATAAGAGGTAGCTAATCCCTTATTCAACCGTATACAAAAAATGCCAAATACATTTTATGCTGATGAACTACACACAAAATTATATGAATTGTCAAAAATATTAGACAAACCCACAAATCACTCTAAGACCCACTTAGATTACCACATACACAAAAAAATAAAGAAAAGGTAGGCAATATCCTACCGTCACTGAGAAACCAAGAACTGTTTCATTTCCTGTGTAGACATAGTTTGGATTAGCCTATTCACTGGCTTAATAAATCTACCTAGTCTAGTCCGAACACCCTCACCCAAAAACCTAGCAGGAATGTCACGGACAGCACTAACCGTGCTCAGAGGTCTAACCTCAGGTTGGGGAGTACTACAGATCGGCATATCCGGAGCCAGCACACTTTCAGTTACAGACTCAACACTAGTAGTGTCAGACGACTGATCAGAATCCTGGTAGATTGTCACAGACCACATTGACGAAGCATCTTCAACCAAGTTAACAACATCTGTCGCAGCACCATCCCCACTGAATGGAGTTTCGCTATCAGAACTCTTGTAGGCTTTGGGGATCTCTCTCTGGTCCACTTCTGCTGAGCACACCTCACTCAAGGGGACTTCATACGGTTGTTCCACTTCACTTCCATCAGCTGGGACTTCACCATCCTCTTGGAGTATCCTCCCAGAAGACTCAGGAAGGCTTGCTACCCATTGGACAGTCCTTGCGTCACTCCCATCCATTTTGCTGGACGCTGCAGACATCTCAGAGATCACGTCACCACTCGATAGAGATCCATGACCCTCAGGTTCCTCCCAAGAAGACAAAGGCAGAAAGTTGACTGGCATAATCAGGTTCCTATGCACAGTTTTTATGCGTCCAGTGGTAGGGTGTTGTATACGATATGTGTTCAGTGAGCTGTTCTTCGCAACAACAATGTACACCGCACTGTCCCAGCGATCAGCCAGTTTCTTCTTGCCCCTCTCTCCCTTGTTAGCAAGTAGAACTCTGTCTCCCTTCTCTACCGAATGACCCTTCGACCGTCTGTTGTAGACCTCGGCTTGTCTCTTTTGTTGCTTACTGGCATGCTGCTGGGCCAATGTCATGGCCTCTCTCAGATCCTCACCCAGAGACTGGACATACTTATCCACATCTACCGTGTCCCCATTTTTTATACATATTTCCCTATCACACTTTCATCCTTCTACTAAATATACTTTCCTGCAACCCGCCTCACTCAATGTGGAACGGATTCTATTATTGACTTACCTTTTATCTCCAGTTGAAACTAGCTAGCCAGCTAACTAGCTACTTGCTATTAGCCACCGTTAGCGGTTTTCATCCAGAACATCGGATTTTCTGCCGGAATAACTGAATCACTTGACATTAACACTGGATCGCAACTAGCTAGACGCAACCGAATGGATGTTGCTGTTGGCTAATCACCAGTTAGCCTTGAGCTAGCCTCGAGCCAGGCCCATATCCTGGCTATCTACCTCTCTGTCTACCGGACGAGAGTAGCCAGCTAACTAGCTACTTGCTATTAGCCACCTTTAGCATTCTTTCACCATTGTCCGTGGCCTGCACTACCTACCAGCCAGCCCTAGCCTGGACTATTATCGACCAGTCTGCACTGTCTGCACAGCGCGTTATCGACCCAGAACACATCGGTTTTTCTGCCGGAATCACTGAATCACTGGACATTTAACACCGGATCATCGCAACTAGCTAGCTGCAATCAAATGGATGTTGTTGTTGGCTAATCAGCCTTGAGCTAGCCTCGAGTCAGGCCCATCTCCCGGCTATCTACCTCTGTCAACCGGACGGGACCTCCTAGAGTTGACACGGAGCCCCGCCGATCCATCACGACTGGTCTGCCGACGTAATCGTCTGTGGTTTCAACAGGCTTCCCGTTGCGATGACCACGAAGATCCATCTGCTTGCCCCGGCTCGCTAGCACACGCAAACAACAGCCATGCTTCCTGCTAGCCTGTGCTGTAGCACCAATTCGAACTGCTCTCGGACTCACATATTGCTGATCACTGGACCTCATGATCACTCAGCTGCACAGCTGATGCCTGCTGGACTGTTCCTTTACACGGTACCGTGTCCTGTTTATCTGTTTAGCCTCAGCCCAAACTTGTCACTGTTTAGCTCAGCTGGTAGAGCACGGCGCTTGTAACGCCAAGGTAGTGGGTTCGATCCCCGGGACCACCCATACACAAAAATGTATGCACGCATGACTGTAAGTCGCTTTGGATAAAAGCGTCTGCTAAATGGCATATATATATATATTTTACCAGTTGTTGTCTTAGCTCTCTCGAATAACACCTGTGATTGCTTTATGCCTTTCTCTCCCCATGTCAATATGCCTTGCCTATTGCTGTTCCAGTTAGTTCTTATTATACAATTTCACTGTAGAGCCCCAAGTCCCTCTCAAATTGCCTCAAATAGCTCCTTTGTTCCACCCCCCATACACGCGGAGACCGGCTCAATCGGTGCCTCCAGTGATGCTATCTCTTTCATTGTTACCCAACGCTTAGGTTTACCTCCACTGTACTCATATCCTCCCATATCCTTGTCTGTACATAATGCCCTGAATCTATTCTACAACGCCCGGAAATCTGCCCCCTTTATTCTCTGTACCCAACGCACTAGAAGACCAGTTCTTAAAGCCTTTAGCCGTATCCTTATTCTAGTCCTCCTCTGTTCCTCTAGTGATGTAGAGGTTAACCCAGGCCATGCAGCCCCCAGTATCACTCCTACTCCCCAGGAGCTATCATTTGTTGACTTCTGTAACCGTAATAGCATTGGTTTTTTGCATGTTAACATCAGAAGCCTCCTCCCTAAATTTGAGTTATTCACTGCGTTAGCACACTCCGCCAACCCTGATGTTCTAGCAGTGTCTGAATCCTGGCTTAGGAAGGCCACCAAAAATTCAGAAATGTCCATCCCCAACTACAACATTTTCCATCTAGATAGAACTGCCAAAAGGGGTGGAGTTGCAATATACTGTAGAGATAGCCTGCAGAGCTCTATCATACTGTCCAGGTCTGTGCCCAAACAGTTTGAGCTCCTACTTCTAAAAATCCACCTTTCCAGAAATAAGTCTCTCACTGTTGCCGCTTGCTACAGACCCCACTCAGCCCCCAGCTGTGCCCTAGACACCATATGTGAATTGATTTCCCCCCATCTATCCTCAGAGATCGTACTGCTTGGTGACCTAAACTGGGATATGCTTAACACCCCGGCCATCCTACAATCCAAACTAGATGCCCTCAATCTCACACAAATTATCAAGGAACCTACCAGGTACAACCCTAAATCCGTAAACATGAGCACCCTTATAGATATCATCTTGACTAACTTACCCTCTAAATACACCTCCGCTGTCTTCAACCAGGATCTCAGCGATCACTGCCTTATTGCCTGCGTCCGTAACGGGTCCGCGGTCAAACGACCACCTCTCATCACTGTCAAACACTCCCTAAAACACTTTAGCGAGCAGGCCATCTTAATTGACCTGGCCCAGGTATCCTGGATGGATATCGATCACATTCCGTCAGTAGAGGATGCCTGGTTGTTCTTTAAAAGTGCTTTCCTCTCAATCTTAAATAAGCATGCCCCATTCAAAAAATTCAGAACTAAGAACAGATATAGCCCATGGTTCTCCTCAGACTTGACTGTCCTTGACCAGCACAAAAACATCCTGTGGCGTACTGCATTAGCATCGAATAGCCCCCGCGATATGAAACTTTTCAGGGAAGTTAGGAACCAATATACACAAGCAGTTAGGAAAACAAAGGCTAGCTTTTTCAAAAAGAAATTTGCATCCTGTAGCACTAACTCCAAAAAGTTTTGGGACACTGTAAAGTCCATGGAGAATAAGAGCACCTCCTCCCAGCTACCCACTGCACTGAGGCTAGGAAACACTATCACCACCGAGAAATCTACAATAATCGAGAATTTCAACAAGCATTTTGCTACGGCTGGCCATGCTTTCCACCTGGCTACCACTACCCCGGTCACCAGCTCTGCACCCTCCGCTGCAACTTGCCCATGCCCCCCCGCTTCTCCTTCACACAAATTCAGACAGCTGATGTTCTGAAAGAGCTGCAAAATCTGGACCCCTACAAATCATCTGGGCTAGATAATCTGGACCCTTTCTTTCTAAAATTAGCTGCAGAAATTGTCACAACCCCTATTACTACCCTGTTCAACCTCTCAGAGAGCCCCAGAGATTGGAAAGCTGCCGCGGTCATCCCCCTCTTCAAAGGGGGTGACACTCTAGATCCAAACTGTTACAGACCTATATCCATCCTGCCCTGCCTTTCGAACGTTTTTGAAAGCCAAGTTAACAAACAGATCACCGACCATTTCGAATCACACCGTACCTTCTCCGCTATGCAATCCGGTTTGCGAGCTGGTCATGGGTGCACCTCAGCCACGCTCAAGGTCCTAAACGATATGATAACCGCGATCGATAATAGACAGTACTGTGCAGCCGTCTTCATCGACCTGGCCAAGGCTTTCGACTCTGTCAACCACCGCATTCTTATTGGCAGACTAAATAGCCTTGGTTTCTCAAATGACTGCCTCGCCTGGTTCACCAACTACTTCTCAGATAGAGTTCAATATGTCAAATCGGAGGGCCTGTTGTCTGGACCTATGGCAGTCTCTATGGGGGTGCCACAGGGTTCAATTCTTGGGCCGACTCTTTTCTCTGTGTATATCAATGATGTCGCTCTTGCTGCTGGTGATTCTCAGATCCACCTCTACGCAGACGACACCATTTTGTATACATATGGCCCTTCATTGGACACTGTGTTAACAAACCTCCAAACGAGCTTCAATGCCATACAACACTCCTTCCGTAGCCTCCAACTGCTCTTAAACACAAGTAAAACTAAATGCATGCTCTTCAATCGAACGCTGCTGGCACCCACCCACCCGACTAGAATCACTACTCTCGACGGGTCTGACTTAGAGTATGTGGACAACTACAAAAACCTAGGTGTCTGCTTAGACTGTAAACTCTCCTTCCAGACTCACATTAAGCATCTCCAATCCAAAGTTAAATCTAGAATCGGCTTCCTATTTCGCAACAAAGCCTCCTTCACTCATGCTGCCAAACATGCCCTCGTAAAACTTACTATCCTACCGATCCTTGACTTCGGCGATGTCATTTACAAAATAGCCTCCAACACTCTACTCAGCAAATTGGATGTAGTCTATCACAGTGCCATCCGTTTTGTCACCAAAGCCCCATATACTACCCACCACTGTGACCTGTACGCTCTTGTTGGCTGGTCCTCACTACATATTCGTCGCCAAACCCACTGGCTCCAGGCCATCTATAAATCACTGCTAGGCAAATCCCCGCCTTATCTTAGCTCATTGGTCACCATAGCAACACCCACCCGTAGTATGCGCTCCAGCAGGTATATCTCAATGGTCATCCCCAAAGCCAACACCTCCTTTGGCCGCCATTCCTTCCAGTTCTCTGCTGCCAATGACTGGAAAGAACTGCAAAAATCTCTGAAGCTGGAGACTCTTATTTCCCTCACTAACTTTAAGCATCAGTTGTCAGAGCACCTTACCGATCACTGCACCTGTACACAGCCCATCTGAAATTAGCCCACCCAACTACCTCATCCCCATATTGTTATTTATTTTGCTCATTTGCACCCCAGTATCTCTATTTGCACATCATCTCTTATCATTCCAGTGTTAATACTAATTATAATTATTTTGCACTATGGCTTATTTATTGCCTTACCTCCATAACTTGCTACATTTGCACACACTGTATATATATTTTCTGTTCTATTTTTGACTTTCTGTTTTGTTTTCCCCCATATGTAACTCTGTGTTGTTGTTTTTATCGCACTGCTTTGCTTTATCTTGGCCAGGTCGCAGTTGTAAATGAGAACTTGTTCTCAACTGGCTTACCTGGTTAAATAAATGTGAAATAAAATTAATAAAAATAAAAGGTTTTCCTCTAGGATTTTGCCTGTACTTACAGTAGCTCTATTCCATTTATTTGTATCCCCCAAAAAAATCCCTAGTTCTTGCAGATGACAAGCACACCCATAACATGATGCAGCCACCACCATGCTTGAAAATATGAAAAGTGGTACTCAGTGATGTGTTGGAATTGCCCCAAATATAACGTTATGTTCAAGACATAAAGTTAATTTCTTTGCCACATTTATTTTGCAGTTTTACTTTAGTGCCTTATTGCAAACAGGATGCATGTTTTGGAATATTTTTTATTCTGTACAGGCTTCCTTCGTTTCACTTTGTCATTTAGGTTAGTGATATGAGGTTTTTATAGTGTTATGATGTCATGTCATAGCATCGTGGGGACCAGGTTAGAGTTACTAGATAATTGGCTTGGTGCCACAGTCTACATTCCGTAATGTCAGAGGAGATTACTGATGTTTATGATAGCATGATTGATGGACAGGATATACTGACTTGGGGTAAAGAGTAATAACATAAAAGAATGGGAGTGCTCATGATGATTACCAAATGTTCGTGGAGAGACTTGTAACAGAGTGTATACAGTCGTGGTCAAAAGTTTTGAGAATGACAAAAATAGTCTGCTGCCTCAGTTTTGATGATGGCAATTTGCATATAATCCAGAATGTCATGTAGAGTGATCAGATGAATTGCAATTAATTGCAGTCGCTCTTTGCCATGAAAATGAACTTAATCACAAACAAAAAAATTCCACTGCATTTCAGCCCTGCCACAAAAGGACCAGCTGCCATCATGTCAGTGATTCTCTCGTTAACACAGGTGAGAGTGTTGACGAAGACAAGGCCTGAGATCACTCTGTCATGCTAATTCAGTTAGAATAACAGACTGGAAGCTTTAAAAGGAGGGTGGTGCTTGAAATCATTGTTCTTCCTCTGTTAACCATGGTTACCTGCAAGGAAACACGTCATCATTGCTTTGCACAAAAAGGGCTTCACAGGCAAGGATATTGCTGCTAGTAAGATTGCACCTAAATCAACCATTTATCGGATCATCAAGAACTTCAAGGAGAGAGGTTCAATTGTTGTGAAGAAGGCCTCAGGGCGCCCAAGAAAGTCCAGCAAGCGCCAGGACCGTCTCCTAAAGTTGATTCAGCTGCGGTATCGGGGCACCACCAGTGCAGAGCTTGCTCAGGAATGGCAGCAGGCAGGTGTGAGTGCATCTGCACACACAGTGAGGCGAAGACTTTTGGAGGATGGCCTGGTATCAAGAAGGGCAGCAAAGAATCCAGAAGGCGAGGTCAGTACAGGTGCATCAAAGCTGGGACAGAGACTGAAAAACAGCTTCTCTCTCAAGACCATCAGACTGTTAAACAGCCATCACTACCACATTAGAGGCTGCTGCCTATAGACTTATAGAAATCACTGGCCACTTTAAGAAATGGAACACCATCCACTTTAATAATGTTTACATATCTTGCATTACTCATCTCATGTGTGTATATACTGAATTCTACTGTATCTTAGTCCATGCCGCTCTAACATCGCTTGTCCATATGTATATGTTCTTAATTAATTCCTTACTTAGATGTGTATATTGGGTATATGTTGTGAAATTGTTAGATATTACTGCACTGTCGGAGCTAGAAGCACATGCATTTCGCTACACCCCAATAACATCTGCTAAACACGTGTATGTGACCAATAGAATTTGATTTGCTTGTGGTTCTTGGCCCACGCAAGTCTCTTCTTATTGGTGTCCTTTAGTAGTGGTTTCTTTGCAGCAATTTGACCATGAAGGCCTGATAGACACAGTCTCTACTGAACAGTTTGTTGAGATGTGTCTGTTACTTGAACTCTGTAGCATTTATTTGTGCGGCAATTTCTGAGGCTGGTAACTAATGAACTTATCCTCCGCAGCAGAGGTAACTCTGGGTCTTCCTTACCTGTGGCAGTCCTCATGAGAGCCAGTTTCATCACAGCGCTAGATGTTTTGACTGCACTTGAAGACACTGTCAAAGTACTTGAAATGTTCCGGATTGACTGACCTTCATGTCTGAAAGTAATGATGGACTGTCGTTTCTCACACCTGTTAATTGAAATGCATTCCAGGTGTCTACCTCATGAAGCTGGTTGAGAGAATGCAAAGCTGTCATCAAGGCAAAGGGTGGCTACTTTGAAGAATCTCAAATATATTTGGATTTGTTTTACACTTTTTTGGTTACTACATGATTCCATAGTGTTGATGTCGTCACTATTATTCACAGATTCTGCAACATCCTCATTGACATGTACCACCCAAACTAAGACCTCAGTTCTAAAACCCAGTAAACAAGTTACCATGGACTAGGACCCATTAGATTCTAAAAACCAAGTAGGATGCTACTAGCATACATTGACCTACACAGCAGATATCAATACCAACGTCAAATGGTAATTAAAAAATCTAGCATTTAACCTGTTTATACCCAAAGCGGTCATTGTAATAATGCTGATGCAAAAGCATGTTTATAATCATGCAATAATGTACACATCAACCCAGTTACTCAAGTCAGGTAACTGACCTCATGTCAAAGTATGAACCTACAAAAACACTGACAAGTATTAGAGTCAAAGTTTAATTTAGAGGCAAAACAAGCAAATGCAGAGCCACACACCCTGGACTACAGTACCCATGAACTCTTGCATGACTCCTAAGCACAATGTCCCGCTTCAGATTTCCATGTTTATGGCCAATAAATCCCAGTTGCTATTGAGGAACCATTCACCTCTGCATGGTCAGTAACAGAAGGCTGTTGGTCTACAGACTTTCCCACTTGTGCTGGAGACCTCAAGAGCGGAGGAGATCGTACCATACCCACTTGTTTACTTTTTGATAGTAGAGTCGTCGTCGTCAGGCGAGCCGGTAGCGGCACCAGTAGAGTCGTCGTCGTCAGGCGAGCCGGTAGCGGCACCAGTAGAGTCGTCGTCGTCAGGCGAGCCGGTAGCGGCACCAGTAGAGTCGTCGTCGTCAGGCGAGCCGGTAGCGGCACCAGTAGAGTCGCTCGTCAGGCGAGCCGGTAGCGGCACCAGTAGAGTCGTCGTCGTCAGGCGAGCCGGTAGCGGCACCAGTAGAGTCGTCGTCGTCAGGCGAGCCGGTAGCGGCACCAGTAGAGTCGTCGTCGTCAGGCGAGCCGGTAGCGGCACCAGTAGAGTCGTCGTCGTCAGGCGAGCCGGTAGCGGCACCAGTAGAGTCGTCGTCGTCAGGCGAGCCGGTAGCGGCACCAGTAGAGTCGTCGTCGTCAGGCGAGCCGGTAGCGGCACCAGTAGAGTCGCTGTCGTCAGGCGAGCCGGTAGCGGCACCAGTAGAGTCGTCGTCCGCAGGCGAGCCGGTAGCGGCACCAGTAGAGTCGTCGTCATCAGGCGAGCCGGTAGCGGCACCAGTAGAGTCGTCGTCGTCAGGCGAGCCGGTAGCGGCACCAGTAGAGTCGTCGTCGTCAGGCGAGCCGAGTAGCGGCACCAGTAGAGTCGTCGTCGTCAGGCGAGCCGGTAGCGGCACCAGTAGAGTCGTCGTCATTGGTCTCCAAATACTCTGCATTACAGACCAAAACAGTTGGGCATTCTACAGGAGCATATCTGTGCTACAGTTCCATTTGATTGTGTCGCAACATTGCACACCACTCAACTCAGCACAGCTGTAAGAGTATGTTGCAGGCCTTACCTTCTCTGGCTTGTTTAGAGTCAGACACTATGGACCGGAGCAAGGCCAGGGCATGTGCCATGGAGACGTCATTTGATGCTAGCTCTGAGAAATATCGGTACACAAGCAAGTTATTACAACAGCAAAGGTTGACAATTCCTGGCTAAACATTATGAAACTAAAGGGATCCTCTGGTCTCTAAACAGTCAATATTTGACTAAAGCCAATTAACACCAAAGAGTAACGCAAACACCACCATATACAGAGACAAAGAACATTGCTACAAGGGATGGGATAAAACGTGGGGGAAAGAACGCTTACCTCCAAATCTCCTCTGTAGAGAGACTCGATCTTGCTTCTTGGACTTTCCAACAGGGGAACAACAAACTGAGGAGAGAGTTGACAGCAGAGAAGCTCACAAAATAGTAGTCACATTTTAATCAAATTTACAAAGTTAAGCATAGTTCCCAAACAAAGCCCTTCAATCCAAATAAAACATTAGTGAACCAACCATTGAAGACCCCAACAGTCAGCACAAAGAGCAGCAATCCTCTCAGAGCTCCCATGATAACAACAACAGTCTTGCTATCAACAAGTAATGTCTTTCCATGGCCTGTAAGAGGCTTATATAGGCCACTAATGACCCTTTACCTGACTCCCACCTGAAGCCAAACAAGACTTAACGATCAATTAACAAGCTTGATTGAGGTGTAACCTTCAGATAGAAATAGATCATGTAGAACAGATGTTTCTTCTTTGGAGGGCAGGCAATCCTTTCTACTCTATATATTGCATTTCTATCTGCAATGTTTTACCCTTCTGGTCTCAGATCAGCAGTAGAAAGAAGTAGGCCTAATGATTTTAGGTATATTCTTCAAAGATATTAGGGGGAAATAAACACTGTACCCAAATCCACTTGTTATTATGCTCCTGGGAAATAGGTAGACCTCCACCATATACTCATTCACAGTTTTACAGCTGTGTTATATTCCTTTATTTACATAGAGATTAGGAAGTGCTCATTCTTGCAGTTTATAGGTCACTAGTTTCAGAGACAGGCCTCCTCTACACACTTTCCCATAAAACATTTAATCTAACCCATAACACATTAATTACTACTGCTCATATTCTTAATACAATTTGCATATTTACCAAAAAAGCCCCATGCGACCAGTACTTCCCCCCTTTGGACACATGACTCACATCGTGATTCATATGTTCAAAAAACTAAACATCGTAAACGAAAATAATAAATGAAATTAATATGACAACCTTTGATAACACCTTAACTTAATTGTATCCCATAAGGTAATTCAAGGAATACTAAAATTGACTAGCGACATGTGTTCCTCATTCAGGACTAGCTCTCTCACTCTGTCCTTGTCATGGTCCGAATGATATATAGGTCTATTGCCAAATTATAAACTTCTTCATAATTATCAGTATTATAAATTACCCTCAACTCGGTGTAATAAATTAACTTAAATTCCTCATCCTATGTCTCTCGGTTTTCCAGTGTGGGTGATCAAATCACACTAGAAAGTCAGGACAGAGGTCAGAGGTCATTCAAACCCTTCAAAGAAGTGTTTCATTCTATAGTAGACTAATCATTAACAACAGTCAATTTCATTTCATAAATTTTGTTAATCCCAAGTGTACCGTAAGTCCTCATTACATTTCTTCTCAAAATAAATCACGTGTTTACCCAAAACTCACTCATAGAACAAAAACTTCAGAAAATTCCATGTGTGTGCCCCTTTAAGACTTATCATCTCTAACCCTTTAAAACCCTCTAAAATAAAAATAAAAACCCTATATAACCATTATAATATGTGGGTTGTGTGTGGTTATTTGAAAAACCATATTTGAAAACAACAAACAAAAATGTCCAGGCCTTATTTAATTTGGTAGCTCCCTCTTACGACCTAATCCCGATATCGTCATACTTATCAAACTGCCGAATGTAACTAACATCTCCTCCCAAGACCACATACATCTGAAAAAGATAATGAAAGCCCTTTCTCCAGGAAAAGAAAGTTGACAAATTGTTAACATTTACTCTTAATCATCAACAAGCATGGCGATGATAATTCCACTGTCCTCCCTTAACTCATTAATCGTTTGTTTGAAATTAACTACTCCAGAAGAAGATGACAGAAACCCTCTTAAAAGATGAAAACCACTCAAGGTTCTCTGAGTTTACAATGAGTATTTTTAATTGATTACCCTTTAGACTTCATTCTTTGTAATTCTCACAATGATTATTCAACCCCATAATCGGCTCCATTTGATCCCATATCAAATTATCATGGTATCGTTGCTGGATCACTGTCCAACGACATAGTAAATATCTGTTTCCCCTTAGATTGTTCCTGTCACCCCTCTAAATGTAATATTTTAGTCTTTCGCAAATATAATCAATTACTACGCATAAAGAATCAGTGATATTTGATCCCAAGTGTCTATTAAAAAGTAGTTTGAGATGTGATCTCCTACGTCTTCCTTAACATACATACTGTAGGGTACTTCCACCAATCCTAGAAGAAAAAATCCTCCTCAAAACACATCAGATAATACCACGTTTTATTAAGTTGACTACACCTTCTAATATAAACCTATAAACCCTTTCCGGTAATGTAATCATCGCAACCTGTTGCATTGATGTATTAAAATATAAACCTATTGTTTAATAAATCCAGAACCTTGAAAAAATATACTTCCTCATCAGCGTAATATTCAAAATTACCCCCATTGTTCAACGTACCAGAAACAGATTATCATTTTAGAAGGAATTAACTGTCTACATAACTCACTGGTGTTACGCAAACTATAGAATTGAATAATAATTATAAAAAATTGTCAAAGAACGTTTCCTATTCAACTATTCAGATCTCTGCTTCACATTACCCCCGGCATCCTTTACATCCCGATATAGCCCAGCGAGCACTATCTCTTTTACCCGCTTACTAAATCATTGCCTTAGTAAATTATATCCACAAACCACTACTACCTAGTAACATATTTGCATTCACATAACTAGAAAGCAATATTTTAATACCAGTCTACTCAAACAATCCAATTTGACATTTGTAATTTCCCAATTAACCTACTTTCCTTTTAACCAAGGAAACCCTCTACAATCTCTATTATCCTCTGTAGCTCAATTGGTAGAGCATGAGGCTTGTAACGCCAGCGTAGTGGATTCAATCCCCGGGACCACCCATACGTAAAAATGTATGCACACATGACTGTAAGTCGCTTTGGATAAAAGCGTCTGCTAAATGGCATATTATTATATTATATTATTACCTCTGTCTTTCCATCTAACATTACTTTAGGAGGTGACAGATTATTGTTAAATTATAGTCAAAACAAACAAAACATCTATTCACAGGGAGGTCACTTTAATTACTATGTTATCCTAGCCGCCATGGGTTGGTAGGACAATCCCTTTCGTATAATCTAATCAATGCAACCAGTGATCCATGTCAACATCATCACTGTAACAGTTTGCTTCCTTCCCTACTGTTATGTGAATTATTTATCAAACTATTCTGTGTCTCTGTGCGTCTCCCAAAAGGATGTAAGTCTTTTGGGATTTAAGTAACGGACAGAGTCCTGATCTGCATAGTCAGATATATTTATTCATTGAGAATTCTGCCATCACAATTTCAGAGTCCATCTTTTATACTCATACAAAAAAATCCCTCCCCTCTGTAGGCGGGCTGTAGTTTTCCACTCTAAAACTGCTCTCCTGACCATCAGTTCACATACACACATATACACACATGCATACACACATACATACACACACACACTTTCTTATCATAGCCTACTCCCTACATTCCTCAGTTATTGCCGTTCTCACAATATTCTGCACCATACTCATTAAAAAGCCTATCAGTTGCCTGTAGGCAGTTCTCCTTGTCCTTTGTTGTCTGGCCTAACTCTTACTCACATTGCTAAATAGTGGCTCAATGCCATTTCCTTTACTGGTCCTACACTCACACATTTCTAACACATTATACACAGTTTCAGGGCGCAATAATTAGTCATTAATAATTAATCTATCAATTCCACACTTTGACTAAATATTACACACATACAAAATATATGTTGTTATAGAAATTAATCACACTCATTGAAGTATATAAGTTGGTTTGCATATAAAAACATTACACGTTCATCAGGGTTACCCCATGATTAAAAGCGTAACGTTACTTTTTAGCAATGGTAACTAGTATATCATACTTAAAACAAGACTTTAATACACAAAAGATCATTACAATAACTTTTAAACTAGAGATTTATAGTTCTAGGAAAACATCCAGTCTCAAACTATCTGAATCGTTGTCGTCCTCCACCAAGCCTGATAGGTCATATCCTTCATTCCTTAGGTCGGAGTCCGGGATTGGGCCGTATCTCACCATCTGTTGGGAAACCGCCTCCTCCATCGCCTTGCTCACCAACCCTCGGACACAGGGAATAAGACAACATCCACAAAGAACAAGTATACCCATAGAAGCTATAACTGCACCCAGAATAGTTACAACAATAGTTTTCCATTTACCAAATATGTTATCAAACCAACCGTTTAGGGAGCTATCAATACCAGAGTTCTCAGCCAGTTCTTTCGCCAGCGGGGTGAGTCCCTGAAGCGCTTTGGTCACAGACCCGTCCGGTGCTGTATTGTTGGGGATGAAAGTACAGCACTTAGATCCAAAGAAAACACAAACTCCGCCCCGCTCAGCCAAAAGCATATCTAAAGCTATTCTATTCTGCCATGCCATTAAGCTAGTTGCCGCTGTCTGCTCAGCCAATCCCTTTATTGCATCACGAGTGTGGTTTATAAATCTTTGCTGGTTATAGTAAATATAATTTATCAAATCTACGTTTTTATTCATTGTTGACCACCAGAAAATTTGATTCAAAACTTGATTCAAAACCAGCTGCGATCTGATTCCTAGCTTTGAATTATTCTGGAACCCCTCGAGGTACTCCTATCCCATCAATATATATCCTTTCATCAAAGGATCCCGGGAGGAGGTCCCACTTTCTACGTGACAACTCACCAGTCTCTGACACGTTTGATTGTTTGTGTATGTAGGTGGGTTCACAATCTGTTATCACCACACAACCACCAGATGTCAGCACGGGCCTGGTTTTGGTTCCTAAAATCCTCTGGCTGCAACAAAGAGGTGAGATTAGTCATGGTCTCTTTAGTTGTGACATTCTCTGTGTGGGAGCAGGAGCTACGATGCCCCCTATCCTCTTACTAGTCCTAGAAAAACACTATAATAAGAACCCTGAGACTTCAAACGGAGGTAACCTAGGTCGGGTGACTTTGTTATCGGGGGATACAGATAGTGCAAGTTACTACAAGACTCCTTCACCACATTCCCAGGTGGCTTGAACAATTTAATCATGGAGGATAAACCTGACGGAGAGTTAAAGCCTGTCAAGGGGAACGGAGTAGTGTTAACCTTGGTTTGGCTGTCCCACAGGCATAACAGTCCTCTTTAGACATAGTTCTTGCCGTTTACTGAATCCATTCTAACTACAGGTTAGGATCCCTATACCCCGTCTCCACCTGTACTACTTCCTTCAGGTCTATAGGGTGCACCATCTTCACCACAGCCCCGGTCTCACTACCTCCCTCAGAGAGGTTTACTCTATAGGGTGCCCCAGTTGAAGAGGATATCTCACTTGTCAGGTCTGTAACCTGTTTTTGCGTAATTCGGACTTTCAGACAGTACCTACCCTTATATGGGTCGCACTGCCATTTCTGGTAATTCCCTACTTTCACAATACTACACCTGTCCTTAAACTGTGTATGGAGATTGACATATCCCCCCCCCCCGCTCGGTATGAGCAACTACATAGTCCCAGGATGTACATGGTGACATACATATATATCTCCCATCCTTTACGATACTACCAGCCAGTAGTCCCCAACTCCCCAACTGGTCCGCAAAGACCTCAAAAGGTGATGTCCTTCCCTACAGTCCCTAGTACTTCCCCTTTCCCTACGTCTAGTTGTCTCCTATGCCTTCGTAGACTGTGCTCAGGTATTATTTTATCAACTTGTGTTAGGTTAACTACTACTTCTGGCGGATCAGGAGGGTTTGAGTGTGTTAGGAATATGGCCCCCACAATCAAATGGCTAGCTACTTAGCGGTGCGAACTAGTAGCGTTTAGATTGGGGAAGTAACTCGCTCTGAGACCTTGAAGTAGTTGTTTGCCTTGCTCTGCAAGGGACGCGGCTTTTGTGGAGCGATGGGTAACGGTGTTTCGAGGGTGACTGTTGTCGATGTGTGCAGAGGGTCCCTGGTTCAAGCCCATGTAGGTGATAGATTAATTATTAATGACTAATTATTACACCCTGAAACTGTGTATAATGTGTTAGAAATGTGCGAGTGTAGGACCAGTAAAGGATATGGCATTGAGCCACTATTTAGCAATGTGAGTAAGAGTTAGGCCAGACAACAAATGACAAGGAGAACTGCCTATAGGCAACTGATAGACTTTTTAATGAGTATGGTGCAGAATATTGTGAGAACGGCAATAACTGAGGAATGTAGGGAGTAGGCTATGATAAGAAAGTGTGTGTGTGTGTGTGTGTGTGTGTGTGTGTGTGTGTGTGTGTGTGTGTGTGTATGTGTGTATGCATGTGTGTATAAGTGTGTGTGAACTGATGGTCAGGAGAGCAGTTTTAGAGTGGAATTCTACAGCCCGCCTACAGAGGGGAGGGATTTTTTTGTATGACGTATGAGTATAAAAGATGGACTCTGAAATTGTGATGGCAGAATTCTCAATGAATAAATATCTTTGACTATGCAGATCGGGACTCTGTCCGTTACTTAAATCTCAAAAGACTTACAACCTTTTGGGAGACGCACAGAGACACAGAATAGTTTGATAAATAATTCACATAATAGCTTGGTCCTTTTAGCCGGATTCCAATACCCTGTTTCTGTCATTCCAGGTAACTCTGAAAACCGTCGACGGGCGAATGATACATTCGTAAATAGAAAGTCCTGCCCTTTGAAATTAAGGGTTAAAACAGGCCAGAGGACACCTGATTAATGACAGAGACGGTGACGGAATCCAAACCTACATTGAATCTCGGCTGCAAGGATAAGGTCATTAGTCTTTATTCATTACTTGGTGAAATTGATTTGAGAACTTGCTAAAATATTGACTGAGGGTAACGTCATAATTTAAAGTAGTAAATTGATCAATGCGTAGCCATTTTAAGGTAGCCAATTTAAGGTTGTAGCTGGTAGCCGATTTAAGGTTGGTGGGTCCGTAACGATTCACGGTAATAGGCCATTACCAAAAGAAACTACCCGGTGTTGAAATAGAAGGAACTATTAAAAGTACACCTATGGGATGTAACCTGTAAGCGATTATAGAACAGTCAACAAATAATCCGGGTTAAACAAATACAAAAAGTACACCAGAAGGAATTAAAATAGCATGTGTGAGAAATAGAATATTAGTAAAGTCAAAAGTCACAAACAACTGTACATTTTGCTGTAACTCTATCCGTTATGGAGCCTTATAAACTCCAGGTTACCGATGGTGTTAACCAATAATCATGTACGGTTGTATACGTGTGAGACCTAATGTTTGCTCAAAAGTCACATCTATGAATAGTTCCAGGTGGTTGTATAGAGAAGAGGGAGAACCCATTCCTGTTGTATGAGACTGTCAGGAATTATCAAGATTACATTGTGAGGATAAATTCTTCCGTAAAGTATGAGATAATTCTGGGGTACTAGTCAAGATTACATATACAGGAAGGGGTGATTCCAGGTGTTGTGGTGTGAAGCTGTTTTGAATTACTTGTTAAATTGACTTGTTATATAGAAGAGGTGGCTAAGAGATTTTTAACAGTACCAACTATGGGGGCAAATCCTCACGAGGTCCCAGAATTTACTGGGGACGAGAAATACTTGATGTAATTAAAATGGAATCCAGGAAAACCCCAGTGGAGGGAGAGGTATGGTTTTGAGGGACGTCTGGACGCAGATAAACTCGAATCCATGCTTAAACAGATACATAAGGTGTGTAAAGGAGAAAGAAGCAGTGAGAGAGATGAGAGAGTAGGAGGGGGCCAGTACCCAACTGATATCCTTACCTAATCTATTGGCAGGGAATGAAGGGGCCCCAGCAATCTTAGATGTATACAATAATAATAATTTGCCATTTAGCAGACAGGCCATGAACACAGAGGACGTGGCCCGAGCGGTAGAAGGAATGACCCACCCCAAAACAGGAATAGTAAGGTTTTGGCTGCCGTTAGTGGGCAGTGGGTTTCAGGGGATGCCCAGAGGACACTTTTGCCATGGGCCGATCACGGAGAGTATGTTGGGAAAATAACTGAATTGTGTAATAGCCTCAGAGAGACATGCAATCCATCATGAGCAGAATAACAGACAGGACAGAGCCAAGAAAGAAGAGGAAAATGCAGAGTACCTAATTGCCACTCTGGAGAGATGGCGGGTAGAACTAGAAACCTAGGAGAGAGAGGAGATAAGGCAGGAAAGAGTGAAGGCCACGGGGGGAGAATAGGGGCTTTAACTGTAACAAGGGAGGGCACTTCGCCAAAGAATGTGAGGCCCCGTGTAAATACTGTGGCAAGATAGGCCATAACTTTTCCCGCTGCATAAAGGAGAGGGCAAGAAGGGAAACCGGGGAGAGAAAAGAGAGAAGCCTAACAGACGTCCATCCCCCAGCTTTGAGCGTGAGGAAGAGGAAGATAAGGTGTGACTAGTCCTTGAGGGAGAAAGAGTAGACTCTAGTGAGGGGAAGACTAAGGAACCCTTTGATCCAAATTGTGAGGTGTTTGAATTGGCTACTATTGACTTAGCACTTCAACAGGAACAGAAACCTTATTTGACATTGACAGTAATTGTCACGGTTCTCTAAGACCGAACCCAGAAGCAGACAAGGACAAGGTGAGTTGAACGAATGAGAGTGTTTATTTACAGATAAAAGATGCAGAATAGTCCAGGAGACGGAGCGGGTGGCGGAGATGAGTAGGTGGTGGTGAAGTGGCAGATGAACTGATGGCACGGCAGGGGTTGGGTGAAGGTTCCGGGAGAATGACTGTAGACAGAACAAACGGAGGTAAGTACAAGGCAGGTCAAAAAGGTGCAAAAAACAACAAAACTAACGCTAGTACTCTGAGGCTGATACGCTGGCAAAACATACTGTTTATGGCTAACGATCCGGCAGGGAATGGATGTCAGGTCAGAGCTTATGAAGGGGTGATGATCAGGACCAGGTGTGCCGAAGCTGATGAGAAGCAGGTGCGGGTAATCGAGAGATCACCCGCCTAGCAACGTCGCCCGGCAACCGGACAGGGTGCGTTCAGGCACCTTCGGGAAACAGGAGATACAGAGCAGAAAAACGGCAACACAGGCAGGAACAGACTCAGGACGCAGGGTTCATGACAGTACCCCCCTCCGACGAACGCCACCGGGCGGACTACCCGGAGCGCCAGGATGGAGGCGGTAGAAGTCACGAAGGAGGTCAGCATCAAGGATCTGACGCCGAGGAATCCAACTCCTCTCCTCAGGACCATACCCCTCCCAGTCCACGAGATACTGGAAACCCCGGCCCCGCCGTCTGGAATCCATGATGCGGCGCACCGTGTAGACAGGACCTCCTCCGATCATCCGAGGAGGAAGAGGGGGAGGTGGAGGGGGCAACAGAGGGCTGAGGAGAACAGGCTTGAGGCAGGAGACATGGAAGGTGGGATGGACTCTGAGCGTACTAGGCAACTTGATCGAACCACAACAGGATTAATCACTCTCTCCACCACAAACGGACCAATGAACCTCGGCGACAGTTTCCTTGACTCAGTCCGCAGAGGAAGGTCCCGTGTAGCCAACCAGATCCTATCTCCGATTGCATAAGCTTGGGCTGGAATACGGCGACGATTCGCCTGGAGCTGATACCGGTCAGAAACTCTAAGGAGGGCCTTTCTGGCCCGATGCCAGGTCCGGTGGCAACGACGAATGTGGGCCTGGACAGAGGGAACCGAGAGATCTTTCTCCTGAGAAGGAAACAAGGGGGGATGGTAGCCGTATAGGCACTGGAAGGGAGACATCCCAGTGGCAGAAGTAGGGAGAGTATTGTGAGCATACTCAACCCAAGGCAACTGAGAGGCCCAAGAGGTGGGGTTGGAGGAAACAAGGCAGCGCAGCGTGGATTCCATCTTCTGGTTGGCTCTCTCCGCCTGTCCATTAGATTGGGGGTGAAATCCAGATGTAAGACTGACTGTAGCTCCAATGGCCAAATAGAAGGATTTCCAGACAGCAGAGGTGAACTGAGGGCCACGGTCGGAAACTATGTCACTGGGCAATCCGTGGACCCTGAAAACCTCCCTAACCAGGATCTTGGACGTCTCAGAGGCAGAGGGAAGCTTGGAGATGGGCACAAAGTGGGCGAACTTGCTGAATCGGTCCACAATAGTCAGAATGACCGTGTTCCCCTCAGAAGAGGGCAACCCAGTGACAAAGTCCAGAGCCAGATGCGACCATGGTCGCCGGGGGATCGGTAGGGGGTGAAGAAGTCCAGAGCTGGGCCAATTGGCACTCTTGTTCTGCGCACAAACTGGACAGGCAGCAACAAACCTCCGAGTATATTCTCCCATGGCAGGCCACCAAAATCGTCTGCGTAGAAGCGCCATCGTCCGAGACCATTGGAGGACAGCCGAACGAACCGACTCAGGCACAAACAACCGACCGGGTGGACCGTTACCGGGGCCGGCTGCGTCCGAAGGGCCGCCATAACCTCCTCCTCAATCCTCCACATAACGGCTCCCACGACAAGGTTCCGGAGAAGAATCGTCTCAGTCTTGGCCACTCTCCTCTGTCTTGGAGAACATCCGGGACAAGGCGTCCGCCTTGCCGTTCTTAGACCCCGGTCGGAATGTCAAGGAAAAATTAAAGCGTCCAAAAAACAACGACCACCTGGCCTGACGGGAGTTGAGACGTTTAGCCGATTGCACGTAAGCAAGATTCTTGTGGTCAGTCCAGACAACAAACGGTTGCTCCGCGCCCTCCAACCATTGGCGCCACTCCTCCAAGGCAAGTTTCACCGCGAGAAGCTCCCGGTTACCCACATCGTAGTTCCTCTCCGTAGACGAAACACGACGAGAGTAGTAGGCACACGGCTGTAATCACGGATAAATCTCCGATATAAATTCGCAAACCCCAGAAACCTTTGGAGCTGCAATCTCGTACCGGGCTGGGCCCAATCCAGAACCGCCCTAACCTTCTCTTGGTCCATCCTAATCTCTCCCCTGGAGATGATGTACCCGAGGAAGGATGTAGTGTGGGCGTGAAATTCACACTTCTCGGCCTTCACAAACAGGCGATTCTCCAGCAATCGCTGCAGAACCTGCTTGACATGCTGGAAGGCTCCTTCGAGAAGATAAGAATGTCATCCAGGTAAACGAACACAAAAAGACCGATCATATCTCTCAGGACGTCATTCACCATACTCTGGAACACTGCTGGGGCATTGGTCAGTCCAAACGGCATCACCTGATACTCGAAATGACTCATCGGTGTATTGAAACCAGTCAACCACTCGTCCCCCTCTCTGATCCGGACCAGATGATACGCATTGCGTAGGTCCAGCTTGGTGAACACAGTAGCACCCTGTAAGGAGTCGAAAGCAGAGCTCATCAAGGGCAGTGGATACTTGTTCTTGACCGTGATATCATTCAACCCCCGATAATCAATACAAGGTCGAAGAGAGCCATCCTTTTTACTCACAAAGAAGAATCCTGCCCCCAGGGGTGATGACAAGGGACGAATGAGACCAGCAGCTAGGGACTCCTTTATGTAGGTCTCCAAAGCCTCACGTTCAGGTCGGGAGATGCTGTATAACCGTCCCTTGGGATAGGCAGCTCCAGGGAACAGGTTTATGGCACAATCATATGGTCGGTGGGGAGGGAGTGACAGAGCCCTCTGCTTACTGAACACTTTCCCCAAATCGTGATATGTCTCGGGAACCAGGAACAAATCTGGGGGGTTAGCCTCAATCACCTGACTGGGAACAGAATGGGAACAGGCAGTCTTGAGGCAGTTAGCATGACAATCAATGCTCCAACTAGTTACCTTGCCAGTCACCCAATCGAACGTGGGATTGTGTTCTTTCAGCCAGGGGTATCCAAGGACCAGAGGAACATGGGAAGAAGGCAGAATGAAGAATGAGATAACCTCAGAATGATTCCCTGACAACAGCATCTTAACCGGTTCAGTCCTCATCGTGATACGTGCCAGACTACTGCCGTTCAGAGTGGTAGCTTCAATGGCTTCCGGTAATCGCTCCTTGGAAAGCCCCAGCTGTTCCACCACGTCGGCATCAATAAAGCTTCCATCGGCACCTGAATCGACGAAAGCGTTAATCGCTAAACTCTGATTCCTGTTCATGAGGGTAGCCGGGAAACGGGGTCTGACAGGGGTATTGAGAGGTTGAAACTGGCTCGCTAAAAGTCCTCCCAACTTTAGCGAGCCGAGCAGTTTGACGGCCGCTGGGAACAAGTGGAGATGTAATGTCCCGAACTACCACAGTAGAGGCAGCGGTTGGTTTTATGTCTATGTTGGCGCTCCTCCTTGGTTAACCCGTGCCGCCCCACTTGCATGGGTTCAGAATCTGGAGGCAGGACCTCTCCACTAATCCCGTGTGGTGGACAATGATCGACGCATTCTGGTCCACCTCCTGACCCGACTGGAAACTGAGAAGCTGATTGATTGGACGGGCCCCATTGCTTCTCCCTCCTTCTCTCTCGAACTCTGTTATCCACCCGAATAGACAAAGCTACCAAACTGTCCAGGTCACTAGGCTCCGGATAGGAGATCAACTCATCCTTGAGTTGCTCCGACAGCCCCTGGTAAAAGGCCGCTTGCAGTGACTCCTCATTCCACCCACTCTCCACAGCCAATGTCCTGAATTCGACTACGAAGTCGGCAACGCTGCGAGTTCCTTGGCGAAGAGAAAACAGGTGCTTAGCTGCGTCCTTACCTCGGACTGGATGGTCAAACAGCTTCCTCATCTCTGCCGTGAACTGCTGGTATGACGCCATGCAGGTGTCCTGTCGTTCCCATACGGCTGAAGCCCACTCCAGGGCTCTACCACGCAGCAATTCAATAACGAAGGCTATCCTAGCCTTGTCTGTGGCGTAAGAGTGGGGCTGTAGATCGAACACTAATCCACACTGCATAAGAAAGGAACAGCATCTTCCCAAATCCCCTTCATACTTCTCAGGCGTCGGAACCTTGGGCTCACTGAAGGGCACAGCTCCAGAAGCGGCAGGCGAGAGAGGTGAAACCGGTGGTGGATTCTCCACCGGCAAACTGAGCTGAGCCTGGATCTTCGTCAGACTGGCAGAAAAGTTCCGAACCGATAACGCTATCTCCTGTAGCGCCGTGCTGTGTTGTCCCAACATCATCTCCTGCTGGGTAATGACATGGCGAACAGAGTCCAGGTCCGCTGGGTTCATTTATGGCCGGATCGTTCTGTCACAGTTCTCTAAGACCGAACCCAGAAGCAGACCAGGACAAGGTGAGTTGAACGAATGAGAGTGTTTATTTACAGATAAAAGATGCAGAATAGTCCAGGAGACGGAGCGGGTGGCGGAGATGAGTAGGTGGTGGTGAAGTGGCAGATGAACTGATGGCACGGCAGGGGTTGGTTGAAGGTTCCGGGAGAATGACTGTAGACAGAACAAACGGAGGTAAGTACAAGGCAGGTCAACAAGGTGCAAAAAACAACAAAACTAACGCTAGTACTCTGAGGCTGATACGCTGGCAAAACATACTGTTTATGGCTAACGATCCGGCAGGGAATGGATGTCAGGTCAGAGCTTATGAAGGGGTGATGATCAGGACCAGGTGTGCCAAAGCTGATGAGAAGCAGGTCCGGGTAATCGAGAGATCACCCGCCTAGCAACGTCGCCCGGCAACCGGACAGGGTGCGTTCAGGCACCTTCGGGAAACAGGAGATACAGAGCAGAAAAACGGCAACACAGGCAGGAACAGACTCAGGACGCAGGGTTCATGACAGTAATGGGTAAGAAAATGTCATTCCTTTGTGATACGGGAGCCTGCAGGACAGCAATCTGTGCAACAGACAAGCCAGATGGAGTCAGGATTGATGGGGAGAAAATCATAGTGCGATCTGCCTCTGGTCATCAATTTATTGAAAGGTTATCAGCCCCAATAACCCTAAAACATGACCAATCAGGAGGAGAGGCAACCATACCCATCCTGATATCTAAGCTGTGTCCGGTAAATTTACTAGGACGTGATGTAATGACTAAATTGAATGTGGCCGTCATTTCCACTGAGAGGGGATAGGTATCGTCTGAAATTGAATTGGAGAGCCAATTCAGTTCCCGGAGTACATTTAGATGAGAATAGCAGATACTGAGGAGAGGAATACCTGTTGACAGAACAACAGGAGTCAGACTTAAAAGAAGTTCCAGAGCATTTGTGGTCCCGGGGTCCAGCAGACGTAGGATAAAAAAAAGGGGTAATTCCAGTACAGGTGATACCCAAATCTAATCATAGGCCATATCAGAAGCAATACCCTATGAAACCAGAAGCAACAAAAGGTATGCAGTTTACCAAGAGCAGATTGGGAGAGAAAAAGAGGAGTAAGAGAGGTTAGTGCCAACTCTCGGAGAGATAGTGAGGCCAGAACAAAGGGGCAGTGTCCTGGAAATCACACTGTTTTGTTTTTTTCAGTGGTGTGTGGATAGAATTGACTAATGCCAGGATTTAGTAAACGAAGCAGAGAGATATAGTGAGGGCAGTGGAAGGGATACCCCACCCTAAGACGGGGTTACACCAGTTCAGAAGAGATATGGAAGGGCTGACCGCCAGCTTTAAGCTGAATACAGGGGTTCTAGAGTGGGCAGAAGGAGGGGCTTATGGAGATAAATTGGCACAACTCTGTGATAATCTGAGAGAATATTGCAACAGACATGCCGACTTCTCCAAAGTCCACAAGTGTAAGCAGGGAGAAAGTGAGACTATTAGTCAATACCTAGGAGAGAAGAGAGGTTACGGTAGCAAAGACAGACAAGAAGGAAATGGTAATAGTGGAGACAGGAGTGAGTGGAAGTGTTACAATTGTGACAAAACGGGACATTTTGCTAGAGAATGTGAGGAACCGTGTAGTTACTGTGCAAGGAAAGGGCACCAGTTAAGAAACTGTAGGCAGAAGGGGAAGAGAGAAATCAGGAGTCCTCATGACCTGGCTATTTTTGGTTGTTGTTTTTTAAATTGGGGTTTTCAAATAAAAAACAACACACCTAGTATGATGTTGTCAAACGGCTGATGTCGATGTGTGGTGGGAGTCAGGCGCAAGACACAGAGGCTCAGTCAAACCGACTTTACTGGACTGAAAATAAACACTCAATACAAAAAGAAAGACCTCGACACAGTAGGTAAAACGAACACGCAAACTATGCGTAACAATAATATCCGACCAAGGAAAACCAAACTGACAACACCTGACAGGCGGACAATTACACACAAATACCCAAAAACAAAACGAGAAACTTATAGGGGACATAATGAACACTAAATAGAAACAGGTGTACAAACAAGACAAAACCAAACAAACATCGATAACATACAACGGTGGCAGCTAGTACTCCGGGGACGACGAACGCCGAAGCCTGCCCGAGCAAGGAGGAGGAGCAGTCTCGGCAGAATTCGTGACAGATGTTTATAAAGGGTTGTTGTTTCAATTTTGGGGGGTTTTCAGCAGGTCAAGGGTGATAGGTCTTGGAGGAGCATGCACAGTGAATTTTATGGAGTTTTTCGGTTTTGGCTGAGTTTGGGATATATATGATTTCTTATGAGAATGAATGTCATGAGGACTTAATGAACACTTGGGATAAGTAACATTTATGAAATATTTAGAATAATGGTAATGTTTGGTATACTATGGGATGGAACAGTTCGTTGAATAATTTCAATTGCCTCTGAACTCTGTTTTAACTTTTTGGTGTTAATTAATCATCCACACTGGTAAATTCTAAAGGCATGAGAGGAGGACTTTAAGATAGTTTATTTTACCAAGTTGAGGGTAATTTATAATACTGTGAAAAGTGTGAAGAAGATTATAATTTGGTAATAATATATATGATTTGAACCATAAAATAACAGAAGAGAGAGAGAGCTTTCCCCGAATGAGAGATACCTGTTGGTAGTCAATTGTACTAATCTTGGATTACTTTTA
This sequence comes from Coregonus clupeaformis, assembly GCF_020615455.1. Taxonomy (NCBI): domain Eukaryota; kingdom Metazoa; phylum Chordata; class Actinopteri; order Salmoniformes; family Salmonidae; genus Coregonus; species Coregonus clupeaformis. The sequence goes on along the minus strand of NC_059222.1, from coordinate 28,449,415 downwards.
CGGGATAGAAGTAAGTTGAGGTATTATCAAATGTTGTCATTTAAATTTCATTTTTAGTAGTCTTTAATAAACAACAAGTTGGTATTTGAAACTAAATTAATGCAATGAGCTGCAGTAATCAGAGGAATGTTAGGCCTACTGCTGCTAGGTAGCTCTCTCTCTGCTCTCTCCCTCCCCTCTGTCTGTCCTTGATTGCAGGAGTGAAGTCTGGTGTGCGGGAGTCAGGGTTCCAGCTGCAGCTCATTCACCATAATCACCTCAGCCTTTAAGACCCGGTCAAACTTACCACTCATCGTCAGATCATAGTCAAGACGACCATATATTTGGAACCTGACTCCTGCCTCCGCTTCACTCCTGCCACCACCATCCTGCTCTCCACTACCGGACCTCTCTTTTGGACTCACCACGGACACTAGGACATTACGGTACCACACCTGCCCTGACCTGGATCTGTTACCCTCCCTGTAACCTGGACTTGCTCTTCCCCTATTATTGGAAACCTGGACTATTGAACATTTTAAATAAACCTGTTAAACCTTCTCTGGCTTGGTGTACTTGTCTGCATTTGGGTTCTAATACTGGTAAATCATAACAGTATGATCTGACCAAACGATGAACCCAGCAGACAGTAGCTTGGATACCACCCCAGAGTGCGCTCAAATTTGGACTGCCATAGCCAATCAGGGCATTTTACTTGGCCAACATGATACCCTGTTTAAGACGATTGCTGAGGACAGTCAGGTGCTGCTTAATCAGGTTCAATTACTCACCAATCAAGTGTCTGCCCTTACTACCCCTTCAGCCCAGATCAGAGAGCCTTTTGTTCCTGCTCCAGAGCGCTATGACGGGAACATGGGAACCTGTGGCGATTTTTGACTCAATGCTCGTTAGTGTTTGAGCAACAGCCCCTCACCTACGCCTCAGAAAGAGCCCGTATTGCCTACCTTATCAACTCTACTAGCGGTTCCGCTCGTGCCTGGGGATCCGCGGTCTGGGAGAGTCAGTCGGACATTTGCAACGCTTACGTTGCCTTCACCACTGAGATGAGGAAGGTTTTTGACCACCCCGTACGAGGCAAGGAGGCTGCGAAACGGTTGTTTTCTCTTCGGCAGGGGGCTCGCAGTGTGGGCGGAGATGGCAGTGGAGTTTCGGACTTTAGCAGCAGTGAGTGGTTGGAATGACGAGGCATTACAAGGAGTGTTCATCAATGCTTTGTCTGAGACTTTAAAAGATGAATTGGTGTCATATGATGAATCGCCTACGCTGGATAATCTTATTTCACTCACCATCAGGTTGGATAATCGGATTCGGGAGCGCCGCCGGGAGAGGAGTGTTAGTTCCAAGCAACCTGTCTGTCATCAACAAACTCCTCCCCGCATCTTCCCTACGGAGAAAGCCGTGTCTTCCCGAGTCGATACGAGGAGCACTGAACCCGAAGCCATGGAGGTGGGTCGTGCACGGTTGTCCTCAGAGGAGCGTGCACGTCGCATTCAGGCTCGGGCCTGCCTGTATTGTGGAGAAGCTGGTCATTTCGTTCCTTCCTGCCCAGTTCGTCCGGGAAAAGGGCCGGCTCATCATTAATGGGAGAAGTTTTGGTGAGCCGAGCAGCGATTCTTCCTCTTCTCCCCGCATTCTGCTCCAGGCATCCCTCCAGTGGCAGTTCCAGAATCTCTCTGTTAGTGCGCTGATTGACTCTGGTGCAGACGAAAGCTTTTGGATAGAGAGTGGGCTCAACAAATGGATTTGGAGACTGTTCCTATGGACTGTCCGCTGCAGGCTAAGGGTCTGAATGGACAATTGTTGACCCATATTACCCATCAGACTGTTCCTGTTTGTCTTAGAGTGTCGGGAAATCATCAGGAGAACATTCAATTCCATATTATCGACTGCCCACAGACCCCTCTGGTCCTTGGTATCCCCTGGCTCATAAGACACAATCCACACATTGATTGGGTGACAGGTAGAATTGTTTCATGGAGCACATTTTGTCATGTGAATTGTTTGTGTTCTGCTCTGACTCCTGCCAGTACTGTGCCTCGACCTCCACTGGAGTCCATGGATCTTTCTAATGTTCCTGACGTGTATCATGACCTGGCATCCGTTTTCTGCAAACACAGAGCTACTTCTCTTCCTCCTCACCGGCCTTACGACTGTGCCATTGACCTCCAGCCAGGAGCCCCGCTCCCCAGCAGTCGCCTGTACAATCTCTCCCGGCCGGAGACGGAGGCTATGGAGAACTACATTCGGGACTCCTTGGCGGCAGGTATTATGCGTCCTTCCTCGTCACCTGTAGGAGCGGGATTCTTTTTTGTTGCTAAGAAGGATAAGACCCTCAGACCCTGTATTGATTACCGTGGACTTAACAACATCACCATTAAGAACAAGTATTCTCTGCCTTTGATTAATTCTGCTTTTCCCCTCCTTCATGGTGCTACCATCTTTACGAAACTGGATCTACGAAATGCGTATCACCTGGTGCGCATTCGTAAAGGTGATGAATGGAAGACTGCCTTCAACACACCCTTGGGACATTTTGAGTATCTGGTTATGCCTTTTGGGTTGTCTAATGCCCCTGCTGTTTTTCAGGCACTAGTCAATGATGTCCTTCGGGACATGTTGAATCGGTTTGTTTTTGTCTATCTGGATGATATCTTGATTTTCTCAGAGTCCTCCCAGGAACATGAACTGCATGTGCGCCAGGTGTTGCAAAGGTTGTTGGAGAACAAACTGTTTGTGAAGATGGAGAAATGTGAATTTCATGTGTCTGAGACCTCTTTTTTGGGTTACATCATCGCTCAGGGGGAGTTGCGGATGGACCCAGCTAAGATCTCTGCTGTCACGGACTGGCCAGCCCCCTCTACCCGCAAACAACTTCAACGATTTCTGGGGTTTGCGAACTTCTATAGGAGGTTCATCAAGGACTACAGCCGCATTGCGGCGCCACTCACCGCTCTCACCTCCATCTCACGACCGTTCGCTTGGAATGAAGGGGGCCGAATCAGCGTTCGAAGAACTGAAACATCGCCCGCCTCGGCTCCCATTCTGATGCAGCCGGACCCCGACCGCCAGTTTGTCGTGGAGGTGGATGCATCCGACACTGGGGTAGGTGCGGTGTTGTCACAGCGTTCTCCTGAAGATAACAAACTGCATCCCTGTGCTTTTCTCTCAAGGAAACTTTCTCAGGCAGAGAGGAATTATGATGTTGGCAATCGTGAACTGCTCGCCGTTAAGCTGGCTCTCGAGGAGTGGCGACATTGGTTGGAGGGGCGGAACAACCCTTCATCGTTTGGACGGATCATAAGAATCTGGCTTACCTCCAGTCAGCGAAGCAGCTCAACCCCCGTCAAGCCAGGTGGGCACTATTTTTTGGGAGATTCAATTTTTCTCTGTCTTACCGTCCTGGGTCACGCAACGTCAAGCCTGACGCCCTGTCTCGTGTTCATTCGGCTGTTGATACTGGTAGTAACCCTGAACCCATTTTGCCTCCTACCTGCAGTATTGCGGTCGTCACATGTGACATCGAGGGGATTGTTAGACAGGCTCAACATCATCAAGCTGACCCTGGGAGGGGGTCCTCCTAACCGGATGTTTGTCCCTGAGTCTGCTCGCTCCCAGGTACTTCAGTGGGCTCACTCGTCTCCCCTTACCTGTCACCCTGGAGTTTCGCGGACCCTTGACTTTGTGCGACGGAAGTTCTGGTGGGCCACGATGGAGGCGGACACTCGAGCCTTCATTGCTGCTTGTACGGTATGTGCACGAAGTAAGAACTCCACCCAGGCCAGCGCTGGTCATCTACGACCTCTACCTATACCCAGCCGGCCCTGGTCGCATATCGCTATGGATTTTGTCACTGGACTTCCCCCCTCGTCTGGAAAGACTGTAATTCTTACGGTGATTGATCGTTTTTCTAAGTTCGCTCATTTTTTTGGCCCTACCTAAACTGCCCACTGCCAGAGAGACGGCTGATATTTTGGTTGAACATGTGTTCCGCTCTCATGGTCTACCCACGGATATTGTCTCTGACAGGGGTCCCCAGTTTGTCTCCCAGGTGTGGAAAGCTTTCTGTAAAGCTTTGGGCATTACATCCAGCCTGTCCTCTGGATATCACCCCCAGACCAACGGGCAAGCCGAGAGAGCGAACCAGGAGATGGAGACCGCTCTTCGCTGTGTCACAGGGTCTAACCCTGGGTCATGGAGCTCCATGCTCCCCCTGGGTGGAATATGCTCATAACACCTTGACTAACGCTTCCTCTGGTTTGTCTCCTTTTCTGTGTGCTCTGGGTTATCAACCTCCCCTGTTCCCTTCTCAAGAGAGGGAACTGGCGGTACCCTCGGTGCAGTCCCACATGCGCCGCTGCTTCAAGGTCTGGAGGAAGGCCAGGGTAGCTCTGTCCCGAGCTTCGGCGTACATGCAGAGGCAAGCCAACCGTCACCGGTCCCAGGCTCCCGGTTACTCTCCTGGTCAAGAGGTATGGCTGAAGTCACGGGACCTTCCATTGAAGGTGGAGTCTAAGAAGATGGCGCCTCGTTTTATAGGACCGTTCAAGATACTGTCTATTGTTAACCCCTGCGCGGTTAAGCTACAGCTTCCTGCCTCCCTACGGGTTCATTCCACCTTTCATGTTTCCCAGATTAAGCCTGTGTCGGTTAGCCCTCTGTGCCCGCCCTCTCGTCCCCCTCCTCCGCCCAGGATCGTGGGTGGGGGTCCGGTCTACACTGTCCGGCGACTTCTGGATGTTCGCCGCCGGGGTCGTGGTTTCCAGTACCTGGTGGATTGGGAGGGTTATGGTCCTGAGGAACGTTCCTGGGTGCCCAGGAGCTTCATTGTGGATCCTGCTCTGGTCCGAGAGTTTCATAGGTTACATCCCGATAAACCCCGTCGGCCGCCAGGTGGCGTCCGTAGAGGGGGGGTACTGTTAGGCCTACTGCTGCTAGGTAGCTCTCTCTCTGCTCTCTCCCTCCCCTCTGTCTGTCCTTGATTGCAGGAGTGAAGTCTGGTGTGCGGGAGTCAGGGTTCCAGCTGCAGCTCATTCACCATAATCACCTCAGCCTTTAAGACCCGGTCAAACTTACCACTCATCGTCAGATCATAGTCAAGACGACCATATATTTGGAACCTGACTCCTGCCTCCGCTTCACTCCTGCCACCACCATCCTGCTCTCCACTACCGGACCTCTCTTTTGGACTCACCACGGACACTAGGACATTACGGTACCACACCTGCCCTGACCTGGATCTGTTACCCTCCCTGTAACCTGGACTTGCTCTTCCCCTATTATTGGAAACCTGGACTATTGAACATTTTAAATAAACCTGTTAAACCTTCTCTGGCTTGGTGTACTTGTCTGCATTTGGGTTCTAATACTGGTAAATCATAACAAGGAAGGCACAATCTAATGCGAAACAGCTATTACCTAGATCATTTATTTAGTCATGAGATCAGGAATATAGGAGCAATAAAGAAGCAAGGGACAGTCTCAAAAATAAATAAGGGATGGCAATTGGATGATAAATTACCAATATTACCTAAGTGATTGTTTAGGTAGGTGGTAATATTGACACATGGGCAGTGACGTGTCAAAAGGAGGGATGGATGGTAGAGCAGATTAGACAACACTTTGTTGCATATGGGATTACTAATTATTATTATTATTTTTTACGTTTGTTCAAGATGTGTTATCTGTGCTCAAAATAATCACCAGGGCAGACAAAGGGCACCTCAGGGTGAGTATCCTCCGGCTAAGTACCCTTTCCAGCAATTGGAAATGGATTTTATAGAGTTATCACGGAGTGAAGGGAAGAAATGTAGAGTAACCCCAGATAAAGATGGGTTATCCCCCTTTGAGAAAGTGTTTGGAAGACCTTACAGAATGCCACAGTTGGCAGGACCAGACAGGCAGACATAGAACTAGAGAGCACCCTAGCAGAACACGTGAGAAGGTAGTTTATTAACCACACCTGTATGTCAGAGGTTTTGTGCCCCACAGGTGAACTAAAGGAGAAGGTGACCCACTCTATATAACCTGGAGACTGGGTGTGGATCCAATCCTTAAAGAAGAAAAACTGGAAGCAGCCCCGTTGGGAAGGTCCATATCAGGTCCTGTTGGTGACGGCCTTCGCTGTAAGAATTGCGGAAAGATCCATCTGGGTGCATGTCACACACTGTAAAAAGGTAAACCCAGTTACACCTGACGAACAAACACAGAGTTAGGAAAAAGAACCGATCACCACTAGGGCTCGGGGGTTGGCTCCTTAACGAAGATTCCCTTACCCTGTCTGATCATCCCTGTGTGAGTTCGATAGAAGGTAAAGCAATGGGTTGGCCTCTGGCGTCTGACATGTTCTCAGGGCGAGGGTGGGGACGGTAGGTAGCTTTCTGATTGTGGGGGCCATATTCCTAACACACTCAAACCCTCCTGATCCGCCAGAAGTAGTAGTTAACCTAACACAAGTTGATAAAATAATACCTGAGCACAGTCTACGAAGGCATAGGAGACAGCTAGACGTAGGGAAAGGGGAAGTACTAGGGACTGTAGGGAAGGACATCACCTTTTGAGGTCTTTGCAGACCAGTTGGGGAGTTGGGGACTACTGGCTGGTAGTATCGTAAAGGATGGGAGATATATATGTATGTCACCATGTACATCCTGGGACTATGTAGTTGCTCATACCGAGCGGGGGGGGGATATGTCAATCTCCATACACAGTTTAAGGACAGGTGTAGTTTTGTGAAAGTAGGGAATTACCAGAAATGGCAGTGCGACCCATATAAGAGTAGGTACTGTCTGAAAGTCCGAATTACGCTAAAACAGGTTACAGACCTGACAAGTGAGATATCCTCTTCAACTGGGGCACCCTATAGAGTAAACCCCTCTGAGGGAGGTAGTGAGACCGGGGCTGTGGTGAAGATAGTGCACCCTATAGACCTGAAGGAAGTAGTACAGGTGGAGACGGGGTATAGGGATCCTAACCTGTGGTTAGAATGTATTCAGTAAACGGCAAGAACTATGTCTAAAGAGGACTGTAATGCCTGTGGGACAGCCAAACCAAGGTTAACAACTACTCCGTTCCCCTTGACAGGCTTTAACTCTCCGTCAGGTTTATCCTCCATGATTAAATTGTTCAAGCCACCTGGGAATGTGGTGAAGGAGTCTTGTAGTAACTAGCACTATCTGTATCCCCCGATAACAAAGTCACCCCGACCTAGGTTACCTCCGTTTGAAGTCTCAGGGGATTCTTATTATTGTTTTTCTAGGACTAGTAAGAAAGGATACAGGGTAGGGCATCTTAGCTCCTGCTCCCACACAGAGAATGTCACAACTTGTTAGGCCTACTGCTGCTAGGTAGCTCTCTCTCTCTGCTCTCCCACTCCCCTCTGTCTGTTCTTAATTGCAGGAGTGAAGTCTGGTGTGCGGGAGTCAGGGTTCCAGCTGCAGCTCATTCACCATAATCACCTCAGCCTTAAAGACCCGGTCAAACTTGCCACTCATCGTCAGATCATAGTCAAGACGACCATGTTAGTCTCGCTGCTGACTCAACCTGCTTGTTTTCGCTCTTTGTGTTTTTGGCCGGTTCTATTTATATTTCTCCTGTGCCACAGATTATTGGAACCTGACTCCTGCCTCCGCTTCACTCCTGCCACCACCATCCTGCTTTCCACTACTGGACCTCACATTTGGACTCACCACGGACACTAGGACGTTACGGTACCACTCCTGCTCAGAACCCTGGATCTGTTACCCTCCCTGTAGACCTGGACTTGCTCTTCCCCTATTTTTGGAAACCTGGACAATTTAACTTTGAAATAAACCTGTTAAACCTTCTCTGGCTCGGTGTAGTTGTCTGCATTTGGGTTCATATTCAGTTTAAATCGTGACAGTATGATCTGACCAAACGATGAACCCAGCAGACAGTAGCTCAGATACCACCCCAGAGTTCACTCAAATTCGGACTGCCATAGCCAATCAGGGCATTTTACTTGGCCAACATGATACTTTGTTTAAGACTATTTCTGAGAACAGTCAGATGCTGCTTAATCAGGTTCAATTACTCACCAATCAAGTGTCTGCCCTTACTACCCAAGTTAATACTGCACCCCCCGTTCATGGCATACAAACTGCTCCTTCTCCCGCTCCGCCTGTTTTTCCTGCTCCTCCAGCCCAGATCAGAGAGCCTTTTGTTCCTGCTCCAGAGCGCTATGACGGGAACATGGGAACCTGTGGTGATTTTTTGACTCAATGCTCGTTAGTGTTTGAACAACAGCCACTCACCTACGCCTCAGAAAGATCCCGTATTGCCTACCTTATCAACTCTACTAGCGGTTCCGCTCGTTCTTGGGGATCAGCGGTCTGGGAGAGTCAGTCGGACGTTTGCAACTCTTACGTTGCCTTCACCACTGAGATGAGGAAGGTTTTCGACCACCCCGTACGGGGCAAGGAGGCTGCTAAACGGTTGTTTTCTCTTCGGCAGGGGTCTCGCAGTGTGGCGGAGATGGCAGTGGAGTTTCGGACTTTAGCGGCAGTGAGTGGTTGGAATGACGAGGCATTACAAGGAGTGTTCATTAATGCTTTGTCTGAGACTTTGAAAGATGAATTGGTGTCATATGATGAATCGCCTACGCTGGATAATCTTATTTCACTCACCATCAGGTTGGATGATCGGATTCGGGAGCGCCGCCGTGAGAGGAGTGTTAGTTCCAAGCAACCTGTCTGTCGTCAACCAACTCCTCCCCGCCTCTTCCCTATGGAGAAGGCCGAGTCTTCCCGAGTCAATACTAGGAGCACTGAACCCGAAGCCATGGAGGTGGGTCGTGCACGGTTGTCCTCAGAGGAGCGTGCACGTCGAATTCAGGCTCGTGTCTGCCTGTATTGTGGAGAAGCTGGTCATTTCGTTCCTTCCTGCCCAGTTCGTCCGGGAAAAGGGCCGGCTCATCATTAATGGGAGAAGTTTTGGTGAGCCGAGCAGCGGATTCTTCCTCTTCTCCCCGCATTCTGCTCCAGGCATCCCTCCAGTGGCAGTCCCAGAATTTCCCTGTTAGTGCGCTGGTTGACTCTGGTGCCGATGAAAGCTTTTTAGATCGAGAGTTGGCTCAACAAATGGATTTAGAGACTGTTCCTATGGACCGTCCGCTGCAGGCTAAGGGTCTAAATGGACAATTGTTGACCCGTATTACTCATCAGACTGTCCCTGTTTGTCTCAGAGTGTCGGGTAATCATCAGGAGAACATTCAATTTCACATAATTGACTGCCCACAGACCCCCCTGGTCCTTGGTATCCCCTGGCTCAAAAGACACAATCCACACATTGATTGGGTGACAGGTAGAATTGTTTAATGGAGCACATTTTGTCATGTTAACTGTTTGTGTTCTGCTCAGACCCCTGCCAGCATTGTTCCTCAACCTCCACTGGAGTCCATGGATCTCTCTGCTGTCCCTGACGTGTATCATGACCTGGCATCCGTCTTCTGCAAACACAGAGCTACTTCTCTTCCTCCTCACCGGCCATACGACTGCGCCATTGACCTCCAGCCAGGAGCCCCTCTCCCTAACAGTCGCCTGTACAATCTCTCCCGCCCGGAGACGGAGGCTATGGAGAACTACATTCGGGACTCCTTGGCGGCAAGTATTATTCGTCCTTCCTCGTCACCTGTAGGAGCGGGATTCTTTTTTGTTGGGAAAAAGGATAAGACCCTCAGACCCTGTATTGATTTCCGTGGACTTAACAAAATCACCATTAAGAACAAATATTCTCTACCTTTAATTAATTCTGCTTTTCCCCTCCTTCATGGTGCAACTATCTTTACGAAACTGGATCTACAAAATGCGTATCACCTGGTGCGCATTCGTAAAGGCGATGAATGGAAGACTGCCTTCAACACACCCTTGGGACATTTTGAGTATCTGGTTATGCCTTTTGGTTTGTCTAATGCCCCTGCTGTTTTTCAGGCACCTGGACTTGCTCTTCCCCTATCTTTGGAAACCTGGACAATTTAACTTAAAAATAAACCTGTTAAACCTTCTCTGGCTCGGTGTAGTTGTCTGCATTTGGGTTCATATTCAGTTTAAATCGTGACACAACTAAAGAGACCATGACTAATCTCACATCTTTGTTGCAGCCAGAGGATTTTAGGAACCAAAACCAGGCCCGTGCTGACATCTGGGGGTTGTGTGGTAATAACAGATTGTGAACTCACCTACATACGCAAACAATCAAACGTGTCAGAGACTGGTGAGTTGTCACGTAGAAAGTGGGACCTCCTCCCGGGATCCTTTGATGAAAGGATATATATTGAGTACCTCAAGGGGTTCCAGAAGAATTCAAAGCTAGGAATCAGATCGCAGCTGGGTTTGAATCAAGTCTTTTCTGGTGGTCAACAATGAATAAAAACGTAGATTGGATAAATTATATTTACTATAACCAGCAAAGATTTATAAACCACACTCGTGATGCAATAAAGGGATTGGCTGAGCAGACAGCGGCAACTAGCTTAATGGCATGGCAGAATAGAATAGCTTTAGATATGCTTTTGGCTGAGCGGGGCGGAGTTTGTGTTCTGTTTGGATCTATGTGCTGTACTTTCATCCCCAACAAAACAGCACCGGACGGGTCCGTGACCAAAGCGCTTCAGGGACTCACCACGCTGGCAAACGAACTGGCTGAGAACTCTGGTATTGATAGCTCCCTAAACGGTTGGTTTGATAACATATTTGGTAAATGGAAAACTATTGTTGTAACTATTCTGGGTGCAGTTATAGCTTCTATGGGTATACTTGTTCTTTGTGGATGTTGTCTTATTCCCTGTGTCCGAGGGTTGGTGAGCAAGGCGATGGAGGAGGCGGTTTCCCAACAGATGGTGAGATACGGCCCAATCCCGGACTCCGACCTAAGGAATGAAGGATATGACCTATCATGCTTGGTGGAGGACGACGACGATTCAGATAGTTTGAGACTGGATGTTTTCCTAGAACTATAAATCTCTAGATTAAAAGTTATTGTAATGATCTTTTGTGTATTAAAGTCTTGTTTTAAGTATGATGTACTAGTTACCATTGCTAAAAAGTAACGTTACGCTTTTAATCATGGGGTAACCCTGATGAACCTGTAATGTTTTTATATGCAAACCAACTTATATACTTCAATGAGTGTGATTCATTTCTATAACAACATATATTTTGTATGTGTGTAATATTTAGTCAAAGGGTGGAATTGATAGATTAATTATTAATGACTAATTATTACACCCTGAAACTGTGTATAATGTGTTAGAAATGTGTGAGTGTAGGACCAGTAAAGGATATGGCATTGAGCCACTATTTAGCAATGTGAGTAAGAGTTAGGCCAGACAACAAAGGACAAGAATAACTGCCTACAGGCAACTGATAGGCTTTTTAATGAGTATGGTGCAAAATAGTGTGAGAACGGCAATAACTGAGGAATGTAGGGAGTAGGCTATGATAAGAAAGTGTGTGTGTGTATGTATGTGTGTATGCATGTGTGTATATGTGTGTATGTGAACTGATGGTCAGGAGAGCAGTTTTAGAGTGGAAAACTGCAGCCCGCTGTAGTGTATTGGATTATGTCTGTGTTAAATGTTTTTCATGAAGAAATGGAATGTTGTTTCATTTAGTGCAAGAAGGGGGATGTTTTATGATGTTATTTGATATGTGCCGCTTGGAGGGTGACGCCGAGGGAGACTTTTCCAAAGAGTAACCCTTATTTTCATTTTATAGAATTTAACCGCACGTTGTTTCTGTTCTTTTAAAAGCTTTGACACGGCAGCATGCGACTTGTTGACGGCAATATTGCCACCATCCCACACCGCTACAGAGGGGAGGGATTTTTTTGTATGACGTATGAGTATAAAAGATGGACTCTGAAATTGTGATGGCAGAATTCTCAATGAATAAAAATCTCTGACTATGCAGATCGGGACTTTGTCCGTTACTTAAATCCCCAAAGATTTACAACCTTTTAGGAGACTCACAGAGACACAGAATAGTTTGATAAATAATTCACATAACAGTAGTGAAGGAAGCAAACTGTTACAGTGATGATGTTGACATGGATCACTGGTTGCATTGATTAGATTATACGAAAGGGATTGTCCTACCAACCCATGGCGGCTAGGATAACATAGTAATTAAAGTGGCCTCCCTGTGAATATAGGTTTTGTTTGTTTTGACTATAATTTAACAATAATCTGTCACCTCCTAAAGTAACGTTAGATGGGAAGACAGAGGTAATAATATAATAATATGCCATTTAGCAGACGCTTTTATCCAAAGCGACTTACAGTCATGTGTGCATACATTTTTACGTATGGGTGGTCCCGGGGATTGAATCCACTACCCTGGCGTTACAAGCCTCATGCTCTACCAATTGAGCTACAGAGGATAATAGAGATTGTAGAGGGTTTCCTTGGTTAAAAGGAAAGTAGGTTAATTGGGAAATTACAAATGTCAAATTGGATTGTTTGAGTAGACTGGTATTAAAATATTGCTTTCTAGTAATGTGAATGCAAATATGTTATTAGGTAGTAGTGGTTTGTGGATAGAATTTACTAAGGCAATGATTTAGTAAGCGGGTGAAAGAGATCGTGCTCGCTGGGCTATATCGGGATGTAAAGGACGCCGGGGGTAATGTGAAGCAGAGATCTGAATAGTTGAATAGGAAACGTTCTTTGACAATTTTTTATAATTATTATTCAATTCTATAGTTTGCGTAACACCAGTGAGTTATGTAGACAGTTAATTCATTCTAAAATGATAATCTGTTTCTGGTACGTTGAACAATGGGGGTAATTTTGAATATTACGCTGATGGGGTAGTATATTTTTTCTAGGTTCTGGATTTATTAAACAATAGGTTTATATTTTAATACATCAATACAACTTGTTCCGATGATTACATTACCGGAAAGGGTTTATAGGTTTATATTAGAAGGTGTAATCAACTTAATAAAACGTGGTATTGTCTGATGTGTTTTGAGTAGGATTTTATATTCTAGGATTGGTGGAAGTAACCTACAGTATGTATGTTAAAGGAAGATGTAGGAGATCACATCTCAAACAACTTTTTAATAGACACTTGGGATCAAATATCACTGATTCTTTATGCGTAGTAATTGATTATATTTGCGAAATACTAAAATATTACATTTAGAGGGGTGATAGGAACAATCTAAGGGGAAACCGATATTTACTATGTCGTTGGACAGTGATCCAGCAACGATACCATGATAATTTGATATGGGATCAAATGGAGTCGATTATGGGGTTGAATAATCATTGTGAGAATTACAAAGAATGAAGTCTAAAGGGTAATCAATTAAAAATACTCATTGTAAACTCAGAGAACCTTGAGTGGTTTTCATCTTTTAAGAGGGTTTCTGTCATCTTCTTCTGGAGTAGTTAATTTCAAACAAACGATTAATGAGTTAAGGGAGGACAGTGGAATTATCATCGCCATGCTTGTTGATGATTAAGAGTAAATGTTAACAATTTGTCAACTTTATTTTCCAGGAGGAAGGGCTATCATTATCGTTTTCAGATGTATGTGGTCTTGGGAGGAGGTGTTAGTTACATTCGGCAGTTTGATAAGTATGACGATATCGGGATTAGGTCGTAAGAGGGAGCTACCAAATTAAATAAGGCCTGGACATTTTTGTTTGTTGTTTTCAAATATGGTTTTTCAAATAACCACACACAACCCACATATCATAATGGTTATATAGGGTTTTTATTTTTATTTTAGGGGGTTTAAAAGTGTTAGAGATGATACGTTTTAAAGGGGCACACACATGGAATTTTCTGAAGTTTTTGTTCTATGAGTGAGTTTTGGGTAAACACGTGATTTCTTTTGAGAAGAAATGTAATGAGGACTTACTGTACACTTGGGATACACAACATTTATGAAATGTTTTGACTGTTGTTAATGATTAGTCTGCTATAGAATGAAACACTTCTTTGAAGGGTTTGAATGACCTCTGACCTCTGTCCTGACTTTCTAGTGTGATTTGATCACCCACACTGGAAAACCGAGAGACATAGGATGAGGAATTTAAGTTAATTTATTATACCGAGTTGAGGGTCATTTATAATACTGATAATTATGAAGAAGTTTATAATTTGGCAATAGACCTATATATCATTCGGACCAAGACAAGGACAGAGTGAGAGAGCTAGTCCTGAATGAGGCACACCTGTCGCTAGTCAATTTTAGTATTCCTTGAATTACCTTATGGGATACAATTAAGTTAAGGTGTTATCAAAGGTTGTCATTTTAATTTCATTTATTATTTTGGTTTACGTTGTTTTGTTTTTTGAACATATGAATCACGTTGTGAGTCATGTGTCCAAAGGGGGGAAGTACTGGTCGCATGGGGCTTTTTGGTAAATATGCTAATTGTATTAAGAATATGAGCAGTAGTAATTAATGTGTTATGGGTTAGATTAAATGTTTTATGGGAAAGTGTGTAGAGGAGGCCTGTCTCTGAAACTAGTGACCTATAAACTGCAAGAATGAGCACTTCCTAATCTCAAGGCTTCTCCTGACTGATAAGAAGACAGGGTATAGTAGCATACGGTGTCTCAACTAACAATGTTCTTAAGACTTTCTTCCCACGGGTGAAGTCTTCTCTGCCCAACCTAGCAGGAGAATAGGAGCATTGTCTGCGCCCTGGAGACTGGCGGTAAAGGATTACAGAAGTAAGAGATGGACAAAACCTAGGTGGGGAGGTCAGTACTAGGTGTTGCTGGCTACATCGATGGAGGGGAAAGTAGCAGAGAGAGATACCTGCATCCATGTGTCCCACTGTAGGAGTGTTCCAACCCCAGAGGAGGAAGATGGCACCGCCAATGCGGAGCATTGTTTTATTTTGTGTCTGTGTGTCTTTGCAGCAGTGACTCTCAACTTCCCTATTGGTACGATGCCAGAAGGACACAATCCACAGAACGATGTTGATAAATGGAGAAGGACTCTGCATGATCCGAGACCCTAGTGACGGAAGAAGGTTCAGAGCTAAAGGGACCATACATCGTCACCCAGGCTACACCAACGGATGTACGGATAGAGGGGAGATCGACCTGGTATCATCTCAACCACTGCAACAGAGTACTACGAGGAAACCGACGACCTAGAGATGAGGGAGCTGAGGACGCTGGAGCTGACCAGAATCAGGTGATGGGAGATGATGGCAATGGGAATGCTACTGATGAGCTACGTGATATGGCTGATTCCCTCGGTGGAGGGACAGAACTCCAAGAACTTCAAGATCTTCCAGAAGTTCCAGAATCACCTGACTTTCACACCAGTCATTTCTCTGTCTGTGGAGGGTTTCCCTAACAGAAATTGGGGAGTATATTAGAAATTGGTATTAAGAATAATTGGTCAAACATAATAATTTCTAATATATTCAACGCTTATATTGATTTATTGGATTAGAAATGAACTCAACTAAACTGTTATGTTCTGTCTTCTCTTGAGGTAAATACAAATGGTGTATTGATGCATAGCAGGGATAATTGGGCCTACAAAATTGTGAACCTAAAAAATAAACAAAACTCTAAACCGGCTGAAGATGAACATCAGAGGCGTTGAAGACGTTCCTGTACAGCACCACTTCTACCTGCAACCGGTCTACAAAAGCCAATCGAAGCTATCAACGGATTGTCTCTCATGCCTTTTTTTCTCAGGAGTGGCACAGGAGTCCACGAGGATTGAGGATGGAGAGAGATCTGTTCAAATAAAACATTTCTCATGTTGTTGGTATACTGGTTGGCAAATGGACAAAACAGAATGGGGTGTAGAGATGGTGGTGACTCGGATGAGACACTGAAGTTGGGATATTGTCATGGGCAATCCATTTTGAACTATGAAGATGTCTGAAGAAGATAATGAAGAGACGCCAGAAGATTTAAGTGCCGGGGAAGGAAGGGGTTGGTTAGCTGTGTCGATAATACATTTGGATTTATCTAAATTTGCTAATTTGGGTAGGAGGTACAGTTGAAGTTGGAAGTTTACATACACTTAGGTTGGAGTCATTAAAACTCGTTTTTCAACCACTCCACAAATTTCTTGTCAACAAACTATAGTTTTGGCAAGTCGGTTAGGACATCTACTTTGTGCATGACACAAGTAATTTTTCCAACAATTGTTTACAGACAGATTATTTCACTTATAATTCACTGTATCACAATTCCAATGGGTCAGAAGTTTACATAACCTAAGTTGACTGTTCCTTTAAACAGCTTGGAAAATTCAAGAAAATTATGTCATGGCTTTAGAAGCTTCTGATAGGCTAATTGACATCATTTGAGTCAATTGGAGGTGTACCTGTGGATGTATTTCAAGGCCTACCTTCAAACTCAGTGCCTCTTTGCTTGACATCATGGGAAAATCAAAAGAAATCAGCCAAGACCTCAGGAAGAAAATGGTAGACCTCTACAAGTCTTTGTGATCCTTGGGAGCAATTTCCAAATGCCTGAAGGTACCACGTTCATCTGTACAAACAACAGTATGCAAGTATAAACACCATGGGACCACGCAGCCGTCATTCCGCTCAGGAAGGAGACGCGTTCTGTCTCCTAGAGATGAACATACTTTGGTGCGAAAAGTGCAAATCAATTCCAGAACAACAGCAAAGGACCTTGTGAAGATGCTGGAGGAAACAGGTACAAAAGTATCTATATCCATAATAAAACGAGTCCTATATCAACATAACCTGAAAGGCCGCTCAGCAAGGAAGAAGCCACTGCTCCAAAACCGCCATAAAAAAGACAGACTACGGTTTGCAACTGCACATGGGGACAAAGATTGTACTTTTTGGAGAAATGTCCTCTGGTCTGATGAAACGAAAATAGAACTGTTTGGCCATAATGACCATCGTTATGTTTGGAGGGAAAAGGGGATAGCTTGCAAGCCGCAGAACACCATCCCAACCGTGAAGCACGGGGGTGGCAGGATCATGCTGTGGGGGTGCTTTGCTGCAGGAGGGACTGGTGCACTTCACAAAATAGATGGCATCATGAGGAAGGAAAATTATGTGGATATATTGAAGCAACATCTCAAGACATGAGTCAGGAAGTTAAAGCTTGGTCGCAAGTGGGTCTTCCAAATGGACAATGACCCCAAGCATACTTCCAAAGTTGTGGCAAAATGGCTTAAGGACAACAAATTCAAGGTATTGGAGTGGCCATCACAAAGCCCTATAGAAAATGTGTGGGCAGAACTGAAAAAGCGTATGCGAGCAAGGAGGCCTACAAACCTGAGTCAGTTACACCAGCTTTGTCAGGAGGAATGGGCCAAAATTCACCCAACTTATTGTGGGAAGCTTGTGGAAGGCTACCCGAAACATTTGACCCAAGTTAAACAATTTAAAGGCAATGCTACCAAATACTAATTGAGTGTATGTAAACTTCTGACCCACTGGGAATGTGATTAAAGAAATAAAAGCTGAAATAAATCATTCTCTCTAGTATTATTCTGACATTTCACATTCTTAAAATAAAGTGGTGATCCTAACTGACCTAAGACAGGGAATTTTTACCAGGATTAAATGTCATGAATTGTGAAAAACTGAGTTTAAATGTATTTGGCGAAGGTGTATGTAAACTTCCGACTTCAACTGTATATACACTGCTAAATTAATAGTACGAAGAATGCATTGAGATAATTATCTGTAGTTATTCTCAGGATGAGGAAGGTCATAATAGAATTATGGATATATATATACGGTATGTTAATATAATTGTACATTCTGACAGTTGTAATGTGTGATAAAGTTGAGGGTTTTAATTTTGAGTGATAGGACCAATGTGAATCACTTAGAATTGTCATTCAAAATTTGGTTGAGATAAGTAATTTGGTTTTGGTTATGATTTATAAGATGACTGAGTGATTTAAAGTAAATTGTTAGTATATATGAGTAACTAAAGATGTTGAAACTATTTTCAGCATGAATGGTATTGCTTGTACAATTGCGAGATAACTGTCTTAAATAGATATTATGGTTAAAACAGCGATACATTATTGTAATGTCTTAGGATACACTTAGGATTTATTTTGAACATCATTCAGGTTACTAATTATAGAGCCCAGAATAAATTGTTATTATTTACACTTACTGTGGTAATATCTATGAGAGTTTTATGTTAAAGTAAGGAACGACCACATACATTCGCTGGGACCCTATTCCCAGCTAAGTGACATGAAGCAGCAGGACTGGGGACCACAGCCAGGATGGTGCACTTATCCTGGGGAGAACCTAGGGAAGAGAGGGGGTGGGGATGGGGAAGAGGAGGGCGATCGGGGGAGAAACACAGAGACAGACATTTTAAAAGATTGGAGATGACTATCCATAAAAACAACACACATGTTCTCAGACACTAGCTTGGAGATCCGTGACAGGATGTCTGTCACCCCGCTGAGCCTCTCCTGCAGTTTTGGGGTCACATCCACTTGAATGTCCTTCATACGAGGGACCTCCACCAGCCGAGACTCCTACAGAGCAAAGGAGGAAAATATGACATTTATGATTTATGTTAAAAATAATAAAATATTGGGATTTTTTCCCAAAACGACTTGCAGCTAACATATATATTTATATATGTGATCTATGTAAATAAAGGTATATAACACAGCTGTAAAACTGTGAATGAGTATATGGTGGAGGTCTACCTATTTCCCAGGAGCATAATAACAAGTGGATTTGGGTACAGTGTTTATTTCCCCCTAATATCTTTGAAGAATATACCTAAAATCATTAGGCCTACTTCTTTCTACTGCTGATCTGAGACCAGAAGGGTAAAACATTGCAGATAGAAATGCAATATATAGAGTATAAAGGATTGCCTGCCCTCCAAAGAAGAAACATCTGTTCTACATGATCTATTTCTATCTGAACGTTACACCTCAATCAAGCTTGTTAATTGATCGTTAAGTCTTGTTTGGCTTCAGGTGGGAGTCAGGTAAAGGGTCATTAGTGGCCTATATAAGCCTCTTACAGGCCATGGGAAGACATTACTTGTTGATAGCAAGACTGTTGTTGTTATCATGGGAGCTCTGAGAGGATTGCTGCTCTTTGTGCTGACTGTTGGGGTCTTCAATGGTTGGTTGACTAATGTTTTATTTGGATTGAAGGGCTTTGTTTGGGAACTATGCTTAACTTTGTAAATTGGATTAAAATGTGACTACTGTTTTGTGAGCTTCTCTTCTGTCAACTCTCTCCTCAGTTTGTTGTTCCCCTGTTGGAAAGTCCAAGAAGCAAGATCGAGTCTCTCTACAGAGGAGATTTGGAGGTAAGCGTTCTTTCCCCCACGTTTTATCCCATCCCTTGTAGCAATGTTCTTTGTCTCTGTATATGGTGGTGTTTGCGTTACTCTTTGGTGTTAATTGGCTTTAGTCAAATATTGACTGTTTAGAGACCAGAGGATCCCTTTTGTTTCATAATGTTTAGCCAGGAATTGTCAACCTTTGCTGTTGTAATAACTTGCTTGTGTACCGATATTTCTCAGAGCTAGCATCAAATGACGTCTCCATGGCACATGCCCTGGCCTTGCTCCGGTCCATAGTGTCTGACTCTAAACAAGCCAGAGAAGGTAAGGCCTGCAACATACTCTTACAACTGTGCTGAGTTGAGTGGTGTGCAATGTTGCGACACAATCAAATGGAACTGTAGCACAGATATGCTCCTGTAGAATGCCCAACTGTTTTGGTCTGTAATGCAGAGTATTTGGAGACCAATGACGACGACTCTACTGGTGCCGCTACCGGCTCGCCTGACGACGACGACTCTACTGGTGCCGCTACCGGCTCGCCTGACGACGACGACTCTACTGGTGCCGCTACCGGCTCGCCTGACGACGACGACTCTACTGGTGCCGCTACCGGCTCGCCTGACGACGCACGACTCTACTGGTGCCGCTACCGGCTCGCCTGACGACGCACGACTCTACTGGTGCCGCTACCGGCTCGCCTGACGACGACGACTCTACTGGTGCCGCTACCGGCTCGCCTGACGACGACGACTCTACTGGTGCCGCTACCGGCTCGCCTGACGACGACGACTCTACTGGTGCCGCTACCGGCTCGCCTGACGACGACGACTCTACTGGTGCCGCTACCGGCTCGCCTGACGACGACTCTACTGGTGCCGCTACCGGCTCGCCTGACGACGACGACTCTACTGGTGCCGCTACCGGCTCGCCTGACGACGACGACTCTACTATCAAAAAGTAAACAAGTGGGTATGGTACGATCTCCTCCGCTCTTGAGGTCTCCAGCACAAGTGGGAAAGTCTGTAGACCAACAGCCTTCTGTTACTGACCACGCTATTGAGGAACCATTCACCTCTGCAACTGGGATTTATTGGCCACAAACATGGAAATCTGAAGCGGGACATTGTGCTTAGGAGTCATGCAAGAGTTCATGGGTACTGTAGTCCAGGGTGTGTGGCTCTGCATTTGCTTGTTTTGACTCTAATACTTGTGTCAGTGTTTTTGTAGGTTCATACTTTGACATGAGGTCAGTTACCTGACTTGAGTAACTGGGTTGATGTGTACATTATTGCATGATTATAAACATGCTTTTGCATCAGCATTATTACAATGACCCCTTTGGGTATAAACAGGTTAAATGCTAGATTTTTTAATTACCATTTGACGTTGGTATTGATATCTGCTGTGTAGGTCAATGTATGCTAGTAGCATCCTACTTGGTTTTTAGAATCGAATGGGTCCTAGTCCATGGTAACTTGTTTACTGGGTTTTAGAACTGAGGTCTTAGTTTGGGGGTGGTACATGTCAATGAGGATGTTGCAGAATCTGTGAATAATAGTGAAGACATCAACACTATGGAATCATGTAGTAACCAAAAAAGTGTAAAACAAATCCAAATATATTTGAGATTCTTCAAAGTAGCCACCCTTTGCCTTGACAGCTTTGCATTCTCTCAACCAGCTTCATGAGGTAGACAGCTGGAATGCATTTCAATTAACAGGTGTGAGAAACGACAGTCCATTACTTTCAGACATGAAGGTCAGTCAATCCGGAGCATTTCAAGTACTTTGACAGTGTCTTCAAGTGCAGTCAAAACATCTAGCGCTGTGATGAAACTGGCTCTCATGAGGACTGCCACAGGTAAGGAAGACCCAGAGTTACCTCTGCTGCGGAGGATAAGTTCATTAGTTACCAGCCTCAGAAATTGCCGCACAAATAAATGCTACAGAGTTCAAGTAACAGACGCATCTCAACAAACTGTTCAGTAGAGACTGCGTCTATCAGGCCTTCATGGTCAAATTGCTGCAAAGAAACCACTACTAAAGGACACCAATAAGAAGAGACTTGCGTGGGCCAAGAACCACAAGCAAATCAAATTCTATTGGTCACATACACCTGTTTAGCAGATGTTATTGGGGTGTAGCGAAATGCATGCGCTTCTAGCTCCGACAGTGCAGTAATATCTAACAATTTCACAACATATACCCAATATACACATCTAAGTAAGGAATTAATTAAGAACATATACATATGGACAAGCGATGTTACAGCGGCATGGACTAAGATACAGTAGAATAGTATAGAATTCAGTATATACACATATGAAATGAGTAATGCAAGATATGTAAACATTATTAAAGTGGATGGTGTTCCATTTCTTAGTGTCCAGTGATTTCTATAAGTCTATAGGCAGCAGCCTCTAATGTGGTAGTGATGGCTGTTTAACAGTCTGATGGTCTTGAGATAGAAGCTGTTTTTCAGTCTCTGTCCCAGCTTTGATGCACCTGTACTGACCTCGCCTTCTGGATTCTTTGCTGCCCTTCTTGACACCAGGCCATCCTCCAAAAGTCTTCGCCTCACTGTGCGTGCAGATGCACTCACACCTGCCTGCTGCCATTCCTGAGCAAGCTCTGCACTGGTGGTGCCCCGATACCGCAGCTGAATCAACTTTAGGAGACGGTCCTGGCGCTTGCTGGACTTTCTTGGGCGCCCTGAGGCCTTCACAACAATTGAACCTCTCTCCTTGAAGTTCTTGATGATCCGATAAATGGTTGATTTAGGTGCAATCTTACTAGCAGCAATATCCTTGCCTGTGCAGCCCTTTTGTGCAAAGCAATGATGACGGCAGGTAACCATGGTTAACAGAGGAAGAACAATGATTTCAAGCACCACCCTCCTTTTAAAGCTTCCAGCCTGTTATTCTAACTCAATTAGCATGACAGAGTGATCTCAGGCCTTGTCTTCGTCAACACTCTCACCTGTGTTAACGAGAGAATCACTGACATGATGGCAGCTGGTCCTTTTGTGGCAGGGCTGAAATGCAGTGGCATTTTTTGTTTGTGATTAAGTTCATTTTCATGGCAAAGAGCGACTTTGCAATTAATTGCAATTCATCTGATCACTCTACATGACATTCTGGATTATATGCAAATTGCCATCATCAAAACTGAGGCAGCAGACTTTGTGAAAATTATTATTCGTGTAATTCTCAAAACTTTTTGACCACGACTGTATACACTCTGTTACAAGTCTCTCCACGAACATCTGGTAATCATCATGAGCACTCCCATTCTTTGATGTTATTACTCTTTACCCCAAGTCAGTATATCCTGTCCATCAATCATGCTATCATAAACATCAGTAATCTCCTCTGACATAACAGAATGTAGACTCTGTGGCACCAAGCCAATTATCTAGTAACTCTAACCTGGTCCCCACGATGCTATGACATGACATAACACTATAAAAACCTCATATCACTAACCTAAATGACAAAGTGAAACGAAGGAAGCCTGTACAGAATAAAAAATATTCCAAAACATGCATCCTGTTTGCAATAAGGCACTAAAGTAAAACTGAAAAAAAAATGTGGCAAAGAAATTAACTTAATGTCTTGAACATAAAGTTATATTTGGGGCAATTCCAACACATCACTGAGTACCACTTTTCATATTTTCAAGCATGATGGTGGCTGCATCATGTTATGGGTGTGCTTGTCATCTGCAAGAACTAGGGATTTTTTGGGGGGATACAAATAAATGGAATAGAGCTACTGTAAGTACAGGCAAAATTCTAGAGGAAAACCTTTTATTTTTATTTATTTTATTTCACATTTATTTAACCAGGTAAGCCAGTTGAGAACAAGTTCTCATTTACAACTGCGACCTGGCCAAGATAAAGCAAAGCAGTGCGATTAAAAACAACAACACAGATTTAAATATGGGGTAAAACAAAACATAAAGTCAAAAATAGAACAGAAAATATATATACAGTGTGTGCAAATGTAGCAAGTTATGGAGGTAAGGCAATAAATAGGCCATAGTGCAAAATAATTACAATTAGTATTAACACTGGAATGATAGATGTGCAAGAGATGATGTGCAAATAGAGATACTGGGGTGCAAATGAGCAAAATAAATAACAATATGGGGATGAGGTAGTTGGGTGGGCTAATATCAGATGGGCTGTGTACAGGTGCAGTGATCGGTAAGGTGCTCTGACAACTGATGCTTAAAGTTAGTGAGGGAAATAAGAGTCTCCAGCTTCAGAGATTTTTGCAGTTCGTTCCAGTCATTGGCAGCAGAGAACTGGAAGGAATGGCGGCCAAAGGAGGTGTTGGCTTTGGGGATGACCAGTGAGATATACCTGCTGGAGCGCATACTACGGGTGGGTGTTGCTATGGTGACCAATGAGCTAAGATAAGGCAGGGATTTGCCTAGCAGTGATTTATAGATGGCCTGGAGCCAGTGGGTTTGGCGACGAATATGTAGTGAGGACCAGCCAACAAGAGCGTACAGGTCACAGTGGTGGGTAGTATATGGGGCTTTGGTGACAAAACGGATGGCACTTTGATAGACTACATCAATTTTGCTGAGTCGAGTGTTGGAGGCTATTTTGTAAATGACATCGCCGAAGTCAAGGGTCGGTAGGATGGTCAGTTTTACGACGGCATGTTTGGCAACATGTTGCAAAATAGGAAGCCGATTCTAGATTTAACTTTGGATTGGAGATGCTTAATGTGAGTCTGGAAGGAGAGTTTACAGTCTAAGCAGACAC
This sequence comes from Coregonus clupeaformis, assembly GCF_020615455.1. Taxonomy (NCBI): domain Eukaryota; kingdom Metazoa; phylum Chordata; class Actinopteri; order Salmoniformes; family Salmonidae; genus Coregonus; species Coregonus clupeaformis. Next base: position 28,425,366 of record NC_059222.1, on the reverse strand, counting down.
CTAGGTATTTGTAGTTGTCCACATACTCTAAGTCAGACCCGTCGAGAGTAGTGATTCTAGTCGGGTGGGTGGGAGCCAGCAGCATTCGATTGAAGAGCATGCATTTAGTTTTACTTGTGTTTAAGAGCAGTTGGAGGCTACGGAAGGAGTGTTGTATGGCATTGAAGCTCGTTTGGAGGTTTGTTAACACAGTGTCCAATGAAGGGCCAGATGTATACAAAATGGTGTCGTCTGCGTAGAGGTGGATCTGAGAATCACCAGCAGCAAGAGCGACATCATTGATATACACAGAGAAAAGAGTCGGCCCTAGAATTGAACCCTGTGGCACCCCCATAGAGACTGCCATAGGTCCAGACAACAGGCCCTCCAATTTGACACATTGAACTCTATCTGAGAAGTAGTTGGTGAACCAGGCGAGGCAGTCATTTGAGAAACCAAGGCTATTTAGTCTGCCAATAAGAATGCGGTGGTTGACAGAGTCGAAAGCCTTGGCCAGGTCGATGAAGACGGCTGCACAGTACTGTCTATTATCGATCGCGGTTATAATATCGTTTAGGACCTTGAGCGTGGCTGAGGTGCACCCATGACCAGCTCGGAAACCGGATTGCATAGCGGAGAAGGTACGGTGTGATTCGAAATGGTCGGTGATCTGTTTGTTAACTTGGCTTTCAAAAACTTTCGAAAGGCAGGGCAGGATGGATATAGGTCTGTAACAGTTTGGATCTAGAGTGTCACCCCCTTTGAAGAGGGGGATGACCGCGGCAGCTTTCCAATCTCTGGGGCTCTCTGAGAGGTTGAACAGGGTAGTAATAGGGGTTGCGACAATTTCGCGGCTAATTTAAGAAAGAAAGGGTCCAGATTATCTAGCCCAGGTGATTTGTAGGGGTCCAGATTTTGCAGCTCTTTCAGAACATCAGCTGTCTGAATTTGTGTGAAGGAGAAGCGGGTGGGCATGGGCAAGTTGCAGCGGAGGGTGCAGAGCTGGTGACCGGGCTAGTGGTAGCCAGGTGGAAAGCATGGCCAGCCGTAGCAAAATGCTTGTTGAAATTCTCGATTATTGTAGATTTATCGGTGGTGATAGTGTTTCCTAGCCTCAGTGCAGTGGGCAGCTGGGAGGAGGTGCTCTTATTCTCCATGGACTTTACAGTGTCCCAAAACTTTTTGGAGTTAGTGCTACAGGATGCACATTTCTGTTTGAAAAAGCTAGCCTTTGCTTTCCTAACTGCTTGTGTATATTGGTTCCTAACTTCCCTGAAAAGTTGTGGGCAGAACTGAAAAAGCGTGTGCGAGCAAGGAGGCCTACAAACCTGACTCAGTTACACCAGCTCTGTCAGGAGGAATGGGCCAAAATTCACCCAACTTATTGTGGGAAGCTTGTGGAAGGCTACCCGAAACATTTGACCCAAGTTAAACAATTTAAAGGCAATGCTACCAAATACTAATTGAGTGTATGTAAACTTCTGACCCACTGGGAATGTGATTAAAGAAATAAAAGCTGAAATAAATCATTCTCTCTAGTATTATTCTGACATTTCACATTCTTAAAATAAAGTGGTGATCCTAACTGACCTAAGACAGGGAATTTTTACCAGGATTAAATGTCATGAATTGTGAAAAACTGAGTTTAAATGTATTTGGCGAAGGTGTATGTAAACTTCCGACTTCAACTGTATATACACTGCTAAATTAATAGTACTAAGAATGCATTGAGATAATTATCTGTAGTTATTCTCAGGATGAGGAAGGTCATAATAGAATTATGGATATATATATATATACGGTATGTTAATATAATTGTACATTCTGACAGTTGTAATGTGTGATAAAGTTGAGGGTTTTAATTTTGAGTGATAGGACCAATGTGAATCACTAAGAATTGTCATTCAAAATTTGGTTGAGATAAGTAATTTGGTTTTGGTTATGATTTATAAGATGACTGAGTGATTTAAAAGTAAATTGTTAGTATATATGAGTAACTAAAGATGTTGAAACTATTTTCAGCATGAATGGTATTGCTTGTACAATTGCGAGATAACTGTCTTAAATAGATATTATGGTTAAAACAGCGATACATTATTGTAATGTCTTAGGATACACTTAGGATTTATTTTGAACATCATTCAGGTTACTAATTATAGAGCCCAGAATAAATTGTTATTATTTACACTTACTGTGGTAATATCTATGAGAGTTTTATGTTAAAGTAAGGAACGACCACATACATTCGCTGGGACCCTATTCCCAGCTAAGTGACATGAAGCAGCAGGACTGGGGACCACAGCCAGGATGGTGCACTTATCCTGGGGAGAACCTAGGGAAGAGAGGGGGTGGGGGATGGGGAAGAGGAGGGCGATCGGGGGAGAAACACAGAGACAGACATTTTAAAAGATTGGAGATGACTATCTATAAAAACAACACACATGTTCTCAGACACTAGCTTGGAGATCCGTGACAGGATGTCTGTCACCCCGCTGAGCCTCTCCTGCAGTTTTGGGGTCACATCCACTTGAATGTCCTTCATACGAGGGACCTCCACCAGCCGAGACTCCTACAGAGCAAAGGAGGAAAATATGACATTTATGATTTATGTTAAAAATAATAAAATATGGGGATTTTTTCCCAAAACGACTTGCAGCTAACATATATATTTATATATGTGATCTATGTAAATAAAGGAATATAACACAGCTGTAAAACTGTGAATGAGTATATGGTGGAGGTCTACCTATTTCCCAGGAGCATAATAACAAGTGGATTTGGGTACAGTGTTTATTTCCCCCTAATATCTTTGAAGAATATACCTAAAATCATTAGGCCTACTTCTTTCTACTGCTGATCTGAGACCAGAAGGGTAAAACATTGCAGATAGAAATGCAATATATAGAGTATAAAGGATTGCCTGCCCTCCAAAGAAGAAACATCTGTTCTACATGATCTATTTCTATCTGAACGTTACACCTCAATCAAGCTTGTTAATTGATCGTTATGTCTTGTTTGGCTTCAGGTGGGAGTCAGGTAAAGGGTCATTAGTGGCCTATATAAGCCTTTTACAGGCCATGGAAGACATTACTTGTTGATAGCAAGACTGTTGTTGTTATCATGGGAGCTCTGAGAGGATTGCTGCTCTTTGTGCTGACTGTTGGGGTCTTCAATGGTTGGTTGACTAATGTTTTATTTGAATTGAAGGGCTTTGTTTGGGAACTATGCTTAACTTTGTAAATTGGATTAAAATGTGACTACTGTTTTGTGAGCTTCTCTTCTGTCAACTCTCTCCTCAGTTTGTTGTTCCCCTGTTGGAAAGTCCAAGAAGCAAGATCGAGTCTCTCTACAGAGGAGATTTGGAGGTAAGCGTTCTTTCCCCCACGTTTTATCCCATCCCTTGTAGCAATGTTCTTTGTCTCTGTATATGGTGGTGTTTGCGTTACTCTTTGGTGTTAATTGGGTTTAGTCAAATATTGACTGTTTAGAGACCAGAGGATCCCTTTAGTTTCATAATGTTTAGCCAGGAATTGTCAACCTTTGCTGTTGTAATAACTTGCTTGTGTACCGATATTTCTCAGAGCTAGCATCAAATGACGTCTCCATGGCACATGCCCTGGCCTTGCTCCGGTCCATAGTGTCTGACTCTAAACAAGCCAGAGAAGGTAAGGCCTGCAACATACTCTTACAACTGTGCTGAGTTGAGTGGTGTGCAATGTTGCGACACAATCAAATGGAACTGTAGCACAGATATGCTCCTGTAGAATGCCCAACTGTTTTGGTCTGTAATGCAGAGTATTTGGAGACCGACGACGACGACTCTACTGGTGCCGCTACCGGCTCGCCTGACCGACGACGACTCTACTGGTGCCGCTACCGGCTCGCCTGACGACGACGACTCTACTGGTGCCGCTACCGGCTCGCCTGACGACAGCGACTCTACTGGTGCCGCTACCGGCTCGCCTGGCGACCAGCGACTCTACTGGTGCCGCTACCGGCTCGCCTGACGACGACGACTCTACTGGTGCCGCTACCGGCTCGCCTGACGACGCACGACTCTACTGGTGCCGCTACCGGCTCGCCTGACGACGAGCGACTCTACTGGTGCCGCTACCGGCTCGCCTGACGACGACGACTCTACTGGTGCCGCTACCGGCTCGCCTGACGACGCGACTCTACTGGTGCCGCTACCGGCTCGCCTGACGACGACGACTCTACTGGTGCCGCTACCGGCTCGCCTGACGACGACTCTACTGGTGCCGCTACCGGCTCGCCTGACGACGACTCTACTGGTGCCGCTACCGGCTCGCCTGACGACGACGACTCTACTGGTGCCGCTACCGGCTCGCCTGACGACGACTCTACTATCAAAAAGTAAACAAGTGGGTATGGTACGATCTCCTCCGCTCTTGAGGTCTCCAGCACAAGTGGGAAAGTCTGTAGACCAACAGCCTTCTGTTACTGACCATGCTATTGAGGAACCATTCACCTCTGCAACTGGGATTTATTGGCCACAAACATGGAAATCTGAAGCGGGACATTGTGCTTAGGAGTCATGCAAGAGTTCATGGGTACTGTAGTCCAGGGTGTGTGGCTCTGCATTTGCTTGTTTTGACTCTAATACTTGTCAGTGTTTTTGTAGGTTCATACTTTGACATGAGGTCAGTTACCTGACTTGAGTAACTGGGTTGATGTGTACATTATTGCATGATTATAAACATGCTTTTGCATCAGCATTATTACAATGACCCCTTTGGGTATAAACAGGTTAAATGCTAGATTTTTTAATTACCATTTGACGTTGGTATTGATATCTGCTGTGTAGGTCAATGTATGCTAGTAGCATCCTACTTGGTTTTTAGAATCGAATGGGTCCTAGTCCATGGTAACTTGTTTACTGGGTTTTAGAACTGAGGTCTTAGTTTGGGGGTGGTACATGTCAATGAGGATGTTGCAGAATCTGTGAATAATAGTGAAGACATCAACACTATGGAATCATGTAGTAACCAAAAGTGTAAAACAAATCCAAATATATTTGAGATTCTTCAAAGTAGCCACCCTTTGCCTTGATGACAGCTTTGCATTCTCTCAACCAGCTTCATGAGGTAGACAGCTGGAATGCATTTCAATTAACAGGTGTGAGAAACGACAGTCCATCATTACTTTCAGACATGAAGGTCAGTCAATCCGGAACATTTCAAGTACTTTGACAGTGTCTTCAAGTGCAGTCAAAACATCTAGCGCTGTGATGAAACTGGCTCTCATGAGGACTGCCACAGGTAAGGAAGACCCAGAGTTACCTCTGCTGCGGAGGATAAGTTCATTAGTTACCAGCCTCAGAAATTGCCGCACAAATAAATGCTACAGAGTTCAAGTAACAGACACATCTCAACAAACTGTTCAGTAGAGACTGCGTCTATCAGGCCTTCATGGTCAAATTGCTGCAAAGAAACCACTACTAAAGGACACCAATAAGAAGAGACTTGCGTGGGCCAAGAACCACAAGCAAATCAAATTCTATTGGTCACATACACGTGTTTAGCAGATGTTATTGGGGTGTAGCGAAATGCATGTGCTTCTAGCTCCGACAGTGCAGTAATATCTAACAATTTCACAACATATACCCAATATACACATCTAAGTAAGGAATTAATTAAGAACATATACATATGGACAAGCGATGTTAGAGCGGCATGGACTAAGATACAGTAGAATAGTATAGAATTCAGTATATACACATATGAAATGAGTAATGCAAGATATGTAAACATTATTAAAGTGGATGGTGTTCCATTTCTTAAAGTGTCCAGTGATTTCTATAAGTCTATAGGCAGCAGCCTCTAATGTGGTAGTGATGGCTGTTTAACAGTCTGATGGTCTTGAGATAGAAGCTGTTTTTCAGTTTCTGTCCCAGCTTTGATGCACCTGTACTGACCTCGCCTTCTGGATTCTTTGCTGCCCTTCTTGACACCAGGCCATCCTCCAAAAGTCTTCGCCTCACTGTGCGTGCAGATGCACTCACACCTGCCTGCTGCCATTCCTGAGCAAGCTCTGCACTGGTGGTGCCCCGATACCGCAGCTGAATCAACTTTAGGAGACGGTCCTGGCGCTTGCTGGACTTTCTTGGGCGCCCTGAGGCCTTCACAACAATTGAACCTCTCTCCTTGAAGTTCTTGATGATCCGATAAATGGTTGATTTAGGTGCAATCTTACTAGCAGCAATATCCTTGCCTGTGCAGCCCTTTTGTGCAAAGCAATGATGACGGCAGGTAACCATGGTTAACAGAGGAAGAACAATGATTTCAAGCACCACCCTCCTTTTAAAGCTTCCAGTCTGTTATTCTAACTCAATTAGCATGACAGAGTGATCTCAGGCCTTGTCTTCGTCAACACTCTCACCTGTGTTAACGAGAGAATCACTGACATGATGGCAGCTGGTCCTTTTGTGGCAGGGCTGAAATGCAGTGGCATTTTTTTGTTTGTGATTAAGTTCATTTTCATGGCAAAGAGCGACTTTGCAATTAATTGCAATTCATCTGATCACTCTACATGACATTCTGGATTATATGCAAATTGCCATCATCAAAACTGAGGCAGCAGACTTTGTGAAAATTATTATTTGTGTAATTCTCAAAACTTTTGACCACGACTGTATACACTCTGTTACAAGTCTCTCCACGAACATCTGGTAATCATCATGAGCACTCCCATTCTTTGATGTTATTACTCTTTACCCCAAGTCAGTATATCCTGTCCATCAATCATGCTATCATAAACATCAGTAATCTCCTCTGACATAACAGAATGTAGACTCTGTGGCACCAAGCCAATTATCTAGTAACTCTAACCTGGTCCCCACGATGCTATGACATGACATAACACTATAAAAACCTCATATCACTAACCTAAATGACAAAGTGAAACGAAGGAAGCCTGTACAGAATAAAAAATATTCCAAAACATGCATCCTGTTTGCAATAAGGCACTAAAGTAAAACTGAAAAAAAAATGTGGCAAAGAAATTAACTTAATGTCTTGAACATAAAGTTATATTTGGGGCAATTCCAACACATCACTGAGTACCACTTTTCATATTTTCAAGCATGATGGTGGCTGCATCATGTTATGGGTGTGCTTGTCATCTGCAAGAACTAGGGATTTTTGGGGGGGATACAAATTAATGGAATAGAGCTACTGTAAGTACAGGCAAAATCCTAGAGGAAAACCTTTTATTTTTATTTATTTTATTTCACATTTATTTAACCAGGTAAGCCAGTTGAGAACAAGTTCTCATTTACAACTGCGACCTGGCCAAGATAAAGCAAAGCAGTGCGATTAAAAACAACAACACAGAGTTAAATATGGGGTAAAACAAAACATAAAGTCAAAATAGAACAGAAAATATATATACAGTGTGTGCAAATGTAGCAAGTTATGGAGGTAAGGCAATAAATAGGCCATAGTGCAAAATAATTACAATTAGTATTAACACTGGAATGATAGATGTGCAAGAGATGATGTGCAAATAGAGATACTGGGGTGCAAATGAGCAAAATAAATAACAATATGGGGATGAGGTAGTTGGGTGGGCTAATATCAGATGGGCTGTGTACAGGTGCAGTGATCGGTAAGGTGCTCTGACAACTGATGCTTAAAGTTAGTGAGGGAAAAAGGAGTCTCCAGCTTCAGAGATTTTTGCAGTTCGTTCCAGTCATTGGCAGCAGAGAACTGGAAGGAATGGCGGCCAAAGGAGGTGTTGGCTTTGGGGATGACCAGTGAGATATACCTGCTGGAGCGCATACTACGGGTGGGTGTTGCTATGGTGACCAATGAGCTAAGATAAGGCAGGGATTTGCCTAGCAGTGATTTATAGATGGCCTGGAGCCAGTGGGTTTGGCGACGAATATGTAGTGAGGACCAGCCAACAAGAGCGTACAGGTCACAGTGGTGGGTAGTATATGGGGCTTTGGTGACAAAACGGATGGCACTTTGATAGACTACATCAATTTTGCTGAGTCGAGTGTTGGAGGCTATTTTGTAAATGACATCGCCGAAGTCAAGGGTCGGTAGGATGGTCAGTTTTACGACGGCATGTTTGGCAACATGTTGCAAAATAGGAAGCCGATTCTAGATTTAACTTTGGATTGGAGATGCTTAATGTGAGTCTGGAAGGAGAGTTTACAGTCTAAGCAGACACCTAGGTATTTGTAGTTGTCCACATACTCTAAGTCAGACCCGTCGAGAGTAGTGATTCTAGTCGGGTGGGTGGGAGCCAGCAGCATTCGATTGAAGAGCATGCATTTAGTTTTTACTTGTGTTTAAGAGCAGTTGGAGGCTACGGAAGGAGTGTTGTATGGCATTGAAGCTCGTTTGGAGGTTTGTTAACACAGTGTCCAATGAAGGGCCAGATGTATACAAAATGGTGTCGTCTGCGTAGAGGTGGATCTGAGAATCACCAGCAGCAAGAGCGACATCATTGATATACACAGAGAAAAGAGTCGGCCCTAGAATTGAACCCTGTGGCACCCCCATAGAGACTGCCATAGGTCCAGACAACAGGCCCTCCAATTTGACACATTGAACTCTATCTGAGAAGTAGTTGGTGAACCAGGCGAGGCAGTCATTTGAGAAACCAAGGCTATTTAGTCTGCCAATAAGAATGCGGTGGTTGACAGAGTCGAAAGCCTTGGCCAGGTCGATGAAGACGGCTGCACAGTACTGTCTATTATCGATCGCGGTTATAATATCGTTTAGGACCTTGAGCGTGGCTGAGGTGCACCCATGACCAGCTCGGAAACCGGATTGCATAGCGGAGAAGGTACGGTGTGATTCGAAATGGTCGGTGATCTGTTTGTTAACTTGGCTTTCAAAAACTTTCGAAAGGCAGGGCAGGATGGATATAGGTCTGTAACAGTTTGGATCTAGAGTGTCACCCCCTTTGAAGAGGGGGATGACCGCGGCAGCTTTCCAATCTCTGGGGCTCTCTGAGAGGTTGAACAGGGTAGTAATAGGGGTTGCGACAATTTCGGCGGCTAATTTAAGAAAGAAAGGGTCCAGATTATCTAGCCCAGGTGATTTGTAGGGGTCCAGATTTTGCAGCTCTTTCAGAACATCAGCTGTCTGAATTTGTGTGAAGGAGAAGCGGGTGGGCATGGGCAAGTTGCAGCGGAGGGTGCAGAGCTGGTGACCGGGCTAGTGGTAGCCAGGTGGAAAGCATGGCCAGCCGTAGCAAAATGCTTGTTGAAATTCTCGATTATTGTAGATTTATCGGTGGTGATAGTGTTTCCTAGCCTCAGTGCAGTGGGCAGCTGGGAGGAGGTGCTCTTATTCTCCATGGACTTTACAGTGTCCCAAAACTTTTTGGAGTTAGTGCTACAGGATGCAAATTTCTGTTTGAAAAAGCTAGCCGTTGCTTTCCTAACTGCTTGTGTATATTGGTTCCTAACTTCCCTGAAAAGTTGTGGGCAGAACTGAAAAAGCGTGTGCGAGCAAGGAGGCCTACAAACCTGACTCAGTTACACCAGCTCTGTCAGGAGGAATGGGCCAAAATTCACCCAACTTATTGTGGGAAGCTTGTGGAAGGCTACCCGAAACATTTGACCCAAGTTAAACAATTTAAAGGCAATGCTACCAAATACTAATTGAGTGTATGTAAACTTCTGACCCACTGGGAATGTGATTAAAGAAATAAAAGCTGAAATAAATCATTCTCTCTAGTATTATTCTGACATTTCACATTCTTAAAATAAAGTGGTGATCCTAACTGACCTAAGACAGGGAATTTTTACCAGGATTAAATGTCATGAATTGTGAAAAACTGAGTTTAAATGTATTTGGCGAAGGTGTATGTAAACTTCCGACTTCAACTGTATATACACTGCTAAATTAATAGTACTAAGAATGCATTGAGATAATTATCTGTAGTTATTCTCAGGATGAGGAAGGTCATAATAGAATTATGGATATATATATATACGGTATGTTAATATAATTGTACATTCTGACAGTTGTAATGTGTGATAAAGTTGAGGGTTTTAATTTTGAGTGATAGGACCAATGTGAATCACTAAGAATTGTCATTCAAAATTTGGTTGAGATAAGTAATTTGGTTTTGGTTATGATTTATAAGTTGACTGAGTGATTTAAGTAAATTGTTAGTATATATGAGTAACTAAAGATGTTGAAACTATTTTCAGCATGAATGGTATTGCTTGTACAATTGCGAGATAACTGTCTTAAATAGATATTATGGTTAAAACAGCGATACATTATTGTAATGTCTTAGGATACACTTAGGATTTATTTTGAACATCATTCAGGTTACTAATTATAGAGCCCAGAATAAATTGTTATTATTTACACTTACTGTGGTAATATCTATGAGAGTTTTATGTTAAAGTAAGGAACGACCACATACATTCGCTGGGACCCTATTCCCAGCTAAGTGACATGAAGCAGCAGGACTGGGGACCACAGCCAGGATGGTGCACTTATCCTGGGGAGAACCTAGGGAAGAGAGGGGGTGGGGGATGGGGAAGAGGAGGGCGATCGGGGAGAAACACAGAGACAGACATTTTAAAAGATTGGAGATGACTATCCATAAAAACAACACACATGTTCTCAGACACTAGCTTGGAGATCCGTGACAGGATGTCTGTCACCCCGCTGAGCCTCTCCTGCAGTTTTGGGGTCACATCCACTTGAATGTCCTTCATACGAGGGACCTCCACCAGCCGAGACTCCTACAGAGCAAAGGAGGAAAATATGACATTTATGATTTACAGTGGGGAAAAAAAGTATTTAGTCAGCCACCAATTGTGCAAGTTCTCCCACTTAAAAAGATGAGAGAGGCCTGTAATTTTCATCATAGGTACACGTCAACTATGACAGACAAAATGAGGAAAAAAAATCCAGAAAATCACATTGTAGGATTTTTAATGAATTTGCAAATTATGGTGGAAAATAAGTATTTGGTCAATAACAAAAGTTTCTCAATACTTTGTTATATACCCTTTGTTGGCAATGACACAGGTCAAACGTTTTCTGTAAGTCTTCACAAGGTTTTCACACACTGTTGCTGGTATTTTGGCCCATTCCTCCATGCAGATCTCCTCTAGAGCAGTGATGTTTTGGGGCTGTTGCTGGGCAACACAGACTTTCAACTCCAAAGATTTTCTATGGGGTTGAGATCTGGAGACTGGCTAGGCCACTCCAGGACCTTGAAATGCTTCTTACGAAGCCACTCCTTCGTTGCCCGGGCGGTGTGTTTGGGATCATTGTCATGCTAAAAGACCCAGCCATGTTTCATCTTCAATGCCCTTGCTGATGGAAGGAGGTTTTCACTCAAAATCTCACGATACATGGCCCCATTCATTGTTTCCTTTACACGGATCAGTTGTCCTGGTCCCTTTGCAGAAAAACAGCCCCAAAGCATGATGTTTCCACCCCCATGCTTCACAGTAGGTATGGTGTTCTTTGGTTGCAACTCAACATTCTTTGTCCTCCAAACACGACGAGTTGAGTTTTTACCAAAAAGTTCTATTTTGGTTTCATCTGACCATATGACATTCTCCCAATCCTCTTCTGAATCATCCAAATGCACTCTAGCAAACTTCAGACGGGCCTGGACATGTACTGGCTTAAGCAGGGGGACACGTCTGGCACTGCAGGATTTGAGTCCCTGGCAGCGTAGTGTGTTACTGATGGTAGGCTTTGTTACTTTGGTCCCAGCTCTCTGCAGGTCATTCACTAGGTCCCCCCGTGTGGTTCTGGGATTTTTGCTCACCGTTCTTGTGATCATTTTGACCCCACGGGGTGAGATCTTGCGTGGAGCCCCAGATCGAGGGAGATTATCAGTGGTCTTGTTTGTCTTCCATTTCCTAATAATTGCTCCCACAGTTGATTTCTTCAAACCAAGCTGCTTACCTATTGCAGATTCAGTCTTCCCAGCCTGGTGCAGGTCTACAATGTTCTTTCTGGTGTCCTTTGACAGCTCTTTGGTCTTGGCCATAGTGGAGTTTGGAGTGTGACTGTTTGAGGTTGTGGACAGGTGTCTTTTATACTGATAACAAGTTCAAACAGGTGCCATTAATACAGGTAACGAGTGGAGGACAGAGGAGCCTCTTAAAGAAGAAGTTACAGGTCTGTGAGAGCCAGAAATCTTGCTTGTTTGTAGGTGACCAAATACTTATTTTCCACCATAATTTGCAAATAAATTCATAAAAAATCCTACAATGTGATTTTCTTGATTTTTTTTTCCTCAATTTGTCTGTCATAGTTGACGTGTACGTATGATGAAAATTACAGGCCTCTCTCATCTTTTTAAGTGGGAGAACTTGCACAATTGGTGGCTGACTAAATACTTTTTTTCCCCACTGTATGTTAAAAATAATAAAATATGGGGATTTTTTCCCAAAACGACTTGCAGCTAACATATATATTTATATATGTGATCTATGTAAATAAAGGAATATAACACAGCTGTAAAACTGTGAATGAGTATATGGTGGAGGTCTACCTATTTCCCAGGAGCATAATAACAAGTGGATTTGGGTACAGTGTTTATTTCCCCCTAATATCTTTGAAGAATATACCTAAAATCATTAGGCCTACTTCTTTCTACTGCTGATCTGAGACCAGAAGGGTAAAACATTGCAGATAGAAATGCAATATATAGAGTATAAAGGATTGCCTGCCCTCCAAAGAAGAAACATCTGTTCTACATGATCTATTTCTATCTGAACGTTACACCTCGTAATCAAGCTTGTTAATTGATCGTTAAGTCTTGTTTGGCTTCAGGTGGGAGTCAGGTAAAGGGTCATTAGTGGCCTATATAAGCCTCTTACAGGCCATGGGAAGACATTACTTGTTGATAGCAAGACTGTTGTTGTTATCATGGGAGCTCTGAGAGGATTGCTGCTCTTTGTGCTGACTGTTGGGGTCTTCAATGGTTGGTTGACTAATGTTTTATTTGGATTGAAGGGCTTTGTTTGGGAACTATGCTTAACTTTGTAAATTGGATTAAAATGTGACTACTGTTTTGTGAGCTTCTCTTCTGTCAACTCTCTCCTCAGTTTGTTGTTCCCCTGTTGGAAAGTCCAAGAAGCAAGATCGAGTCTTTCTACAGAGGAGATTTGGAGGTAAGCGTTCTTTCCCCCACGTTTTATCCCATCCCTTGTAGCAATGTTCTTTGTCTCTGTATATGGTGGTGTTTGCGTTACTCTTTGGTGTTAATTGGCTTTAGTCAAATATTGACTGTTTAGAGACCAGAGGATCCCTTTAGTTTCATAATGTTTAGCCAGGAATTGTCAACCTTTGCTGTTGTAATAACTTGCTTGTGTACCGATATTTCTCAGAGCTAGCATCAAATGACGTCTCCATTGCACATGCCCTGGCCTTGCTCCGGTCCATAGTGTCTGACTCTAAACAAGCCAGAGAAGGTAAGGCCTGCAACATACTCTTACAACTGTGCTGAGTTGAGTGGTGTGCAATGTTGCGACACAATCAAATGGAACTGTAGCACAGATATGCTCCTGTAGAATGCCCAACTGTTTTGGTCTGTAATGCAGAGTATTTGGAGACCAATGACGACGACTCTACTGGTGCCGCTACCGGCTCGCCTGACGACGACGACTCTACTGGTGCCGCTACTCGGCTCGCCTGACGACGACGACTCTACTGGTGCCGCTACCGGCTCGCCTGACGACGCAACGACTCTACTGGTGCCGCTACCGGCTCGCCTGACGACGACGACTCTACTGGTGCCGCTACCGGCTCGCCTGACGACGACGACTCTACTGGTGCCGCTACCGGCTCGCCTGACGACGACGACTCTACTGGTGCCGCTACCGGCTCGCCTGACGACGACGACTCTACTGGTGCCGCTACCGGCTCGCCTGACGACGACGACTCTACTGGTGCCGCTACCGGCTCGCCTGACGACTCTACTATCAAAAAGTAAACAAGTGGGTATGGTACGATCTCCTCCGCTCTTGAGGTCTCCAGCACAAGTGGGAAAGTCTGTAGACCAACAGCCTTCTGTTACTGACCATGCTATTGAGGAACCATTCACCTCTGCAACTGGGATTTATTGGCCACAAACATGGAAATCTGAAGCGGGACATTGTGCTTAGGAGTCATGCAAGAGTTCATGGGTACTGTAGTCCAGGGTGTGTGGCTCTGCATTTGCTTGTTTTGCCTCTAAATTAAACTTTGACTCTAATACTTGTGTCAGTGTTTTTTGTAGGTTCATACTTTGACATGAGGTCAGTTACCTGACTTGAGTAACTGGGTTGATGTGTACATTATTGCATGATTATAAACATGCTTTTGCATCAGCATTATTACAATGACCCCTTTGGGTATAAACAGGTTAAATGCTAGATTTTTTAAATTACCATTTGACGTTGGTATTGATATCTGCTGTGTAGGTCAATGTATGCTAGTAGCATCCTACTTGGTTTTTAGAATCTAATGGGTCCTAGTCCATGGTAACTTGTTTACTGGGTTTTAGAACTGAGGTCTTAGTTTGGGGGTGGTACATGTCAATGAGGATGTTGCAGAATCTGTGAATAATAGTGAAGACATCAACACTATGGAATCATGTAGTAACCAAAAAAGTGTAAAACAAATCCAAATATATTTGAGATTCTTCAAAGTAGCCACCCTTTGCCTTGATGACAGCTTTGCATTCTCTCAACCAGCTTCATAAGGTAGACACCTGGAATGCATTTCAATTAACAGGTGTGAGAAACGACAGTCCATTACTTTCAGACATGAAGGTCAGTCAATCCGGAACATTTCAAGTACTTTGACAGTGTCTTCAAGTGCAGTCAAAACATCTAGCGCTGTGATGAAACTGGCTCTCATGAGGACTGCCACAGGTAAGAAAGACCCAGAGTTACCTCTGCTGCGGAGGATAAGTTCATTAGTTACCAGCCTCAGAAATTGCCGCACAAATAAATGCTACAGAGTTCAAGTAACAGACACATCTCAACAAACTGTTCAGTAGAGACTGCGTCTATCAGGCCTTCATGGTCAAATTGCTGCAAAGAAACCACTACTAAAGGACACCAATAAGAAGAGACTTGCGTGGGCCAAGAACCACAAGCAAATCAAATTCTATTGGTCACATACACGTGTTTAGCAGATGTTATTGGGGTGTAGCGAAATGCATGTGCTTCTAGCTCCGACAGTGCAGTAATATCTAACAATTTCACAACATATACCCAATATACACATCTAAGTAAGGAATTAATTAAGGACATATACATATTATCCGAGGCATTAACGTTAGGTGGTTGGTAGCTGCTGTACTTAATTACAGCTACTGATTGCAGTCTGCCAGTTTGGCTTTATACATAGCTTGGGCTTTGTCGAGTAAGGCTTAAACTATGTATTTAGATTGTAGTTAGGTATTATAGGTAGGCATCGTGGGCTGTATATTATTAAGTAGTATAGGTAGGCATCGTGGGCTGTTGTGGGTAGTTGTTGTGTAGTTATTGTAGGTTACTTTTGTATTCGGCGGTGCCGGGTGTAGCACGGCTAGCTAACTCACCTCCTGGATTAGCTGGCGAGTAGCTATTAGCAACGGTAGCAACTAAAAACAATATCCTTTTAGCCAGCTACATTCGTTCGCAGCGACGCCGTTTTTCAAACAAAGTCAACACAGCAGCCATTGCTAGCTAGCCAACACTACCAGCTGGCTGTACTGTAGTAGCTAAATACAATATCTTTGTGCTAGCTACCCAACGTTTAATCATTGCTGCGTTATGAAAGGTAAGCTTGGCTTCTTATATGGTGTTGAGTAAAGATTAAACCATGTATTTAGATTGTAGGTAGGTATTGTAGTTAGGTATTATAGGTAGTTTACTCAGGTAGTTATTGTAGGTTATTGTAGGTAATTATTGTAGGTAAGTATTGTATTCGGCGGACCCCGGCAAAGCACGAGGCTAGCTTACCCACTACTTGGACCAACAAAGCTAGCTAGCGGGTAGCTACTGGTAACTTTTAGCAACTGTGGTTAGTTGTTTCCAATGTTATTTCATTTTTAAGAGTACCTGTGATTGAGCCAGCTAGCTGCCACCATTCAGCTGTTTTTGTAACCTCATTATCCGAGGCATTAACGTTAGGTGGTTGGTAGCTGCTGTACTTAATTACAGCTACTGATAACAGTCTGCTGTAGTTTACAACAATTCTAATTTCTAAAGTGGAAGTTGGGAGAGTTTTATTCGGGTGGTTCAGTGAAACAATTATAGTTTCTGAGGTGGAAGTTGGGAGAGTTATATTTTTTTTGGTGAGGGAGGCCTGCTCTCTCCTTTCCCAGATGTTTAGTTCATTTCATTCCGATCTCCTCTGCATTATTGTAGCCATCTGCTGCAGCCTGTCAACTATGCCTCTGCCTATCCCTGTTCTCTCCTCTCCGCACAGGCTACACAAACGCCTCACACCGCGTGGCTGCTGCCTCTCTAACCTGGTGGTCCCTGCACGCACCACACACCTGGAGTTCCAGGTCTCAGGCAGCCTCTGGAACTGCCGTTCTGCCGCCAACAAGGCTGACTTCATCCCAGCCTATGCTACCCTCCAGTCCCTCGACTTCCTGGCGCTGACGGAAACATGGATTACCACTGAAAACACTGCTACTCCTACTGCTCTCTCCTCGTCTGACCATGTGTTCTCGCATACCCCGAGAGCATCTGGTCAGAGGGGTGGTGGCACAGGAATCCTCATCTCTCCCAAGTGGTCATTCTCAATTTTTCCCCTAACCCATCTGTCTATCTCCTCATTTGAATTCCACGCTGTCACAGTCACTAGCCCATTTAAGCTTAATATCCTTGTCATCTATCACCCTCCAGGTTCCCTTGGAGAGTTCATCAATGAGCTTGACGCCTTGATAAGTTCCTTTCCTGAGGATGGCTCACCCTTCACATTTCTCTCTGCCTCCTTCTTTCCACTCCTCTCCTCTTTTGACCTCACCCTCTCACCGTCCCCCTACTCACAAGTCCGGCAATACGCTTGACTTCATCTTTACTAGATGTTGCTCTTCTACTAATCTCACTGCAACTCCCCTCCATGTCTCCGACCACTACTTTGTATCCTTTTCTCTCTCGCTCTCCTCCAACACTACTCACTCTGCCCCTACACAGATGGTAACGCGCTGCCGCAACCTTCGCTCTCTCTCTCCCACTACTCTCTCCTCTTCCATCCTATCATCTCTTCCCTCTGCTCAATCCTTCTCCCTCCAATCTCCTGATTCTGCCTCCTCAACCCTCCTCTCCTCCCTTTCTGCATCCTTTGACTCCCTGTGTCCCCTATCCTCCCGGCCGGCTCGGTCCTCCCCTCCAGCTCCGTGGCTTGATGACTCATTGCGAGCTCACAGAACAGAGCTCCGGGCAGCGGAGCGGAAATGGAAGAAAACTAAACTCCCTGCCGACCTGGCATCTTTTCACTCCCTCCTCTCTACATTTTCTTCATCTGTTTCTGCTGCTAAGGCCACTTTCTACCACTCTAAATTCCAAGCATCTGCCTCTAACCCTAGGAAGCTCTTTGCCACATTCTCCTCACTGCTGAATCCTCCCCCCCCCCCCCCTCCTCCCTCTCTGTGGATGACTTCGTCAACCACTTTGAAAAGAAGGTTGACGACATCCGATCCTCGTTTGTTAAGTCTAATGACACTGCTGGTCCTGCTCACACTGCCCCTACCCTATGCTTTGACTTCTTTCTCCCCTCTCTCTCCAGATAAAATCTTGCGACTAGTGACTGCAGGCCGCCCAACAACCTGCCCGCTTGACCCCATCCCCTCCTCTCTTCTCCAGACCATCTCCGGTGACCTTCTCCCCTACCTCACCTCGCTGATCAACTCATCCTTGACCGCTGGCCATGTCCCTTCCGTCTTCAAGAGAGCGAGAGTTGCACCCCTTCTCAAAAAACCAACACTCGATCCCACTGATGTCAACAACTACAGACCAGTATCCCTTCTTTCTTTTCTTTCCAAAACTATTGGCGTGCCGTCTTTAGCCAACTCTCTTGCTATCTCTCTCAGAATGACCTTCTTGATCCAAACCAGTCAGGTTTCAGGACTGGTCATTCAACTGAGACTGCTCTTCTCTGTGTCACGGAGGCTCTCCGCACTGCTAAAGCTAACTCTCTCTCCTCTGCTCTTGTCCTTCTAGACCTGTCTGCTGCCTTTGATACTGTGAACCATCAGATCCTCCCTCTCCACCCTCTCCGAGCTGGGCATCTCCGGCGCGGCTCACTCCTGGATCACCCCCAGGGCTCAGTTCTAGGCCCTCTCCTTTTCTCCCTATACACCAAGTCACTTGGCTCTGTCATATCCTCACATGGCCTCTCCTATCATTGCTACGCTGACGATACACAACTAATCTTCTCCTTTCCCCCTTCTGATAACCAGGTGGCGAATCGCATCTCTGCATGTCTGGCCGACATATCAGTATGGATGACGGATCACCACCTCAAGCTGAAACCTGGCAAGACGGAGCTGCTCTTCCTCCCGGGGAAGGACTGCCCGTTCCATGATCTCGCCATCACGGTTGACAACTCCGTTGTGTCCTCCTCCCAGAGTGCGAAGAGCCTTGGCGTGACCCTGGACAACACCCTGTCGTTCTCCGCTAACATCAAGGCGGTGACCCGATCCTGCAGGTTCATGCTCTACAACATTCGGAGAGTACGACCCTGCCTTACACAGGAAGCGGCACAGGTCCTAATCCAGGCACTTGTCATCTCCCGTCTGGATTACTGCAACTCGCTGTTGGCTGGGCTCCCTGCCTGTGCCATTAAACCCCTACAACTCATCCAGAATGCCGCAGCCCGTCTGGTGTTCAACCTTCCCAAGTTCTCTCACGTCACCCCCTCCTCCGCACACTCCACTGGCTTCCAGTTGAAGCTCGCATCCGTTTCAAGACCATGGTGCTTGCCTATGGAGCAGTGAGGGGAACGGCACCTCCGTACCTTCAGGCTCTGATCAGTCCCTACACCCAAACGAGGGCATTGCGTTCATCCACCTCTGGCCTGCTGGCTCCCTTCCTCTGCGGAAGCATAGTTCCCGCTCAGCCCAGTCAAAACTGTTCGCTGCTCTGGCACCCCAATGGTGGAACAAGCTCCCTCACGACGCCAGGACAGCGGAGTCACTCACCACCTTCCGGAGACATTTGAAACCCCACCTCTTTAAGGAATACCTGGGATAGGATGAAGTAATCCTTCTAGCCCCCCCCCCAAAAAAAATTTAAAAAATATAAAATTGTTGTAAAGTGGTTAACCCACTGGCTATAGGGTGAATGCACCAATTTGTAAGTCGCTCTGGATAAGAGCGTCTGCTAAATGACTTAAATGTAAATATGGACAAGCGATGTTAGAGCGGCATGGACTAAGATACAGTAGAATAGTATAGAATTCAGTATATACACATATGAAATGAGTAAAGCAAGATATGTAAACATTATTAAAGTGGATGGTGTTCCATTTCTTAAAGTGTCCAGTGATTTCTATAAGTCTATAGGCAGCAGCCTCTAATGTGGTAGTGATGGCTGTTTAACAGTCTGATGGTCTTGAGATAGAAGCTGTTTTTCAGTTTCTGTCCCAGCTTTGATGCACCTGTACTGACCTCGCCTTCTGGATTCTTTGCTGCCCTTCTTGACACCAGGCCATCCTCCAAAAGTCTTCGCCTCACTGTGCGTGCAGATGCACTCACACCTGCCTGCTGCCATTCCTGAGCAAGCTCTGCACTGGTGGTGCCCCGATACCGCAGCTGAATCAACTTTAGGAGACGGTCCTGGCGCTTGCTGGACTTTCTTGGGCGCCCTGAGGCCTTCACAACAATTGAACCTCTCTCCTTGAAGTTCTTGATGATCCGATAAATGGTTGATTTAGGTGCAATCTTACTAGCAGCAATATCCTTGCCTGTGCAGCCCTTTTGTGCAAAGCAATGATGACGGCATGTGTTTCCTTGCAGGTAACCATGGTTAACAGAGGAAGAACAATGATTTCAAGCACCACCCTCCTTTTAAAGCTTCCAGTCTGTTATTCTAACTCAATTAGCATGACAGAGTGATCTCAGGCCTTGTCTTCGTCAACACTCTCACCTGTGTTAACGAGAGAATCACTGACATGATGGCAGCTGGTCCTTTTGTGGCAGGGGGCTGAAATGCAGTGGCATTTTTTGTTTGTGATTAAGTTCATTTTCATGGCAAAGAGCGACTTTGCAATTAATTGCAATTCATCTGATCACTCTACATGACATTCTGGATTATATGCAAATTGCCATCATCAAAACTGAGGCAGCAGACTTTGTGAAAATTATTATTTGTGTCATTCTCAAAACTTTTGACCACGACTGTATACACTCTGTTACAAGTCTCTCCACGAACATCTGGTAATCATCATGAGCACTCCCATTCTTTGATGTTATTACTCTTTACCCCAAGTCAGTATATCCTGTCCATCAATCATGCTATCATAAACATCAGTAATCTCCTCTGACATAACAGAATGTAGACTCTGTGGCACCAAGCCAATTATCTAGTAACTCTAACCTGGTCCCCACGATGCTATGACATGACATAACACTATAAAAACCTCATATCACTAACCTAAATGACAAAGTGAAACGAAGGAAGCCTGTACAGAATAAAAAATATTCCAAAACATGCATCCTGTTTGCAATAAGGCACTAAAGTAAAACTGAAAAAAAAAATGTGGCAAAGAAATTAACTTAATGTCTTGAACATAAAGTTATATTTGGGGCAATTCCAACACATCACTGAGTACCACTTTTCATATTTTCAAGCATGATGGTGGCTGCATCATGTTATGGGTGTGCTTGTCATCTGCAAGAACTAGGGATTTTTGGGGGGGGGATACAAATAAATGGAATAGAGCTACTGTAAGTACAGGCAAAATCCTAGAGGAAAACCTTTTATTTTTATTTATTTTATTTCACATTTATTTAACCAGGTAAGCCAGTTGAGAACAAGTTCTCATTTACAACTGCGACCTGGCCAAGATAAAGCAAAGCAGTGCGATTAAAAACAACAACACAGAGTTAAATATGGGGTAAAACAAAACATAAAGTCAAAAATAGAACAGAAAATATATATACAGTGTGTGCAAATGTAGCAAGTTATGGAGGTAAGGCAATAAATAGGCCATAGTGCAAAATAATTACAATTAGTATTAACACTGGAATGATAGATGTGCAAGAGATGATGTGCAAATAGAGATACTGGGGTGCAAATGAGCAAAATAAATAACAATATGGGGATGAGGTAGTTGGGTGGGCTAATATCAGATGGGCTGTGTACAGGTGCAGTGATCGGTAAGGTGCTCTGACAACTGATGCTTAAAGTTAGTGAGGGAAAGGGTCTCCAGCTTCAGAGATTTTTGCAGTTCGTTCCAGTCATTGGCAGCGAGAACTGGAAGGAATGGCGCCAAAGGAGGTGTTGGCTTTGGGGATGACCAGTGAGATATACCCGCTGGAGCGCATACTACGGGTGGGTGTTGCTATGGTGACCAATGAGCTAAGATAAGGCAGGGATTTGCCTAGCAGTGATTTATAGATGGCCTGGAGCCAGTGGGTTTGGCGACGAATATGTAGTGAGGACCAGCCAACAAGAGCGTACAGGTCACAGTGGTGGGTAGTTGGGGCTTTGGTGACAAAACGGATGGCACTTTGATAGACTACATCAATTTTGCTGAGTCGAGTGTTGGAGGCTATTTTGTAAATGACATCGCCGGTCGGTAGGATGGTCAGTTTTACGACGGCATGTTTGGCAACATGTTGCAAAATAGGAAGCCGATTCTAGATTTAACTTTGGATTGGAGATGCTTAATGTGAGTCTGGAAGGAGAGTTTACAGTCTAAGCAGACACCTAGGTATTTGTAGTTGTCCACATACTCTAAGTCAGACCGTCGAGAGTAGTGATTCTAGTCGGGTGGGTGGAGCCAGCAGCATTCGATTGAAGAGCATGCATTTAGTTTTTACTTGTGTTTAAGAGCAGTTGGAGGCTACGGAAGGAGTGTTGTATGGCATTGAAGCTCGTTTGGAGGTTTGTTAACACAGTGTCCAATGAAGGGCCAGATGTATACAAAATGGTGTCGTCTGCGTAGAGGTGGATCTGAGAATCACCAGCAGCAAGAAGCGACATCATTGATATACACAGAGAAAAGAGTCGGCCCTAGAATTGAACCCTGTGGCACCCCCATAGAGACTGCCATAGGTCCAGACAACAGGCCCTCCAATTTGACACATTGAACTCTATCTGAGAAGTAGTTGGTGAACCAGGCGAGGCAGTCATTTGAGAAACCAAGGCTATTTAGTCTGCCAATAAGAATGCGGTGGTTGACAGAGTCGAAAGCCTTGGCCAGGTCGATGAAGACGGCTGCACAGTACTGTCTATTATCGATCGCGGTTATAATATCGTTTAGGACCTTGAGCATGGCTGAGGTGCACCCATGACCAGCTCGAAACCGGATTGCATAGCGGAGAAGGTACGGTGTGATTCGAAATGGTCGGGTGATCTGTTTGTTAACTTGGCTTTCAAAAACTTTCGAAAGGCAGGGCAGGATGGATATAGGTCTGTAACAGTTTGGATCTAGAGTGTCACCCCCTTTGAAGAGGGGGATGACCGCGGCAGCTTTCAATCTCTGGGGCTCTCTGAGAGGTTGAACAGGGTAGTAATAGGGGTTGCGACAATTTCGGCGGCTAATTTAAGAAAGAAAGGGTCCAGATTATCTAGCCCAGGTGATTTGTAGGGGTCCAGATTTTGCAGCTCTTTCAGAACATCAGCTGTCTGAATTTGTGTGAAGGAGAAGCGGGTGGGCATGGGC